>NC_030685.2:19691116-20891116 GCF_000004195.4 Xenopus tropicalis
CCCCAGGGCCAAACAATTGAATTAACCTGGATTCTCCTGACATCGCCCACCCGTAGGTGGGGATATCGGGAGAAGATCCACTCGCTTGGCGACATCGCCAATCGAGCGGATCGGCCAGTGTATGGGGAGCTTTAGAATAGGCAACAGGTATTCAGACCCTGTCAGGACCTGCCTGTACTTGAACTCTGGACTCTATATTAGGCAGGTTCTGCATTACCTCGCTGAGCCACTTGAGACCTTGGTCATCCAGCCCTAAACATTATATTCTCCCCTCTTTGCTCCATTGTTCAGACTCGTTGCCTCCTCCTCCCTTAGTAAGCCCAGGTGGTTGCAATTTGACAATTATCAGGCTTTATAAGCCAGTTAGAAGCAACCCCTGGTTGCTTGTTCATTAAGCCCTTTTTGTGATCCTGTGTCCGTACCTGCCTGACTCCTACCTGGTTCCTGTACCTGTACCTGCCCGTGTTCCTGTGTCCGTACCTGCCTGACTCCTGCCTGGTTCCTGTACCTGTACCTGCCCGTGTTCCTGTGTCCGTACCTGCCTGACTCCTGCCTGGTTCCTGTACCCGTACCTGCCCGTGTTCCTGTGTCCGTACCTGCCTGACTCCTGCCTGGTTCCTGTACCCGTACCTGCCGGTGTTCCTGTGTCCGCACCTGCCTGACTCCTGCCTGGTTCCTGTACCCGTACCTGCCCGTGTTCCTGTGTCCGTACCTGCCTGACTCCTGCCTGGTTCCTGTACCCGTACCTGCCCGTGTTCCTGTGTCCGTACCTGCCTGACTCCTGCCTGGTTCCTGTACCCGTACCTGCCCGTGTTCCTGTGTCCGTACCTGCCTGACTCCTGCCTGGTTCCTGTACCCGTACCTGCCGGTGTTCCTGTGACCGTACCTGCCTGACTCCTGCCTGGTTCCTGTACCCGTACCTGCCCGTGTTCCTGTGTCCGTACCTGCCTGACTCCTACCTAGTTCCTGTACCCGTACCTGCCGGTGTTCCTGTGACCGTACCTGCCTGACTCCTACCTGGTTCCTGTACCCGTACCTGCCCGTGTTCCTGTGTCCGAACCTGCCTGACTCCTGCCTGGTTCCTGTACCCATACCTGCCGGTGTTCCTGTGTCCGTACCTGCCTGACTCCTGCCTGGTTCCTGTATCCGTACCTGCCCGTGTTCCTGTGTCCGTACCTGCCTGACTCCTACCTGGTTCCTGTACCCGTACCTGCCCGTGTTCCTGTGTCCGAACCTGCCTGACTCCTGCCTGGTTCCTGTATCCGTACCTGCCCGTGTTCCTGTGTCCGTACCTGCCTGACTCCTACCTGGTTCCTGTACCCGTACCTGCCCGTGTTCCTGTGACCGTACCTGCCTGACTCCTACCTGGTTCCTGTACCCGTACCTGCCGGTGTTCCTGTGTCCGTACCTGCCTGACTCCTACCTGGTTCCTGTACCCGTACCTGCCGGTGTTCCTGTGTCCGTACCTGCCTGACTCCTACCTGGTTCCTGTACCCGTACCTGCCGGTGTTCCTGTGACCGTACCTACCTGACTCCTGCCTGGTTCCTGTACCCGTACCTGCCCGTGTTCCTGTGTCCGTACCTGCCTGACTCCTGCCTGGTTCCTGTACCTGTACCTGCCCGTGTTCCTGTGACCGTACCTGCCTGACTCCTGCCTGGTTCCTGTACCCGTACCTGCCCGTGTTCCTGTGTCCGTACCTGCCTGACTCCTGCCTGGTTCCTGTACCCGTACCTGCCCGTGTTCCTGTGACCGTACCTGCCTGACTCCTGCCTGGTTCCGTTCGCTCCACCCCGTTCCTCGTCTCCTGTCCCTGACTTCTGTTGGATCTCCCGGTTTGGCCTCGGCCTGTTTATTTGACTGCTCTCTGCCTTCAGCCTGCCCCTGACCACTGCCTGTTATTTGGACCCTCCTTGCCTGCTGCCAGTCCTGACCCTCTGCCTGCTTAACGGACTTGTATTGTTTTGCTGCCTGCCTCTGACCACTGGCCTGTTTTATGGACTTGTATTTCTTGCTGTCCTTATAATAAATGTCTCTGCATCTCAATATGCCTTCTGCCTATCTACAACAGTACCCGTTATATCCATATTAGATATATGGATATAACGGGTACAGCATATAGGCTCCTACCTGCCAGCCACCCACCTGTGGCTGCTCCTAACAGACCCTGAGCTCTTTAATCTGATTCAGTAGAACACCCCCTGCAGGTTCCTAGGGTGAATTTCAGATTTGGGCCCCTGACGCCCTTCTAACCTGCACCCCCTGATCTCTAACGTTGGAAAGGAACCGCAACTAAAGGAAAAAGCTAAATTAGAGTCTAAGAACGGCATTCACCGCATTTTTATGTCTATGGTAATTTGTTTACTGTCAGGTCTCTCATCCTCTTGTCTTTTCACCCCGTGACATAAAATTATTAGCTGCAACAAAAACTAATCTAACTGGGGCTGTAGGAGACGGATTATCCACTTTGCTCTTCTTTCTTCCAACGCTCCGGCACTATCAATCATAGAGGTTACTGTGTAATTGCTGGAAAGCCAAAGAAGCCATTGCTGAGCAATCCATCCCGGCTTTGAAGGGATTATAAAGACAAGTCTTTCCCAGATAGAACCCCCAGGGCTCCACATTTAGGTGTAAGATACACAAATCTAGGATTTAAAGGTATATACACTGAGTACTGGTTACACTGGGGTTTAGTCAGTGTTCCAATGGCTACTGGGCCATCTGCTCCCATGACTTTATCTGGGGCAGCTTTGTTTTCTTGGTGTTTATTATCATCATGACATGGTTGACCTTGAGTATGGGCCAAAGTACTGTCCTTCCCAACCAAGATCTATTTAGAGCTCCATCAGATGAGGACTCCATGGGACTATGGGTAGAGCCCAGGGTTGGGTCCGCATGGTCCATGGTTATCCATTCAGTTAGGTCCACCACTTGGGTGTCGAACTCTGGCAAATATTTAATATTTCATGAAGTTAAGAAACAAGCATAATAAAAGCTATGTCCTGATTGGTTGCATTGGATGAGGGGCACATTTGCCCATGGGATTTGTTAAGGAGACCCATTTAGTGGTAGAATTTTGGTTATTGCCTGCACTCTGCCCTACAAGTGGGCTGTAATCTGATTTTCTAAATGTCTAAAATAAGTTAAGCCAAGAAGTACCTCCAAATACACCCCCTGCATTTTGGAAAGCATCATGCTTTATCAGAAAGTTCTATGTAAATACAGCCATCAGCACTCACAGAAACGCTGCACTGAGTCCTCTGTCAAAAGATTTGTTGTCTCTTTGTTTTCCTGTGCCAGAGACATGCAGCTCTCTCCTCTCTCCCCTCTCCTGCTCCCCCCTCCCTCAAAAATGCTAAGAACTCCCTCCCCCCCTTGGAATGTGGATCTGAGCCAATCAGCAGGAAGCTTCCTCATAGTCTTACTAACTGAGCATGTACACCGGTCTTGGTCTCAGTGCAGGAGAGAGGCATTATGGGAACTTTCTTTACAGAGTTCAGCGTTTTTTTCCTGTGAGGCTTGTGATCATCTGAACAGGAGAAATATGGGGAGACTTAAGGGCACTATTGAGAGAACTGAAGGTATGCCTGCAGCTTGAGATTAACTCTTTACTAGCCTTTCCTTCTCCTTTATGGCAGTGTTTTCCAAATTGTAGGTCTGTCTTCTCAGGAGGTGCTTGGAGCTGTACTGGAGGGCAGCTTGAAGGTTATTTAGGGTGACATTTGGGGATAATGCCCATTGGCTCTTCTAGATATCCCAGAAAGCCCAACTAGAAGGCCAGTCAAGATGAGATTGAAGTTGCTCCCTTGGGACTATGGCCAATTGGCTGCAATGTCTTTCTATATCTGTGTCTGGTTATATCTAAAGGGGGGCCCTAAACAAGATCCTTTGAAAGGGGATTGAACCAAACACGCAAGGAAGTTTATTAGGAAAAAAATCTCTAATAGAAAAATAACTCCCTCTCCGACTCCCACCCAAGTGCAGAATCCATGGCTCAGAGCTGGAGCGTTGAGTCCCCTCGCGGGAAAGCTTCTGTAAGGATATGGGATAAATGTAGAGGGGAGATCACATCTCCGCAGAGGCTCGCGCCATTCAGGTTTATCAGAGCAGCTAACGTGACTAAGGGGGTAATGAAACTTTTAAGAGGATTATGCTAAGAGCGAATTCTCAGCTCCGTGACCCACATTATTCGAAGGGATGCTACGTGGATATGGGCTTCTTCTTGGCAAGGGGAATACGGCGTGGGGGCATTTTAATTGAAAATCAGTAGGTGTAAAGGGGGTCAGGCTTATAATCTGGGAGTAACGCTTTATCAGAAGCCGAATGGGGGAGATTAGGGGGAGATGAACAAACTGGTGGGGGGATTATAAGAATAAAAAAGGATTCAGTGACATCACTTGAGCAATTGAAGTGAAAATGATTATATTTGTGGTAGGAATGTGCAGGAAATATGGGGTTTTATCATTGGAAATAAGTCTGATTGGGCCTCACAGAGAAGCTGGCCTCCAGGGCTCCCTCCTACAGGGATCGGCTGGGGATACAGAGTGTTACAGGTATTACAGAGAGCTGATAGGGTCCTTCCATGTGTGGGAGCCCCCAGGAACCCGCTGGAGCTCGGGCCAGTCCTACCCTGCATGATTGGATCTGGCTATACTTTGCCTGGGGTGTTTATATTAGAAATACATATGTAAGTGCGTTTACAGTCTCTAAAACAATACAGTGGTTTATATGGGTTGAGCCTCACTGCAAAAAATATTTTGGGGGGGCCCTGGCTCACACTCCAAGCATGCAGGTCCTCTTTATTCCTCTGCCCAACAGTTTGGTAGCTAAACCACTAACCTATAGCAACCAACCAGCAGATAACATTTATTAGTCCGATTGGTGCAGGGTTGGACTGGGTTGTCCAGGGGCCACTGTGGCTCTTTCCTCAGGGCTCTCCACCCCAGTCACGGACCTTCCTCCCCCAGTTGTGAACCTTCACGGATCAGTGGGTTTATTCCCAGTGTCCCGCCGGCCCTGTCTGACCCTGTTGCTATGGGTTTCGGGGCAATGGGCCAAACAAGATATCATTTGCCACATGTGATCACCTTAAATAATAGCGCTCAAATAGTGTGGCTGCCCCACTTTGGTGATTGTGGTTTTGGGAACTTTTTGGAAAGTGTGACATCATTAAACCGGCCCCTGACCAACATGTGCGCCCACCGGTCTGAGCTATGGCTCTCGAATCAGCAGGGAGATCAGAGTTACCTGTCCATAGAGCTATTCATTTTCCAGGCTACAGATTTCTAGGAATTGTGCCTCGTGCCGTAGTCCTAAGAGGTCCAACTACTTGTACTGTATGAAGCAAGAAGAAGCAGGAAGAGAATGGCTCTGTGGGGCTTGCTAAGAAAACCATGGGCTGGGGCAATTTTCTGCCAACAGAAGCACCAGCCGGGGGTATCAGGAAAGTAAATTCCATCACTGGGGTGTGCCTTTCTTTTGGTACCCCCATTTGTTTTAACCTTCTCTTCTCTTTTAAGGGCTAGCTGCATGTCCTGATGCTGTAGAGCGCATTGCTTAGGGGTATGTGCTCCGTAGATGAGCCCAAATGGGCGTAACCCTTGCACCTCTTAGTGCTCTTGCCCCTGCGCCCCCCAGGGTCATAAATGAACCGTTGTGTTTGCCATAACACCAAACAAATCCCCAGAAAAGCATTGGATTCACCGTCTCACTGCGGCCCTGCTGCTCGTCACTTTGGTTTCTACAGCACAGAAATTACCGTGTCTGGGAGGTGAGTTTGCACATTCCACACAAACCCTTTGGTGCCATGGAGCTGGCAATGTGTTTCCGGCTGACTGACTCCTTAATAGGACTTTGCATAAGACAGCAGTTGGCGGGGAGTCGATTCCCATTCGGGAAATGTGCAGAGAGCGGCCATTCTCTGTGATTGTTCTGAACCAGGATTTGAGGAAAGGCCCCAAAGGCTAGAACATAAGTCACAGGCTGACCCTACATTTGGTACAGGGTTGGACTTGGCCGGTGGGACACTGGGAGAATGCCTGGCCTTCATGTGCTCCACTGGCCCAGCCCTGATCCTTGTTGCCCTCAACCGTAGCTCCCCTGCTGCCCTCCCTTATCCAATTGCGTCAAAGTAAAGGTGCCCATACACCCTGGGGCCAAACGATCAAATTATATTGGCGGCACTTGGGCAGTTGGTTTGGGTACCGCATCAACGAGCCGATGCGGTCCCTGGTCCGACTAGATTTTGTAACCTGTCGGGCAGGCCTGTCGTTGGTGCCCCTACACGGGCCGATTAGCTGCCGAATCGGTCTAAGGGACCAATATCGGCAGCTAGAATCGGCCCGTGTATGGGGACCTTAAGTATTATGTGCGTGCAGAGTAGGATAAGGGGTTTGTGGGGGGTGCGTGGGCATGTGGGGGCCCAGAGGGGCTGTGGGGGTCCCTGGGGTAGTAGCCTCAGTAGGCCTTGTGCTCCCCAGTCCAACCCTGTTTCAATCAATAATATCATTTGTATATAGTAAATAAAATGCAGTTACAAGTTCAACCTTTAGTCTAAATAAGTCCAGGTGTATATTATATAATATATATATGTGAGTGTGTGTATAATAAAGAATGATTAGTTTAATACCATGGAGAGCGGCCCAATTATCCTGTGCGTACCATCCCTGGACACGGAGAACTGCCCTCCTGGCATTTAGCCTATTGAATATAAGTGCTAGTTACAGTCATGGGCACATATACTGGCCAAGGGGGGGCTAATAACAGACTGGCCTGGGGCAGCATAAAAGGTGAAAGCCACTAAAGCTTGGTCCATAAATAAAAGCTATGATTGTACAGGTAAGCGATCCATTATCCTGAAAGCTCCGATTTACGGGAATGCAATCTCCAATATTAAACCCTACTGGGTCTAATTAATGTTTAAATTATTTTTTAGTAGACTTGAGGTACAGAGATCCAAATTACGGAAAGGTCCCTTATCTGGAAAAGCCCAGTTCCCGAGGGTTTTGGATAACAGGTCCCACATCTGTACTAAGCACAATGGACGTCCAATGAAAAGATATACAGATCTGGAAGTAAACGTCTGTTGGACTAACAAACAAAGAACCATCGACCAATCACACGCAAGCCTGAAAATGATTTAAATCAAACGCTTAACCTGTGAACTGGGACATAAGATTGTAATGTATCATCTGTTGACTCTCTGGCAGCCGTAGCTATAAACAGGCGTTCCTAATTATTGCCATAAGCAGTAGTTACAGGGGTTGGGGGCAATGTTGGCCACTGGCCAATCAACAACAGAAGAAGCCAAGTCCAATGAATCCCCTGCTGTATGAGCAGCGACACGTTATTAGCAGATTAATAACATGATAATTAATACAGATACTGCCGTGACCTCTCCGGGTCCTTGGCGCACGATGGAAATAGCGCTCATTTATTGGGCCGGCACATAAATTTGTCTAAAAAAAAAAAGATAAGAGCAAAAAAAAATGTCTTCAGTCTATTTATCTGTAATTAAAAACTATCAATCAAAATCACTGCCGTTCCTTTCGTTGTTTCCCCGGTAAAATACAGGTTTGTGGCAATTAAACATCAGCCATGCACGGCGTGTAAATGAATGTCTGCGGGGGGCACAGGGTATGTGAATGTCAGGGTGTCTGTGCCGGGTTGGGCAGCTCAGCCGAATACACTAAGGCTTCACTACAGAGGCCAGAAACCCCTTGTACTTAGCCAGTGCTGCTCTAGGCCCCTTGAACCTTTAGCCTCCAGCAGTTACAGGGTCTGCCTTCTCTCTAGTTACCCTAGTGATAGTGAATATGAGCAAACTGATGGGGCTGTCGGTGCTAAGGAGTTTTTCTGCCCCTATCTGGCAGACCAAGCACCCACTGGCATCAGGTCTCTAGGCAAAGCCACCAGTTGGAGACAGTGTCGGACTGGCCCACCAGGATACCAGGAAAACTCCCGGTGGGCTCAGGTGTCAGTGGGCCTCCCTGCTCCTGACCATTTGGCCTGCTTCATGGTCATTCCCTATTTCTGAATGGGAACAAATAGGAGAAATAGATGGAAGAATAGATGCTAGCATGTAAATAAGACTTGGAGAATAAAGAGGTTGGGTGAGGAAAGATAGTTTGAAGAGTGTGCCCCTGATCTAAGGTTTTCTGGTGGGCCCCTGGGGTCCCAGTCCGACACTGGTTGGCGATGACACAGCAATGGGAGGGGATAAGGAAGGCTGTGGGCACCCAATCTGAGACAATGGCAAGAGTAACAGGGGTAACAGCACCTCCGCAATAAACTTTTAAAAGGGTATTACCCTTGTTTGTAGTCCTGAGTGCCATATGCTTTTTTCTTGCTATAGTGTTTTTGGAGGGTGCCGATCCCTCTAGCAGTGTGCACCGGACAAAATAACTTCTGGAGAGTGAGGGTGTGCAGATAAGGTCTCTGTGGTCTAGTAACAGGGGGCAAAATGCAAAGAACGGGCACAAACAGCCATGTTTCATGTACATAATTAGCACCCTAGTGGGATGTCTTTGCACCAGAATAGAGCACAAAGACCTGCGCTATTCTCAGGGGTACAGTCTGCCTGCATTCTATAGAGCTCAATGCAAGAAGGGCTGGCTGGGGGAGTACATGGGCATTTCCATGGGTGCCCCATAGCTTCCTTGTCATTCAGTTGTGCAACCTAGTGAGTGCCCAGTGGGACCCCAGTCGGCTGCACCGTGTCCATCTCTCTGTGCTTTGCAATTTGCTCTGGATTCAGGGTAACATTCAGACTGTACAAATCCTACGGGCACTAAGAGCTGCCATTTTGTGAACACTTGCCCCCATGGGATGAGTAAATAATGCCTACTCCCTCTGCCAATCAAACGGTGCCAGTGTACACAACAAAACCATGTATTAAATCAATAGAGAGGCCTCTCTTGCCATAAGGAATGTATTTTGCTGTGCAGAACAGAGCGTGTATCATATTTACCTGCAGCACGGAGCACATTTGCATTTCACAAAGAAGCAGATGATCACATATTAAAGGTGTTTTTGCACCTCTCCTTATCCCTCCTATCATGTGTAAAGAAGAAGATGGGTGGCGGCTGTTATGGGGCCGAATTATGATGCCTCAATAGAAGCAGAACAGCTTAAAATTGTCATTATTGCAGGGAGAGGTGGTGGCATTTACTGAAACACGTGTGGAATTGGGTAGGACCCATTGCTGGCATTTAAGAACTTAAATAAAAGTACAAGAGACGAACTGTGTGCCAGTTACTAGATATTGCCAGTATATACGCCCTCAACAACAGCAGGTGGGTTGCAGGTTGCACATCCCAAACTTAAACAATTTAATAACTGACCCTAGCCTTTTTTAATTCCTGGTTCTGGAATGGGTTAAGGCAGCGGCCCTCAAACTACGGCCCGCGGGCCAGATCCGGCCCACCGGGGGAATTTACCCGGCCCCCCGCTGCGTCCTTACCCCTGGCAGTGGAGAGAGAGGAAGGGGTTGGGGGGAAATGAGACAAGTTTGGGCCACATTTTGCCGCCGCCGCTGCTGGGGGGGGGCTGTTGATGGCGGTCCTGCCCTTGATACAGCCCCTTGGGTCAGAAGTTTGAGGAGGACCCCTGGGTTAAGGTCGTCTATGATGGTTGCAATGAGACTGCTTAAGCAGTGGGGCCCTTACTAAATGTAATATTAACTGACTCTTATTGGAGTTCTCTACAATGCCATAATGTAGATCATTATCCCAGACCTGGAGTTGGAGAAGATCTCTGAGGTGCTGCCCTACGGTTCAAAACATGTATTGAATATTTAAAACCAATGGGCAACCAGGGTACTATCACTCTTGCATAGCTACCTCTCCCAGAATCCATCTGCTGCCTTATGGGTAAAGCTGGGAGTTTTATCTCCACAAGAGTACAAGGGTGCCTCAGGATACCTAGTCATGGCAGAATGGATGCCACTCTGAGAGCTTATGCATCAGCAAATCATGGTGCCTGGTAGTGCAAACAGATAGGTATTTAGTACAAATGGAGCCTAATCTGATTGGTCTCACATAGTCCCACCATGGGGTCAAACCTTGGTCTATCTGTTTTGTAGTAGAGAACCTGGGAGAATGACATTGTAAGTCCATCCGTCAGGCTCATTTGAATTGAAATATTACATTCTTTTGAACTCTCTAAGATAGGACAAGCTGTCTCAGATAATGGGATTGGTTCTGCTAGATGGGAGCAATGAAATGCCTAAATAGGAGAAGAAACTCCAGGTTTGTACAATGACTGTTAATATGGAGGAGAATGAATGCCTGCTTGTGGCCATAGCATTAGTAGAAGCCATTTTGAGAGCTAATGCATTGAGGGTCAACAATGGCTCACATAGTCTACCTGGCCAATGTGTCTAACGATTAAGATATTCAAGCATTTTGGGGTCAGAACAAAACTTCCAACGTATCTAATACCATCATTGTGTCAAAAAATGAGTTTAAAACATAGATTAAAAGCAAACCATGTACAACCTTCCCACTAGCAGAAGAACCTGCTCGCCATGACTCTCCAGCAACACCAAAGCGATCCTTGGTAGCATCCGGCCTGTGAGTCCCACTCACGATCAAGGTTTTGTCCATGTGAAGACTAAGTCTTACCACTAGGTCCCAGGGAACGCGAGCTCATCCTACACGACGATCACAAACTCTGGGTTGACGTAGGAGAATCCGGCAAACTCATTTTGATCCAGGTTCATGATAAAGAGTTTGTCGGTGGGGGTGAGCTCGACGGGCTGGCGGGTGAACTCCTTGTCAAAATTAGAGGTGTCCTTCCTGTCCTTCTGTATAAGGGGAGAAGGGAACAAACTTTTCATTACAAAAACCCATGGCACGGAAGTAGGGATGAGCTGAATGGATGGCGCCATCGGCTTTGGAGTTGGCTCACTTGCTGTATGCTGATGGACATGGCAAAGTGGGGATTAGTTATATGGGCCCAACTTCACACAAACACGCCCGGCTCCATCCTGGAAGCACCACTGCAGTCACCCAGGTCTTTCTTAGCACTTACATTTTATTGTAATGACTATGGATTAGTTCCTTGACTTTGTCATGCCAGTTATTCCTATCAAGTACTTGAAAAAATGTTCCCTCAAGATGCTCAGCCACTCAGCACGAAACCCAATTTTAATTTTGAGCATAAGGTTTGGTATTACAAAGCTTGGCCCATACCAGAAGGCTTGTACCTAAGGACCAAGAGCAAAGTGGGCCCGGCCAGCTCTCTATTCCGACAGCTGAGAGTTGCCCTGCTAAAGGGAGCTTTCCCCTAGCCCTGGCCTCTGGGTTAGAAAGGGACACACAATGGCTGCTGGCATTGCTGGGGTTAACTTACTTACATACATACGTACTATAATACTCAACTAAATCCATGCTCTGCCCTCTGTATTAGGGCAAAATAGAAGTTAAAATAGAAGATATTCTCTGTTTCTCTTTCTTACAGACTAGGAGGATCTTATTAGACATAGATAAAGGGCACTGCTTATTAACAGGGTACAAATCTTGGCACCGGCTGAGGTGGGGGGGGGGGTATATATGCTCTCCAATGAAGCAGGGGTAAAGTGTAAGGTCCCACTGTGCATAAGCATACTTACTATTCCCCCCCCCCCCCGTTATAAGAAGTAGTTGCAACCAAACGGATGCTGATGGACATGGGAAAGTGGTGATTAGTTATATGGGCCCAACGTCACACAAACACGCCCGGCTCCATCCTGGAAGCACCACTGCAGTCACCCAGGTCTTTCTTAGCACTTACGGTGTTGCTTACATTTTATTGTAATGACTATGGATTAGTTCCTTGACACTATCATGCCAGTTATTCCTATCAAGTACTTGTAAAAATGTTCCCTCAAGATGCTCAGCCACTCAGCATGAAACCCAATCTTAATTTTGAGCAGAAGGTTTGGTATTACAAAGCAATGATCTAAGCTTGGCCAATCCAAAAGGCTTGTACCTAAGGACCAAGAGCCGGCTTACACTTTTGGCTCTACCAAACATATCATTGGGGAAAGAACAATTACACATCAAATTCTTCTATGTAGAGTTGACTACTTATAGACATACTCTGTAGCTGGCTATACGTGCAAGTATAGTCGTACTGGCCAGTGTAGAACTTTTAATTCCAACCATTGTTGCAAATATAGGCCTGCCCAGTTCTGACAGAACATACTGCCGCCCCATTGGATCACCGTTGGTCTGTATGAAGAGAATACCTAATCACTTTCATTTAAATCTGCTCATTTAGGCCAAAAAGAGAGGATTTTTGGTCAAACTGGTTAATATTTAAGCCAGGGATCCCCAAATTTTTAACCGTAAGCCATACTCAGAAAAGGACTGTGATTGGCTATTTGGTAGCCCCATGTGGACTGCTGGTCTGTAGGAGCCTCTGTTTGGAGTAAAACTGTTCCAAAACTTCCAGAGATGTAAAAATGGGCGCCTTCTTTTTGGCCACTGGGAGCAACACCAAAAGGGCAGGTAACATCTTGCTCACAAGCCACTGGTTGGGGATCACTGATCTAAGTATTTGGTGTGGAATGTCAGGACCCCGGTGTTGCATGGAGAGATCTTTTACATCAGTAACATTGGGAGGGTGGGAGTGGGTGGCTATTAGGTCCAAATATACTTATGCTCCATCAGTAACATTGGGAGAGTGGGAGTGGGTGGCTATTAGGTCCAAATATACTTATGCTCCATCAGTAACATTGGGAGAGTGGGAGTGGGTGGCTATTAGGTCCAAATATACTTATGCTCCATCAGTAACATTGGGAGAGTGGGAGTGGGTGGCTATTAGGTCCAAATATACTTATGCTCCATCAGTAACATTGGGAGGGTGGGAGTGGATGGCTATTAGGTCCAAATATACTTATGCTCCATCAGTAACATTGGGAGAGTGGGAGTGGGTGGCTATTAGGTCCAAATATACTTATGCTCCATCAGTAACATTGGGAGGGTGGGAGTGGATGGCTATTAGGTCCAAATATACTTATGCTCCATCAGTAACATTGGGAGAGTGGGAGTGGGTGGCTATTAGGTCCAAATATACTTATGCTCCATCAGTAACATTGGGAGAGTGGGAGTGGGTGGCTATTAGGTCCAAATATACTTATGCTCCATCAGTAACATTGGGAGAGTGGGAGTGGGTGGCTATTAGGTCCAAATATACTTATGCTCCATCAGTAACATTGGGAGGGTGGGAGTGGGTGGCTATTAGGTCCAAATATACTTATGCTCCATCAGTAACATTGGGAGGGTGGGAGTGGGTGGCTATTAGGTCCAAATATACTTATGCTCCATCAGTAACATTGGGAGGGTGGGAGTGGGTGGCTATTAGGTCCAAATATACTTATGCTCCATCACCAGGTCAGTGTTGAGACTAAAACTAGCTCTGTCCTCAGAGCCCCTGCAGATCCCTTCATAGCTGGTAGGAGTTCACAATCCTATGATCCCCAGGGGCAAGTTTCAGTCCTGCCAGAAGGACAAGTACTTACTATATATGTGGAGTCTCAGGTCTACGGAGCTCAAAGAGGGGTTCCACCGGGGTTTAAAGACAATTAAAGCCTGCTAGATACATTCTCAGTCACTTCCTATGGCCGGCAGCCCAGTGTCTCCTGGCTTTACCGTCATGGTGAGGCTCTCCTGTATGGTGCATCACTGTCGGGCAGTGGGGAATATTATGAACCCTGCAGACCCACAGTGCTCTACGTGTGGGCTTTATCCACTAAGTGGTGGAGAAGGGCCATGAAACTTGGGGATAAGGGTCCGATTATGGAGGGGGGCTCTACATTTTATTATAAGGATTTACTGGCTATGGAAAACCCAATGCCATAAAGCAATTTAACCCAACTTTTGAATGAGTTTTAGTTTCCCTACAGCATGGAGACATCACAAAAGGCAAATTGGTGCAGATTCAGAGAGTTTCCATATCAGTTTGCAGTTTTTAGTAAATGCATATTTTTATTTTTAATATTTTTTCTAATGAAAGAAATAGACCCACATATGTATATTAATATATATATATATATATACATTTGGAAAGCATGATTTTATGATCTCAGGAGAGGGCCATCCCCACCCCTGCACTATGTTGCTGGCACGCCTGGCAGCGCGGGGGTTAAGCCCCTGCAGGAACAGCACATCCTCACCCATCTCTCTGCAAGATGCCCAGAGCTCACATGTTCTGACAGTTACCAGGCAACCGCTCCACTACGCTACACAGAGCATGCTGCATGGGAAAGTGGGCCCGGCCAGCTCTCTATTCCGACAGCTGAGAGTTGCCCTGCTAAAGGGAGCTTTCCCCTAGCCCTGGCCTCGGGGTTAGAAAGGGACACACAATGGCTGCTGGCATTGCTGGGGTTAACTTACTTACTTACATACGATAAAACTCAACTAATTCCATGCTCTGCCCTCTGTATTAGGGCAAAATAGAACATAAAATAGACAATATTCTCTGTTTCTCTTTCTTACAGAGCAGGAGGATGTTATTAGACATAGCTAAAGGCATTGATAAAGGGCACTGCTTATTAACAGGGTACAAATCTTGGCACCGGCTGAGGTGGGGGGGGGGGTATATATGTTCTCCAATGAAGCAGGGGTAAAGTGCAGGGTCCCACTGTGCATTAGAATACTAACTCCCCCCCCCCCCCGTTACAAGAAGTAGCTGCAACCAAACTATAGTCTCTAGGTGCAAGCCCTTTTTGTATGGTTTTGCTCCTATTAACAGCAAATGGAAACCCAGTGTCTGTCCCTGTGTACTCAAGAGTGTTGTCTAGATTGCCCAACACCGGCCAATGATCTAGGCCTGGCACAGCTCTATGCTCTCACCCCCGCTCCAGCGTTCGTCATTTACAATAGAATTGCACGGAAGGAATCTCTGCCACTGCGCATCTCAGAGTCTCCCCGTACTGAGACTCATTCAGAGTGACAGCCTGTCCTGCAAGGAGCAAATATCTACAACTGTAAGGGAAACATACAAAGCCTTTAGCCGGAAATAACCAGCCCTTAAAAGGCCATTTTTTAGAATCTATCTTTTATTTAATTGCATTATATATATATATATATATATATAGAAGTCCAAAAATTGGGTGCACACCAGGGTATTTTTTAAAAATAAAACATTACTTTTATTTATTCATACTGATAAAACAGGCCAACGTTTCGGTCTCCACCTAAGGCCTTTATCAAGACATCTTGATCATTTTTGGACTTCTAGATAATTGGATACATGGAGGTAGCACCCAGTGTGTTTGGTGTGCTGAAAATCTGTGGATTGTATATATATATATATATATATAACACAGAACCACCCCTCTTTAGCCACCCAAAAGACCTTTTGTGGTTTTATAACCCCTTTTCCAAGAGAAACGCCAGTGGGTGTGGCCTAAAGACTAGGGGTGTGGTTGAATAGCATTGCCAAAAGCCACGTAGTAAATACATTATTCAGGTGGAGCGAGGATTGCTTGAACTGAGAGATACGAGGAGACACTGGGCTATTTGCAAAGGGAGGAAAGTGCAAAATAATCCACATTACCCACATTGCATCCTGCTTTTAGTTTCATTGGCCCAGCACTATGCTCTTCATACTGAAGGAAGAAAGGGTTGTACCTGCCACAGAAGGGCCACCTTGAAGGACAGGTCATCCACCAATGGGATCACTGTAGGAGTCGGGATCGCTGCTCAAGTGGGGAAAGGGAATCAATCACTGTTCCTTTACAGGCTCCCCTAGTCCGAATGGTTGTCTATTGCATAAACCAGACTAATGTTGGCCATAAATGGACAGATTAAAACTGCCGATTAATCTTCGTTGTTGCGGGCAACTAATCTCCCCGCAATGCCATCCCACTGGCTACAATGTAAATCACTGGTGGGGTGGCATACGCGTTGCTGCGATGTCCCAAAGTTGCCCGAAGTTGTCTTCATAGGAAACTTCGGGCGACTGCGGGACATCGCAGTGACGCAAATGTCATCCCACCGGCAACTTACATTCTAGCCAGTGGGATGACATTGCGCCCCCGACAACGGAGATTTGTCATGGCGTGACTAATGTCCCCGTGTACCCCTGCCCTTAGACTGATTTGGCAGCTTATCTGCCTGTATTTGGGGACCACCGACGGCCATACCTGACCCGACAGAAAATCAGCCAGGTGTTGATTGGCCTGGTTTGATTTCTTTTAGTTGGATCGGGGACTGCATCAGCTCATTGATGTGGTCCTTGCTCCGACTTTTCGTATCCCCTACATTGTAACTGTTTGACCCTAGAGCCAAATCACACTGGCACAGTATCGCCCTCCCAAGGTGGGCATCGGGGGAAGGATCCGCTTGCTTGGCGAACTTGCCAAAATAGCAAATCTTACCATGTATGGCCACTTTAAGCCACGGTTTCTCTTACCTGGCAAGAACAGACATTAGTAGATGGTCTACCAATATAGGCAACCCTGGCAAGCATACATGCCCAGGCAGTCGGGTTTGAAGCAGCCACACAACCTGCCTTTGGACATGTAGGCTCCTAAAATTGGTAGAACAATATAATACTGGGTGGGTAGGTTTGGCTAGTACCTTTATCCACCATTTGTATATGTGGCTAGATCTGCTTGTTGCCCAATGGTACCACTCTGGGGCCAACAACCAGATCATATCAATGCTGATCAGATTTTCCATTTGCCCAACTGGTATATTTAACCAATGGCCTATACACATTGCTATATGCTACCAACTCTCTTAATAATGAGGACTAAAAACAAAGAGCCACATAATAGAGCACATGTGCTGAACTAGGTAAATGTCCATGTGTATTGGCCCATGGGCCTTGAGTCCTGCAATTATGTATGGTCACTTTGCTTATTTTGGTTGCTTCTAAACATAGGGAAATGTAGGGGAATATTATGTTGGGTAAGGTAGCCAGATCTGGGTAGTCAAAATTGGTACATTTGGGCTCAAGTCATCAGGTGACCAGTACAAGTAAATGCTCATTCTGCCATAGATCTAAGGAGTTACCTAAAACACGAGTATAAGAACTGCGCCAAGTTGGCGGTTCTAGGTGACACAACTTCATGCTTGAAACCCAGGATCTAGATGTTGAAATCCATCTGTTCCATTTTATTGGTATGGAAAGTTTCATTGGCACATGACATTGATACAGAGGATCGATACAGATGACAAAACATGAGGAACGGAGGATGATGAGAACAAAAACAATATTATGGGGGGTAAAAAAGAGAAAAAGTGAGCAATTTTGAGACAAAATGGGGCGACCCCTGGATAAAAGTGACCTTCCTACATGATTTAACCATTAGATGTCCCTCTCTGCTGAGGGCCTACATGCCATTTGGGCTTTGGAGCAGACACAATGAGACAAGATAGATACAAAGTGTATGAACAGGAATGGGCAGCCTGAAGCTCTCCCGGCTGTCACTGGGCCGCAACATCTGCACTGCTGTCAGTTTCTTATCCCCCATACACAGAATGCACCAGATGTCTGCCTCCCCTGAGATGAGGAATTACATGTAGCCAAGATCTGATCTGATTGCCACAATTCTCTTGCTAAGTACCCCACAAGGGCATCCTTAATTGGGCACCACATGAATCACAGAGCTGTTAGTGGGCAATTTCTAGGGTCTTCTGGCCACCAAGGGAAGGTCTGATAGAAGGTGACTCTCATTTGGCGACCAATGAGCCAGAGACTTCATCAGTCTCACTTGAAGCCATGGACCTAATGGGGTCTCCCTCACACCCTAGATGGATCTGGAAACAATAGGATAGGCACTAGTTAGCCCGTGGTGGGATCAGGCCAAGTGACTGGATGTAGCCATGGGTATGTACAGATGTGGGATCTACTTTCCTCTCCTCTCCACACTGAGGCTGAAGAGCAACTTAGGAGGGAATAACCATAAAATTATCATTTTTTTAACATTTTTGTTTTTAATATAACAAAGACTAAAAACTAGGGATGCGCCGACCCAGTTTTGGATTTGGCCGAATACCGAACCGAATCCTATTTAGCATATGCCAATTAGGACCCAGAAGGGGAAAAAATAACCAATTGCGTGCCAATTCCCCCCCCCCCCTAACATTTAACCCTTCCGGATGCTAATTAGGATTCAATTTGGCCAGAACAAAACCAAAACCGAACCCTACTAAAAACCAAGGGAATATTTCTTATTAAAACAATACGTTGAACAATTACTGTAACTGCCCCTTTAAGATACTGCCATATACAGACAGGAAAGACTCAGGTGACCCCATAGAGCAGGCGTATCAGTTTGGTGTATGGGGGCCACTGTACTTTGTTTTCTCTGCCTTTTTAGGGTCCAGGGCCATTTTTTGGCTTTCAGTTCCTAGTCCAGAGCTTTTCAGTTAACAAATGAGTTAATAAGGCGAGGCAGTAACGAGGCTTGTTAACCCCTTACACATTGTAGCATTTCCTCCCCGTCCATCTGAGCTTTATCCACTTAATTCAGTCCTTGCTGTCAGTTTTGCTCGATACTCCTGCCTCCTAGGGTTTCATTCCTAGCCATCTGTCATATTCCCAATTAGCCCCCTATGAGATAATGTTAAGACCCCACACATTTGGGCAGTGCTCTATCTTGCCTCATTGTTTTATGGTGGTCAGAAGTTTGCAATTTGGCCTGTTTATCAGAATAAAAGTCTCTTGGCTTTTCTACCAGCCCAAAGTCACCACAGCAGAGCCTCGAAAAATGCCCCTGTAGCCCCCCATCTTCTTTTCTACTGCTTAACAGCACATATTCTGGGCTGCTGTCACTTACCTGAGCTTAGGGGCCATCTTACTATATATTGTTTATATACAACCCCTAAGCTTAGCTTCTCAACTGCAGCCCAGAGCCCACTGAGCATGTGCAGTGCCACTGACACTCAAAAGATGACCTAACAAAATCCAAGATGGGGAGCTCTTATGGACAAGTTTGATTATTACTGTTATAGGGCTACTGAACCTCTGGGCTGGATTTGGTTTTCCTTTAACATCTTATCAGCCTTCAAAGCTTTATCAGCCAGGGAAGTTATGTACAGGAAAACCTATTAAAATCTGGGATATCCCAAATGATAAACAACAGTGCACCTAAAAAAGACCAGCCTCAGCTTGTTATAGTTATTTTATGGCCAACGGAGATGACATGCATTACAATAGAAGGTCAGGGACCTCGGGACTTGAACATGGATGATGTAAACTGCTTATGATTGGCTTACTACTATGGGCCGACTATAGCACCACTGGTGACACAGTTTAGACTTAACCAAGTTGGCTTTGCGTCTTTTATAGGGACGTATCCTACAGCTGACTTGTAAAATGTATCAAATGTAACGGTATCTGACTGCAAGACCCGGGCAGCAGGCTATAGTTATAGAGACAAAGCAACTCTTAGCAACTGACCCATATTTTAGAACATTCTACAGAAATCCACTGAACTTTCCCTAGTGGTGGTCAAATAGCAATAACTTTTTTTCAGACGCCTCTACAAAGTATGGACTTGTCATAAGATAGATCACTATATTCACAATAGTTATATCAATCACTATATTTGTGATGGTCATGGGGGGTGTCCATGGGTATACCCTGAACTACCAACGGAAACTATTTGTGATGGCCATGGGAGGTGCCCATGTGTATACCCTGTACCACCAATAGAAGCTATTTGTGATGGCCATGGGAGGTGTCCATGTGTATACCCTGTACCACCAATAGAAGCTATTCATGATGGCCATGGGAGATGTCCATGTGTATACCCTGTACCACCAATAGAAGCTATTTGTGATGGCCATGGGAGGTGTCCATGTGTATACCCTGTACCACCAATAGAAGCTATTCATGATGGCCATGGGAGATGTCCATGTGTATACCCTGTACCACCAATAGAAGCTATTCATGATGGCAATTGGAGTTGCCCATATGTATACCCTGTACCACCAATAGAAGCTATTTGTGATGGCCATGGGAGATGCCCATGTGTATACCCTGTACCACCAATAGAAGCTATTTGTGATGGCCATGGGAGATGCCCATGTGTATACCCTGTACCACCAATAGAAGCTATTCATGATGGCCATGGGAGATGTCCATGTGTATACCCTGTACCACCAATAGAAGCTATTCATGATGGCAATTGGAGTTGCCCATATGTATACCCTGTACCACCAACGAAAGCTATCTGTAATGGCCATTGTAGATGCCCATGGGTATACCCTGTACCACCAATAGAAGCTATTCATGATGGCCATGGGAAGTGCCCATGTGTATACCCTGTACCACCAACATAAGCTCATTCTGAACACAATGGAGGTTATTTACAGCTGCAAGCCTCACAAATTCACTGATAAGGGGACAACATGGCTACTAGAAATAATGTCCTTTGTGGAGGGAGAGATTTGTACCACTAAAGCAAAGGAGCAGTGCTAGGGAGTCAGGCCTTGGGCTCTGGGTAGAAGGTGTGCATGAATGATATTTATAAGGCAGACATTATTTTAAAATATATAAATAAAAGATACTAAAAGACATGCCACAATGTCAGTGTAGAACCTTCATTTGACACAAAACATGAGACTATGACCTTTTTTTCAGATTTTTGCATAAACAAAGGTCAATAACCCATACCCGAAGGCTCCTACACAGACTCCTGCTGCGGAACAATATGCGGAAGGGAACTAGTTAATGCATGGGCAAAGCTGCATGCAGAAAGGACAATTTGTAGAGATGCCTCAGGCCCTTCCAGAGTTAGTGCATTATCTCCTTCGCTCATGCAGAAAGGATGGTGGTGTTGGGGGGGGGGTGCACAGTTATAGGAGAACATCTGCTGAAGTTTGCAGTCAATACTGTTTGGCCCATTTACAAATAAATATAAGGCCTGGTCTGTGTCCCCTCAACCACAGCAGAAGATATTAGGAAGGGGTGCTGTTCAATGGTTGGGCTAAAGAGGCAAAGCAGGATGGGAATTTTCCCTCCTAGGGGCGAGAAGCAGTCAAGCAATATGGTGCAAACTTGTGAGCATCCAACGAGGGCAATGGGTTACACTTACAGCATTTAGAGACCCAATGGATCAGCAATTGCTTACTGATCCACTGAATCATATACACAACACTTCATTAGTGGCATAAACCATTATTAGGGGGTTTATGGTGACGTAGATGATGATCAGAGCAGTGTACAAAAACTTAAAAAAAAAGATGTTGAAACCCTATATGAGGATATTGACTATTTCCAAACCTTTTTGCTTCAAAATAATAAAAACAAACAAAGAGGGTCAGAAAAGAGTCCCAATCGCTATATGGGGTTTGCAGTCTCAACAATCCATCAGAACCAGTTACAATCTCACAGTTATCGATATGTTCTCTTTAGGGGAGGAGGGTGGGCCGTGGATGGTCGATTGGATTTGGTCCCATCACCACAGCTGGAAGCAGTAAAGGTATCAGCGGGGGAAGGATACAGCAAGATAAACACTTGGTACGGTACATGGATGATATATGATAGGTTTGCCATACAAATATAATTGGTCTCGTTAAGGGTTGCCCAGCTTACACTGTTAGGCAAATATCCATGCTCTACCTAATGATTGGGTAAATTTGTTCTTTTTTTTAAAAACAATTGAATGCACTTTTTTCTTTGTTTGCTAATAGAGACAAGAGGGTTTGACTACAGGGCTCTCCATGCAGCGAGGCGATGGTCACACCCGCAGGGTGAGAGAGTTGTGCAGACACACTCAGCAGAATGGGGAGGGCCAGCTGGACAGGGGCACCCCCTGAGACGCACGAGCAGCCGGGTCGGGGGCTGCCTGGTCCTCGGACATGCCCATCCTTAGTCCTTCTCCTCCTCTTTTGCAAAATCAGAGTTAACATAGGAAAAGCCTTCAAATTCTGATTGGTCAATGTTCCGGATGACCTCATGGTCGGGTGGCGTGAGCACTGGTGGGTGGCGGGTAAAAAACTTGTCGAAGTTCTCAGCATTTCGGCCGCACTATGAGAGGAAAGGGGGGTGGGGGGAGAGAGAAAGCACGGGAAATGGGAATAAAAAGAAATGAATATAAAAGAAAAAAAGGATGTCAAAGCAAACAAAAGGGTTGGAAAATATTTTGATTGGAATAAGTGGAGATAGAAAAATTGATTAAAAAAAAGAAAGAAAAACAAACAAAAAACAAAGAAATTCAAAATAAAACTTCACATTAGAGGTGGCTCAGCATGTCTGGTTTGGGCCCTCACCCAGGCCATCTGTACATCTGGTTTAGACCCTCAAAGAAAAACCTCCTGGTCATTTTCACATCATCTGGCCAGGAAGAATTACTGAAGAATAAGCTTTTGGTTATAATAGAAACTAGCTGACCTGTGCATCTCCAAGTGATGATTCTTTGGGGAGCAGAGGGAGAACCAATGCACTGTTCTTTGTGCATAGAAATTGCACTTAAAGTACTTTGTAAAGCATCCATAATAGGCAACAATTCCCAGTATACTCCAATATTAAAAGAAAAAGCAGGAGAGCCATTAAAAAATATTTAATACAGGTCTGGGACCTATTATCCAGAATGCTCAGGACCTGGGGATTTCCAGATAAGGGATCTTTCTGTAATTAGAATCTCCATGATTAAGTCTGCTAACAATCATTTAAATATTGAATAAACCCAATAGGGCTGTTCTGCCCCCAATAAGGGGTAATTATATCTTAGTTGGGATCAAGTACAGGTACTGTTTTATTATTACAGAGAAAAGGGAATAATTTAACCATGAAATAAACCCAATAGGGCTGTTCTGCCCCCAATAAGGGGTAATTATATCTTAGTTGGGATCAAGTACAGGTACTGTTTTATTATTACAGAGAAAAGGGAATCATTTAACCATTAAATAAACCCAATAGGGCTGTTCTGCCCCAATAAGGGGTAATTATATCTTAGTTGGGATCAAGTACAGGTACTGTTTTATTATTACAGAGAAAAGGGAATCATTTAACCATTAAATAAACCCAATAGGGCTGTTCTGCCCCCAATAAGGGGTAATTATATCTTAGTTGGGATCAAGTACAGGTACTGTTTTATTATTACAGAGAAAAGGGAATCATTTAACCATTAAATAAACCCAATAGGGCTGTTCTGCCCCAATAAGGGGTAATTATATCTTAGTTGGGATCAAGTACAAGTTTTATTATTACAGGGAAAAAGGAAATAATTTTGAAAAATTAGAATTATTTGCTTATAATGGAGTCTATGGGGGATGGCCTTTTCGTAATTCAGAACTTTCTGGATAATGGGTTTCCAGGTAAGGGATCCCATACCTGTATTATAAAAAAAAAATATTGTTTTTTTTAAGCAATGATTGGACACACCTGTACCAGCGACAGGTAAAACTGTGGGTCCCATAAGTTTTAGGCCAATCTGCTTATTACTAGTAAGGGACACTTTAGAACAGGGAAAACTTGGCGGCACAATAGTATCTTAACTATGTATAAAAGACAATTGTTAAAGTTTAGCTTTGATTTAGCAATTGTGTTGGCACCGTGGGCCTGACCTTCTCCTGTTATACTAAAAGAACTTGCCTTGGAGGTCCCTCATTTAACCAGGATGGGTCCAGATGTACAGAGACCATTTTCTAATGTGAAGCCGGCAACATTGTCAGTATGTGGCACGCAGCATGGACAAAACAGGTGTTAAAACAATGGAACAACATAAAGCAACATAAACCATGGCAGCACTGCGAGTGATATACAGTCGGGAGCCAAGAAACGCTTGTCACAAGGAAGGTCTATGCATGGGAGGAATAACAGCTCATACTAAGTGCCTGCAGGCTGCAATCTGTGAAGCTTTCCTACTAGCAGAGGCAGCGCAGGAACATGGGGAGGGTGGCGCCTATTTTTGAGCAATGTCAAATTATTTCATAGCTTTGGCTTTTTTCTGCTGCACAACGGTGGCAAATGCAGGGAGATGTCCCCCGCTGTATAAACAAGCATGGAAGTGGGGGGCCTCGGCACGACTGAGCAACCAATACATCTGCTGCATCGGCTCTCCACCTGGCTGCTACAGTCTATCTGCCTAATTCTTCCAGTGGGGAGGTCATGTCTGGATATTGTGTCCTACACAAGCAGCCTACCCCCGTGTGTATAGCTACAAGGCTCTCCTCCAGCCACAGAGGAGTCACATGTTAATCCATGGTGTCCATTGTCACATCACTCGTCACTACTGGAGCGACTATCATTCCCACTTGACCCGCAATACCGACTCCTGGTGCTGTAATCTTGCCTCCCTGTGTACATGCCACTTCATTATTTCCCCTTGAAAAGGTTTTAAACAACAACTGGAACCAAAAGACTATTTTATTTACAGGAGTAGAAATGGGGGTGGGCACAGGCCTCTATGTGCTGCATCTGGTTTTGTGGCATTATTATCCACTGACCCATTTTTACGTTCCCAGTGCTCTCTTTCTATAGCTCCGGCTTTCTCACCCTTAATTCCTGCTCAGTTGACTGTAACAAACTGTCCTGGGCATTCGCTGCGCTGAAAGGTGTTAAATGGGATTGGCAGAAATATACCGCGAGTGCAGCGACGCTACTACGGAATGGGCGAGCAGGTTAAAGGACCAGTAATACAACCCCCCCCCAAAAAAAATGACTGTACTGTTGCTTCTATCCCACACCTTGTGTCTCAACCCTTTTTCCTTGTAGACTGTAAGCTCTTTTGGGCAGGGCTCTCTTCACCTCTTGTATCGGTTATTGATTGCTTTATATGTAACTCTGTATGTCCAATGTATGAAACCCACTTATTGTACAGCGCTGCGGAATATGTTGGCGCTTTATAAATAAATGTTAATAATAATAATATCCTACACGTGCAAAACATTGCCTGTGGAGCAGAAGTCCTGTTTTTTTACTACAGTGAGAGAACTAAATTCAGCCATCTTTAATCTGCTTCCTATTGTGTATGGGGTAATTTTATTTTCTGGTCTTACTAGTCCTTTAGCATACAGTACATCCGTCACAATGGGCTGGCTAACCTAGGACTGTGTCATTTAATAGGGGGCCCAAAAGCACCACAATCCAAAGGCTAATATTTTTCGGAAAGATGTGATTCCCTCAAACAAGCTGAGATGGAGCCGGCAATGAAGCGGCACAGTATGCAGGAGAGGCACACACGCGTACATTGTCTGCTCACCATCCATGCCCTGAAGCCTCCAATCCATGGCACGGCCATTAAGTGCATTGCATAACATGGACAGGCCATGCTGGGGGTTGTGACAGAACCTGGCGTCCATGGCATCTACTGCTTATTCTGGTTTTTCATCATAAGGTTAAAGCTCGCCTAGTGTTTAATTTCGGGTGAGCCTCGGCCATGTTCTCACAACACCCTTACACCCATGGCCGTACCCCTGATCTCACTCCCTACACTACTCAACGCTGTTTCCTGAGGTAATTTGTGTGCATTTTCAATGCTTTTTACAGAGGGGGGGGTTAATGTTAAACTCAGGTGCAAATTACAGGGAGTAGTAACTGGGCTGCGGGGGCAGGTGATTGGGCGAGGGGGAAAAACAGGGCGACTTTTGAAGAATCCATGAGAGTTGACATCCCTGCTCATTATAGAGCCTATTTGCAGCGAACACGGGGAACGCAGGATAAATGTCATCGGAATGTTCTAATTGAATCTCAGTCAGGGCAGCGAGTGCGGCAATGAACACCGGGCCATTATAAAACATATATATTTATATATATAGAGATGCTGCACTTCCTTATCCTTATGTACAGCCGAAAACGAGGCATGAAAACAGATGGTGCATTTTTAATAACTGTTACTGCAAACTGGAAAGATTAAATTATTCAGACTGCTGCTGTCTTGTAAACTGTCAGAATCCCTCAGCCTCTCCTGCTCACACTAAAATAGGTCACAGAAAGGCAAAGAGGAGCCAGGGGTGGGGTGTAGAGCGGCCACGTGACCTGGCCACGTTCCCCTGCTCCTCCCACACCTCCGCAGCTTTACTCCATTCTCAGGCCCAACTGGGGATCTGAGCACTTCCTGGACAGGCGGGTGCAAAGGATTGTGGGTCGGTTTCTGTCACAAACCGTCACAAACCAACAACTGGCAACCAGATTACAAATGGCTTCTTGAATACACACAGCTAGTCTCCCTTCCTTTCATATTTAGAGGGGTGTAGACCCTGAAACCTCCAAGAGCTTAGGGACAAAAAATACAATAAACATGTAGGTTCAGGAAGCAGAGAAATAACACCTTAAAGGGTAAATAAGCCCTTGCGATGTTTTTAGTGTTGTTTCTTTCATACATAAACCGCCACAGCAGAAAATGCCACCAATACCACACTAATGGGGTTATGTAATAAAAGACACCGAATTTGCCCAGGTGCTGTAACCCATAGCAACAAATTAGCAGGAAGCATTTACTGGTTTAAAAAAAAAAGGCAACATTTTATTGGTTGCTATGGGTTACTGCTCCTGGGCAAACTTAGTGCCTTTTATTACATATGGGGGTATGTCTCTTAGCAGTGATAGAAAAGGTATCTCCCTGTCACTGGGCACAAAGTGGCATTTCAGCTGGCATTAGCCATAGAGAGCTCACTCTGCTTCTTGATATTAGTGGCCACAGACTCTAGCTTGCCACGTTTGCAGTCATGGTGCTTGGCACCCAAAGGATCAGTGTCAAAACTTGGGGCCGGCCACCCATGGGGCTCACTGAAGCCCCCAGCAACACAAATCTGTATGCACGTAGGGGCCCGGGGCACCAGAACAAATAAGCCTATGCACTATTCTCCTGCAATGACCGACGGCACCACTAAAATGGACTCCTAGGCTCTTGCTGTGACATATAATATGGCTCCAGGGCTGCTCCACGGCCTGACACAACATAACTGCACACACATCACTGGGTACAAACACACAACATTCAGCAGCAACACAATAACAGAGCACACTCAGCAAGCACATTGCACAGTCGCACAACTACAGTGTTAACGTGAGACAGAGACACACGACTGCCTTGTGCACAGACACCGACGGTCAAGGAGGGAGCGTCAACGCACAAGAAACCCACAAGAGACAGACGCACAAGTGTGAGTACACGAGCGCACAAACACAGCACAGAGTGCACTCAGCTGGTGGCGGAGGGAAAGGTTGCCTCGTTGCTGCAACACTCACCGCCTTTGGCTTGTAGGGGGGTTGGATCTCGTTCCTTTCCAGCTTCTCCCAGTCTATGTATCGGAAAAAGGCATGGTCCTTAATGTCTCGCTCCCCCTCTGGGCCACAGCCCAGCCGCTTCCCAGGATGCTTTGTCATCAGCTGCAAAGGAAAACAAGTGCCATGAATAAAACAAGACCTCCCTTCTCTGTTATTCTGTGGAGCATAAGATGACAGGAGACACTTATGGCGCAGCTAAAGCCTAAAGGTGGCCATACATGGGCAGATTTTAGCTATTGATTCAGGTCCTTTAGACTGATTCGGCAGCTTATCTGCTCGTATATGGGCACCCCCAATGGGTCTACCTGATCGCGCCAAGCAAGTGGCTCTGATTGACTGAGCTGAGGTATGGAGCTGCTATACCAATACATGCAGATCCAGGGCACTGCCTTCTGCTTTGAGGCTGATGTGCCTGCTTACAAGTGACACATATATATATACAGTGGTGTGAAAAACTATTTGCCCCCTTCCTGATTTCTTATTCTTTTGCATGTTTTTCACACAAAATGTTTCTGATCATCAAACACATTTAACTATTAGTCAAAGATAACACAAGTAAACACAAAATGCAGTTTTTAAATGAGGGTTTTTATTATTTAGGGAGAAAAAAAATCCAAACCTACACGGCCCTGTGTGAAAAAGTAATTGCCCCCTGAACCTAATAACTGGTTGGGCCACCCTTAGCAGCAATAACTGCAATCAAGCGTTTGCGATAACTTGAAACGAGTCTTTTACAGCGCTCTGGAGGAATTTTTGCACACTCATCTTTGCAGAATTGTTGTAATTCAGCTTTATTTGAGGGTTTTCTAGCATGAACCGCCTTTTTAAGGTCATGCCACAACATCTCAATAGGATTCAGGTCAGGACTTTGACTAGGCCACTCCAAAGTCTTCATTTTGTTTTTCTTCAGCCATTCAGAGGTGGATTTGCTGGTGTGTTTTGGGTCATTGTCCTGCTGCAGCACCCAAGATCGCTTCAGCTTGAGTTGACGAACAGATGGCCGGACATTCTCCTTCAGGATTTTTTGGTAGACAGTAGAATTCATGGTTCCATCTATCACAGCAAGCCTTCCAGGTCCTGAAGCAGCAAAACAACCCCAGACCATCACACTACCACCACCATATTTTACTGTTGGTATGATGTTCTTTTTCTGAAATGCTGTGTTACTTTTACGCCAGATGTAACGGGACACGCACCTTCCAAAAAGTGCAACTTTTGTCTCGTCGGTCCACAAGGTATTTTCTCAAAAGTCTTGGCAATCATTGAGATGTTTTTAGCAAAATTGAGACGAGCCATAATGTTCTTTTTGCTTAAAAGTGGTTTGCGCCTTGGAAATCTGCCATGCAGGCCGTTTTTGCCCAGTCTCTTTCTTATGGTGGAGTCGTGAACACTGACCTTAATTGAGGCAAGTGAGGCCTGCAGTTCTTTAGATGTTGTCCTGGGGTCTTTTGTGGCCTCTCGGATGAGTTGTCTCTGCGCTCTTGGGGTAATTTTGGTCGGCCGGCCACTCCTGGGAAGGTTCACCACTGTTCCATGTTTTTGCCATTTGTGGATAATGGCTCTCACTGTGGTTCGCTGGAGTCCCAAAGCTTTAGAAATGGCTTTATAACCTTTACCAGACTGATAGATCTCAATTACTTTTGTTCTCATTTGTTCCTCAATTTCTTTGGCTCTTGGCATGATGTGTAGCTTTCGAGGTGCTTTTGGGCTACTTCTCTGTGTCAGGTAGCTCCTATTTAAGTGATTTCTTGATTGAAACAGGTGTGGCAGTAATCAGGCCTGGGGGTGACTACAGAAATTGATATTGAAATTGAAAATTGAAATTGATAAACCACAGTTAAGTTATTTTTTAACAAGGGGGGCAATCACTTTTTCACACAGGGCCATGTAGATTTGGAGTTTTTTTTCTCCCTTAATAACGTAAACCTTCATTTAAAAACTGCATTTTGTGTTCAATTATGTTATCTTTGACTAATAGTTAACGGTTTTTGATGAGCAGAAACATTTAAGTGTGACAAACATGCAAAAGAATAAGAAATCAGGAAGGGGGCAAATAGTTTTTCACACTACTGTATATAGTGAGTTTCCATATAGTTCACATACGAATCATACCAATTGTGCAGCCCATAGACAGGGAATAGTGATCAGTTGCTAACTATGATGAATTGAGGCAAGACACATGGCTGCTCCTACTCTCAGGCATCAGAACATACATGTCACAGGCACAGAATAAGCTTCATGCCCAAATGTCTATTAAAGATATAATACCTGAAAAAAGGAATCCTAAGAGGCACTATCTTTCGAGTGCCATTGCACTGGATATTGACCCTGAATGCATTAACCTTTATGGTGCCAAAGGCCCTCTGACACCTTGATGTGCTATAGGCAATGAAGGGTTTAAGGGCGCTAAATAGAAGCTGGAAGAAGGTGTTGTGAATGCAAGTGGTGCCATTAGGGAGAGCTAAAACATCCCTAGCAGTTATTACTGTGATCTAAAGGCTAAGTATATACCTGATGTACAGTGTCTGCATGCCAGCGGTTTACAACTGGTAAAAAAAACATTAACCTAGAGGTTATTCAAGAGCACGGAATGAGGGTTTTTATGTGTTTTTATTAAAAACTTCACAAAAAATAATTAACATTACTCAGACCGACATGCCGGCCAATAATTACTATAAAATTCACCCCCCCCAGTCCACTGGCCAAATGTCCCGATGAAGAAGATGAGTCTATAATTTTGCAAAGGATTTCCGGAAAGGATGATGGAAAATCAAAACTATTTACATCCTGTTGCTCCCGGTGGTCTGAAGGAGCAAAATCCAACATAGTGAGCTTGGCAGGTCCAGAAAGCTCAAAGTCCCATGTAAGAACACAGTCTAATAACAATGTTACAACTCCTAGAAAACCTGGGAGAAACATATTGTTACCTGAACTATGGCCATAGGGGATCCCAGTTGAAAGCACAAAAAACCAGTAAGCCAGGCAGCAGCTAACAGGGTAAGGGCGGCTAATGTGTGCCCTGGTATCATGGCACTGGGACACGCAGCTTGGCCAACTCACTAACCATTGGGCACTGGGACGCGCAGCTTGGCCAACTCACTAACCATTGGGCACTAGGACGCGCAGCTTGGCCAACTCACTAACCATTGCCCTTACCATGGTGTCTACAGAGGTGTTAGGGTGCCCAATGGTCTGCTTGCACCGGAACTGCTACAGGAAAAACTTAAAGGCCGACACAATGATGTACGTGTGGTCAGCACTGTAGGCGGCATTATCTAGCGTTCCATAGGCCAGGTGAGCGTATCCGGCCAGTTTCAGAGAAGGAAACTGTAACTCTGTTGCTAGGGAACACCTGACCGCTGTTGACACTGGGCAGTGAACTAAACAATGGCATTGAGTTTCCTCAACAGCACATCCCCAGGGGCAAACTCTGTCCTGCCGAGAGAGGTGCCGGTAATTACCCCGCATGGGTGGGGGGGGAGTGTGGCTAAAGAACTTTGCAGGGCCCCATTATTTATATGGAGAAGGACTATCCTACTATTGGCCTTCAGATGTCGTTCAAATAGAACTTCCACTGACGGGGAAAATGTTGGACAACACTAATATTAACTATGATGTTGCCCTCTTGTGATATAGAAGCCATTTCTGTGGTGCTGATATCCTGAAGCAGTGGTGCTGATATCCTGAAGCAGTGGCGCCGATATCCTGAAGCAGTGGCGCCGATATCCTGAAGCAGTGGCGCCGATATCCTGAAGCAGTGGTGCTGATATCCTGAAGCAGTGGTGCAGATATCCTGAAGCAGTGGTGCTGATATCCTGAAGCAGTGGTGCCGATACCCCAAAGCTATGGCACCGATATCCTGAAGCTATGGCACAAAAATCCTGAAGTGATGGCACCAATATGCTGAAGCTATGGCACTGATATACAGCCCAGTATTTCTGCATATTGCTTGCATCTCCCTTAAAAGTTGCTCTGTCTCTTTAAATATTCTTGACCAAATACCATTCGGCACCTCCAGTAGGAAATTAAGGATTGGTTATGATTGGACAAAGCGCAGGACATTGCCTCTTGGCACAAGCCGCGGATATAATTCTCATTCCCCCCGTATGGCCCCAGCCATTCCCTATTAGACATGAGGAGCAGATCAATTGTAATCAGCCTGTGCATTCGCCGCTGGGAGCACTTTCTGTCTATTGATCTGTGTGTCTAATCAGTCAGTGTGTGTGCCGCTCTCTCTGTGTGTTCCCAACATGTGTCTCTCACTCCCCACAACACGGCAGAGGTGTGTGGCCCCCGGGCAGCAGTCTCGCTGAAGTGCGCTCTGCATAATGGCACATATTTCACACTTACGGAGCAGGGCGTTGATTTCGAACGCGGGGCTTTGTGCAACGCCACCCAGGCGTGAAGAACCAGATTTACCTTTTGAGAAATATGAAAAGATTGGGGAAATATAAAGGGAGAATAAATGAAAGTGAACCCAAAACGGACATCTGTTATAATTCTGTGCCCACCTGTGTCATGTTGCAGAAAATGCCGCTATCTCAAGCTGGCAGGGAGAGCGCTGGCACCGCACGCCGAATTATACAGCCATGACGTTGGAATCTGCGCTTATGGCACTGTCTTGTTGCTTGTGCCAAATTGCCCATCTTCCCCTGCCAGGAGGGCAGAGATGCCCGAGCAGATGTTTGGCTCACCTGGCCCTTTGGATTTTTTCAGCATTTAACAGACTGTTCAAAAGTAAAAAGAGATCCAGAGCAGACGGGCCCTTCCCTGGCAGGGCAGGGGTCCCTCTGTAAAGCCATCCAAGTTGAATATTCAGGCATTCTCCCATTTATATGCACAGATGGGCCAGTTACAACACTTGCCTAGGGGCAAACACAGAGCTTGCACTCAGTTTAACATTTTGCACAAGGTGCAGAGCAAAGCATTGCTGGGTGCAAATGATCCCTGTTCTGCTGGCACTTCTGCCATGAATGTCCTGAATGACACCTAAGGTAGGATGTATGGGGGAGAATCATATGTTCCGCTCACACCCATCCATATATATATGCAGCCCAAGGGTCCGACAGGCATGCCAGGGTACCAGGTGACCTCTTGGCCCAGACTAATACAACTGCCATTAGTTCTTTTTTGCATCTGTTGTGAGGGTGGGCCCTGGTATCAGGTTCTCTAGTTGGTCGTAGGAGGCCCAGTCTGGCCCTGTGCAGCTCCAGCGAACACTGCCAATGATGTGTAGAGCATGAAGCACAACTCTTTGCAGGGTTGGGCTGCCCCACTGGGATACCGGGGAAAAATCCTAGTGGGCCCCAACTCTGTTGGGCCCTGTCACAAACCAGCCACCACAGCTACTTACTTTGCAGTTAAAAATTAAATATGATTGTGCATTTCACAATGGAACACATGGCCATCTTTCATGTTTAAAGATTGAACTGCTTTACAGTTAAGTTAATAGTTCAGTGGAGCGGGAATAGCGGTGGCTGGAGGTGGAACAGAAGCGAGGATCCGCCGTGGCCCTGTATCTGGTACCCCAGTCCCACTCTAACTCTCTGAACTCCATTTTGCGGGTGAAAAAATATCCTTGCATCCAGACGTGTTCTAAAACAAGGCACTGCTACTACTTTGCATTAATTAGACGCAACTGGTGAGCCCAGACACGCGCTGATGGGAATGGCCAAGGTGTGGCCACTGGAGGTCCAGTGAGTTTCCAGAGCATTTTAAAATGAAAAGGGCCTATGACAGTCTGTCCATAGTCTAGAACTGTGATCCCCAACCAGTGGCTCGTGAGCAACATGTTGCTCCCCAACCCATTGGATGTTGCTCCCCGTGGCCTCAAAGCAGGTGCTTATTTTTAAATTCCTGGCTTAAATCCAATCTATATTTGCATCAAAACCATAAGTAGTACCAAACAAAGCCTTCTGTATGGTATTAGTTCAGATAGGGGCTACCTATAGCCAATGACAGCCCATATTCTTCACCCCTGGAACCTTTTGCATGCTTGTGTTGCTCTCCAACTCTTTTTACATTTGAATGTGGCTCTTGAGTAAAAAAGGTTGGGGACCCCTGGTCTAGAACAATACTACAGAACAATCAAGATACAAGGCAGCATCACACTACAGGATATGTAGAAGACAGCATGGCTTTCTTGTTTTAGGGGGGTTAAGTGCGCTTCTTAGCACAGCCCCGGGCTGTAGCTTTCCGCACGCTCACCAGACCAATAGGTCACCAGCAGAATTCCGCCCCATGTAGCCAATTATCTGCAAAAAGCAGAGAAAATCCTTCCATCCTGGAATCAGTAGAGAACCGAGAGAATCAACAGCGACTTATCTGTTGTTTGTCTTTGTTTTGTGGGTTCACATTCGCCAATATGTGAAGAGCAGACGGCGGCGTGCTTGGTAAGCAAGCAAAGAAACTAGGTCATCGAGCAGAAACAAGTCTCCTGAGAAGTTCTGAGGAAGGAGGAGATGGGTACTTTTTCGGAAGAGACAGTTTCTTTAGAACCGGTGTGATTACAGCAGCAAACTTCCATTTGGCACACACACAAAATATATATATATTCATTCCAAGATATGATATTAATCAGTTCAACTGTTAATTGTGTATAAAAGTCAGCATATACATACATAAAGGTTATTCTAAAATGTCCTTTATTTTGGGGTGCATATGGCTTGAGTCAATAGCACAGCCTTAAAAACAAATTATTGAGGTTCCTTGTAGTTCTGGAGAGGCCCGAATGAAGTTTCCGGCACTCTACTGCATCAAATGAATAGTTCCTGATTGAATATTTTGGGGTTACAAAAAGGCTTGATTACAATGGTAATGCCCCTGTATCCCTAATTGTGCTTTCTGTAATGTTTTGCTAAGTAGGTGACATCTGGGTGATGATTATGACAAAAACATGTGAGGCCTTGGTAAAAAAACAAAAAAACAAACAAACATTGTTATTGAGCAGAGCTTTTTAGTCTCCCAGGGTTTAGACAAAGAACCTCATCATAACACTCGTGTACCCCACAACTGCCCTTCAATAGGACAAACCCACTCTCTTCCCACTCTTTTGAGTCCCCTACTGAGAGCAGCAGCTGCACAGTTCAAGAACCAGGGCTCTAGACCAGCTTTTCTTTTTCAAGTCCTACCTGGAGGTCCAACATTTGGTCACCACACCACCTCCTTGGCTCATAATAAGCGTAAACATATATGAAAACCTTGCTGGATCACCCACTCAACCATAGTCCCAAAATCTCACCAAGAATCTCAACCTAACCTTCAAGGACCTCTGAAGTGTGCAAAAAGTCCAACAGCCACTGCTGTAGACTGACTACATTAGTCAGAGGGAATAGCATAATACCTGCACACACTTATTAAACTGATAAAGGTACTTTTTGGCCAATTTATTAGGTATGGATATGACTCTGTGTTTTGTGGTTGAGTCCTCCCTTCTTCAGGATGCAGGCGTTACAAGTAATACAGTTCTGTGCCTGGCAAAGCCGAGTAGATTTCCTAGGCAACCGTATTGTCCAACCTACCTACCTACCCCAGAGGGAAATTGGTGACAACTAGCGAGGGGGTGATCAGCATGTAGAAGGGGACATTATGCTCAGAACTTGAGGGCCTAGCCTAGGGGTAGGCAGACAGAAGAGGTAAAAGCCTACAACCCCCTCCAACCGCTTCAAAAATATCTGAATGCTATGACTTACAGCATTGCTGCAAATCGGCATGCATATTAGTATTTCGCATACTGAGATCTTTCCCTTTAATTCATTTGACTAGTTATGGTCATAACCCTTACCCCTTTACAGATGGCCACAGCTTCCTTGGACATTGATTTGGGATATGCTACATTATGCTCCATGATGGACTGGAATAACTCATCCTCATCTTCCCCTTCGAACGGAGCCTGTGCAGGATAAGAAAGAAACAGGCGGTCAATGCAAGCACATAACAACTTGCCATAATTTAGCAACAGTATAAAAATGGGGGATCATTTACCTGCCCGGCTAACATCTCGTAAAGAAGGATCCCGAATGCCCACCAATCCACTGACTTGGCGTAAGGCTGGTAAGCTATAATCTGAATAGAACAGAAAATATAATTAGGAGTGCCAGTGACTTTTATACAGATAATATCATGTAAACACATGCGCGGCTGGATGCACCCCCGAGTGCTGTAGTGAGAACAGGCGGGGGGGGGGATCTTTGCGCTGGAAATTCTCATGGGCATTTTAATCCAAGATCCAGCCGGCTAATGAAAATACATGCAGCGTGAGATCATGTGTGACAGGCGAGGCAACTACACAGCCCCCCAGGGGATGGCATTCTAGAACAGCACAGCTTAAAGGGCCAGTACAACTGTCCCCAGACTTCCTTTTGTCACAATAGGAGTGTACCTTATATATAGTCAATAAACTTTATGTAACTTAAGGGTATAGCTTTTCTCTGGTTGTTAGTGGAGATGCTGTATTGCTTGCCTTGGAAGAAACCAGCTCCGTAGATCATGTTGCTATTGCTGTCTATGGGCCTGCCAGATTACCAGAGGGTCCCTGGGTAAGGTCTTTGGAGACTCACTGGGCGAGGACTAACAACGTGGTTCTTGCCCAATGGCATATTTAAACCTACCAGATGTATCTGCCACATATCAGTTGGACAGGCCCTACTGAGGGCCCCACTCATGGGTCAATATGGGTTGTGTCGGCAGCTATTATCAGCCCACCTTTGACCACCTTTATTTACATAATATTTACACCCCCATGATTTTAAGCCATATTGACAAGCAATGAGGAATGCAGAATCCTCCAGAAAGGACAAAAAGCGTGCAAATGTGTGTTACTGAAACGAAAACTGGGAAAAAAGGGGTGCAATTAAAAACATAAACAATTAAATTGCGACTTTATACAAAATGACCAAAAGGGACACAGCAGATTTGTCAGGGACTGTGATCAAATGGGCTTAGTCCTCATTATAAACAAATCCTGTTTGTTAGAGAAACCGCTCGTTAGCTCGCTGCCACTTTACACGTTCCCCTGCGTTTGAGCCCCTATATATATATACCCGGAGCGGTTACCTCGGGCGCTATGTAGTCTGGCGTGCCGCAGAAGGTCTTTGTCGTTACCCCGTCCCACATGTTCTCCTTACACATGCCGAAGTCTGCGATCTTTATGTGTCCCTCTGAATCCAGCATGACGTTATCCAGCTTGAGGTCCCTGTGAAGGTGCGAGATACATCCTTACAGTTCCTTACTGTTACTGCAGGGTAAGGGGGCAGCACCCTAATGGGACCTTCCTGCTGCAGCCTGAATTCTTAGGGAACTTTTTTTTATTGTTTTTACTTATTTATTACTTTTTTTTATTACTTATAGTAACATAGTAAGTTAGGTTGAAAAAAGACGTACGTCCATCATGTTCAACCATAATGCCTATATATAACCTGCCTAACTGCTAGTTGATCCAGAGGAAGGCAAAAAAACCCCATCTGAAGCCTCTCTAATTTAAACCGCTCTCTGGTTGCTAAGGTAATTTGTAGCCTAGCAACCAGATAGCTGCTGAAATTCCAAAACTGGCGAGCTGCTTAACAAGAAGTAAAATAATTAAAAAAACACAACTAATAAGAAATGAAGACCAATAGCAAATTGTGTTAGAATAGCCCTCGCTACATCATACTAAAAGTTAAGTCAAAGGTGAAAAACCCCTTTAAAGCTAAGGAACAAGCCATATTCTCCACCAGTATAGTACAGACGGTAAAGAAGTGCCAGAAAGCAACACCGCCATCTTCGATTCAATTGAATAGGAAGCAGGTGATAGCACTGGTACTTTCTACATGGAGCAGAATATGCACCCTGTGCCATAAGCCTTATACAGATGGAGGCACCTTTATGCCATATATATAATATATATATAAATATAGGACTTATAGTACTTATTTACCATTTATGCCATAAAGCATAACAGAACTGCTGCACTGTGAGAGACAGAAAGGTCCCTTAACAATATTACGAAACAGAAGGGGTTATACAACAAAGCAGAGCAAAGTAATTAACCAATCAGCAGACCTATACACGATGCCTTTGCTGTGCAGGAATAGCAGGCCGATGGCTATCTCTGCTGCGTAGAATCTGTATAGGAAGAGAAAAAAAACAAAGGTGTAAGTTAAAGGTGTTCGGCCAATGTACAAATTAAGAACGGAACAACTGAAACAATATTTATTCCTTGTACTGTATTTGTTAGCAATTAAAGGGCCAAGATCTGCCTGCGACATTGTGCAGTTCAATCCAAGCAGAATGGAAGCAGGGAAAACAATGCATTATGGGAAGGGAGCCAAGCCGGCACTGTCCTTGCATAACCGGAGCTGTGCAACCAACTGATTAAATAAGTCCTACACGGGATTAGAGGGAAGAAGCTGATTCAGGGGGAGATTGGGCACTGCGGGAGGCTACACTCTGGCTTTCTCTAAGGGCTGGAGATACAGACATAGAAACACTGGGAGCCCAGAGAGACCGGATCTTGCCTGTGTGAGGAGAAAAAATAAGACCCGGAATACTCAGAACACACCAGTACATCGAGCAGTCGCCTTCACAAGCCTCTGTATGCAGGAAGGAAGGAATGCTAGGAATATTAGTATGGATACATATTTCACCTAACGGAGAACTAACTAAGCCCACCTAGCCAACATACGGGCCCCTACACCCATTAGGTATACAGATGCCATTTTGGGGAGTGAGGTAGCCAAGTGAGACGGTTCAGGAGGGAGGAAGAGCAGTGGCATAACTAGATGTTATTGGGCCCCACAGCAAATTCAATTTAGGGCCCCAAAATATTGGTATGATTCTACAAAGATAAACTGAAATTGCTCATTAATCAGGGCCTTTCTGGGAAACAGCAGGGTCTGCCTCCTCTGTAGTTACACCCCTGAGGAAGAGAGCCTGTGCTCCTGGTGTTTCTAATATCCTTATAGCTTACAGTAGGGGGTACATTCATAGATATTTTACAGTAACCCCATGACAGTACTCCAAGGATATCACAATGGCAGTTCTCTCGGCTTACACTGCATGTGGTTCCTTGAATCGGCCGACCTGCTGGATCTGGTACATGAGGTCTCCACCATTGACGTACTCCATGACAAAGTAAAGGCGATCCTGCCAGAACACAGTTAAAGTCACAGTGAGATTTAGGGGGCTCTTCTTTCATTCTACCCCACTACTTTCCTATACGAAGCATTTTATCATCAAACTGCCTCAGGCACCACGGGGCAAATCTATCATTAGTGATGCACCAAATCCGTGGTTTCTGTATTTAGAGGTATTCTAAGTCCTCAGTAAAAGGTTTTGGCACCCAACCCTCCATTTGGATATTGTGTCTGAACTTTCTTACCATTGTCTGGAAACAGGAGTGCAGCTGAGTGAGGAATGGGGGCTTCCCAGACAGAGCCAAGACCCTCTTCTCTACCATTGTGCACTCAACATCATCATCCTGAATCACCACGTCCTTCTTCAGGATCTTTATTGCATAGAGCTCATCTGTTCCTTTCCTCTCTGCCAGGATCACCTGCGGGCGCAGAGAAAATCATTAGTAATCACAGATGGTCAAAAGATGGCATGAATGAAACTAGATGTGGGCAATGGGTGTTGGTTGTAGGTCAAGAAGAGCTGCAAAGACAATAAGTTGCCTAAAGGTTGCCATACACACGGGGATCCCTCGTTTGGCAAGGTCACCAAATAAGCGGATCTTTCACAGATATGCCCACCTCCATGTGGATGATATTGGATTGGACCAAGACCAAGACCATGGGATCTCATCGCAAGGAGGCCATGGGGATGAGGACTGCATTAACAGGCATGTGCTCCTGGCCCCATTGGGAATTTTAAACCTGCCCATTTAACATACTTTCGCCCATCTGAGGGCCCTGGACACTGGCCTTTAAGCTGCCAGCAGCTTTTTTTGGCTGTTTATGCCCAAGAGGTCAAGCCACTTCTAAATGACTACAAGAAAACGCTGAAGATGGTTAATCATCCTCTAGACTTGCCACTGTTCCACTGCCAACTTGGCCAGGAGTCAGGTTGCCTGCCCATATTTAAGTTCTCAAGACACCCATTCAAGTGAATATGCTTGTCCCCCCTGTACATAGTGCTTGAAGCTCTGGACAGCTGTAGTACCACCAGGGTTCCAGATCCTACAGGGACTATGCTCAGATAACTAGGGAACAGGGCTGCTGCAGCTAAGAGATAGTACTTAAAACGTTCTAGGTTCTTTAATAAAAATAAGAGGTATACAGAAATAAAAAGATGCTTGGCAGATGTTATAAAGAAGAGCGGTTGATGGGATGCGCTTATCATGGGGGCGAGCTGGTACAGACAGGCAGAGACAAGCGGCCCGTCTCCCATTCTGATGCAGGTGAGCGCTAATCACTCGCTCGTAGCCCCGAGTCTCTGGGAACGCTAATTAGCATATTTATAACATTCTGCCACTCGCGGCTTTTAATGGTGTTTGCCTTTATGTTTGCTCAATTACGGAGGAGAAGCTGGGAAGGGCCGGCTTTATTGTGCCAGCTGCCGCGTGCGTTCTGTAGGCAGGCAGGATTAGGCGCTTGTAGGCAGGAGGAACATGAATTCAGCTCTGTGTTTGTGACTTTAAAGGGACATGATTCTGCAGTCGAGGAAATGCTGCTCGCGAGGGCACTCGGCTTTGTTCCACAAGCAGGCAGAATACCCACGGAATACGGGCACTAGCACTTCATAAACCCACGGATGGGGTGGTGGTGCAGCCGGCACTTAACTGTTTCTGTACTGGTGTCTGGTTGAAAGAGGGCAGTATATACCTCTTCTCAACATGAGTGCAATGAATAGGGCTTGTGCTGAACATACATTCAACCTTCTGTTTTATAAATATGGGTTTTGTTTTTATTTTTTATTTCCTAAATAAAACTGAAACGAAAGTCCCATTTTACTTTCTAATCCCTGCAAGCACAATAGAAATAAGCAGTCTTCTGAGAAGTCCTTAGTATAAACAAACCCCTCCCTTCCCCCAAGCTGCAGCCTGTAGAGCCTGTTATCTGATAAAGAGCAGCTCATGGGCTGTAAAAATAGGTCTTAGGGGTCTTAAGCTGGCCATACACACACTGATATTATCGTACGATATTCGGTGCGTGTAAGCTCTTACGGCAGGTGGAAAGTTCCGGGCCCTGATGCGGGCTGCATGTCCTGCTGCTCCCTACCCTGTGAGTCTGAATAAAGCACAAGGTAGGGGGATGCCTATGTGCCTTCCCTGCCAGTCTCTCATGGATCCTGCACTGACAACACAGTCAGCACCGAATCCAAAGTCTCTGCACTACATTTAGAAACAGAGTGCGGAGGCACAAGGCAATTTGGCAGATCACATCTGCAAATGAGGCCCCTTATCTCGTAGTTTAGCACAATATAAAGCCTTGATTCCATGCCCAGGCTGCCAATGAGAATGAACGATACTTTAGAGGCCTACAGGAAAGGAAACAGATGCCAACCTGCTAAGTTTAACCTGATTTAATACATGCCCCTGCCCAGTCATAAAACCAGCACTCACCTTCCCAAAGCTGCCTTTCCCCAGAACCTTTAGGAAGTTAAAGTCTGACACTTTCATACGGTCCCTGGTTCCATTGTTGTCCACCTTGGGCATTGGGTTCACCACTTTCTCTTCAACGGCTTTGGTCCCGGGGCCAATTTTAGCTCTCTGGCAAGAAAGAAATACAAAGAAAATGAATGAGAATTTGGGTTAATATAAGGGAAAACACAAGAACCAGTAAAAAAATGAAAGGGAAAAGTATATTGCCTTTAGGTCCCCAGGTTTATGTGGACCACATTTCCCAGCATTCCTCAACTAACAGTCAAGGATATAAGCATGCTGGGAATTGTGGTCCTGCAACATCTGGGGACTCAAGGACATGGAAGACGGAACGATTATATGCACTGTGGGTTTTAAAATGTGGGCAGCCAACTGCCTGTCACTTCAATGCCGCTATAGATATAGCAATACCCAGTCTCCTTGATCAAAGACACTGTGAGTTCAACAAGATGGGTGCATGGGTGTCAGTGGCACCATATGGCGCGAGGAATATTCCAAAGGAATCTAAGAATATATTAGGCAGCTGTTCATTCTGTACACAGGGACATCCCCAGTCTCTCTTTGGGTCACAGTCGCATTAAACAGCTTTGGAGCCCCTGCTGTGCCTCTCTAATCACCCTCTCCGCCATATAATTGGAGGGCTCTGGAGTTTAAATATGGCGTGTTGCGGCTTACGCCCGTTCTTATTTATTTATATTTTATTCTCTGCCGTGCAGAGAAGGCAGCAGAGGGCTCAGTCTGCCATGAAATTCCATTAGCCCTGATTCCAGCAGTTCAATTTGTTGCCGTTGCCGGCCTCTGCAGATAACAGGCTCTCCAGCAATCTCCAAGCCACAGCCACAGCTAATTGGTTATTGCAGGGCTCTTTGGGCCCCTTTCTCAAGGTCACATGAAGCCTGGGTTAAACATCCCCGTGCCTTTCCAGTATACACTGACTGTAAGCTTTCCCCTGTAGCATTAAAGGGCCCAGGATTCAGTCTCCCATTATTATTACTATTCTGTATTTATACAGTGCAGACATATTACATCATTCACATCAGTTCCTGCCCCAGTGGAGATTACACTGCACTATAACATTGTTTTTTCTGGTTTACATCACCTCTAAAAGCCTATTATGTATTACTATTATATTATTATTTTCTGTGCCGTCATTAGGTGGCGCTCTTGCTCTCACATACTTACACTATATGGGCTACAATGCATCTCAATAATAAAAAAAAACAGTTCATCGCTGCCAGATCATTCTCCACTTAAAGGTGTGGAACAGCTGATCCCCAAGAACCACAAATAAGACAAGGGAACCCATCAACCCTCTACAGCATTGCGCACACACACGCAAGGGGGGGAAGGTGCAGGGGCGAGGAGGCCAACTGGGTTGCCTAGGGTGCCCGCCCCTGGCCACAGGGCTTAGTTACTAAGCAGGAGCAGTGTTGAGAGCCTGCTTGAAGTTCTGCATGTGTAAAGGTACCCAGGAGCCCCGGGCCCCAAGCCTACATATATACATTGTACATATACAGATATGGGACTTGTTATCCAGAATGCTTGAGACCTGGGGTCTGCCACATAAGAGATCTTTTTGGAATTTGGATCTCCATACTTTAAGTCTACTGAAAAAACATTTAAACCATTTAATCATTAAATAACCCCAATAGGATTGTTTTCCTGCAATAAGGATAATAATAAGGATTAACTATGTCTTATTGGGATCAAGAACAAGGTACTGTTTTTTTAATACAGAGAAAAAGGAAATTTATTTAAAAAATCAAATTATTTGATTAAAACTGAGTCTATGGGAGACGGGTTTCCGAATCCTTACTATATACACTGCACACATACTGTATTGTCTGATTCTCTTTCCTGCACTCACATTTTCTATTTCCATGTTGCTTCATGAATTCTACTCCTTGACCTTTGCTATTCTCTTGTGTCTTTTGCTTCTCTTTCCCACTTTTCTTCTGATTTTCTCCTTTCCCCTTACTTCACCTTTGACTTCTTCCACCTGTTAATTACCTTCTTTCCCATTTTCCTTTCCAATTCTGCTCACCCTTCACCTTTCTTTTATCCTCACTCCTTCCACTTTCTCTCACAGTCCCCCTGTGTCCAGCCCTTTCCTCCTCTTCTCATGTCCTCTGCTGCCTTTTCATTTCTTCACTGCAACCCTCTATTTAAACTTCATTTACAGCACCCTAATACTTGCTTACAAGATGTCAGGGTTGGACTGGGCTGACGGGACACCGGGAAAAAAATGGGATGGCCCTGCCAACCCAGACCTGCTCTTAGCAGGTAAAAGGTGCTGATATGAAGTTGCTGGGTTGATGGCATTCCTCATACTGTTTAGGTATATATAAAGCTGGGCGGTATGACCAAAAATGTATATCACGGTATTTTTCAAGATTATATCGGTGTCACAGTATTTGACAGTATTTTTTTTTTCCATGCATGATTAGGTGTTAACCCCATTTCCTAATAAATTAGAGAATAATTACTGCAGTATTGAAAATCAGAGTCAGGCAAGCGAAGGATCGGCAACAGAAAGTCGTAAGGTAAATCAGGCAGGCTTAGTTTCCCAGGCAAGGCCGCAGACAACATAGCACAGGAGGAGGCGTTTGATAGCTTTAAATACCCCCCACGCATGCGCAGAACCGTCGCCGTCAGCGCGTCACGGACATGCACGCTTTGACATGCACGTGCGCTTTGACGCGGACAACGGGACGTGCGCGCGCACGCAAGGAGGCGCGCGAGACCGGGCCACACGGGTGAGTACCCTGACACCCCGGTATTGCGGTATCTGAAAAATGAATATAGTTTTAAAAAAAAACACCGGTATTCGGTATTAAACGGTATATCGCTCAGCCCTAGGTATATATATATATATATGTGTGTGTGTGTGTGCGTATATGTGTATGGCGTGGGGTATATAATACTAGGAAGGCCAGCATCACACAGTAAAGGCAAGGTCCAACAGTCTGTTGCAAGAACATTATGTTGGTGGAGGCCTTCTTCAGTCTCTACTATGACCAGGGGCGCTCCTGCCATAAGGTGAGAACCTAGAATCACCCCTGTCTATGATGCCCTTCTGGCACGGTGTCCTTTGCTCTCCTTTTCTCTTGCCTAGCACCCTTTTCACTCTACTTATCCAATCTGCTCTCCCCAGAGGCACAGCTACATCTGGCCTTGGCCTTTTACCATTAGGTATAGACTCCCAGGGGTTGTAATTCACCAACACCTAAATGGGGTGCAGATTGGACATGGATGTGGTATTTGCTTTTATACAAAGGAATAGCAGAAGAAATAGAAGAGACAGTTGGCGTGTGTAGTGCTTCATGGAGTCAAATGGGTTTGGAAACCCAGAATATTCTAGGGAGCACTTCAGCACAGACACTCTCCAGAGTCACCCAAACTAGAGGTTTTTGTTCCCTCCGTTTTTCTTTTATGGTTCATTTAATGTATTCTCTTCAGCCGAGTGCTAGAACTTCAAACGGCATCCGATAAGCACAATGCAGCAGCAGATAAAGGAGTGATCCTGCAGCTACTAAAGCGCTACTCTTTGATTGGGCGGAGTAGTCCCCCGATCTGCCCTTTCCTTGCCATGAAATATTAATATCCCTCGGCAGAGCTTCTGAAATAAACCGAGCACTGTTGTGGGAAGCGCAGGTGTCATAAGACTGTTTATCGGCACCTGTGGAAAGTACAGCTTTTTGGTGGCTTCAGGCTTATTTCATGGATGATGGCATAAAAGGGAATTTTAGGAGACGGCCGACAACCCTACAGCTTGGCACCCACAGAGTGGGCACGTGTTTACAAGCTAATATGAACGTATATACATCCATTAGAATTGCTAATGCTCAGAATGTTTTACTGGGTAGGGGGGAACCGAAAATACCGGGTGGTTCTCCAATGAGAAGGTGTCCATCTGTGGGCCACAAGCAACTGGAGTCTTAAGTGGACTTTACTATGATTCACAGCTCATTATCTATTAAATTAACTTGGTTCAGATTACTAAGGTGAAGTTAAACCTGCCTGAGTGCTTTCGTGGAGTGTGGGAGCAAACCTGGAATACCCAGTGGAAACCTCACACAAACATGGGAACAACATACAAACCCCTTGTCGATAGCGCCCTGACAGGTATTGAACCTGAAGTCCCAGTGCTGCAAGGGAAACCAAATGCAAACCGATGTGCTGACTTTCTACTGCGGCAATTTCTGCATGAAATTCAGAATACACATGGGTTCTCTTGGTGAGCCACATGGACTACTCACACTACCATCTGAGCAGGAAGTAGGAAGCACGCAGGAAGTAAGAAGCACACCAGAAGTATGAAGCACACCGAAAGTAGGAAGCACGCAGGAAGTAAGAAGCACACCGAAAGTAGGAAGCACGCAGGAAGTAAGAAGCACACCGAAAGTAGGAAGCACGCAGGAAGTAAGAAGCACACCGAAAGTAGGAAGCACGCAGGAAGTAAGAAGCATGCAGGAAGTAAGAAGCACACCGAAAGTAGGAAGCACGCAGGAAGTAAGAAGCACACCGAAAGTAGGAAGCACGCAGGAAGTAAGAAGCATGCAGGAAGTAAGAAGCACACCGAAAGTAGGAAGCACACAGGAAGTAGGAAGCACGCCAGAAGTATGAAGCACACCGAAAGTAGGAAGCACGCAGGAAGTAAGAAGCACACCGAAAGTAGGAAGCACGCAGGAAGTAAGAAGCACACCGAAAGTAGGAAGCACGCAGGAAGTAGGAAGCACACTGAAAGTAGGAAGCACGCAGGAAGTAAGAAGCACACCGAAAGTAGGAAGCACGCAGGAAGTAGGAAGCACACTGAAAGTAGGAAGCATGCAGGAAGTAGGAAGCATGCAGGAAGTAGGAAGCACACTGAAAGTAGGAAGCATGCAGGAAGTAGGAAGCATGCAGGAAATAGGAAGCACGCAGAAAAAGGCTCCACTGACGCTATGCTCATTGAGAAACACCAATGCATATTTCTCCGCCACTTTCCAGAGGATGACCTGTTTTTTTTGCATTTAAAGGCCACAAAACCACAGAGAAGGGCAGAATAAAAACTACCTCAAACTTCTGGCGTAGCTCTTCGTTGCCTTCTTCTCCTTCAGGTGGCACAGGTACGTTAAAGTATTCTCCCTCCTCTTGGCTGAGCAACTTGAACCTGGGAACAGATAAGGAAAAACCTTGTAAGCACCATGATATGTCAGGCTGACCATAGGTCCGCACTTGTGGGGAGGCCTTTTCATAAAACCATTTTCATAAAAAATATATATATATAATAAGAACTATTTCACTGCCTATTTCAAGCTCTCTGAGTATAAATAAAACAGATATGGAGTAGATGCCTCTGACTCTGGGGGGGGGGGGTACATAGCTATGAATAATTCAGTAAGATTGCAGTAGTGCAGTAGTTCCATGGCCTGGGAAAGGGAAGGTTTGCTCATACACAACCCGCCATCAAATATTTACTTATACTCAACCTCATCTTAAAGCCACAAATTGACTCTGAATTTATATAAGCAGGGGTGGGGGTGGAGCGCTCCTTGGGGGGAATAGCAGATATTACATCATGTGGAAGCAGGGCAGATAGGTTCTAACAGTGACCCCTACACGGGCGGATTTCAGCTGCCGATTCGGGACCCCCGATGGGCAGATCTTTATCGGGCAGGTTTGATTTTCCATCGGATCAGTGACCGCGTCGGCTCGTGGATATGGTGCGACGGTGCCTATGTGTGCCATTGTAATTCAATCGTTTAACCCGATATCACCAAACGAGCGAATCCTACCGTGTCCAGTCACCTTTACTCTGTGATCCCCACACGGCTGTGGGGTCTGCAGCCCAATAGTTACACCATCACCAACACTGATAATTCCCCTAATATTCCCCTATGGTTTACCCTAGGGTACATGGAACCACAACATGATTGGCTCAGGCTGGAATTTCAGTTGAACTTCTTGTCCTGCCTGTCCAATCACAGTCTAATACCCATTATGCCTTTCTATGTAAATCAGGAGAACAGAAGGTAGGGTTTAGTTCACAGGCAGAAATATCTGGTGGGGGTTGATACATGAAGATGAAGATGTTAAGGAAGATGAAGATGTTCAAGATGAAGACCTGAAGATGTTCAGGTCCAACAAAGGTTTACCTCGATATAAGTCTCTCTTTAACTGCATGAAGCACTCTCCCCAGAGACTGCCCCCCATCCCACGTACCTGGTCAGACATGGGGTAGGTGGATGCCATGTCCGGCTGCCTCACATCTGGTGCCCAGGAGCATGTGTCAGTGGGGCCATCGGCTCACCCCAACCCCATGGCCTTGGCTACAAATCCTATGAACACTATTGGGCAAACTTATTATAGTGTGTAAGCCAACATCATTGGTGATGCTGCCCATAGCACCCAATCAGATCTTTGCATTTGAAGGCGACCATTCAGATTTAATTGTTGATAGGTTGCTATGGGCAACATCACTGGTGATGTTGGCTTTCACACTATAATGAATATTGCCCTATTGCCCTCTTCACCTCTTGTATCGGTTATTGATTGCTTTATATGTTACTCTGTATGTCCAATGTATGAAACCCACTTATTGTACAGCGCTGCGGAATATGTTGGCGCTTTATAAATAAATGATAATAATAATAATAATAATAATAACTGCCCCTTTAAAAGAATGATTATTATGGCACAATCCAGAATACAATGGCGGCTAGCAAGCCTGGCAGCGGAAGGGTTACGGTTCAACAGGAAAACTTCATATTGAAGAAGACAGGAGAACAATGGAGGTTGAAATGATTTCCTGCAGACGGCCATGATAACAGCCTTCATGCATCACGGGATCAAAAGAAAAGGAAATGAGAATGGGAGAGATAGGGGCGCCGGGAGATTAGGAGACAAATGTATTCAATGGAGTGTGCAGCTCCGAGGCAGCTCAGGCGTTCCGCCAGCCATGGAGGGAACTAAATGTCGGCTGAGCCTTATCCTGCACCATCAACATGGCCCCCACAGGCAGCACCGAGAAACGGACTGGTGTACTGGGCACTGGCCTGGGAGGGTAGCATCCGGTATGGTCCCTGCCCCCTGGGGTACCTACCCTACCTAATTACCCTGGAACTGAAGGCCAAAGCAATGTACAGACACATGTGCCTTATATTGCTCAGATTCCCGCCCAGGTATACTGTCTATAGCAGGAACATACAAACAGAGGTCTGTGTTCATTTGGTTCCTGGGGAATGCTGGGATTTGTAGTGCAACTGTGTCTGGAAGTCACTCTCTAGAGTGTTTGTAAAAAGAAGAGGCTTACTACAGCATTATCCGATTTCTGGGAGGAGCCAAATGCTTAGTAATCATATGCCCTGTAGCCACACCCACTGATTTACTGCTTGGTAATTATATGACTTGAATCCACACCCCACTGACCAACTGCTTAGTAATTGTATGACTTGTAGCCACACCCCACTGACCAACTGCTTAGTAATTGTATGGCTTGTAGCCACACCGACTGACCAACTGCTTAGTAATTATATGACTTGAATCCACACCCCACTGACCAACTGCTTAGTAATTGTATGACTTGTAGCCACACCCCACTGACCAACTGCTTAGTAATTGTATGGCTTGTAGCCACACCGACTGACCAACTGCTTAGTAATTATATGACTTGAATCCACACCCCACTGACCAACTGCTTAGTAATTGTATGACTTGTAGCCACACCGACTGACCAACTGCTTAGTAATTGTATGACTTGTAGCCACACCGACTGACCAACTGCTTAGTAATTGTATGACTTGTAGCCACACCCCACTGACCAACTGCTTAGTAATTGTATGACTTGTAGCCACACCCCACTGACCAACTGCTTAGTAATTGTATGGCTTGTAGCCACACCCACTGACCAATTGCTTAGTAATTGTATGACTTGTAGCCACACCCCACTGACCAACTGCTTAGTAATTGTATGACTTGTAGCCACACCCACTGACCAACTGCTTAGTAATTGTATGACTTGTAGCCACACCCCACTGACCAACTGCTTAGTAATTGTATGACTTGTAGCCACACCCCACTGACCAACTGCTTAGTAATTGTATGGCTTGTAGCCACACCCACTGACCAACTGCTTAGTAATTGTATGACTTGTAGCCACACCCCACTGACCAACTGCTTAGTAATTGTATGGCTTGTAGCCACACCCCACTGACCAACTGCTTAGTAATTGTATGGCTTGTAGCCACACCCACTGACCAACTGCTTAGTAATTTTATGGCTTGTAGCCACACCCCACTGACCAACTGCTTAGTAATTGTATGACTTGTAGCCACACCCCACTGACCAACTGCTTAGTAATTGTATGACTTGTAGCCACACCCACTGACCAACTGCTTAGTAATTGTATGACTTGTAGCCACACCCACTGACCAACTGCTTAGTAATTGTATGACTTGTAGCCACACCCCACTGACCAACTGCTTAGTAATTGTATGACTTGTAGCCACACCCACTGACCAACTGCTTAGTAATTGTATGGCTTGTAGCCACACCCCACTGACCAACTGCTTAGTAATTGTATGACTTGTAGCCACACCCACTGACCAACTGCTTAGTAATTGTATGACTTGTAGCCACACCCACTGACCAACTGCTTAGTAATTGTATGACTTGTAGCCACACCCCACTGACCAACTGCTTAGTAATTGTATGACTTGTAGCCACACCCACTGACCAACTGCTTAGAAATTGTATGACTTGTAGCCACACCCCACTGACCAACTGCTTAGTAATTGTATGACTTGTAGCCACACCCCACTGACCAACTGCTTAATAATTGTATGACTTGTAGCCACACCCCACTGACCAACTGCTTAATAATTGTATGACTTGTAGCCACACCCCACTGACTGAGTGCTTAGTAATTGTATGGCTTGTAGCCACACCCCACTGACCAACTGCTTAGTAATTGTATGACTTGTAGCCACACCCACTGACCAACTGCTTAGAAATTGTATGACTTGTAGCCACACCCCACTGACCAACTGCTTAGTAATTGTATGACTTGTAGCCACACCCCACTGACTGAGTGCTTAGTAATTATATGACTTGTAGCCACACTCCACTAGACCAACTACTTAGTATTAATATGACTTGTAGCCACACCCCACTGGACCAACTACTTAGTATTAATACGACTTGTAGCCACACCCCACTGGACCAACTACTTAGTATTAATACGACTTGTAGCCACACCCCACTAGGCCAACTACTTAGTATTAATACGACTTGTAGCCACACCCCACTGGACCAACTACTTAGTATTAAAACGACTTGTAGCCACACCCCACTGGACCAACTACTTAGTTAACACGACTTGTAGCCACACCCCACTAGGCCAACTACTTAGTATTAATACGACTTGTAGCCACACCCCACTGGACCAACTACTTAGTATTAATACAACTTGTAGCCACACCCCACTGGACCAACTACTTAGTATTAATACGACTTGTAGCCACACCCCACTAGGCCAACTACTTAGTATTAATACGACTTGTAGCCACACCCCACTGGGCCAACTACTTAGTATTAATATGACTTGTAGCCACACCCCACTGGACCAACTACTTAGTATTAATATGACTTGTAGCCACACCCCACTGGACCAACTACTTAGTATTAATATGACTTGTAGCCACACCCCACTGGACCAACTACTTAGTATTAATACGACTTGTAGCCACACCCCACTGGACCAACTACTTAGTATTAATATGACTTGTAGCCACACCCCACTGGACCAACTACTTAGTATTAATACGACTTGTAGCCACACCCCACTGGACCAACTACTTAGTATTAATATGACTTGTAGCCACACCCCACTGGACCAACTACTTAGTATTAATATGACTTGTAGCCACACCCCACTAGACCAACTACTTAGTATTAATATGACTTGCAGCCACACCCCACTAGACCAACTACTTAGTATTAATATGACTTGTAGCCACACCCCACTGGACCAACTACTTAGTATTAATATGACTTGTAGCCACACCCCACTAGACCAACTACTTAGTATTAATATGACTTGTAGCCACACCCCACTAGACCAACTACTTAATATTAATACGACTTGTAGCCACACCCCACTGGACCAACTACTTAGTATTAATACGACTTGTAGCCACACCCCACTAGGCCAACTACTTAGTATTAATACGACTTGTAGCTACACCCCACTAGACCAACTACTTAGTATTAATACGACTTGTAGCCATACCCCACTAGACCAACTACTTAGTATTAATATGACTTGTAGCCACACCCCACTAGACCAACTACTTAATATTAATACGACTTGTAGCCACACCCCACTGGACCAACTACTTAGTATTAATACGACTTGTAGCCACACCCCACTAGACCAACTACTTAGTATTAATATGACTTGTAGCCACACCCCACTAGACCAACTACTTAGTATTAATACGACTTGTAGCCACACCCCACTGGACCAACTACTTAGTATTAATACGACTTGTAGCCACACCCCACTGGACCAACTACTCAGTATTAATACGACTTGTAGCCACACCCCACTGGACCAACTACTTAGTATTAATACGACTTGTAGCCACACCCCACTAGACCAACTACACAAACAAACACATTCTTCTCTTCTTGATTTACAAAAAAAAACAAAAAAAGTTTCTCCTATAAAGAGGGAGGAGCCTAGTTCTGTAATGCAAAGTGTTGTGAACAACTTTCTTCAAATTAAAGGGAAAGTTCACCGTATTATGACTTTTAATACTGGTGTCAGCCCCATATTCCCAGCTCTGTACTCACCAACCGTCTACGCCGGCCTTCAGTAGCTCCGAGATACCAAACGACAGGGACCCCATGAAATCATTCCTACTGGTTAAGTCCCAGTCCCAGATTTCCACGGACAGCCTGCGATCTTTATCGGACTCCTTCAGCTGGCTGGGGGGGGGGAGAGAAGACGCCAGACATGTCACATGTCCCCGAGAGCGATGCCCCCCCAGGGATCAGTACTTACAGGGGGTAATTGCACTTACAATTTAAAGCTCTCATTCCAGGTTGGGTTCAGGGAACACTTGATAGTCTTGGTCTTTTGTTTGCTCTCGCTCTTTGGGTCTGGGATGAGCTTTAGCTTTACGTACGGGTCAGACAGTCCATTTGGGTCCATTGGAACTAGGTTTCTCGCATCCCCGACTGCAGACAGAAGCAAAGAAGTCAATGAGAAAAGACGGGAGTCATATAAAGGCGCAGGAAAGCCCCCATTACAAGCCCTATGCTGCTTAAGAAGGGTGTGGCCAATCAGCCAAGGGGTGTGGTGTGAGCGCATTAGGGCTGTAAATGGAGCTTTCCATAGCAGCAATAATTCCCTAGATCTTCTCACAGCCTAAACAGAGAGACACCTTAAATATACACCAGGACATTCATTCCTCGGAACTAAACACAATTCTGTTGAACAAAACGAGGGTATAGTGACCCTTTAAAAATCCCAAAATAGTGCAGTTGGCACATCCCTACTTGCAAACACCCTAAAATAAATGTTATGTTTTCTGCCATATCCCCAATCTGCCCCGCCTCCTTTTGTGTAAGCCCTGCCCCTTCCAGTATTCCCTCGCCAGGATATCCTGGCTAATTCAGCTCACTTGGTAACCATGCAATCTACTGCCACCAAAGCGCTCTCCACTTTTATCCAAGTAAAAGCACCACCTAGAGTTCAAACTAGTCTGCAGTGTTCAGCCTTTTACAAAGAATGTTTCCGCTACGGCAAGCAATAAGGCAGCTCCCACGTAGTGTCCATTTAAAGGGGAAGTTCACCAAAAATGTACTTAGTGAATCTTGTCAAGTGACTTTAGTCCTGGGCTTCTTATGGTCTTTATCTTTCTTTTTTTTGGTGATCTCTAACCTGTAAAAATGTTATCTGGTTATCTGGTTACCATGGTCAGCGATCTTAGCAACTGAAACCGCAACTAAATGTAAGGTGAGATTTTTTTTTCTGATTTTTTTAATTAGTGAATTTTATTTTGATTGGATTAATGTCTTTTGACATAGGCCGTCTCCTATCTACAAGCAAGGCAGTCATGAAAACCACTATATATAGGGTATGTTTCCCCTTTTATAATAATTTGCCAGATTTCCCTATGGCTGGATACTCAAACAATCTACAGCGGGCAACTTTAACCTGGGACCTTTCTATAACTGCAGCTGAGGGTGCAAGGAGCTGTGGGGTGCCTATAATATAGCGTTAAACATCCATGAATCAGTAGCGACACCTGGTGGTGAAGGAGAGAAACACCAGACGCAAAGGTCACATTGAAGCTTATTCTGGTCATTTATCAGCTTAGAGTCACTTGGAAGCTGCAATTATCCCCAGGCACTTAATTAATCTGCCATAATAACCAAAGCTATTTGCAGCAGGGGAGGCGGTGTTCCAATTATCAATGTAATGGGCCTTGTGATATGCAAGTCAACACTGTTGGGGTTAAGTAAGACCCAGACATCCCCGGTTGGTACCTGATGAAGCCCAGATCTAACATTACTATAAACATCCTGTTTGTATGGTGGGTTTATACCTTTAAGTATAACATACCTAATAGGTTGTGTTACCAATGCAGCCAATGGGGGCCCCCCAATGTAATTATATAGAGAACTGTGCATTTGGGGGGGGGGGGCTTGTAACTCACCAGTGACTGTCAGTACTTCCTCGCGGATCTCCGCCTTGATGTGTATCCTTCCTCTTCGCTCGGTGTGGTCGGTGCCACACAGACTTGGCACGTTCATTACGCAGCGCTTGTGGACATTCATCATGCAGGCTGTGGGGGGCAGAGAGGGGGGCACAGTTAGTGCAAATCTAATGCTCATCAGTCACCATCAGGGAGTTATTAAAAGACAAGGAAAGCTTAAAACACTCTGTGCACCTTAGGGCCCATGCATGGAGCACTTAAGCCTGTGGTGCTGAGGAGCCATATAACGTTGCTGAACTAAAGCGAGCTCGGTATGTAACGCCTGCCATAGGCAGTTGCTAAGTACAACGTTGCTTAACAACGTGTGCCCTCAGCTTGCATGCCTGACTCCAGTCACCACCTACCGTATAGGGCACCACTGAATGTAAGCAGCACTGCATATACAACTCCCCTGTGCTATGTTTGGGTTTAGCAGAACCCAGAATCCCCCCCATTTCTAAAACATATCTGCTGATATGGTGATGCTGCCATCTGTAGTACAAGCCTTCCAATGCCATCAACCTGCTTTTCTAATGCTGGCCACTAGAGGTCTCACCAGACCAAGAAAATAGGGAAAACTCCAATCTGTCAAGGTCACATCTATAAAAATCGATTGATACCCTGTGTTGGTATGCTGGGTACCAAGTATGGGTGATATTAAGCATGAGATGATACCGATGTGTACACCTTCCATATATTTATATGCCTGTTAGGTACCAAAATGCATTACCCATCATTCTGGCTACCATATAGTTTGATGCAGTTTCCTTGTCCACCACAAGGGGTGCTGCCAGTCCAGTTATACAAAGACTGTCTAGCATATACAGTAATATTAAAGTGCGTGGCCCCTCTGGTTATGCAATCTTCTGTAGAATGTAAGCTTCCTGGCCAAGGCGTGACTAGGCAGTGGCTGGGGGGGGGTCCTAGACACACTTACTTTCACATTTCATCCCCTGGTGAATGAGGCCGTACAGCAATGAGCCGCAGTGGTCACAGAACGTCGGGCTGGAGTACGTGTGAATTTTGAACTTGTGTTTGCTGCGGGGGTCCTGGGGGAGACAAAAGAGTAGAAATGCGCTCAGAACAGAGGCAGCGTGGGTAAAGGGCACCCAGCAAACATTGTATAACTAGCATGAATATACTGTCAAATATATCCTTATAAACAGTGCTTAGTGATGTCATCAGAACAGGCTCTTAGTGATGTCACTTGTGTCACATGACTTATACTACATGAATCACATGACCGCTACTATCCGTATATTATACAAGATTAGTGCCCAATACATTGCCTAACTAGCATCTTCCCACATGTTGAACTACAACTCCCACAATTCCTCAAACTGAGGCTTAGGGCTACAGAGTGTGGCTAGTCACAGAGCTGGGCACATTCAGGCAGAAATCTTAATTACACACAGGGAAGCGCCACAAAATGAGTTCCATCAGTAATTAATGAGCCCCGCGCACTCGGCAGGGCACCAACGCACTTCATTAGGCAGCTCTTTGATGGCTCTCGCTGCAGGAATCTTCACTCGCACTCTCATCTGTAGCGCCACAGCGGGAGGGGATCTTTTATTTACCTTGCCGGCCCTTTAAGGCAGGGCCTCATTATGCTCAATATGCCGACAATGGCTTGAATTAAAGGGGCCCAATCACCGTTACTATTATCACTGACAGAGGGGCAACAACACAGGAATAAAGAGAGGCCTTCATATCAGGGGGCACTGCATCCATTAGCCCCCGCTTACTTATAGCCATTCAGCTCTGAAGAAATCTTTTATGGTCCAGAAGCAGTTTCTGTACTGCCAGCAGCAGTGTGTCCCTACAGGGCCTTATGAGAAGAACTCATACACAGCAAGTCAAATGGCAGCTCCCACGTAGGCCAAAAAGAGGAATCAATATGGCAGCTCTCACTTAGACCTAATAAAGAGGAATCAATATGGCAGTTCTCACTTAGACCTAATAAAGAGGAATCAATATGGCAGCTCTCACTTAGACCTAATAAAGAGGAATCAATATGGCAGCTCTCACTTAGGCCTAATAAAAAGGAATCAATATGGCAGCTCTCACTTAGGTCTAATAAAGAGGAATCAATATGGCAGCTCTCACTTAGGCCTAATAAAGAGGAATCAATATGGCAACACTCACTTAGGCCTAATAAAGAGGAATCAATATGGCAACTCTCACTTAGGTCTAATAAACAGGAATCAATATGGCAACTCTCACTTAGGTCTAATAAACAGGAATCAATATGGCAACTCTCACTTAGGCCTTATAAACAGGAATCAATATGGCAACTCTCACTTAGGCCTAATAAACAGGAATCAATATGGCAACTCTCACTTAGGCCTTATAAACAGGAATCAATATGGCAACTCTCACTTAGGCCTAATAAAATGGAATCAATATGGCAGCTCCCCCTAAGCCCTGATGAAGAGGAATCAATATGGTAGCTTTCACTACCACGTAAACAACAAGCAACATGGCAGCTCTCGCTAATACATGCCTCCAGGGAATGCTCTTGGCATATTATAAGCAAAAGAAAGACCTATTACACTATATTAAAGGAACAGTACTAGGGCAATAAACATTCTTAGCAAAATAAACCCTACAGGGGCCACAACTAGAAATCAAAGACATTTTATTCACTGTTTCTGAGGAATAAAATCCCCTTTCCTGTCTGTGTTTTGGAAGCAGAAGGAATTTCATACAAGGTCTGTACTGTAGTACCCACTGCTGCCCCCCAGACGCTGCTGCCCCTGCTCCAGCAGACAAGGGGTTATTTCTCTTGCACATTTAGTGTATCTGACCAAATACAAACAGTACAATCAGCTCATGAGTCACATGTCCCGAGCTCCCCCTTTCCATACAATAAGCGCCTAACAGATCTAAAATACCATGCCAGCGCCGGCGCAGGCTGCAGCGGGACTCAGTACAGACAGTGGGGTGTGTCTGGGGCCGGGCAATAGGCCGGATATTAATGTGGGATTTACTCAGCGAGGGAGCCCTGTGACTATGCTGAATGGGGGGGACAGGTGCTTATAATAAGAAACAGGCGTGGGGCTGCCCTATTCATAGAGTTTTTTCCTCTCTAAAAGGAACAGTAACACCAAAAAAATTAAACTATACTGAAGTAATTAAAATATAATGTATGCTGCCCTGCACTGGTAAACTCTGTGTGTTTGCTTCCTATAGTTTCTATAAATAAGCCGCTGTGTAGCCACGGGGGCAGCCATTCAAAATGGAAAAAAAACAAAGAAAAGGCACAGGTTACATAGTGGATAACAGATAAACTCTGTAAAACAACATTGTATTCTATAGAGCTAATCTGTTATCTGCCATGTAACCCGTGCCATTGAACCCTATTTCAGCTTGAACAGCTGTCGCCATGCAACTATAGTACTATATACAACTTTTAAACAGTACATTATATTTTTATTCCATCAATACATTTTCATTTTTTGGTGTTACTGTTCCTTTAAGAGAGGGGGAAAACAATCTATGAATAAGTCATTATTTGGTGTTTGTGTTCCTTTAAAGCCACAAACACTACAGTGGTGTAAACAAGTGAAACCTGCATTTCATAGTAATGTGGCTCCATTATGAAATGATATACACGGAGCGAGAGGGCGGGGGGGGTGCTGTTTATTCTGAACATGAAGCTCCCCCCCCCAGCCCTTCTGTACTTAACACTAAGTGTCGCTTTCAGGCAGAATGAAACCTTTCCAAGAGATGACAAAGGCTGAAGATGCTGAGAGCGGCGGCCCTGCTGAGTGGAACTATACCCCAGCGGCCGGCTCTCCCGTTAGTTACAGATCTGGGACTGTGACTGCCAGTTTCCCTTTAATCCCTTTAAACACTTCCTTCCCAGAGATAAGTGGTGTCATGTCTTTGCTGGCGAGAGCGCTGGGTCAGTGTAATCTGCTGACTTCTGGAAGCGCTAATTAAACATTCCAGCAAAGCCCTTAATAGGCTGAAGATGAGCCAAAGATGGAGCGGAAGCGATCGACTCGGACTGGGATGGTGTGAAAGTCTAATAGACTGCACCCAGCAACTTAAAGGGGCAGTTTAACTTTGCCTTTATTTTTAGTATGACGTAGAGAGCCATATTCTGAGACAATCTGCCTTTGGGCTTCATTCTTTATTTGCTGTGGTTTTTGAATAGGGATGCACCGAATCTACTTTTTTGGATTCGGACGAACCCCGGAATCCTTCGTAATGGATTTGGCCAAATACCAAACCGAATCCGAATGAGCATACGCTAATTCGCTTTTGGAAGGGTTAAATGTCGACACTTCCGTGTTCACGTGACAAAAAGTCATGTGATTTTTATGGATTCAGATTCAGTTCGGCCAGGAGCGTGGATTTGGCCGAATCGTGCCGAAAAGGGCAGAATACCGAATCCTGAATTCGCTGCATCCATTTTTTTGAATGATTAAGCTTTTTGTTCAGCAGCTATCCAATTGCTAGGGTCCAATTTGCCCTAGCAACCAGGCAGTAGCTTGAATAACAGGCTAGAATATATATATATATATATTCAAGGGGGAGAGGATAGAAAGATAAGCAATAAACAGTAACAATAACAATGAAGCTGAAGCCTCACAGAGCAATAGTTTTTTGGCTGCCGGGGTCAGTGACCCCCCTTTTGAGCGCTAGAAAGAGGCAGAAGATGAAGGCAAATAATTCAGAAACTATAAAAAATGAAGACCAATTGAAAAGTTGCTAAAGGTGCCCATACACGTTAAGATCCTACAGGTGGGCGATATCGGGAAAATGTAGGCTAATTCCCAGGGCCAAACGATCGAATTCTAACTGCGGCAATGGCACAGTCGGTTTGGGGACCACATCAACTTGCCGATGTGGTCACCGATCCGACTGAATCTTTTAACCTGCCCGATCCATATCTGCCCAATACAAGGCCAGATATCGGTCGGGCAGGCCCCTCGTTTCTGCCCCTACACGGGCCGATTAGCTGCCGAAATAGTTTTTTGCTGAAGGAAAGAAAATGTAATTCTAAGCAACTTCCCAATAGACACTGATACAAACTTGTTTTATAGTTATGTGTAAATGTAATTGCCATTAAAAGCAGCATCTGTCCGGCCATTTCTGTTCTCAGAGTCTGACATGAAACCCTGTATCAGAAGTCAGTTCCCCCCGCGCCCCCCGATTGGTCAGTCAGCTGCTTTTTGTTACATTGTGCCATTGGTACAGCGTTTCCGGTCAGACCCAGAGGACAGAAATGGCTGAACAGACGCTGCTTTCAATAGCAATTACATTTACACGTAACTCTAACACCAACAAAATCACTGCCGCTTGGCGGATCCCCCCTTATTCAGACAGTGCCCCCGCCGCATTAACATTATCAACTTATAGGACGAAAAAAAAACATTTAAGGACTATTCAACGCATTTCGCCTCTGGGCATATTAATAAAGGTGTGCTACGCGGTGGCGTTAGAATACATGAAAGACTGGCACTTTAACGCCACTGTACATAATCACACGTAATTATAAAGCTGTGTAATGAATTTTAGTAAATGTGCAGCCAAGTGTAAGATTCCGGTGTAGAACGAGGTGTCACAGTCGCAACTTTCCAACAGACACGCAGTTTACACATTTTCAGTGGCTTTAAAGCAATATGTAAATATACTCGTCCTTCTGTTGTTTTTTTTTTCATTCACTGCACTGGCGGTTCTGACTTTTGATACAGTGTAGCAGAGGTCAAATGAGCAGGCCTGTGGCTACCTTGTTTCAAGAGTCAGAACCAATATTGGGGAGTTATTTAAACTTTCATTTTCATTTGTGTTCACTGAATCCTGTGCAGCCATGCAGAATGCATCTAACAGAGGGGCAATATATGCCTTGGTGGAAAGGGCACCCATGCAGGGTGCTGTGCCCGCTGTACCTCAGCCAGAGACTGAGAATCCCAGCGCCCCATTACTTACTGATACTGATCCCAATTCTATAAGCACAGCCATTGGTTACAGCTTTTCAGACTTTGTGTTGGTAATTAGAATTTTTAAGGAGCCGATCACATGTCTGGAATCAGTTCTGTATCAATAAGTCACTCCCTTCCCTCAGTGGCTCTATGTGTCTCATATTTACAGATGAGGAGGAGTTCCTTATACAGGGATGCAACTGGTAATCTGATCTTTAAAGGAGACATATCCTATAAAAATTAAGAATGTACCAGAGAATTATACTCCTCTAGATATAGAAGGATTGTGCTTAAAAAAAGTTGTGTGTTCGGACTAATTTATTGAGAAATTCCCCCACAAACCCCACTAGTCCCGCCCATCTGTTCCACTTCCTGCTGGCTGAATTCTCTGGATAGCCAGGGGGGCTCTCAGTACACAGCATTGTAGGAAAGGAACCAATCAGCAGCTAGGCTGACCTGATAGGGAACTGAAAACTGTCTTTGCTTGTGTGAGTGCAGGGCTGTGATTGGCTCTCCCCCTCCTACTGTGCTTCTGGCAGGGACCTTTGGGACACACCCACCCTTCATTTGAAACAGGGACAGAGAACTCTATAGTTATCTATAGGCTCTATAGGGAGCTCCAATAAAGGGGCCATTTTTACAGATAGGATTAATGTTTAGCACCGTATATTATTCATAACTGCCTAAAACATAAGGTTTTTTTCCATTTATCCAATATGTCTCATTTAATAACTCTGCCAGTCCAAGATTTCGATAGAAAATGAAAAGCAAATGACTGCTCACACAGTGAGGGTTTGGTGGGGGCAAGTAGGCCGGGCGCTATTTTGTGGCTCTACTTCAGCCTTCAGCTCAGCCAAATTCCTTGGACAATGCGCCGTCTCCGTGAGCTGAATGCACAAGATATAGAAATATGCTCGGAATGCAATAATGGATAGACATGTCAAGTGGAGGTGATTTATTTCCCCGCTGGGCAGTCGCCACTTGCCTCCCATCCATCCCGTACGATGGCACCTGGGTACCGACTGCCAGCTCAGAACATGTTGTAATAAGGGCAGAGGCTGGTAGGACACTGGGGTGGGCAGTCATATACTTTGCGTTACTATATAATCATTTATTTCAAGATAAAACATTGAAAGAAAAGATCATTTATGTTCGACAAAACTCTTGTATTGAAATGTTCTGGTTTAAAGGAGAACTAAACCCTACCTTCAGTTTTTAAAGCACAGCCCCCTCCCTAACCACATAACTAGCAGTATGTACCTGGCCAATCTGATCCTGTCTTCCATAGAGGAGGGGGGGATTATCATTAAAAACAGAGGCTAGCTTAGTTCAACCTAAAAGGTGGTTTAGTTCTCCTTTAAATTAAAGAAGGATTAAGCAACCCATATGGAAACTGCAAACAGATTGGCCTTTACTCCTTCCTCCTGGGCTCGGCAGACTCACTGTGTGGGCAGAAGGAAGGATTCTGTCCCCCTCCCAACTTAATTCTCCTGAATCGTGAACTTTATTTATTTATGAGAGCACAAGCAGTACAGTGTGAGAGGGAAGAGCCCCTTCCATTTCTTTATCCAACCCACAGAATTGGATATCAGGGGGTTTGAAATCCCAAGACTCTTCCTGTGCTCGGCACTGTGGGAACTGGAGTCTTGGACAGCTAGCCCACTGTTTGAATGGTACATGTAGTCAGGACCAGCAGTGCAGGGGACACCAAGGGGACAGAGAGGTATTATTTGAAGTTATTTTCTTATCCAAAATGTATATACATTGTGGCACCCTGGGCCCAACACATGTACAGTGTAATAAAGTTGGATAAATGACTATGCTGTGCTTTTGTTGCCATTTAATAATGATTTTTCTTGCACCTTCTCCTAAAACAGTAGGGGCTCAGCCGACTGGATAATTCCTCCCCTCTGCGCTGAAGATAAGGACGCCGGCTGATTATATTTATGAGCCCAGCGCCACAAATAGGTCACATTTATACAGCCCTGTGCCGGCAACACACTTTAAAGGGGGGACACGGAGCAGAGATCTGCTAAACCCCCCAAGGCAAAGATTCTTAGATCAGCGGCTAACAGCTGCAAATGGTAAATCCAGCTGCATGCCGAAAAAAAGAAATTTAACCATTTCTGCACTCTTTTCACTTAGATCAAGTTTTTTCCCTATTTAAAATATATATAAATTTAGAGGGGGAGTGGCTATATATATATATATATATATATATGGTTTGTCCCTGAGGAAGAGCACAGTTGGTGCTCAAAACGTTGGATCTTTTCCAATAAACACGTTTTTGTTTTTTCCTAAGTCCCCGTGTGTGCGGCACTGTTGCTTTACTGTTTTTTTTTTGGCCAGCACCCAGGGCGTTTGATTCCCTGAAGGGTGTTGGCCCCCTGGATTATGAACCACAACAAAATGGCTGCTGTCATGTACAAGTGCCAGCACCCAGGGCTTGATTCCCTGAAGTGTGCTCCTTCTGTTCTTGTGTGTGTATATATATATATATATATATATATATATTTATATATATCAGGGGCGGGCCAAGCCGACCGGGCGCCCTAGGCAACCCGGTCAGCCAGCTCGCCCCCCCGTACTTTCGTGCATGTGCAGTTGAGGGGGGCGGGGTTTGCGACGCGATAGATCATTGCCCCACCGCATGACAAGCGGCGGGGCAATGACTAAGAGAGCAGACATGGGGTAGGCAGGAGGGGTTCCTGCCTGGCGCCCCGCAATGGTTGCGCCCTAGGCAGCTGCCTCTTCTGCCTACCCCTAGTTCCGGCCCTGATATATATATAATAAGACAGTGTAAAATCAGGGGAAAATGAATGGTCTTGGCCCCCTGGATTATGAACTGCAACAAAATGGCTGCTGTCGTGCACAAGTGCAGAGAATAAGGGGCATATTTATTATAGTATGTAAGTCACCATCACCAGTGATGTTGCCCCTAGCAACCAATCAGATCTTTGCTTCTCTTTTCTAACCATTCAATTCTAATTGCAGAGCAGTGATGTTGGCTTACACACTATAATAAATATGCCCCTAAGTGTGGGCATTCGGAGGGGCAGGCACCCCTTTGGGTTACTCTCAGTACTAAGGGCTGAGACCCAGCTGCTCTTATTGTCTCTCACCCACCACGTTCCTCGTACATTGAATTATGCGTTTTGGTTTGGGGACAAATAAGAAGCAGACTGCGCAAAAGCCCGAAGCCCATAAATATCTGGATAAGAGCTGCTCCCTTTGTCCCAAACCTACCTCCCTGGAAATAAACAGACAAGCGGCACAGTTTATCTTCAATACACACATGGGAGCCCTGAGAGAAGGTGCCCAGTTAGAACTCAACTGAAAAACCCAGGGCTCCCAGCTGCCTTTCTGAATCTATGTTCCATTTAAAGGAAAACTAAACAATGTAGGTCTCTAGAAGAATATATTGCATAAAACAGATCATGTGTAAAACCCTGCTTCATCTAAATAAACCATATTCTGCAGAAACCATTATACCTGAGTAAACAACTTTAGAACCTTTCTCCGTTTGCTTAAGGTAGCAGCTGCCATTTTAAGTAGCTTCCTGCCTGCAGTCTTGCCGTTATAGCTTAGATCACAAATTCCTAAGGGAGGGGGGAGGGAGTTCTTAGCATTCTGGTGGGAGGGGGGAGCAGGAGAGAGGAGAGAACTGCGCAGACTCTGACCAGGGGAATTAAGTGTGTTTCTGAGAGAGGAAGTCAGACACTGGAACATCATGTTTACAAAAAAAGAGACAAGAAATCCTGTGTTTCTTTTGATAGAGGACTCAGTGCAGGGCTACTGTAAATGCTTATGGCTGTATTTACATAGACTGTTCTGATAAAGCTTACTTAGTTTTTACCTTTCCTTCTTCTTTAATATAATATAAACTATCTGTTTATTAAAGTATTTATTCTAAGGGTATAGTTTTCCTTTAAAGCAGCAGGGTTCCAAACTGTGGCAAAACCATAAATCCCACGAGCCAACATCCATCTGGCTTAAGGTGATGGGAGTTTAAGGCATAAGAACTACGGAGAGAAACAGCCTGGTTTTTGGGGGGTACACCATAATCATGCCCTGTAGGTTATGCTGAATAGGACAGGGAGGAATTACTAAATTCACAGAAGTGCAGCTGTATCCTTTCATACAAGTAGTGTGGGGGTTAACAATAATGGAAGACAGAGCAGGAATCTAGCGACTCCCAGGCAAGCCGCATCTATTTCCCTGTGTGCCGCAGCCTTCAAAGCTCCTTACAGCTTAACTCTTCTAAGAGGCTTGATGGCACAGAAGTGGAGAGAGCATTAAGCCTAAATGGCACGGGGTGTTATTCCTTCCCCTTTCACTAAGTGCAGCGTCTCTAAACCATGCGGTTCTGCTGATGCCTGGCTGGGGCAGGAATGTTCTGGAGAACTTGCAGATACACTCTGTGCATAGGGCAAATGCATACCTTCTGGGGTGGCAAAACGATTAGAAGTTGGTTTTTAACAGACAGTTAGCGCTGGTCTGTGTTCCATTTGCCTAGATCAGTGGCTGGGCTGCCCCCCTGGGAGGGCTTGGAGCAGTGGCAGGGGCTGCTTAGCTTGAAGGCCAGTTTTGATTATTTGGTCTTTTATCAAAGCCCATATAATAAGCCACTTAATGTGAGATAGTGGATGAAAACCTAAATATATTCATTATAGGAAAAGCAAGGGTTGAAGCTCCAAGGGGGTGTTGCAGGCAAGAAAGCCTGATGACCACTGGGCTAGATATTTATTGGAGCTAAATGCCCTTTTAAAAAAATTACTATGACAAACTGCCTGCATCTGTTGGAGCTAGCTGTCCTTCAAAAAATACAACCGACACAAAGCCTGCATGTAGAGAGACAGATTGCTGGGAAAGGAATAGGGACCATTAACTTATTTGGTGCAGAACCTCTAATGGATTATATAAAAGTTTCTTATTTCAAAGAGACGAAGCTTATATTGAATTTTTGTTTTCATGATAGTTCCCCTTTTATGTTTAGTCTAAATTTTGCCATTGGAGGGTGGGGGGCAGGGGCGTGCCAAGCCGACCGGGCGCCCTAGGCAACCCGGTCGGCCAACTCCGCCCACCTCCCCGCCCCCCCCCCCCCCCCCGAACGGCGCATGCGCGCCAAAGCACAGGAGGCGGTGCAGGGGGGGCAGGGCAATTAGATCGGTCATTGCCTCCGCCGCTAATGACAAGCGGCGGAGGCAATGACAAAGTAGCACTAGGGGGAGGCAAGAGAGGCTCCTGCCTGGCGCCCCTCAATCTTTGTGCCCTAGGCAGCTGCCTCTTCTGCCTACCCCTAGTTCCGGCCCTGGTGGGGGGGGGAAGTCGCACAATGCAGTCCAGTGCATAGAGCAAATACTGCGCTCCCAAACTGCATCACTTGTTATAGAATAAGCTCTGCAGCCTTCCACTCTGTGTGCTCTGCTTAATTAAAACCTCTTCTGTACATACTGGGATGCAGCCAATGCAGGAAGAACCCAATATTTACAAGTCAGGCAAATCTCAATGCCATATCCTTTTCTTTCATTAATCACCCAGACTTTGCTCCAGGAAGCCAATTAATAATAATAACTACTATTGTGTTCTGATGCTAAGCTGTACATTAGAGTAATGGGGCACAAGCGAGCGCAATACTAACGGGGCCAACATGGTTCCAACTCACACCCGGCTCTAGGTCTCAGGCCCCACCGCTGTTCTGTGTTCTATTCCTCGTTCTAGGTTCTTAGCCTCAAGCCCTACAGCCACTATGGCCTTCTTATTCCTAGCAGGGCCACTGTAACCTTAAAAGTAACTTTTAGTATCATGTAGAGATTGATTTTCGGAGACAATTCTACACTTTTTTGTGTTCTGTGGATTTTTAATTACTTAGCATTTTGTTCAGCAGCTCTCCAGTTTGGAATTTCACCAGCTATCAGGTTGCTAGGGTCCACTTTACCTTACCAACCAGGCAGTGATTTTAATTAGAGACTGGAATATGAATAACAGAGGGGCTGGATAGAAAGATAAGTAATAAAAAGTAACAATAACAATAAAATTGTAGCCTCACAGAGAAATAGTTGTTTGGCTGCCGGGGTCAGTGCCCCTATTTAAAAGATGGAAAGAGTCAGAAGAGAAAAGCAAATAATTCAAAAACTAAATGTAATAGCAAATGAAGGACGGTTAAAAAGGTTGATAAGAATTGGCCATTTGACAACATACTAAAAGTTAACTTAAAGGAACAGTAACACCAAAAAATGAAATAGCTTTAAAGTAATAAAAATATAATGCACTGTTGCCCTGCACTGGTAAAACTGGTGTGTTTGCTACAGTAACACTACTATAATTTATATAATAAGCTGCTGTGTAGCCATGGGGGCAGCCATTCAAGCTGGAAAAAAGGAGAAAAGGCACAGGTTACATAGCAGATAACAGATAAGCTCTGTAGAATACAATAGTGTTTTATCTGTTATCTGCTATGTGCCTGTGCCTTTTCTCCTTTGAATGGCTGCCTCCATGGCTACATAGCAGCTTATTTATATAAATTATAGTAGACTTTCTGAAGTAAACATACAACTTTTACCAGTGCAGGGCAGCAGCACATTATATTTTAGTTACTTTTATACACTTTCATTTTTTGGTGTTACTGTTCCTTTAAAGGTGAACTACCGTTTTAAGGTACAAAGGTCTGACCCCCGCAGCCACCCTAAGAATATCCGAGGCAGTTATTCCCATTAACTAGAAAACAATAAGGCAGGCCAGAAAGAAATGTTCTGTGCTATATGAGATACACAAAGCCATTACTATTATTATTATTATTATTATTATTATTATTAAAATGACACTTAGTGGGAAGGCAGAAAACAAAGGTAGGAGGGGCTAGTATTTTTCCCAAATAAAAACCCTGATGTCTAACACCCTTGCTTACAGACCCCCATAACCCTAATTGTAATTTCGGTTATTTGAAACTGGCAAGACCTGGTTGCTACGTTAAAGGGATTCTGACAAGTTACAGCTTTTTTACAGGAATGTGTTGCTATCACTTTAAAATCCTACCTAGCACTATTTATATACTATAAAACCCTTACCCCCCACCAGCTCACAGTCGCTTACCTGTGTGTGACTTAAGGTCCCCATACACGGGCCAATTGTAGCTGCCGATATCGGTCCCTTGGACTGATTCGGCAGCTTATCGGCCTGTGTAGGGGCAGAAACGACGGCCATACCCGACCGACATCTGGCCTGAAATTGGCCAGATATCGATCGGGCAGGTTAAAAGATTCAGTCGGATCGGGGGCCGCATCGGCTCGTTGATGCGGTCCCAGAACCGACTGCCCCATTGCCGCCATTATAATTGGCCCCAGGGCCAAACGATTGAATTAGCCTACATGTTTCCCAATATCGCCCACTCATAGGTGGGGATATCGGGAGAAGCTCCGCTCGCTTGGCGACCTCGCTAAGCGAGCGAATCTTCACGTGTATGGGCACCTTTAGACATGCCTTCGTCCATTGCTGCTGAAACTGTGAAGCTGGACATGGGGGAGGAGCAATGACCCGATAGGCTGGAACACCAAAGTAAGCAGTGCCTCCAACCTATCAGTAATTTTCCCTGCCCCCATGCCCCTGACATCACATCAATGATGGAAGAAGACTTAGTCCGACAAAGCTAAGTAAAAGGAGGCTGAACAGGGCAAAACTTTTGTTTCAGAGTGTATAGGCCCGAGTGAAACTTGTGGTACAGGAATTCCTTTTCCTTTGGAACCAAAATACTTGTTTCTGTAGGGCGCGGGCCTTTGAACTCATACAGAATAGAGACTCTTGCCTCCTTGCTTAGGCTTATACAGGTTTCCTCACTTGCTCCAGTGTCAGTAACTCAAGACGCCGGGTAACAGAGATCTAATATCTCATTACATCTTCAGCTGGGTAACCAAGGGTCATTGTATTTACCAGAGGTCTTGCTAAGATAAATGACCCGCAGCTTCATTTCTCTAAGTGATTACATCAAAGCAGGGAAGGGCAATGAGCACCCCCTAAACTTTGAGAGGTGCCTGGACGTTCCTAAGCTCCCCAAGGTGCACTTATCATGAGAAAGGAAAGCGACGATATCCCCTTTTGCTTCTGAACCAAATAAAATCTTCCGTGCAGCAGTTTTCATTGCAACCTGAAGAGGGAGCTCTCCATACAAATGAAACAGCTCGTTAAATAACTGGTAGCAAAGAAAAAAAAGCTAAACCTTAGATCAACAGAACTCAATCCTACCGAGATACTCAACGGAAAATTAGGAGCTGTTAAAAATTAATTATTTTTAAATGCAGACTAATAAGAGAGCTAAATATACCTCCGCTTTATAGGGTAATAATGGAAACTTAAAAATATCTCCCTGTGCTTCAGGCAGCCAAGTCCATTGGCCTTACAGGTGTTCTATATTGAGGCAGCCCTGAAAAGTACTGGGGTATTTGAAATACCATTAATATCTAATTATTTTTCAAGTTCACTTTCTTTTACAGTGTTGATTTCCCTGCCGCCCAGTACTCACTGAGCACGTGCAGTGCCACTGATACTCAAAAGATGGCCTGACAGGATAAAGATGGCGACCACCTGTGAACAACTTTGAAGGCCTGAATCATTACTGTTATTGGGCTGCTGAACCTCTGGGCTGGTACGGTAAGTTCATCAAAGGGAACTCCACCCAAAACACAACTTTTTGAAACGCAAACATAATTTCAAACAATTTTTCAATATACATTAATTAAAAATATGCAGCATTGTCATGATTTTTAATGTAATAATATGGTTTGGAACAGTAACCTAAGCCCCGCCCCCTGTTCTCCTGCTGATCCGGCTGACTACTTTGAGATTAAAAGAATGTAGTCAGCTGCCCTCAGCCTGCATCACTCCAAATCCCACAATTCCCTGCACACGTGATGTCAATAAAGGTGGCCATTCACGAGCAGATCTGCTCGCTTGGCGATGTCGCCAAGCGAGCGGATCTTCCCCCGATATCCCCACCTACGGGTGGGCGATATCGGGGAGCATTTAGGTAAAAAAAAAAATAATCCGATCGTTTGGCCCTGGGGCCAAACGATCGGATTATGTGGGCGGCAATGGGGCAGTCGGATCGGGGACCGCATCAACGAGCCGATGCGGTCCCCGATCCGACCGGATTTTCTAACCTGGCCGATCGAGATCTGGCCAATTTCAGGCCAGATATCGGTCGGCCAGGCCACTCTGCCCTGCACATACACGGGCCGATTAGCTGCCGAATCGGTCCAAGGGACCGATATCGGCAGCTATAGTCGGCCCGTGTATGGCCACCTTAAGGATAGGAACATCACAGTGCAGTCAGCGCCGGATTTCAAATCCGAGCGCCCGGAGGCCACCCCGCTCAGCCGCCCCCTGCGCATGCGTGTTTGCAACTCACCCAGCGCACTTTGCAACTTACCCCCCAACCCCCCCCCCAGCGCACGCATGCGCATTTATGCGGGCGCCGATATGAACACATACGGAGCAGCGGGGAGAGGTCCCCGCTGCTCTGTATGGGAGCAGAACTTCGGTGCGGCGGGGCCGCCCTAGGCCCGGGCCTTTGTGGCCTCGCCACAAATCCGGGCCTGAGTGCAGTGCATTGTGGGTTGTGTAGTTCCTGCATGCTGTCTGTAAGCTGTGGAGAAGTTGTTACAATTTTAGTCCCTCCTCCCCTGCCAGTATTTCAAATGATGCATAAAGAGAAGAGCTGTTTTGCAGCTGGATTTCAGCCTATAAAATGGTATTTATTCCTACTTTACGAAGGAACAGATAACAGTGATAGGTGTAAAAGGGGTTTTTGTGTTGTGTGGGGCTCTTTAAAAAAATTTTGGTCGGAAGCCAGAGCTCCCCTTTAAATAAAATACAGCATTTCTACCCAAAATCTCCTTAGGTATTTGGGTGCCGCCGGACATGACTGTATTTAAGTTCAGTGCTGCCCCCTCCTCCACTCAGTCACCAAATGTATAGGACTGCCTGTCATGGAATAGGGAGGTGCCCCCTCAGCAGCCTTGATGGAAATTTTATATAAGGGTATATATATATATATATATTTTTTTTTTTCTTTCTTTATATACAGGAACCTAAAAGCATTATTATTATTGGCCAAATCTGTATTTCCCGCATCCACTGCCACAGATAAGGATGCTGGGAATTCTCAGCAGGAGTTGAAGAACGTTTCAGCTTTAGGTTAAAAAAACACGCAAACCCTGAAAATCCCATCAAAAAGTGCAATCTTAGCCATCCTGGAGTGATGTAAACTATGGGATTCACACAGGATCCCTGACCACTGAGGTCTAAATGTTAATAGCTAGAATCCTAGCCATAAAGCATGACAGAACTGCTTGACCAGTTCACTATATTTCCCTATGCAAGCACGATTTTTAAAGGTTTAATTACAGATTGTCCCTTTACGAAAAGGAATCATTATTTATTTAGCCATTGTACTGGGGGGGACTGATACTCACATCAGATGCTGGCCCTTTATCTGCGCCCGGGCAGGAAAACGTGACAAACTCATGACACCGCTTGTGCACCACGAAACAGCAAACTGCAGAGAAAAGAAAAAAAATCAGTTTATAAAGGGGATCTGTCACCCACAAATAAAAGTCTCTTAAAAATTATACATGAAACCCAAATTACTTTTTTAATTAAATGATCCATACCTGTTATAAATGTATTTAAAAATCTGAGCTGTCAATCATATATTGCCTGCCCCGCCTCTATGCCTGCGGCATAGAGGCAGGGCAGGCATTATATGATTGACTGCTCAGATTTTTAATTACAACTACTTCAACTTTCCATTCAGCACTTCCTAGATATCAGCTAGATGGCAAATGCATAAGATTTTGAGGTGATACAAAGCTTGCAGTGTACACAAAATGGCGCCGGCCTGCTGGCTGTAATCATGAATTCCAAGACTAAAGCTGGCCATACACGCACCGATACTATCGTACGAAACCTCGTTTTTATACGATATTCGGTGCGTGTATGGCAAGTCGGCGAGTCGACCGATATCGCAGGAAGCTGCTGATATCGGACGACTCGCCGATCGGCCAGGTTAGAAAATTTTGATCGGGCGCCATAGAAGGCGACTGACCAAAATCTGCCGTCAGGGCTGAATCGGCAGAAGGAGGTAGAAATCCTATTGTTTCTACCTCCTTATCTGCTGTTTCAGCCCTGACGGTGTGTGGCGGATCTGACGATGTTTTTTGCTCAACTAACATGATAGAAAAGGATTTGGAATAATTTCTTAGGGTGACAGGTCCCCTTTAAATGTAAAAGCAAACAGGGGTGTCTGGTGTGGCCCTGGTCCTTTTCTGGGGGTCACTGAGGCTGCCACATTGGCTACAGCAGCATTTGTAAGTGTAACTGTTATTCAGATCACTATCTGCCCTGTTAGTTCCGTTAGTTGCCAGCTGATATGTGAAGAAGCCTTCAAGGCTGACTCCTGCTACACTGTTTCAAGAGGCAGAACCCACAGTGCAGAAACAGACTCCGTTAAGAACGACATTTTCTTTAATTATTAGTTATTTTGGCTTGACATTCCCTTTAATGTCAATGTTTTATCATCTTTGTCTAACCTATAGACTGAGCATGAATAGTTAGTAAGTAACGGCTCGCAGGCTCACTTGTCACCTCCGCAGCGGGACCCCCCCACCCTGTCCATAACTGTAGCTGCCCCTCTGTGCCATGAATTCATTACCATTTCCCTGAGTATTTGCATGATAAGTGGAGACGGCACATCTTAGAAGTCTGCACCCCCCCACCGTGTTGTGTTACACCTCTTCCCTACTAAACCTTTGAGGTTTAATTTCGCCTTTAATAATTAAAGAAGCCATTAAATATACATTCACTTGTCACCTCCTAGCCTCGCAGGGACAAACCGGCAAAGGCAGCTGCCAGACAGTGTTCACCCGTACCGCAGGAGTATTCAGGATTGAGTTCTTAGAAGGTCTGCAGTCCTGTTTTCTATAGGCCAGCAATGGCAGGGCTGTGGCCATGACTGCAAAATAGGGGCTTGGCTAAGTTAAGGAAAACCAAAAGACTGCAAAGGTAAGTGTCGGCAAGGAGAGGTTGTGAAAAGGAGACCCTTGTACCGCAGAGCTTACAGTCTACTCTGATCCTGTTTAATAAGCAGTTCATTGTATGTACAAGAGAAAGGGGGTGTAAAGTGGTGCAATGAAAATAAGGTGATTCTCGGGCACTGGGTGGGTATGTAGCAAGAGGTACAAAGTTTGCTCTGATTTCAATAACCCATAGCAAGCATCAGGGCCACCATTAGGTTTCATGGGATTCCCTACTATGTAGCCAGCAGAGCCCCTGCCCCACAGGTGCCCTAGGCCCTCAAAACGGCGTTACAAGGGGTTCCAATTTAAACAAACAAAAAAAATATCTACCCCCCCCCCCCACACAATCAACTTAGGCCAAGCCCCTTTACAACAAGACACCCTATATGTGTGTTTTCTGCCCCTTTTGTAAACTGGACTGCCAAGAACCACTCCTACCATGGGGCCCCTGGCAGGACTCCCACCTGCCACCCCCAACTTTAAAGGCCAGCAATGAGCTGCCTAGAGGAGTCACTGGCTGCCACTGGGGTGCAGCAACACCTGGACCGCAATAGGAAGAACCTTTTTTATCTGGGAGATGTAAGGACATGGGCCTGCAGCTGCTAGGGGTCCCTAAAAGGATAAGTAAGCCATTTATTTTAAAATCCCCAAAGATTACTCTGAACAGCCCCCAGAATAGCATACCTTTCTCCCTGCATGCAGATTCATTTTGTTACTCTATTACAAGCAGCTGAACTGCAGCTCTTTTACCGACTTCCTTGTCTAGCGTGAAGCTCCACCCCTTATTGCTTTCTGAGAACTACTCAAAGAGATGCCTACTAGGCATGCTCACTGTCTCTGCTCCAATTAAAATTAACCAGGCATGCTCAGTATGCAACTCTTTGAGGTTATCATAGTCAGAGAGAGAAAAATTGCTAAAAGAAAAACAAATGGGGCAGAGCTTCATGCTAGACAAGGAAGTCGGTAAAAGAGCTGCAGTTAAGATGCTTGTAATAGAGAAACAAAATAAATCTACATGCAGGAAGAAATGTATGTTATCCCTGGGGCAGAACAAATTCATTTTAGAGATTTAAAAATTAAAAAACAAAAAGGTTTCTTGAAGGCAAAGGGTGCTGACAATACACTCCTACTGGGTTCTTTAATAGGCTTAAGTCACACTTTTATAGTAACCTTAAATGGGAACTAAATCTACCAACCCCTTATTTGGACACCCCAAGTCCCATGAATTCCAGGTAATGGATCCCACACTTGTACAGCAGATGGACATCTGGCAGGTGTTTATAATGCACGGTAAGGCAAACAATAGCAATAAACTGAAATAGCTGCATTTTATGTCTGTAGTTGCTTTTTCCCTCCTCTCCCCCCCCCCCCCCCCCCCCCCCCCCCCCGAGTCCAGTATTTAAGTGGAAGCCACATTTAAATAAATAAACACGCAGAGAAGATAAACGGGTTTCTGCTGTTTCCTCAAGACCTAGAAGGACATTAGTGCCGGTGCTATACACTAAGGGATCTAGATTTCCACCATTATAAAAGCATTATGCAGGGTAATAAAGCCTTACAACTGGAAACATTGGCTTATAGGGAGAGAGGCTATTTCTGTGTATAAAGAAGCAGGACATATCATACATGGCTTAAAGGGGAGCTATGAATTGGGTTACTGGCAGTTACCTAGGCTTAGGGACTGACTTACAATATACAGAATACATACACACAATATAACATTTACAATATGAGACAAGTAAGTACTTCATTTACAATCACATGACAGGGTAGCCTGAATCTTAGTGATTTCTGCATCAGAATTGATTAATAACCAGACCTGTAGTATCAGCTTCTATGCCCAATATAATCTCACATTTTGCTAATGTACAGGTATAGGGGACCCGTTATCCAGAATGCTCGGGACCAAGGGTATTCCTGATAAGGGGTCTTTCTGTAATTTGGATCTCCATACCTTAAGTCTACTAAAAAAATCAATAAAACATTCATTAAACCCAATAGGTTTGTTTTGCATCCAATAAGGATTATTTATATCTTAGTTGGAATTAATTACAAGGTACTGTTTTATTATTACAGAGAAAAAGGAAATCAGTTTTAAAATTCTAAATTATATGATTAAAATGGAGTCTGTGGGAGACGGGCTTTCCGTAATTCGGAGCTTTCTGGATAATGGGTTTCTAAATAAGGGATCCCATACCTGTACTGATTTACTTACATCGGGTGTCAGGGGGAATAATGGAAATTGCAGCCCAACAACTGCCTGAGGGTTGCACACTGGACACCCCTTTGCTGTCGGTTAACCAGAGAAAATATTCTTTCTCCCTTATTCTTAAACTACTCCTCAGGGGTGTGGCTGTAAGAGGGTCAAAACAACAAATAATATTAATTTGTACTGGGTGTCATTGGGATAATGGAAATTGCAGCTCAGCAACAGCCAGAGTGTTGCAGACTGGGTACCCTGTTGCTGTCGGTTCACCATAGAAATATTCTTAAACTACTCCTCAGGGGTGTGGCTGTAAGAGGGTCAAAACAACAAATATTCATATGTACTGGGTGTCATTGGGATAATGGAAATTGCAGCCCAAAAACAGCCAGAGCATTGCAGATTGGGTACCCTGTTGCGGTTGGTTGACCATAGAAATATTCTTAAACTACTCCTCAGGGGTGTGGCTAGAAAAAGGTCAAAACAAAGAATATTTACTTGCACCAGGTGTTGGTGGAATAACGGAAATTGCAGCTCAACAAAAGCTGGAGGGTTGCAGGCTGAACACCCCCCCCCCCTGCCTGTTGGTGGACTAGAGGAAATGTCCTTTCTGATTTTTACTTAAACCACTCTTCAGGGGTGCGGCTAAAAATAAGGCTGAGTGAGGCTCAAAATAAAGAATATTCACTTGTATCAGGTTGTTAGTTGGATAATGGAAATTGTGGCTGAACAAATGCTGGAGGAGGGTTACACCCTGGACAAATGCCCTTTTAGCCCTATTCTTAAACCACTCTTTAAAGTGGCCCTAGGACCTACGTAGGGGCATCAGGAAAAAGTTTTGGATGGAAAGGCAAAATTCTGCATGCAAGCATGAACAGAACAGAAAAGGGTGAGTATAAGACCAGTGGGCACTATGGATATAGATATTTGGGTTCAACAGGGAAGGGGCTCTGGACCTCTGGCTGCCTGTCCCCCTTCCAAGGATAACCCTGCCTTGCTGATTACAAACACAATTAGGGATGCGGTTCTATTGCACATTGTGCCAGGGAAGTGAGGGGAGAGATGAAGTGAAAGCGCAGATGGGCTCCCTCTGAGCAATAAGATGAAGGTGAAATGGAAATAGCCCAAGCCCTTGGCATGTAATTGAAGTAATTGTTTGGTACCCAGCATATGGAAAGGAGATTTTTCCCTGCAAATAAACATTACAGCCTGGCTGGGATTGTGATTGTGATTCCGGAGGCTGCTCTGACTGTAGTAATGCGGATACGCCGGGGACGTGTAGACAGCATTGCTTCCAATTAGAGAGGCACAGCGCAGGGCAGCGGTGCAGCACATTCAAGTTCATTTGTAATTCCTATTATTATTTTTTGGATAACAAAGTTATCAGGAGCGAGTGCCAAGGGAGGCACAAAGGCAGAAATTTATACCAACATATATTATAACACAAGGGGCCCTGTGATTCCTGAAATGGAGATGGGAGCTTAATCATGGTTTGTTGGCTGGAATGAACTATCTGGCAATGGGGATGGCAAAGTAATCAAGGAGAGAGTGGCGATAATGGCACGTGCAGGGCTGGCCTTAGGCCGACTGAACCTACTGGGCCCTGCCTATCGGGGTCTGCGCAGTGACATACCTCTCAGTGCAGATTGCCCCCCTTTAGACTGCTGTCACTCCCACATTTTATAAATCGCACCTGGAGATGAAAGGTCTGTTTGGGGCTTTGGAAAAGGGGTGTCATGTGATGGAACACTAGGGGGCCATGGGGTGTTATAAAATGCTTGGAAGGTCCACATTGTTAAACAGGAGCAAGTTAAATCAATACACCTACAGTGCTCTGCAACTATGGAATGGTCTCCTGACACTGGTGAGGCCTCCTAGCACAGAATGGACATGGCCTAGAACACAAAGAGTCTTGCATATGTTCCAGAACTTGATTCCCTGCTCTAGACAGGTAGGTTTCATTGGTACTGTGTCCATACATTGCTGAGCATGTCAGATTTTACATTGAAATACAAGATCTCTGGCCTCCTAGCAATCCCACAAAAGTCCCATACAGTCCTTGGGTGTTGGGTACATCTCATTTGCTGGCCCGGAGGCTTAATGAGAACCCTGCAGATGACCAGGAGGGATATTCTCCACAGCTCATGATCATTTGGATTCATCTGGTAATGAACACGTTGCATAGGTTTCCGCAGGGCTTGATCCAACAGCTGTCAAGGGAAACTGCTCTCTCATTCCTCCAGTGCTGGGCTGCTAATCCACATCAGGATAATACAATGAATCTGTCAGCCTCATTACAGGCGGAGGATTTACCCAAATAATTCCACACAAACACAGCAAAGCCAACATGAAATGATTTCCTATGCACGATGCAGAGCTGCTGCCCCCCTAGACCTTCCATAAAGGAGGGGCAGTTTCATATCATTGTCCACACACACAGTAGCTGGGCTGGAATTGATTGAAGGGATGCAAAGAGCTATTGAAAAGCACAAAGACTGCTGTGCCACCCGTTTAAACCCACCAACCTTTAATTGAGGGCACACAGGTAGACAACTTGGAATCTGACCACTGCAGCAACTATCCAAAAAGAGGTCAGTGAATAACATAAATGAGGTTGCAGGAACCTTCTATGTCAGTGCACAATGTCATGGGGGAGTTAGGCAAAGAAATATATCTCTATGTCAAACCCTAATAACCAAGGATAAAGGAGGGCTGCAGAAATCCATTAATGGACAAGCTGGCACTTAATTTCAGAATCTAGGCTGACAGTAATCCAGTAGGCCTGCTTTAGGTGCAAATAATACAGTCTCCATATGGAAACTGTATGGCCTGCCCCCTATGGGAAACACCGGAGAGCCTTACATCCTCTAATCTTCTACAATGACATGATCTACAGATTTAAGGGCATAATCTCAGGCTTCCAGGAGCCTCTGGCTTTCTGTGTTTAGCCCTCTGTCCTTTGACTAAGTCAATGCCGTAAAGTGTTATTATAAGTTATTACAAGGTTTACAGGGTCATACAGAAGATCACACCAAAGCTGTTAATATCACAGTCAGCTTTGAGTCCATCGATACACAGGAGCTGGGCTGGAATTGATTTAAGGGGAGCAGAAAGAGCTATTAAAAAGCAAAAAGAATACAGTGCCACTACTTTAACCTCACCAATCTTTAATTCAAGGCACTCGGGTTGCCAACATGGCATAAGACCACTGCAGGAACCATCCAAGAAGATGTCAGTACACAAGGTAATGGGGGAGTAAGGCAAAGAAATATATCTCATTGTCAAGTCCTGACCCTTACTGGGAATTCCCTACTCCAACTGTACCACTACAAGGGCTTGACTTATGGCAGCCAACCTTTGTTCGGGTCCCCCTCATAGCTGATTACATGGTTACAGATACAGGAAAACATTGGTATCAGTCATTTAGCCATTAGTTCTGAGTATATCTAGGGCAGCCAGGCCCGGACTGGCAATCTGTGGGTTTTGGCAAATGCCAGAGGGGCTGCTGTAAGATGCCATAGACACTCACTATTTATTGGGCCTTTGGGGAGACTGTTTGGGCCTCTGTATACTTGAAATGTTCCTATTTTGAATCCTATTCCCGACCTGAAGGCAGCAGATGCATTTTCACCGCAAACATCACCCTAATTGATCTTTAAAAACTAATCATAAAGATATTTTTCCCAAGTCTCACCATAACCAGCTTTGCCACACTACTACAGACCTCCCAGACCCACAGGTTTGGAACCACATTCACACATATGTAAATAATGAATTTTTTTTTACACAATGAATCCCTTTATTTTAGCATTAGTCTCTATTATGGTTACAAAAAGGAAACACTGTAATCTCTACACCGGCTTGGTGTTTATTGTAATCATTCTCATTCCCTAAATTTCCTGTTCATCAAAGAACAGTGATGGTTCTGCTGGGACTTTGAACCTACCAGATTAAATGCAACTGAAATAAAGGTTTTTAGTGTCCCAGCAGGCCAGTATTCAGAAGCCACCTGAGAACAATAAGAAAAGGCTGGCTGAGATCTAATCAACATTAGAGACTACAAAGCGGCGCGAACCCCCAAAAGTAAGAAAAAAAACACTGTCTGATGTGTTTGCCCAGGGGTGGTCAACCATCCTTGTCAGTAGGATGCTCAAAGTTGTACAACATCTGTAGAGTTGCTGAAATGCCTAGGGCCACCACTAGAAATCACAAGACCACATTCTTAGTTGTTAGTGCCCCCACCAAAATGGCTTCTCAGCCAGCTAAATAGAATTAAGACCCATGTTTGGGGAAAAAAAAAATAAAAAAAAGCTCAACTACATAAGTCGCATTATGCCCAGGCCACACACCATTTTTACAAGTAGTCCCTGACCCACATATTATTGGCTAAGTTCTGCCCCTTTTCCAGTTCAGGACCATCATATTTTTATAACAACAGGACCCCTGACTCTACTCCCACCCGTCTCCCACTGGCGGCCCTGGGGCCCCACATTTTAAACTTCAGGCAGTCACAAGGTTTTATGCCTACTTTGTTCTCTTGTTCTTGCTCCAAGAGATACATGTAACTGCAACTGAAAGCAGTATTTGCTTATCCCTTTCCAGCCTCTGGTTCTGACACCTGAAACAATGTAGCAGAAGTCAGCTCTGTTCCAGGTCCATTAATCAGCTGCCTTTTGCTACAGAAGTCAGCAGCAAGAATGCAGGGGATATAAACAACCGGGCAGTATTGGATCTGGGATATTGTATATTGGAAAGTTGCTTAGAATTACATTATCTTTCATTAGGCAAAGAGAGTTTTTGGCTGAAGATCCCGTTTAACCAAGTAAGGGAGAGAAAGGCTAAAGGGGATGCTTGCTAATATTCTAGGTTCTAGTAGTCAGCAGATAATGGTGATTTGAATACATACAGCCGCTGACTGCAGTGCAGCTAGAGCTTGCCTTAAACTTGGAGAACTAGAAACTCCATAAATCCAGGATTTGAGCAAAATCCCGCAATTTTCTGCCATTCTTACAACAAAGCCAGACTAGTAGGGACTAGGGATGTAGCGAACCTCAAAAAAAAAAGTTCGCGAACTTACGCCAAAAAGTGCGAATATTTGCAAACTTTGCGAATCCCATAGACTTCAACGGGAAGGCGAACTTTAAAACCTAGAAAAGCCATTTTTGGCCAGAAAACTGATTTTAAAGTTGTTTAAAGGGTGCCACGACCTGGACAGTGGGATGCAGGAGGGGGATCAAGGGCAAAAATTTCTCTGAAAAATACTTTGTTGACACAGCGTTGCGTAAAACCGCAAAGGCAGCTGGCAGACCTAGCGGAAATACGCTGCGTTTTTTGCTATTTCGCACTATTAGCACCATGGAAACGGGATTTGCTGAAAAACGCCATGTGTGGCTTGTGCGGCGTTTCTAGGCCGAGAAAAAACGCAGCGGAAAAACGCCATGCGAACCCAAATTGCGAACATACACGAAAAATTCGCGAACTTGCGAACTCGCGAACACCCAATGTTCGCGCGATTTAGTTCGCTACATCTCTAGTAGGGACTTGCAATATTCCCTGTAATTACACTATTAAGGTTTCCTGTTGCTGTCCAATTAAAATATAGATCAGTGCAGCTATAAATTTGAACACAAGAGAATCCGTAATCAACCATTTTTTTGCACTTTGTCCACTGCTGATTTTTACTCATATCATTCATTAAAGGGGAAGTTTAACTTGATGTTTTGGTATGTTATAGATGGACCTCTTCTATGCGGCCTTGTAACCGGTTTTCTTTAGTTATTTGACCTTTTAAGAATTATTCAGACACGCAGCTCTACTCGCTTTGACCCACAACCCAACCCAACCTGCAACTGCCTTATCCAGGGTCGGACTGGGGGGTGCAGGGCCCACCGGGGTTCCCGCCCCAGGGGCCCTGCAGGTGCCCCAGCCAGCCGTGTCCCCTAACCTCCCCCCCTGCAGGGGCCCCCCTAACCCCCCCGCAGGGCCCCCACCTGACATCCTCTCCGAGCGCGTATAAATTGAACGCGTCAGGGGAGGAGCAGTCAGAAGGGGGAGCGCCGGCAAAGGTCGGACTGGGCCGCCAGGGCCCATTAAGCCGGGGCCCACCAGGATTTTTCCCCGTGTCCCGGCGGCCCAGTCCCCTGGCCTTATCTGCAACCTGATCCGTGACCTGCCAACATCATCAAAAGTGGGCAGGGGTAGGAAAAAAATGTTTAAAAAATGTTTAGAAGAGTAAAATATAGATAATTTTGGTAATATAAGATAAGAAATATGCATAAGAACCATAACCAAACCTGCTGACCCGCTTTTCTTGCAGGTCCCGACCTGTTTCATGACTCTAGTTGGTGCAACCACGAACAGATTGACTGTGAGGTTCCATTTTACTGATTATCTATATTATTTTAGACTTGCACACTGCTGCCTGGCTGCTGGGGAAACAAAGCCCTAGCAACCGTACAGTACTGGAAATTCCATACCTGAGAGCTGCAGAGAAATTAAAAATGTAAATATTTCAAAACCAAAATAAATAAATAAACAGCTATAAATACATTTCAGACACAACATCACCCAGCTGGGAGGAGGAGGGAGGGGACAAATAAGCTGCCATATGGGGTTTTAAGAGGGGAAATTCTGTTATTTTGCTTCATAAGCACAGAAGAAACCTCAGGCAGGTGGAATAGGGACAATCTGCCTGTTCCGTTTAAATAAACAACCCTTCCATGTCCTTAATTATTCCCCATACAGAGCCGCGCTGAAGGGAAGAACCTGTTCCAACACAAGAGGATTCTGCTGTGTATAATGCTACTTTATTCAACTACAGGTGTAGGATAAGTCATCCGGAAACCTGTTATCTTGAAAGCCATATCCCATGGATTCCATTATAATCAAATAATTCATTTTTTTTTAAAGATTAATAATAAAACAGTACCTTGACCTTGATCCCAACTAAGATATAATTATCCCTTATTGGGGGCAAAACAGCCCTATTGGGTTTATTTAATGGTTAAATGATTCCCTTTTCTCTGTAGTAATAAAACAGTACCTGTACTTGATCCCAACTAAGATATAATTACCCCTTATTGGGGGCAGAACAGCCCTATTGGGTTTATTTCATGGTTAAATGATTCCCTTTTCTCTGTAATAATAAAACAGTACCTGTACTTGATCCCAACTAAGATATAATTACCCCTTATTGGGGGCAGAACAGCCCTATTGGGTTTATTTCATGGTTAAATGATTCCCTTTTCTCTGTAATAATAAAACAGTACCTGTAATTGATCCCAACTAAGATATAATTACCCCTTATTGGGGGCAGAACAGCCCTATTGGGTTTATTTCATGGTTAAATGATTCCCTTTTCTCTGTAATAATAAAACAGTACCTGTACTTGATCCCAACTAAGATATAATTACCCCTTATTGGGGCAGAACAGCCCTATTGGGTTTATTTAATGGTTAAATGATTCCCTTTTCTCTGTAATAATAAAACAGTACCTGTACTTGATCCCAACTAAGATATAATTACCCCTTATTGGGGGCAGAACAGCCCTATTGGGTTTATTTAATGGTTAAATGATTCCCTTTTCTCTGTAATAATAAAACAGTACCTGTACTTGATCCCAACTAAGATATAATTACCCCTTATTGGGGGCAGAACAGCCCTATTGGGTTTATTTCATGGTTAAATGATTCCCTTTTCTCTGTAATAATAAAACAGTACCTGTACTTGATCCCAACTAAGATATAATTACCCCTTATTGGGGGCAGAACAGCCCTATTGGGTTTATTTAATGGTTAAATGATTCCCTTTTCTCTGTAATAATAAAACAGTACCTGTACTTGATCCCAACTAAGATATAATTACCACTTATTGGGGGCAAAACAATCCTATTGGGTTTATTTCATGTTTAAATTATTGTAGTAGATTTATAGAAAGTAGATTATAGATTCTACAGAAAGACCCCTTATCCAGAAAACCCCAGATCCCAAGCATTCTGGATTACAGGTCCCATACCTGTGCTAATAAAACTGACCTGGTCCCATACAACTACGAAGTATCAAAGCTGGAAATCTCTCTTTTATGGCTTTGCAGGTATGGGACCTGTTTTCCAGAATGCTCAGGACCTGAGGTTTTCCGGATAAGGGATCTTTCTGTAATTTGGATCTCATTAACTTAAGTCTGCTAAATATCATTCAAATATTGAATAAACCCAATAGACTTATTTTGCCTCCAATTAATTATATCTTAGTTGGGATCAAGTACAGGTACTGTTTTATTATTACAGAGAAAAGGGAATCATTTAACCATGAAATAAACCCAATAGGACTGTTCTGCCCCCAATAAGGGGTAATTATATCTTAGTTGGGATCAAGTACAGGTACTGTTTTATTATTACAGAGAAAAAGGAATCATTTAACCATTAAATAAACCCAATAGGGCTGTTCTGCCCCAATAAGGGGTAATTATATCTTAGTTGGGATCAAGTACAGGTACTGTTTTATTATTACAGAGAAAAAGGAATCATTTAACCATTAAATAAACCCAATAGGGCTGTTCTGCCCCAATAAGGGGTAATTATATCTTAGTTGGGATCAAGTACAGGTACTGTTTTATTATTACAGAGAAAAGGGAATCATTTAACCATTAAATAAACCCAATAGGGCTGTTCTGCCCCAATAAGGGGTAATTATATCTTAGTTGGGATCAAGTACAGGTACTGTTTTATTATTACAGAGAAAAGGGAATCATTTAACCATTAAATAAACCCAATAGGGCTGTTCTGCCCCCAATAAGGGGTAATTATATCTTAGTTGGGATCAAGTACAGGTACTGTTTTATTACAGAGAAAAAGGAAATCATTTTTAAAAATTAAAATTATTTGCTTATAATGGAGGCTATGGGAGATGGCCTTTTCTTAATTTTGAGCTTTTTGTATAACAGGTTTCTGGATAAGGGATCCCATACCTATATATCCTTAAGTTGTATCCTTTAAGTTGTATGTTTGATTTAACGGGGACTTTCGGGCAGTAACCTCAAAAAGAAAAGTGTGCATGGGTTTAGTTCTCCTTTAAAAATTCTACATGTATTGTTTATCACATCACATAAAATGCACCCTGACAGCAGGTAAGAGAATAAAATGTGATAAAGACTATAAACAGATCCTATTTGGGAGATATTCTCTCGCAGCCGCCCTGGGCCGTGTCTTCCCTAAATACATTTGGCAGGTAATAACCTTAGTTTTCAGCTTATTTTGGCAAAAAAATAATAATGATTATGAATCTCCGGCTTACACCTTTTACTGAAAATGATGGGAGCTCCTACATTTTCCGCCCCCACCCCCTCCCTGTGCAATCTCATTGGGAAGAATAAAGGGGGGGCAGAAATGGCCTGTCATTTTTTATTTTGTGAATAAATAAGCATTGGAAAATGTGTATGAAAGGGACTGTCCTCTCTGCAGATGCCTTAGATTAGGTGCCAGTCGCCGTGCCTTGGGATGGAGGGGGAGACAGAGCTGGCAGCAGAGGGGGGGCTGGATTAGTTGGAAAACATCTCTCTATGTGACAGTGGCTGCCTGTCTCTATCAGCGCTGCTCTCTAATGGAGCTGGCATGCTTTCTGGCAATGCTGCAGGAGTTACAGCAGAACAGTAAGGAGAGATGCCGGGTTACGGAAGATGAATCTGCCTTTCTTTTTTACACCTCTCTCCTTTTAGGGCTGTGACAGACGGGGAGATTAGTCGCCACGTGAAAAATCTCCCTTGTTGCGGGCGACTAATCTCCACGATATGCCATCCCACCGGCTAGAATGTAAATCGTCGGTGGGATGGCATACGCGGCGCGGTGATTTGCCAAAATCGCTTAAGTCGCCTTGAGAGGAAACTACGGCGAATTCGGCGCCACGTATTCCATCCCACCGGCGATTTACATTCTAGCCAGTGGGATGGCATATAGGAGAGATTAGCCACCCGCAACAAGGGAGATTTGATGTGCGGCGACTAATCTCCCCGTCTGTCACAGCCCTTACATACAATGATGTAATGAGCCAATAGCATTTCATTTTGCAACTGTTTTAAAGTCACGTTGTAGCCGAGTTTGAAAAAAGAGATGCAAAACCCATCAGGAATGACCATGTACTTGCCGGTAAATTTGTAATTCACAGGAGTTACTCACAGGCCCAATCTGCCCAATTCCCTGCCCATTTACTAATCACAATTCATCCTTTCCCTGCCCCCTACAGTATAGCTCCGCCCCCACATGACGGCCCACCCCTGAATAGAAGGCTGGTATTCTAGAAAGAGAAAAAAAATGGCAACCCTATTATGATGTGGGCTTGTTATGTTAAACTACAAATCCCAGCATGCCAATAACAGCCAAAGGCATTGGTGTAGCTCTGCAGCAATGGATTTCATGTTGCCTATTCCCCCATAACATAAGGTTTCTGTAGCTCTCCTGTAGGAAACTATTACCTGACTACTAGGGCTTATTAACCCTAGCAACCAGACAGGAGGCAGCAGGAATAAAAGAATGAAATAAAATACAATCTAGACTAGACTTCATGTTATTGGGTCCCCCTCTAAGTCATGTTACTGGTGCCTATGAGCACATGGGGACGGCAGAAGAAAGGGTGCGGGGGCAATACAGTTCCTTACTAGGCCTAATACCATTCCAAGTTCAGCCTTTAACCTGATTGGCTGAAAGGATCTCTAGCCAATAAAGATTGTTAGAAATCAAAGAACAACCTGGCAACATACATGCCACTGAGTTGACAGTCAGGATCCTGACTGCCAGCACCATACAAGCTTTGTTCAATGGCAGATTAAGCAATCACATTTTAATTACACTCTTAGGTTATTTTTGTATATTTTCTATTATTGACTAAATCCACTAAAATCTGTTCCCAGAATTCAGAGCTGGGCTCTGTATGAAATCTTGGCACAGTTCTCTACACATGGCACAACATTACTACCATCTGTATGGAGTCACACAGGGTAATGAGATATGATATATAAAATGAATGCTTGTTAAAAGTAAACTCCACCCAAACACAACTTGAGCTTTTTGAAAAGTAAACACAATTTCAATCAACTTATATAATACAGTATATGCAGCCTTTTTATGGTTTTTAATGTAATAATATGGTTTGGAATAGTTCCCTAAGCCCCGCCCCCTGTTCCCCTGCTGATCTGGCTGGCTACTTTGAGACTCAAATAAAATGTAACAGTAGTCGCCTGCACACCTGATGTCAATAAGAAAAGGAAAATCCCAGTGAAATGCATTGTGGGTTATGTAGTTCCTGCATGCTGTCTGTAATCTGCTACAATTTGTAACAACAATGTTTTAGTCCCTCCTCCCCTGCCAGGCTTTTAAATGTTACTGAAAAGGGACTATTTTGCAGATGAATTTCATCATATAAAAATGGTATTTATTTATTTATACTGTTGAAGGAACAGATTACAGAGATAGGTATATTAGGCATGGGCGTCCGCAGAAAATTTTCCAAGGGGGGGCAAGTAAGCTAGCATCATCCTGCAACAGATAAATATATATATATATTTTTTTTTTTTGCAGGATGATACTAGGGGAGGCTAAATATGGCCCATACACAGACTGACCTACAGCTAATGTGACACTTAGTGGATTCACTGCTGACGTAAAAAGTTAACCTCCCAACTACCTCTTGCCGTTCCCACTGACTCCCAGGGATACTGTACAAAAGTGCGGGTGGGGGTGCTTTTTTTTTTTACCCTAAAATGTTTAGTATTAGTAGTAAAAGTATTCATACGCGCACTTCTGTTAGGGGATCTGCAAACATTTGTGTTTGGGATCAGTTAGCTTAAAGGGGTAGTTCGCATTCGAATTCACTTTTATTTTTAATGGTTTTTCAGTTATTTAGCTTTTTGTTCAGCAGCTCTCCATTTGGTATTTCAGCAGCTATCTGGTTGCTAGGGTCTTATTTACCCTAGCAACCAGGTAGTGATTTAAACAAGAGATGGGAATATGAATAGTTAAGGGGCCTACTTGGAAAAATAAGTAATACAAAATTATAATAATAATAAAATTGTAGCCTCGCAGAGCAATATTTTTTGGCCCCCATTTGAAATCTGTATAGAGGCAGAAGAGAAAGGCAAATTATTCAAAAAAATTAATTAGGAAGACCAATTGCAAAGTTGCTAGGAATAGGCCATTTTATAACATACTAAAGGTTAACTTAAAAGTGAACCACCCCTTTAGATGTGTTTATGTTAGTTTTATAGCAAGAAAGGCAGTGGGTACTGACTCCCCATTATATACAGTGAGATGCAGTCTGTATTTACAAAACCAGCACATTATATGCCATGAGAAGCAGTGGGTACGGAGGGCAGATATTCAGGCCCTGGCACTATAACACTGGCACTGATACACAGCATTGGCCCCACTGTAACTTACTATAAATGAACAAAACAATGACAAAAAAAAAAAAAAAAAATAGTAAGTGCAAAAAACAACAACACATATATAAACTCACAATGAGCTTTTTCAGAGGGAAAGAGTTAACTTACCCTCCATGTGTTAGGGTAGGGGATAGATTATAAATTAAACAATTTAATGTCAGCTAGTGATTCTTTAGAACTGTATAGTACCTGTGGGATGAAAACTGCAGCAAAAGTTGAGAGTTGGTTCTCAGGTAAAGTTACAGCTGCAGATTCATCTTTTCAGTCTTTATTTCTGTTTCCAGTTTGCAAAATCTCCCGATCCCTGTGTGCATCTGTGCTCTGATTGGTCAATTTTACTGTCTGTCAAGGAAGCTGTGCTCTGATTGGTGAATCCACAAGAAGAAAGATCCAATCGGAGCACAGCAAAAACGGGCTTGAGGGGAAAGTGCAGAAATGGAGTAAGGTTTTTGTTTTTTTTGCTACTTTTCCAGGGGGGGGCAAGTGCCCCCTCTTGCCCCCTTCTGTGGACGCCCATGATATTAGGGGCTTTTCTGTATTCTGAAGCTGGAGTTCCCCTATAACATGTCTTGGGTTGTACTTGTAATTCCACAATGCCCCTGCCAGGATTTCAAATGATGCAGAAAGAGAAGAACTGTTTTGCAGCTGGATTTCAGCCTATAAAATGGTATTTATTCATACTTTTTAAAGGAACAAATTACAGTGATAGGTATATTAGGGGTTTCCATATAGTGTTGGGCTCTTTAACTAGGAAATGCAGAGACAAATTGCCCCCAATGTATCAATCTAAGAGCATGTTTAGTAGACTGAGCCCTGTCCTTTGGTTCTGCTCAGATTTGCAATGCAATTGGAGATGCAGCGAGGCTCGGGATAGAATCACAAGATAGAATCTCAATAAGTGTTTGTGCATGAAAGGAAAAGAACCCTATAATTGCCTGATTTCACAGCAAGGACCCTTCCGATGACTTCAGGGCACAATCCTTACATGAGAGAGGGGTCGAGTGACCTCAGTGCCCAGGGGGGTATAAAGATGGAGGGAGGCTGGCCTGCAAGCAAGGCGGCTGCTGCTCCACCGGTGCGGCAATAACAGCAGATAAACATCAACATTTCTGTAGCGGAATATATAGGGAAAGCACATGACTAGGCCCATTGTGCTCTAGTACATATCCCAGTGCTAAGAATGGACGGCAATACCAGCTGTTGACTAGCAAAGGAATCTGGGAGTTTTGCTTGGAAAAACAAGTGACATTGAAATATAAAGGCTCATTTAGGACCATAATGCAAGGTACAAAGTGCAAAATTCAGACACCCTCAATGTAGCATGTCCCAGAATTCCAGCATAATGGTGGCAGATGCTAATGGTTTTGTGGGTTAGGGCCGGGTGTGGGGTAATTTTTTCCCCCTAAGGCAGCCTAGACTGAATATAGATAAGTAAATAAGTATTTACTGCCCTAGATGTTCTTGTATGGCTGAAGGACAGGGCAGGCAGGTCTTATATCTGAAACCTTGCTGGCAGCTGTGGGGGCTATGACCGGATACTGGACCTCAAAAAGGGGCCGGGAACTGAAAAAGTGAGAAAACCACTGCCCTATGGTATTCAACACTGACACTCTTTTGACATTGATAATATAAAATGCACATAAAGTGTCAAACCAGGGTTTTTCTGCAGAAAGCAGAAACCACATGACCCATTCTTTTAAAAGGGACGTTTGCTTCACAAAAGCTTTTTGAAAAATTGAAGTCTGAACCTATAAACTCCCCTCAAGCGTCTATTCCATACATACAGCTCCTATGTTTGGATGGTGCCAAGGGCAAAAACTTGACGTAGAACCTTTAGCACCCACTGGCAGCCTTCATTCATCCTATGGTTGCACAGAGGGACGCACCAGTACCAACAGTCAGACTGTGAAATGTAAACTGAACGACTTATGTCCCATAGAACCACAGAGGTGAGCATTGCGCAGAACATACTTGGGTTCAACAAGATCTAGAATGTCCTCTTCATTAGAAGTACTTGGTCGTATCACACTTTCCACAGAATTCTATACTTTCCTATTTATCCTGTCCCCACCCATTTATTCCATATAAAGGAGCTCATTTAGCCATACTTAAATATTTTGGTGTCAATATGGAGACTGTGGAATTACGATAGTACAACCCAAGATAGATTAAAGGGGAACTCCAGCTTCAGAACCAAAACTTGTTAAACCACTACTATACTTTCACTGTAATCTGTTCCTTCAAAAAGTATCAATAAATACCATTTTTATATGCTGAAATCCAGTTTTCTTTCTGCAACATTTAAAATCCTGGCAGGGGAGGAGAGACTAAAACACTGATGTTACACATTGTAAAAACTTCTCCACAGCTTACAGACAGCAGGCAGGAACTACATAACCCACAATGCATTGCACTGGGATGTTCCTTTTTTTATGGCCATTGCGTGTGCTGGGGATTGTGGGATTGTGAGGATGCAGGCTGAAGGCAGGCTGAGAACAGTCGACTACTGTTAACTTTTTTTTTTTACTTTCTTTATTTTTCAGTCTCAAAGTAGTCAGCCATATCAGCAGGGAACAGGGGGCGGGGCTTAGGGAACTGTTCCAAACCATATTATTACATTAAAAATCATGAAAAGGCTGCATGTTTTTTAATTGATGTCTGTTGCAAAGTTGCTTGAAACTATGTTTACTTAAGTTGTGTTTGGGTGGAGTTCCCCTTTAACAAATGCAAAAAATACAAAACAGAACATGAGAGGCGTTTGCTGGTTCTGCACATCTTAATGGGCCACAGTCTATACTTTTGTCACATGTGAAAGAGAGGTTTGGAGTAAATAGGCAACTCTATGGAGTCCAACCATACACCTAGTTAATTGCTGATATGACACTAATTCCCTGCTATCTGGTTGTTTATCCTGATGGCCCAATCATTATAAGCCTATGGGAAAGTTGTCTTTACTTTCAATATTACACCCACACACTTTAGAAACTGAAAGTAAAAAAATAAAACAAAAAACACAGAAAACCCCATTTTTATATTACTGTTACCATTGACTTCAATAACAGCCAATCATGGGGCCCATTAATGTTTATGGTAGAACCACAGCTCTATATAAAGCACGAGACAGCTGATATCTGTTCAGCCCTTTGAGATAAAAGTTTCCAATAGTAACGTGTCGGGTTAATTGGTCAATTAACAATTTAAAGGGGAAACCCTTGCCTTGGGTGATAGTCCTTCACAACTATAATTGGGTTTCAAACACAGAAAGATGTAGACACAAAGACCTTTAGGTGTTTGAGTCTTTCCCTATGACCACTCCGCAACCCAATGAGTTAAATCAGAACATGATTAATGACCTAAATAGAGCTAATTTAGTTTACCTCCCCAACGTGTCGAAAAAAAAATAATAAAGTCGCATCTCTACGGCTCTCCTGGCAATCATATTCCTCGCACTTTATGTGGTGAACTATTTATTGGGATGGCTTGAGAATTAATTAGTTCTGGATTAAGTTGGCAGGCCATGCATGAAATGAGAAGGCGAAGAAGAGAGAGAGGGGGAGAAAAAAAAAAAAAAGAAAGAAAATGGCCAAGTCACCTGAGCTGCTGAGCTAATGAGGAGAGGGGGCTGGTGGTGTTCTGTAGCTAAAGAAAAACAGGCAGCTACCTGACCCTCCCAGAGCTGCAGGACAGGGTCTCCAAGTTACACTGTGTTCCATTACAGATGGGCTCGATTCAGGACAAACAGCTAAAAAAAGCACCTTAGTAAAGAGCAGAGATCTCACATAGACTAGAAGAGCACACAGTTAGGAAGAAAGAATGGAGAAGAGAAACAATTAGAGAGGAACAAACTCATTTGCACATACGTGTGTATAGAACACATCTCTTCATCCACTGGTATCTGGTTGGGTTCCAGTTTGGAAGGTCTGTGTGGAACCAATTGTTTTTTGCAGGCAGTAGTCTACCAACAGCAAGAGTGGGCAAGTAGGAAGAGATTGGTCTTCAAGGTTTCAGGACTTGTCTTGCAGCAATCTAGAGCAATTACTCTCAGGCTTCTAGGGTTTAAGCCCTTCTCTGTTAATTAATCCAGGGCCATACTCCATGCCCAAAGCTTATAATAAGGTTGTACATATTTTAAACCATTGTCACTAGTCACCAGCCTCTATGGCTTAAGGGGCTTCCAGGATAGCAAAGAAGCCACCATAGTTTGGGGGCACATGTTCTACAGTAGAGGGCTGGTCTACTAGATTAGCCAAAAGCTGTGCTTGGTGATGTCAGTTAGATTGAGACCAGGGGTAACTGTGCAATTGATGTTCTAGATCAGTGATCCCCAACCAGTGGCTCATGAGCAACCTCACCACACCCTTCGATGTTGCTCCCAGTGGTCTCAAAGTAGGTGCCAATTTAAAAATTCTGGCCTGGGGACAAGTTTTGGAAGCACAAAGACAAGCAGAGCCTCCTGCAGGCCAGCAGTCCACATGGGGCTACCAAATAGCCAATCACAGCCCTCATTCAGCACCCTGAATGAACATTTTCATGCCCCTGTGGTTCAGGTATGGGTGTTACTTTTACATGTGGGTGTGGCTCACAAGTAAAAAAGGTTGGCGATCCCTGTTCTAGATGTTCCTTAAAAGCGGCAGCTGAAGGCCAATAGGAGTGAAATTTTGGGTTAACCATTATTTGCTGTCCTGCAGAAGACCTGATACAGAAATGTTTTCATAGAACTTCAGACTTCTTATATAGTATGGTAGGCACTGGGCAAATGTTGGTTGGCATTACTGTCTGCCCATAATCTCCGACAGAATTAACTGTGCTTTCATCCATAGACTAATCATTACTCTCACTGGAAATCCCCGGCTGAGCTCTGTTTATATTGGGGTGACTGGCACCGGGGAAGGGAAATCCTAGTAAAAGTGAAATCACAAATCAAAAGTATTTTGTACAAAAAGAAGAATCACGTCTTCCTAAACAACATCTTCTGCTTTTATTTGAGCCACTTGTACCTACTGTATGTGTATAAACCACATGGTTCATGGGAAAATATTAAGAGAAGTCTGTTTGTGCCATATCCTTTTTCCCATAGTAGCTGCACAACTCAGCCCCTGATAAAAGAAAGGGCAGCACTCATGGGCTAAATAAAATGCTAGTTGACAACTCCCATGGGTGGAAAAGATCTACTTTGCAAAACATCACTAGATGGTTAAAGTGAATCACCAGGAAAAATAGGGAATGGGTAGGGATGGAATCCTAACTAGGGTTGCCACCAAGATCTGGCAAATCGCCAGCTAGAGCCAGTGTTGTTATTGCAAATTTACTGGCAATACAAGGCAGCAACGCTTCCTATAGACCCCTTCCCTGACCGTCTCCCCTTTTAAATAGATGTCCACCATCCCAAACACCGGTATTAACGCCAAAGAAATGGTGGTAACTTTAATCCTAACACACTGCTAAGTGGACACCATGCACCAGACAAAGATGTCCCCATCTGTCCATACACAATAAAGACAAAGTATACTTTTATTTATATAAGATATCAGCTGTTTTTGCTCAAACTGGCCCATTAAAGATACACAACACCCCATTTTTTGTTTCTTCCATTACTGTCTACGAAGATTCTCATTCATCCAGGTCATGACATACAGTATCTAGTAGAATTAAGTCTAAAACAACTGGACTTTTCTGAGTTTTTCTTGAAAACCTTTCACCACTCATCTGAGTGGCTTCTTCAGTTCAAATGACTGGTAGGGAATTCCCCGGTATTTAAACCCTTGATGGTAGTACAGTCACAGACATCCAATCACAATGGTCCCATTGAACTTATTCAGTTAGGTGTTAGCTGAAACTGACAGGTGTGATTGGATCATACCTTCTTACATCGGTCAGTTTCAGCTAACACCTAATTATACTACTATTATAGTATTATAATAAATAAAGCCCTGATCCCCTGTTGAAATATATGAGAATATCAGAAGTCACCTTGGAGTTCCATGACCTGTATAATAGCACTTGGCCTTTAGAGTTGTGCTTTTAGCACTTCTCTGTGTCTTCTAATATCCTTATATTTTACAATAGGGGGTACTTTACTTATATATATATAATTTATACACACTACACTCACATCCCTACAAGATTTAACAGGCCAGAACCAGCCGTGACTGACAGTGACCAGCATACATTTATTTAACCAGAAGCAGGGAAGGACAATTACTCCATAGCTTAAAACCACAGAGATCGACAGGCATTGGAAATACGGCACCAATCAATCACAATCCCCCAATACAAAGACAGCAGCTAATCATCCTGCCTACAGCTTGATTGCAGCCACTAATTTATGGCCACTGGGCTTGAGGCAGAGAGATGGTAACTGGCGTCAGAAGAAATGAGATCCGTAACCTTCATTCCGAGGTTGCCCTTTCTTTGTGCCATTAATGTGTGTACTTAATATAATTAGGGAAACCCAAGGAAGTGTGAAGAGCCCACACAGTATTAATGGTCTGTATTTAGATGCCACCTATCTATGAAGGTAACCCTGCTCATGGTGTGGCCAGTTGGCAATTAAATGTACCATGGCAATGGTAAAACACTTTGTCATCATCGCCCAACTAATGGCCCTTTAGATATGGCCGAAGTGCTAATCCTGGCACCCAATAATAACGGCCCACCCCCCTTTGCACTCCATTATCACTGTGCAAAATAAACATGCTGTCAGTACGGCTTAATATTAGGGCCATCAATAGCACCCAGGCTCTTCCCTAGGCCCTTAAGAACAAGCACTACCCCTATTTATTTATAGAATGATATTATTAAAGAAAATGTCATTCTAAGCAACCTTCCAATATACAATCACTACAATTTTCAATATATATATATATATATATATATATATATATATATATATATATATACAGGTATGGGATCCCTTATCCGGAAACCGGTATCCAAAAAGCTCCAAATTACGGAAAGCCCATCTCCCATAGGCTCCATTTTAATCAAAATAATTCAGAATTTAAAAACTGATTTGCTTTTTCTCTGTAGTAATAAAACAGTATCTTGGTATTGATCCCAACTAAGATATAAATAATCCTTATTGGATGCAAAACAGTCCTATTGGGTTTAATTAATGTTTTATAATTTTTTTAGACCTAAGGTATGGAGATCCAAATTACGGAAAGACCCCTTATCCAGAATACCCTTGGTCCCGAGCATTCTGAATAATGGGTCCTGCACCTGTATTAAATATATATATATATATATAAAAATATATATATATAATATATATATATCTGTGGGTTTTAGATGCTCATGTAGTACCCATGCACCATGCAGAGGAAGTGGTGGGCTTGCGGTGCGCACACTGAAGCTGTTGTACAATGCTGTATATTGGTATTTTTAGAAGGGAACAACAGCACTGCTCACAGCACTCTAGATCAACACACAGGCGACAGCCTCTGACAAGTGAAAGGTAGACATGATCAAGTGGAAAGGAAGGAGAAGCCTGGTATCTAGGGGCTATTTAACATGACCTCTGTTAGAAAGAATTAGCGCAAGCCATGGGGGGGGGGCTGCTGTATCCTCATACAAACAGACAGGAATAAAGTACTCCATGCCCATTCGTACAGACAAACAGGATGCTGTGGAAATGACAAACTACAAATAGCGGTTTATGAGAAGGTGTCAGTGCGGTCCCCATTGCCGTTCCCTGGTGCCGAACAGATATGGCAGTGAAGGTAAAAGTACAATTCAGAAACATAACCGGTTTCGTTATGAAACTCCTCGCTAAGCATGGTCACACTTCTGACTTTATCATGGGTTTTAAAAATGAAAATAATTCTGATGGCAAGTGGTTTCCCCCAGATTTGGGTCAAGCAAAAGAAGCAATTCTTGGCTTTTTTTTTTAGCTCACCATCAACATTTACTGGAAAAGGCTTTGGCCATAGCTGTTGGTCTCTATCCATGGCCTTCAGTAGTGATTCTTAAGGTGCCCATACACGTGAAGATTTGCTCGCTTGGCGAGGTCTCCAACAAGCGGATCTTTCCCCCGATATCCCTACCTACAGGTGGGCGATATCGGGGAACATGTAGGCTAATAATTTGGCCCCAGGGCCAAACGATCGAATTATAATGGCGGCAATGGGGCAATTGGTTCGGGGACCGCATCAACAAGCCGATGCAGTCTGCGACCCGGCTGAATCTTTTAACCTGCCCGATCGATATCTGGCCAATTTGAGGCCAGATATCGGTCGGGTATGGCTGTCGTTTCTGCCCCTACACACGCCAACGTATGGCCACCTTTAGTCTATAGGTCAGAACTCAAACCTGGGTCCCTTTGACCCCAGTGAATTTTCCTTGAATAAAATTCAATAACATTATAAGGCAATTCACTCTATCCCCAATCTTTAGTCCTCAGGAGAACATGCAATCTACTTGTAGACACAGGAAAGCTCATGTTTAAAGGGGACCTCTCAACCTATGAAATAATCCCAAATCATTTTCTTTCATGTTAGTTGAACAAAATAAACTTTACTTATGCTATATAAATTGTTTACATTTTTATCCCTTCGGTCTTGGAATTTACAGTCACAGCCAGCAGGTAGTAGCCATTTTGTGAACACTGTTATTAAGGCAAATAAATCCTAATCTTAAGGGCTGAATGGAAAGTTAAAGTAATTGTAATTAAAAATCTGAGCTGTCAATCATATATTGCATGCCCCGCCTCCACGCCGCAGGCAAAAAGAGGAAGAAAGACAGGTGCAACCAAACCTTTTTCCCAAGGGGCAGAGTAAAGAAAAGCTGCAGTTCAAGCCCCACCTCCCCATCTCATCTCAACTTACCTAATAGGTTTCCTTCACTTGCCCAAATCTTAAAATATACTTTTTAAAAAAAAATTGTACGTGGCTAAATGAGGAAAAAAAAACCCAAGTGGCTGTACGGGAGACAACGTATTTTTAGACTAACCTATATTTTGCATCCCCGCCTCAGAGTCCATTAACATCAATCTCCTAAGCATCGCTCTGGGAAGGGAAAGAATGTTAATGCGGGTTCCTACTCGCAGCGAGAGAAGAATACGAGCGCAATTATGATTTTAAGATGTGTACGTTGCCTATCACTTAACGCTGTGCCTGTTGGGAGGGTAATTAACTGCTCCGCTTGTCAGAGAAGAAGTGGAAACTGTCTGGCCACCTAGCGGGCTACGCCAAGGATGCAAGGCTTGTGTCGGAATTTTAGCGCTTGAAAGGCTGCGGGTTTTGAAATAAAAGAGACAACATTGCCGGAATCATTACAGGCATCACTCAAGGGAAATGAATGAGAGTCTTGGACATTGTCTCTCCCTTGACTTTTATTATAGGAAAATGCATGGGGGGGGCTCACGGTTACTTAACTAGAGAAGACATCTCTTCACAGAGTGCAATAATTACATTAGTGAGGTGCGGGCCAGAAACCTGCAGTTTTACCTGTGGTCAGACAGGGGCGCTGCTGCAGGGAGTTGACAAATGTGGTAGCACCCCTCAAGGCACTAGGGGCGCAAAAAGCTGAAATTCTTATTTTTCAATGCAATGCGACACCCCCTGCTCTCAAACCACTCCCAACATCCAAGCAGGCAAGGGATGGCATTGAAAACCCACCTCAGGGTGGCCAGAGGCGTGGGATCTGCCGAGTTTAGGCCAGCCAAATACAGGTTGCAAGATGGTGGCAGCCAGAACTCTGATTGGCTTATTTATATTCTTAGGTCTGCAAGCCCCGGCTTGAATGCTGACATCGCATGGGTGGGTCAGGTGCAGGTATATAAATAATGTCGGGTCACCAGGTCGGGTTGGGTTAAGGAGTGGGCAGGTTAGACCAGGAGCACACCAGTATTATTCTAGGCCTGTAGATAAACACAGGGCGAGAATCAGCCTACTTGGGCCACTGTGTTGGCCTGGGTGGAGGCACACAGAGCAGATTTCAGCACCAAAATCTATAGGGGACAATTCTCAGTCTGCACCTATCCACCAGCCGAGAATCAGCCTGGTGTGCCCATAGCATTAGGGTCAGGTATGGCCAGCTTTGTGCCAATCCAAACATCACTAACTCACAAGTAGATCGACAGGTTTTTGTTTTACCTAAATTGTACAGAATTCAGTTCTGTTTTAGAAAACAGTGGCCAAGTTACCAGGTCCAGAATTGTTGGAAGAGCACAGAAGCCCAGGCAGCATATTTAGAGACAGAATGTTGCCCTTTGGGAACATGGTGCATTGGGGACCTGGCTAAATGTCAACTCTTATATCTCCCAGAGTGCCAACACAAGTATTGTCCTTTACAGGATTGGCATCTGATTAACTAAGTGTAGGCCAATCGCAAGCAGCAGTTGTGCGCAGTTCATCAGTTGCAGCTGGTGCTCAGTACAAGTTGCACCTATGTTTGTGAATGGAATCAATGCAATGCTCAGTGTTGTGTCCATTTTAGTAAATGAGGCATTTGGTCAGGATAAAGGTAACGAGGGTTTAAGCCGGTGCATTTTTCGACTCATTCTGCTGCTAAAAATCCATTACTCCGCATACAAAGGTGGTTCGGCAACTGATTCTCTTACGCCTGATAAATTAAATGGGGGACGGCAGTGCAGAAAGGGAAATTACTAAGTGCACTTAGGCCGCTGCATTAAAGGGCTGTAGGGAATAATGGTTTGATTGCGCTGGGCCCCGCCATTACTGAATGCTGCCGTGGCAATGAGCTCTCACTAATATCTCACATATTTTAGTTCAAAATCTCACATTTTCTCTTCGTCTTGGGACCGGCTCACTAGCGAGCCCATTATACAACACCTTGGGCAGCCTATGCCAACACTAAAGGAGGTAATGTGGTAAAGTCGCTTACTAATTATGTACAAACCTGTAAAAGCTAAACCTAATGTATAATGATAGGAATTTCAATGGAATCCTTTCCTTAACCCTTCTAGTGACGTGGATTGTAGATTCAATCAAATTCTAAAGGTCCCATACACGGTAAGAGCGAGCGGATCTTCTCCCGATATCCCCACCTACGGGTGGGCAATATCGGGGAGCTTGAAGTTAAAAAAAAAAAAATAATCCGATCCCCAGGGCTAAACGATCGGATTATGTAGGCGGCAATGGGGCAGTCGGTTTGGGGACCGCATCAACGAGCCGATGCGGTCCCCGATCCGACTGGATTTTCTAACCTGGCCGACCGATATCTGGCCAATTTCAGACCAGATATCGGTCGGCCAGCCCGCTCGTTTCTGCCCCTACACAGGCAGATAAGCTGCCGAGTCGGTCCAAGGGACCAATATCGGCAGATTCTATCGGCCCGTGTATGGGGGCCTTAAGGATCTGGTTGACTCTTTGTATCTCGAACCTTACAACCTCACCACGATTTCTTCTGAACAAAGTGAGTGGGGAAGAGTAAATGTTAAATTGCTTCCTATTGACTTCAAAGGCAATTCTTGGTCCCATACAGGTGGGTGAAGTGATCGTTGGCCGGAAACACATCAGCAGTCAGAATTTTTCTTATTTATGATCAGTGTGATCAGATGGGTCTTGTTTTAATTTGGTGAAGTTTTTTAACTGAATGAGCAGGGGGGTATAGAGTGTCCTTATTTGCTTTTTGCCTGCTCATCTTTCTCCCTGCCCCATTCATCTGCACCACTGTTTACTTCTCTTATTTCACCCTCCTTCCCTTTCTTTCATTCTTAACTTTCTCAAAACACAGGCAAAGGAGCTCAAATGTTCCCAGGGCTGTGCTTTGGAAACAGCCAACCGTCCCAGTGGTAAGAAGTTCAGCTGTCACTTCGTTTGGTGACAGGCCCAACCTTGCTGAACTGAAAAAGAAACACCAAAAAAGCAAAATATTCAGCGCTAGTTATGTTCCATGGGTTGGAGCTAAATGTGTCATTGGTATCTTAACAAACACGATACCAAAAAGAATAGGCTTGGCCCTTTCTATGGAAACTGCCAGTAAAGTGATTTTCACATGATTCTTTTCTGGAAAAAAAAATTCTCATTTTCATGTCAAAGTTAGCCATAGCCTGATTCACGCAAACTCCATTGGCCACTGGGTGTTGGACTCTTTTAGTTGAAGTTTACCCCTTGAAGGCTAAACCTTTGGTCAGGGTCCCCTTAGCTCATAACAAGGTTATAGATTAAAAAAAAAAAAAACATTGGTGCATCAGGCTTTTGGTTATATAGCTCAGGGGTCCCAAACCACCGGTCCGGAGACCGGTACCGGGCCGTGGCTGGGCTGAACCGGGCCACCTCCGGTCCCAATTACCTGTGATCCCAACTCCCTGATGCGTTACACAGCCATGACAATAGCTATGCAAAGCCCAGGAAGATTTCTACTGATCACAACAAGGACCAAAGTACTTTATTAAGCTGTATGTAATAATAATACTAATAATAAAGTACATAATATAAAATTTTACTAGCACTAGTTGTGCCACACCCCCCCCCCATCCCCGGTCCTTGCAAAAATTGTCTTGCTTGAAACCGGTCATTGGTGCAAAAAAGGTTGGGGACCATTGATATAGCTGCAGGAATATCTAGAAAAACAGGTGAAGCTGGCCATACATGGGCCAATAAAAACTGCAGACTATTACTGGACGGAACAAGCAGCTTATTGGCCTGTGTATGGGGCTTTGGGAGGCCAGTTCAAACAAGTATGTAGGTCCATAGTTCATTCCAGGTTCTGTAAATCCCCCTTAGAAATATCCCCGTTCCCCCATTGTTTTCAAGGCCATTTGTAGATTGTAAGCTCTTTTGGGCAGGGCTCTCTTCACCTTTTGTATCGGTTATTGATTGCTTTATATGTTACTCTGTATGTCCACTGTATGAAACCCACTTATTGTACAGCGCTGCGGAATATGTTGGTGCTTTATAAATAAATGTTAATAATAATATTATTTTATAAATACCTTTCAATTGTGCTAGGACACCCCTGTCTCCATCGTACTAACAGCACATTGAAACTGGATATAACCACACATGATCTGTGTCATAATAATCAAATAGTTTGATCTCCGTGTCAGGTTGAATTAGTACATGGGTGAATGTTAGTAGGTGGATATTGGTGCTGGGTGGGGGGGGGTTGGGTTACCAACAGGGGTGCCCCTGACCTCAGCACACTTAAACTGCAACAAAGAATTGAATATCTGACAATCAGGTCCCATAGCTGTCAGATGATATTCATATCATAGAGGCGAGGTCAGTACTCAGTTACACATGTGCAGGGCTATATTTAGAGGCAGGGATAGATAAATTAGTAAAAACCAAATGCAGTATTTATTAAACTGAGTTCATCAAATAGCCACATTGCACAATATTAACATTGCTTTTTCTCTTCCTTCTCTCCTGAGAAGGAGAAATAATATAGAAAACTCATACTAAAAACAAATTCTCAGTAAAGGGTAAACCTATTTTTTTAGTCCCTTCCGAGAGGTTATTATCCCACTGCTACTATAGGCACCATCTCTCCCTACTATACCTGCTATCCCACAGCCACAGTCCCTTCCCAGAGGCTATTATCCCCCCACTGCTACTATAGGCACCATCTCTCCATACTATACCTGCTATCCCACAGCCACAGTCCCTTCCCAGGGGCTATTATCCCCCCACTGCTACTATAGGCACAATCTCTCCCTACTATACCTGCTATCCCACAGCCACAGTCCCTTCCCAGAGGCTATTATCCCCCCACTGCTACTATAGGCACCATCTCTCCCTACTATACCTGCTATCCCACAGCCACAGTCCCTTCCCAGGGGCTATTATCCCCCCACTGCTACTATAGGCACAATCTCTCCCTACTATACCTGCTATCCCACAGCCACAGTCCCTTCCCAGAGGCTATTATCCCCCCCACTGCTACTATAGGCACCATCTCTCCCTACTATACCTGCTATCCCACAGCCCCAGTCCCTTCCCAGAGGCTATTATCCCACTGCTACTATAGGCACCATCTCTCCCTACTATACCTGCTATCCCACAGCCACAGTCCCTTCCCAGAGGCTATTATCCCACTGCTACTATAGGCACAATCTCTCCCTACTATACCTGCTATCCCACAGCCCCAGTCCCTTCCCAGAGGCTATTATCCCCCCACTGCTACTATAGGCACAATCTCTCCCTACTATACCTGCTATCCCACAGCCACAGTCCCTTCCCAGAGGCTATTATCCCCCCACTGCTACTATAGGCACAATCTCTCCCTACTATACCTGCTATCCCACAGCCCCAGTCCCTTCCCAGAGGCTATTATCCCACTGCTACTATAGGCACCATCTCTCCCTACTATACCTGCTATCCCACAGCCCCAGTCCCTTCCCAGAGGCTATTATCCCACTGCTACTATAGGCACCATCTCTCCCTACTATACCTGCTATCCCACAGCCCCAGTCCCTTCCCAGAGGCTATTATCCCCCCACTGCTACTATAGGCACCATCTCTCCCTACGATACCTGCTATCCCACAGCCACAGTCCCTTCCCAGAGGCTATTATCCCCCCACTGCTACTATAGGCACCATCTCTCCCTATTATACCTGCTATCCCACAGCCACAGTCCCTTCCCAGAGGCTATTCCCCCACTGCTACTATAGGCACCATCTCTCCCTACTATACCTGCTATCCCACAGCCCCAGTCCCTTCCCAGAGGCTATTATCCCCCCACTGCTACTATAGGCACCATCTCTCCCTACTATACCTGCTATCCCACAGCCACAGTCCCTTCCCAGAGGCTATTATCCCCCCACTGCTACTATAGGCACCATCTCTCCCTACTATACCTGCTATCCCACAGCCCCAGTCCCTTCCCAGAGTCTATTATCCCCCCATTGCTACTATAGGCACCATCTCTCCCTACTATACCTGCTATCCCACAGCCCCAGTCCCTTCCCAGAGGCTATTATCCCACTGCTACTATAGGCACCATCTCTCCCTACTATACCTGCTATCCCACAGCCCCAGTCCCTTCCCAGAGGCTATTATCCCCCCACTGCTACTATAGGCACCATCTCTCCCTACTATACCTGCTATCCCACAGTCACAGTCCCTTCCCAGAGGCTATTATGCCCCCACTGCTACTATAGGCACCATCTCCCATACTTCCCATACTTTCTACCTCCAGTACATTATTTGCTGGGCCCAAGGTGACCTCTTGGATCATGCTAAGGACAGCACTGAGTGGGGATGAGGTTACATGCACAATCTCACTTTATTAGACTGTTATCAGACTGCAGCATTACAGAAAAGGACATACAGGCTTGTATAAAGTATAGCACATAATAATTAGATTTGCAGATACAAACATTCCCGTAGCACTGTTTATTTTAACAAGAGTAATCAGTTAAAACACAAAAAGACACAGCGGAAGCAAAGGACAGGCTATTAGAGCTATCTGCTCCATCAGAAGCAGCGTTACACCATGTAATGCAGTATATTCTGTCGGAGAGGATTCCCCAGGGCACGGAGCCAGTTTGATTCCTAGATATACACGGGGCTATTTTCTCTGTTCTGACTTTCACAAGTCAATCCTTTTACACTGTTCCAACAATTCACAACAATGTCAGCAGCCGCCGTGGCAGAGTGACCTCTTCCGAGAGGTATTGGGGAGAGTGCTGGGGAGAGTGCAGGGGAGAGTGCAGGGGAGAGTGCAGGGGAGAGTGCTGGGGAGAGTGCAGGGGAGAGTGCAGGGGAGAGTGCTGGGGAGAGTGCTGGGGAGAGTGCTGGGGAGAGTGCTGGGGAGAGTGCTGGGGAGAGTGCTGGGGAGAGTGCTGGGGAGAGTGCAGGGGAGAGTGCAGGGGAGAGAGCAGGGGAGGGCGGCGCACTCACTGAGCCATGAATTTCAGAAAGGACCTGCTGAGGGTTTGGCATGACAGACAGTACAAGGCTCGGCCTGTCACAAGGCATTAAGCTCAGCTCGGGGACTGGTGAATTAACAAATAAGAGAGGGGGATAAACAGGAGCCAGGGAGCTTGCAAAGAGAAGATTCTGTTAATGGGGGCAGAGGCACGTCTGGGACCCCTCTGGATAAAAGCAAATGGTTTGTCTCCACAAAGTATACTAAATGCATATCTGTAGGCCGTTCAATTGCTTTAATCCCCAAACCAAGCCTGGTGCCATGCAGGGACTCAATATTTATTTTATATTTCCAATAGGCTTGAATAAATTGAAATGTTGAAGGGTAAATACAACCACTATCTTCCATGTACCTTCCCTTAACCCAGTGATCCCCAACCAGTGGCTCAGGGGCAACATGTTGCTCCCCAACCCCTTGGATGTTGCTCTCAGTGCCCCCAAACCAGGGAGTTATTTTTGAATCCTGGTTGAATAAAAACAAGATTTCCTACCAAATAAAGCCCCCTGTAAGCTGATAGGGTGCATAGAGGCTGTCTAATAGCCAATCTTAGCCCTTATTTGGCTCCTCCATGAACTTTTATGGTGCTTGTGTTGCTCTCCTAGTCTTTGACATTTGACTGTGGCTCATGAGTAAGAAAGGTTGGGGACCCCTGCCTTAACCCATACCAGCCCAGCCAATACCATGGCTCACAAATGCTACTGGACTACAACTCCATATATCCTCCATCCATTTTTTTTTTCCAGCTGGGACCTCCATCCACAGCCCCACAGCCCCCTAGGATCTACAGATATATATGAAATATCACCATCCTAAATAGATGTATGGTCCTTTTGGATTCTATGGAATATGGCCATAGTAATATCGCAACAATAAAAGGTTTACACTGAAGCCAATGGCACAAAGGGTGGTACAGAAAATATATTTACACGCCCACAAACTATTAGGAAACCAAAGGTTTCAATTAAAACCTAAGTATCCGTTAACACTATCTCAGTGAGTTGGTACTATGCCAGTCTGGGTTTTATGTTCTCATGTATTATTCTCCGATTGGCTCTGGAAACAGCGACGCAAGTTCTGAAAGGACACACAGGTGAGATGATTATCAGCCGACTGCCTGGAGATACTGCGTGGGACTGGGCAGGACACTGATCTGTTCCACTATTCTTAAGGGAATTCTAAATGTAGGAAGACTCAGATTTTAGGCAGAAAGAGGGGGGGCGGTGGAACCAGTTAGTGGTGCCGTCAGTGTTGGTCAGGATCTACCATTAGATCTTAAGCTGGCTAGCTGCAGCCCACAGCAGCCCAACACTGCCCATAAAGAGATCTATAAGTCTAACCTTGTAGGTACCTTTTATTATTCAGATCTGTATAACAATGTTTAAAATAATAGCCACCAAAACATGGGTACGATCTGGGTGCCCAGGCATGACATGTTCTGAGACACCATGGACACTTGAGACCCCTACAGTAAAATATAGCTATCAGTACCCTCTTCCAAATAGAATGTATTTACCTAGAATCCTACAATTTGTAATATGAGTGCCTATAGGCAGCCTATAGTTGTCAACACTTAAAGGGGACCTGTCAGCCAGACATAAGCTGCATAATAAAAGTCCTTTTCAAATTAAACATGACATCCAAATTCCTTTTTTTAATAACACATCCATGCCCATTATAAAAGCATTTAAAAATCCCAGATTTCAATCATAAATCTCCTGCCCCACCTCAATGCTTTAGGCATAAAGGCGAGGCAGACAATTACTTTCACTTTCCATTTTGCACTTCCTGGATGTCACTGAACTCCTCTCATTTACCCTCCCTCCTAACCATCTAATTATGTAGCCAGTATTTAGGCATGGCCATCAGATCCCCCATTCTGGCACATAAACAAGATTTAAATAATTGATATAGTGCAAGTGAAGTTTACTTGCCAAACACAATAGAAAAGAATTTGGAATTTTGGAAACAGTGCCACTTGGTCAAAATGTTACTCCACAATGTTGTAGGATGCCATCCATTATTCTACACATTACATGGAAAATCTAGGGTTGCCACATTTTTTGAAGTAAAATACCAGCCATGCTGGGGTGATGATAGGACAGGGGCGGGCCAATGACATGAAGCCAATGAGGTAAAGGGGAATGTAAACAAGTAAAAGGTGTGGTATGTTATAGAAGCCAGTGTGGGCCTGCTATGGAGCCACAAATCCGATAATCACAATGACTGGTCATGGTCAAGGTGTAAAAAGGCGTGGCCACGCATAACAGGGTGTGGCTAGAACATGTCATGGCTGTGGCCAGTCCCCATTTGAGGTTTCCATGGGTATAAATGAAGGCATTCCTGGTCTGTGCAGTTCCTCCAGGTCCAATACGTGGATGGAGAGACAGATGGTATGGGTCACTGCTCTTACTGTTGCTGGATGTAAAACTGTTATTATATAGTAGTTGTGGTTTAAAACAAGACACAATCAAGGTCAACCCTTCAGTTCTCTACACACCAAGAACAGACTGAGACTTTTGATAAGAAAAACCTCTGTTTATCTCAATATAAATGTCTCTGTTTATTAAATACATATTTATATTTTACGATACATGATAGAGACAACGTTCCTTCGTTAACTTTGGGAAATGTTCCTTTAAGGCAGCATATTTGCGAAACAGTGTTGGTTGACTTGCTTCAGTTGACCCTTTTCGGTCAATACGTAGACTTGTTTTTCAGGTTAAGTGACTTCGGGGAGGAGGAGGGGAAAGAATCTAAGCCAGAAGAGGACAATAAAAAAAGCAGGACTGCACTTAGCACTGAAAGGAATATGCCAGGGAGAATCATTCTGCTTTGCGATGCAATGGCTGGGCACCAATCCAGGCCTCTCTGCCGAAGAGCTACAGGCCATGGGGCGGCAGGCAGGGGAGGGTGAATTTATTCTGATTGTCATCTCAGACAACGGGCATGTGACATAATCCCTGTGCGTTCACAGCTACTGGCATGAAAGGGATTAAGTACTGCGAGCCTTGTATATCAGGTACCTGGACACGTTCAGTGGGTAGAAACCTAAACCCGAGCTTCCGCCGAAAGAGAAGGAAATATAAGTTGTTTAGGTCCCTTCAACAGAGCTATAAACAAGCACTGCGTTGCAATGAGTGGAGATTTTATCCTTAATTATTCTTTATAAAGCGCCAATATATTCAACTGCCTTTACCAGAGCCTATAGAATGTATTATCCAGAATGCTTGCAACTAAAGGTGCCCATACACGTGAAGATCCGCTCGCTTGGCGAGGTCGCCAAGCGAGTGGATCTTCTCCCGATATCCCCACCTATGGGTGGGCGATATAGGGGAAAATGTAGGCTAATTCGGTCGTCTGGCCCTGGGGCCAAACGATCGAATTATAATGGCGATGGTGGGGCAATTGGTTCGGGGACCGCATCAACAAGCCGATGCGGTCCCCTATCCGACTTAATCTTTTAACCTGCCCAATCGATATCTGGCCAATTTCGGGCGGCCCGTGTATGGCCACCTTTAGGGTTTTAGGGATAAGGGATCTTTCTGTAATTTTAATCACCATACCTTAAGTCTGCTAAAAATCATTCAAACGTTAAATAAACCCAATAGGAATGTTCTGCGTCCAATAAGGATATTTTAGGATTAAGTACAAGGTGCTATTTTATTTTTATAAAGGAAATCAATTTAGAAATTTGAATTATTTTATTAAAATGGAGTGTATGGGAAATGGCTCCAAAATAATTCAGAGCCTTCTGCATAACGAATTTCCGGATAATGGATCCCATATCAGTATGTCATTCACATCAGCCCCTGGTCCAGTGGAGAAGACACACGGAGCTACTAGTAGCAGCTACTTGTCGTGGCTACTAAAATAGACAATGCTGATCATTTACTGATAATTGTCTCTACATGTGTCTTAGCAGAGGCAATTCTTAGTATTGTCTATGGCAGAGTATTTTCTGGAGTTTAGTAGCCGTGCCAAGTATATGCTACTAGTAGCTCAGTGTGTCTTCACCCTAAGGGCTCTGGTACACGGGGAGATTAGTCGCCCGCGGCAAAACTCCCTGCTCGCGGGCGACTAATCTCCCCGAGTTGCCTTCCCTCTGCCATCCCACCGGCGAACATGTAAGTCGCCGGCGGGATGGCAGACGCGGCGAGGCGATTTCGGGAAATCGCCGAAAAAGCCTCGCGAGTCTTTTTCGGCGATTTGCGCGAAATCGCGCCGCCGCGTCTGCCATCCCGCCGGCGACTTACATGTTCGCCGGTGGGATGGCAGAGGGAAGGCAACTCGGGGAGATTAGTCGCCCGCGAGCAGGGAGTTTTGCCGCGGGCGACTAATCTCCCCGTGTACCAGAGCCCTAAAATCTAAAGTCCCTGGCAGCTTTTAGGTATAAGTGCACTTCCTCAAGAAGGGGAGCGATATAGTCCATTTTAATTGCACAACTGGTTGAGCTAGCGGAAGGGTTTGTAATTGGTGGGAAAAGCTTAATTAATAGTTTTTATAGGCTGATATAAATATAATTCCATTGATTGGTTGGTGAATCGGGTAGGAATCGCTGGTTGCACTGGAATCTAAATGTTTACTACAGCTGAGCATTTCTCTCAAGAATGTGCATTTAGCCTGGAGAAAAGATGTAATTCTGGTGGTTCCGCGGAACTTCTAAGGCAGGAGAAATAGACAGCAAACACGTCACCGCGCGGTGGCCACGAGGCATGCCATGTACATGGCTGGACCAGTCCTTGCAATGCATACACATGAATAGACATGTTGACTGCGATAAGCGACGCTGTAGTTTGAAGAATGTGATATATGACAGGTTTTATGAGGTGTAACTTGTTCCTTCACGCTTTTATAAATAGCAAGGAGACAAATATGGCATAACCGAAGCAAATATATATCCATTGGCTGGCACTGGCATTGAGTTCCTAGAGGGATGAAAACCATTACAATAAGAATGATGCCAATAATACCCTAAATTACACAATGTCAGGGGAAGGGGCTATATATATATATATATATATATATATATATATATATATATATATATATAGGTGAGATAGTATGTATAATCTGACTCCCAACAGCAGCCCAGAGCACACTGAGCATGTGCAGTGCCACTGACTTTCAAAGCAGAGCTTAACAAGATCCAAAATGGTGAGCTCCTACTGGCAACTTGGAAGGCTGCAGAACCCACACAATTCTCTGGGAAATTGAACTCTTGAATGGGATAACGGATCCCATACCTGCACAAACAACAAACATGCTTTGTACAGTACACTCTGTGGCTCATTTATAAACACTGGGCACATTTGCCCCTGAGCAGTTACCCATGGCAAATAATCAAATGTGTTATTTTATTGTTCAACCTGCAACTGACTGAAAAAAGCCAATCACTAGTTGGTTGCTATAGGCTTTATTTGCCCAGTGTTGATATAGGACCCCCAATGTTGAAATGGGGTGTTTGGGGCCCACTAAGGACCACAACCTCATATCCCCACCAGCCCCAGTGGCCCTGCACCTACTTTGTGTATACCACTCCAACAGCAAACCAATATCCCCGCTCCAGTTCCAGGAATGCAGGGGGGCCTGGGGCAGAAGGGCCCACCAAGTTTTCTACTGGTGCCCACCAGGCCCCTCCCACTCTGAGTAACCTTTTAGAGCATTTATCCATTTTGTTTATAAAGAAAAAGGCATGTAAACCACCTCTCCTTTCTCTCCCAGCTAAAGGCTTCAAATTCCCCCCCACCCCAACGCAGCTGCAGCACAGAAGCCAATGCTGAAACTGGCAAGTTCCGTGTTCAATTATACTTCCCCTTTCAACTTTCCCATAATCCTGTTGACTATTAGAGAGATAGGATCTTTATTTCAAAATAAATTTGTACTGAAAACAATGCTGTTTAGCCTGCACCCACAATTCCATTGTTTCTTAAAGGGGAAATCCAGCCCAAAACTCTTCACTGTTCTCTTAAATCTATGCAGCAGAATTCAGTTCTCTTTAATCAGCTGCCTTCTGCTACATTGTTCCAAGAGCCAGAAATCCCTCACCAAAACCAAAATATGCCAAAGAAAAACAGACCTTGGGAGGTTCATTTTAATTAAAGAGGCGCCGGGTTTGTGACCAACTGAAGTCACGAGAAGATTTTCTGGCATTAAGACAATAAGCAGTTTGCTAAGCCTGCACAGATATGTAAAGCTTCTATTAGTTATAATGGAGCATATTCTTACAATGTGACGTAAAGCCAGCTGGGATGGTTCAAGGCTTAGTAAACTGATAGAACCAACAAAGAAGGTTTAATTTCAGTGTACACAAGGTCTATATAACCTCCCGTTATACTGCTGAATTGTACTAAGTACAGGGAATATCTTGGACGATGCTCCCCGCCCCACCAAGGGACCCTAAACTTAGCCCACTGGTCACCTTTATGGTCTCGGAGAAAATGGCAGCCAACCAATAGAGTGGAGCCCCACCCCTTTATGACCCCCAAATTGCACTCTTGTGATTTTTGGGAACCCTTTGCCCTACCACCTTGATTATAACATTGCCCGTACAGTAATGGTCTGGGTCCCATTACCCTAAATAGGGCCCCTAGGCCTTAAATTGGCTGGGCCCCCTACTAAAGTTTCATCAGTCCCCCCCAGATTGCAACCCTAGGAATAAAAGGGAGTGCCATTTAAGGAGAATTCCATTCACAGCTACCTTAAGCAAGTCACGTCTCTACTTATGTCCAATCAAATCCACTGTGTTGCTAGGCCACACCTCTTCTAACATTTTACTAACAGTCTATACACAACAGGAGAGCTGCGAAAGGTAATGAGCGAGCAAACAAGCTAAAGAAAGCACCAGCAACTTCTACAAAGTTGAATCTACAAAAACAATAGCAACTTCTGCAAAGCTGAAACTGCAAGCTAATTCAGTAACTAATAATGTCAATTCCCAATGGCCAAATAAACAAACTAAAGGTCATTTAGGTATAATATAAGCATGCTCCAAGATCATTTAATGGATGCTGGGAGTTGTAGTCCAATGGCCAGAGAGCAACAGGTTGAAAATTCTTGCTGGGCATTATGCCTTGGATTTATTTTATTGGAATATCTGACTATACTGTATATACTGTATATAGAGAGAGAGAGAGAGAGAGAGATAAAGATATATATATATATATATATATAGAGAGAGAGAGAGAGAGATAGCAGCATGTTATGATTTATAGCTCTGAAGTTCTAGAGGGATATCATACTGATATCTTAGAATAAAAAAGTGTGCCCCGGCATAAATAATCTGCTATCCATATATCAAGCTGAAGGGAATTTACGGCTGCTGGGGAGATGGCCGATCTATTAAAAGGGATGAGTTAAACACGCTTTATGATGAAGCCGTCCCAGTTTTGAATTCGCAGACAAAGCCTGAGACAGATTTAAGCCGAGCCATTACTTCTGACGGAAAATATAAATTCAGTGGGAGATTCGTTAAAGGGGAAATAAAAAAAACAACAAACATAACAAAATCAATTTTTAAGCGATTACGCTGTTTCGTTTCATGAGTTGGAAAAAAAACCAAAATGAAAAGAGCAAGGGATAGAGAGAAAGATGGCTTGGGCCTTGGGAGAATGAATTCATGGGGATCTCCACCCAAAAAACAGTTGAATAGTGCACAAAAATGTAATGCTAAGCAACTTTCCCATATACATTAATTTTTAAACGGTTGAAATTGCTAATGGAAAGTAGACAGTAACTGTCTGGCTATTCTCTGCACTACTGGCTCTGACTCCTGAATACTGCTACTGATAGTAGAGAGTGATTGTCTGGTGTTTCCCTGCACTACTGGTTCTGACTCCTGAATACTGCTACTGATAGTAGAGAGTGATTGTCTGGCTATTCTCTGCACTACTGGTTCTGACTCCTGAATACTGCTACTGATAGTAGAGAGTGATTGTCTGGCTATTCTCTGCACTACTGGCTGTGACTCCTGTTCCCTGCACTACTGGCTCTGACTCCTGAATACTGCTACTGAAAGTAGACAGTGATTGTCTGGCTATTCTCTGCACTACTGGCTCTGTACTACTGGGATGGCATTTCGGGGAGATTAGTCGCCCGCGAACAGGGAGATTTTTTGGGGGGCGACTAATCTCCCCGTATGCCAGAGCCCTAAAACCACTGAAAATGGTTGTGTTTATTAATATATGTAGGGGACACTATAGACAATAAAACAGTGCTTGCTCTAGCAGATGTTTCTCTTTCAAAATGTATTGCATCCCAAATCCCAACACGTTATCTGTGGCACAAATCAGACTTGGGAGCCTTTCTAGTGGAAAGAAAATGGCTTGGTTCCATTAAAGGAGAGCTAAAGCCAAACTGAAGAATAAGGGCAGAAATGTTGCACATTATGTTTTGGGGGTTCTGTACCAGCCCAGGGCAACCCCAAGCCTTTAACATAGAAGGGCCATGCCTCCAAAGATGCCTCCAGAAGCTCGCCATCATTTTTTCCCGCTTCCCAGAGCACACTGAGCATGTGCAGCGCCACTGACACACAAAAGATGGGCAAACAAAATCCAAGATGGGGAACTCCTGTGGGCAACTTTGAAGGCCTTGATCATGACTGTTACAGAGATGCTGAACCTTTACAATCTGGTACAGTGAGTTCAGTATATAAAACATTTCTAGACATATTTGTTTTTTTAGGGTTTAGTTCCCCCTTAAAGACATAGTCTGACAGGAGGTGATACAACCCATTTACGCTCCCTCCTTTCCTACCGGTGCCGCAGTCTCATGGGAACACTGGATAAAGAGCAGTTATTTTTATCAGGAGGGAGAATCTACATTGTTTCCTTTGCTCTAGAACACCTAGTAAAATAAAGTCATTCTCTGACAGAACAGATTCTGCTTTATTTAGCACACCGAAGCTATATCTATCTATATACATATTTATATCATCTATATATCTATATAGTATGAACATGTATCATATAAGCCCTATTTACTGGGCACATTTTACCTATAAGTCGTCTAGGATGTAGAAAGATCAAATGCAATACAGAATAAAATGAAGCTTGTCACTAAATCAGCAGATACATTACAGATAGGATTTGCATTGTATGCTGCCAGCCAATACCCACCTTTTGGTCGGGCACGCAGCCAGAGGCTCAGTGGACCTGACAGGGCACTGCAGTATATCTTTACCTGCAGGAGGGCCTAGCTAATTTTAGCTACCCTTTCCCTGTGCTTTTCCATACTGTGTGGATAAAGGCAGCTGCACCAAATCTTTCCACTTCTGCAACCCTCACCCTGGTTAAAGGGAATGTAAACCCAAACGTAAAACATTGCCATAAGACAAGGCCATTCTGAGTATCTTTCCAGAGCATAAATATTACACATTTGCAATGGTTTTCAAGTTATTTGTACAGATATGGGATCTGTTATCCAGAAACCTATCCAGAAAGCTCTACGCAAAGGCCATCTCCATAAACTATATTTTAATCAAATAATTCTAATTTTTAAGAATGATTTACTTTCTCTCTGTTATAATAAAACATTGCCTTGTTCTTAATCCCAGCTGAGATATAAATAATCTTTATTGGTGGTAAAAAACCACTAGGATTGATTTTATGTTTAAAGATTTTTTTTTTTAGCAGATTTAAAGTGATTCTGTCATCATTTTTATGGGGTACTTTTTATTTCTACATTACACTGTTTACATAGCGAATAATTCACTCTACAATTTAACATTTTATTCTTGAACCAACAAATGTATTTTTAGCTGTAATATTGGTGTGTAGGCGCCATCTCAGTGCATTGTGCCTGAGTCTGAGCTTTCAGCCAGCGCTACACATTAGAACTGCTTTCAGCTAACCTATTGTTTCTCCTACTCCCATGTAACTGGAGGAGTCCCAAGCCGGACTTGGATTTCTTACTATTTAGTGCTATTCTGATACCTACTGGGAGCTGCTATCTTGCTCCCTTCCCATTGTTCTGCTGATGGGCTGCTGGGGGGGGGGGGGGGGGATATCACTCCACTTTATCAGAGCACAGGTCACATGGCTGTGGCACCCTGGGAAATAAAGAAAATGGATCGCCCCATGTGAAATTTCCACATTAAATATAACAAAATCTGTTTGTGTTTTAGACACAGATTACAATGCAGGATTCTGCTGGAGAAGATCTATTAACTGATGGGTTTTGAAAAAAATGTTTTCCCATGGCAGTATTCCTTTAAGGTATGGAATCTGGAATAGCCCATGTCTCGAGCATTCTAAATAACAAGTCTCAAACCTATACATATATCTGGTATTGCAAGCAGTTTCTGCCTGTCTGACATTTTTGTTCTCTATCCTGGTGCTTCCGACTCGTGAAACAATGTAGCAGCTAATTAACACACAGACCTCTGTGACTTCTGCTACGTTGTTTCAAGCGACAGAAACAGGGAACAAAAAGGCACACTGCTTTCAACAGCAATTACGTTTACAAATGAAATAAAAACCATTGACCTTTTTGGAAAGTTTCTCAGCATTACACAAAAATTGTATTTTTGGCTTTACATCCCCTTTAAAGCTGCACAAGTTTTACAAATGCCTCTTGGAGTTCCAAAATGCAAACAGTTAAACGGAATAGCAGCTTGGCCCTTTGTACCTGCCCCTCCATTGATGCTGCTCCCTACCCATAATAACAGTGGCTGGGAGTACACAAAAGTAACGGCTAATTTGTCATGTATGAAATGAAGGGTGTGCGGTGGCAATGACTGCGACTGAAACGCCACTCTCTGCCGCCCACTCCTTCCCCAGCGCTCCCACCTCCCGCTCGCTCTAGCGCAGGAATTCTACACAAGTGCTTTAATTGTGCTATTAGTGTCAACGAGACAAAAAAGCCGCTCATTTGGTGACATCCTTATAAAAGGAAGATCCACTCACTAAACAGTAATTTATTGGCCTGCATAGCAGTGTGTGTGTGGTATAAAAGTTATTTGTGTCAGGGATGCACCCGCACTTGGGGCATGTTGTAACATTTGGTGCAACCCCTAAACATTTGTTTCTCCTATTAAGATGCAGCAGAGGGGTATCTGGACCCAAAGGCAGGGCCCCCCCAATTGAGAACCTGCCCCTGTGCAGCATACCCCTAGACACCACTACCTGAATGTGGTGCGGCCCACCATTATTTCTCCCATTGTTCCTTTGGGGCCACTGTTTAAAATCATTAGGTCCACATTGGGTCTTCAATATGTTACTCCTCAGATGATGTCAGACCCCAATTCTCAGAATGCTTTACAGCTAATGCTAGATGAGGCTTAATAATTGCCTCTGTCTACCCAAAAGGACTCTTACATAAAGGATATAAAAGCTATAAATAGTATTTTGTTATAATGTGGTGTGGCCAGGCTGAAACAGAGACATGGCCATCCATAGGACGGAGCATTTTTTTATTGGGGTTAGATTCTACTTATTGGAAGGCAACTAATTATGCTCTACTAAGTAGTCTGGGACCCCATAGCAGCCCTGACAGGGCCAGGAAAGGAAAGGAAAGGGGGAGGACTAGCTTCCTAGGGCCCACCAGAAAACCTTACATTCAAGGCCCACTCTCCCAGCCATTATGGCAGTGATCCCCAACCAGTGGCTCGTGAGTAACATGTTACTTACCAACCCCATGGATGTTGCTCCCCGTGGCACCAAAGCAGGTGCTTATTTTTACTTTCTGGCTTGGAGGCAAATTTTGGTTGTATAAAAACCAAGTATAATGCCAAACAGAGCCTTCTGTGGGCTGCCAGTCCACATAGGGTATATTAAGTAGCCAGTTATAACTCTTATTGCAACCCCCAACAACCTTTTACATGCTTGTGTTGCTCCCCATCACTTTTTCCATTTAAATGTGGCTCGAGGGTATAAAAGGTTGGGGATCCCTGAATTAGAGAGTGCCAAATATCATAGGTGTTATATAGGCTTATGGTGGAAATAAGAAGTGCTAATGCACATTGGTTATGGTTATGCCAGCCAGTCCCCTCTCCTGTTTTTAAAGCCGATCAATAAAGTTGTTTTGGAATCTTGACTACATGCTCTCATCATTGGCCGAGGGAGTCTCCAGTTGCCAATTTTGAAACCAGGCTATTGGGTATTTCTCAAACTGGAGCCTGAGCCCAACAGTAGAGTTGGGTACTCTGGAAGGCCAGTCCAAACCTGGGATGGAGCCTGCTTGAGCAATTGAGGCCTATAGGAGGACATAATACTATCAGTTAAAGTGGAATGGCATTGTCTGGGAGGCACAAACATTTGGTACCAGGGCCTCCTTTCCAGAGCCCCATTTGTAGGCAGAAAGAACAGGACACAGGACTTTATGAAGAGCAAGCTGGCAGCAGTAGGTAACTCTCAGTATTGCTCAAACAACTTCAGTTGTAATCAAAGAATAACTCCCAAATGTTCCCTTTATGTCTTCCGTACATGGCAAAAGTAAATGCCTGCAATATTATTACCTTGACACAAAAGCACTCAGGGAGGAAGACAGATCAGTAGTTCATCCGTTCTTGTATCACAGCGGCTGCTGAATGCCGAGTAACCATGAAATGTACCAGCTATTGAATGGGGACTGCTTATTTAACAAACACTTATTTCCCATGTGGGACTGCATTGATTAGCTGCCACGCGTATTAATCTGTGAATGGACGGTTATGACTTATGGGGGGAAATGGTCTATTTATTGGGCTTCAGGCTAAGTTAGCCAAAGCAACCAATCAGATATTTGCTGTCAATTAGCAGGCCAGAAAAGGCTACTGGCTAAAGGCTGGTAAGTGCTACTAAAACTGGAGAAAAGAAGAGACAGCACAGAGTTTGTATACATAATATGCCCACTTTTACCAATTTTGTTTTATTAAAAATATATTTTACATTTTACGTTGTTTCATAAAATTTGGCATGACCCGATTCGGATTTGGGCAACTCTGTCAGATTGAACAGAATCCAGCAATTGAGATTTTTTTTTACAAGGAAGAATTTTCCCTCCTTACCATAATTTGCATTTGGAGATCCGATTTACGGAAAGATCCCTTATCCGAAAAACCCAGGTCCCAAGCATTCTAGATAATGGGTCCCATACCTGTACAAACGAGCAGAAATAATCTATGCTAGCATAGGCACTGCCGTGGCTTAAAAACATTTCTGCTGGAAATGTTGAGCGGATACTGTCCCTTTCACCCCTCGCTTTGGTATAATGTAAATAATTATTAGTTGCATAAATAAACATTCCAATAATAAAGCATTCATGGATTTAAACTGCAAAAAAAAATGTTTTTTCAATGTACCATGTGAATTTTGGCCTATTTTATGCAACATATTGGCTAGCACCTACACGGTTCCATTGGTATGGTGAGTGCCAGCTGTGTATAAGAAAAATATGTATATTTTATATCTATATATTTTCATTTTTCAGCATCTGCTAATCAGTTCTAAATGAGGAAGGAAAGAAGAACAGTTAACAGCATTTTTATCTTGGTTAACTATCACAGGCCTGCAGAGTATGTTTGAAAGAAGAAAGTGAAATGATGCAATAATTGCTTTTGAGACTATGCATTTATCAGCTTCTTCTCCAGGAAAGAGAAAAAAAAGGGGGGGGGGGCGGTCTACAGTTTTTTGCATTGGCAGATGCAAGCCTTTCAAGAGCAGTCATGTAGAACAGGAAGTATTCCTTACTTCCTGTTCTACAGAACAGGAAGTAAGGAATACAATGAAATAAACGAAATTTAACTTTCTGTTGCACTGTTTAAAAAACATTCTAAAATCTACTGTTAGTCACACCACAAACACACACACTGCATTGTGTGATATAGAATTAAAGAATGTCCAGTAAGGTGGAGAAATACTGCTCCTCATTGGTGGCACCAGGAGGGAATTGGCTACATGGTGTGGGGCCCAGAATATAAGTTATGAGGGTGCACTGTGCACTTTCACTTTAACTGAGGTTATGTTGGGTTTTAGGCCAGCTGTGGCCACCATATAGAAAGTAATGCTGATGAAAGATTTGCACTGCTACCAGATTAAGGCCTAGGCGTGTGCTTACTGTGGCTAATGGGAAGACAGACAACCACTATTTGGAGGGGTTCGAAGCCAGGAATGACATAATTACTAGTTTCGGCAGAGGATGAATGCATGGCTCATATGGGACAAAAAACAGTTAATTGTATATCTGAGATCATGGAGATGTTATATCAGCCTCTGTAGAGAAATGGCTTTAAACGGTCCGTGAGTGGGAAGGAAATGAGTTGTAAGGCTCTGCTAATGGAACTTTGAGATTACCAACTGCTGTGTAAGAAGCTGCATCTTTTTTTTTTTTTACTCCCACCACTAACAAAACACATTGCTTTGGTATTTCCACTGAGCAAACAGCAAAGAAAGACAGACAGACCTCAGCAGGCAAATCTGTCAGGTGGCCCTACACTGGCAGATTTAAGCTGCCGATTCGCGTCATTCAGACCAATTCGGCAGCTTATCTGCCCATGCATGGGGACCCCCAACAGGCCTACATGACTGATAGCTGGCCAAAAATTGGTGTCAGTCGAGCAGATTTAATTTCCTGTTGGATCCCGGACTGCATCGGCTCACCGACGGCTCCCATACCTGGCTTTGCAATCCGATTGTTTAACCCAAGCCTTAGATGGGCCTATCGGTGGAGGGATCAGCTGGTTTGGCAACCTCGCCAAATCAGTGAATCTTAGCATAAGATCAGTAAGTAACGGTCAAGCAATGGAGCCTCAGTAGCTTCTAGCATGATAACGGAGTTAGCCATAAAAAGAATAAGTCATAAAAAGTACTCTCATATTTAATGACCAGAGCTAAGAGCTGCACAGTGGGGAGAATAAGATGGTTCCTGGTTCCTTATCCCTCAGACAACCTAAAAGTCTTTTAAGTAAAGACTGGACATGTAGGGTTGACTGACCTTTTTGATCAAAGAATGAGTATCCCCAAAAGCCTTAAAAGATGATCTCTTGTGCAAACGTATACTAAAAGTTTTTCTTAGTCCACTATGCCCTTAATTCTACTGGAACCATTGCTTGGATGCCTAAAGTTTCCCATGTAGGGGAGGCCCCAAAACCCTTGAAAAAAATGATCTTGGGTTTTTATTTTAAAAATGGATCACTGTGCTGCCCTTTAATACAATAAGTAATTGAATTTGTTTTTTTTTTTGGGGGGGGGGGGTTGTCAATTAAAAGGTTGAATATAATTAAAAAAAACAAACAAGTGTTGCCCTGTCTGAACTCTATTGAGCTCTGTTAGCTATAAGTTTCATAATCATAGCAATGACCACAATGCTTTCAGGCATTTGTGTCATTTCAAGATTATGCTTTGCTGTTATTAGAACAACGGCTTCAACATCTGGAGATTATCAAAGGTCAAAAGTGTGCAAGAGGAAAAGATTAGAAATGTAATAAGGGACGCGTTAGCTCTAAGGAGCTAAAAATGGAAAAGAGAACCAGAAGGAGAGAAGACAGAAGAAGCTTGTTGAAGGGGAAATGAAGAGGGAGAACCGGAAAGAGAGAAGATGCATTCACTGTTTAAATCTTATGTCCCCTTTGGGCAACAAAAATTAGGTACTAACACAGTGGTTGTCAGACTTTTTCAGTTCAAGCCCACTTTGGAAGTGCAACCCTTAATCACTGACCCTTTAGCTCATATAACACTGGTGTATCAGACATTCAGACACAGCTACAACAACATCTTGGTACATCAGATACATTTTCACTTCAAATCTCCCCCAAACTAACCTTCAAGCTGGACTTTCAGTTGTATATAGAAGAGTAACCAGACATCCTCCCACAATCTAACTCTCGCTAACTGGCCTTCATGTTGAGACCCTCTCCAACTGCCCCCAATCCCCCTATGGGGACGGTCCCACAGTTTGGGAACCAGGTGTAAGATGCTGCGTTTTGCAGCACTGATTTTCTGGCTACCATTTGTACAATTTAGTGAAATACATTTAGGACAGGAACCTTAGAAAAAAAAGGCAACATTATAATTTCCTTTCTTCAAGTCGAGTCCAGTACTTGACAACAGTTGCTGCAGACAGCCTGCTTACAACAAGTATTTCAAAAACCTTTCCAACCGAGAAGTCACGTCACGTTCCCATTAACAGGTAACCTTGCATTTATCTAGAATAAGTCTCATCTGTCACTTGGCCTCCCAAACTATCGATTTTTCCTTCCAAAGATGAGCGTCATGAGCTTTACGTCATGGGCAAATGGAGACACATTACTTCTCTTCTCTAATCGCTCTCCTCTAAGATATGAATGAATGGATTGGGTTTACCAAGTGCAAACATTTAACAAGAACATCTCCAGATAAGAGAGTATCCTTAACTAGCCCAGCAACTGCACCATACAAAGCAAAAGGTCTTACAAATCCATAAATGGGCAGTATAATGGATGACTCCCTTCCATAATGTTAAACAATATCATACAGCTTTAAATACAATCTCGAAACAGCTAATTCCGAAGAGCAAGCTTTCCATCTGGAGTGCATCAGCTGCTGAGTTTTGTTTTGTACAGGAACTTCTAGGCGATTATTTGTCCAATCTCCAACACAAAGTGCGAGGTAATTAATTTGAACGGATCCTTCAAAATCAGCAAACATCATTACCGCTGACAAGGGAAAAGCTGGCGATGGGTGATGGCAGAGAAGAATCATACATCTTCCAATTACAGTAGTGAGAAGAGATGAATCTATTGGCAGATGCTCTGTATGGTTATCACAAGTGAACCAATGGTATTCCAAACGAAGAAGCAACTCGTCATGAGTTAAAATAAGGCACAAAAGGGAAAATATATATACAAAAGGGAAAAAATAAACACATATATATCCCTCTGTTTGATTAAGCAGACTTACCTGATTCTGCAGAACAAAAGGAAACCATAATACTCCATAAGAACCATTTCCCAACATCCCATAGTCTCACAGTGTCCTGCAACCTCTCCCTCACTTTGTTGCATTGTGAAGAGATGGATTCTGAGACTTAAAGCCCCCTCATGAATACAGTGATGTTGAACATAGACAGTGCTGTATTCATGGGTGGGGAACACAGGCCTCTACACTTATATTACAGAAAGCTGCAGAATAAATGTGAATAAATGTGCAGGGCAGGCTGCAAACATGGAAGATTGTGCAATTAGTTGCATTTTGTTGACCAATTGTAAATGATCCCTATTGTCATGAAATATAGTATAATATAGTATAATAATAATAATAGTAAATATAATATAGAATAATAATTCTTTCAGTGCTCATCTTTGGCCACGGGGCTAAGCAAGCACTGGGTATGCTTTTTAACTAGCTCACTACTGTCTTAAATAGGAAACACTGTCACAGCGCCAGATTTTTCTCTTTTCAGCCCAAAAACACACACTAGAAAGCCAGTTGACACGTTATTTGACTATACAGGAAGCCACCAGTGAGGGAGCACATATAATGGGAAAGGGACTACAGTGCAAAATCAAAGGCATTCAATGGATTAGCATAGGAGGACATGCCCAGATGGGAATTTTTTGGTGTTACAAGACCATATGTAGTTCATTATGTGGCCCTTAATGATTGACGGCTGCCAGGACAGCCAATCAGAGCAGCAGAAGTCTATAGTGTGAAGTATGGCTAGAGTAAAATTAGAGAGACCTACAAATAAAATATACCCTTTTATTTGCACATCACGTATACTGAAGCCTGCCGGCACTCCGTTTTAGGCATAAAAGGATCACTTTAACATGCAGAAAACAAGACAGACAAGGCCAAACAGTAACTTAGTAACAAACTGCCTGTTTCTGCAGAAATCAACCTGTCTGCTCAGCACTGGGCTCCTACCAAGCTTTCCAAAGAAACAGGCACAAAACATTAATACAGTTCAAGCAGACCAGACACAACATTAACCCACAAGGTGCCAATATAAGCGAACAACACGGAATTCCATGGAAAAACAATGAGCTTGTCTGGAGCCTCGCTGGCACTGTACCAAATTGATTTCTCACACACCGAGTGAATATTCCGAGCATTACTGGCATATCTATATTTATTGATACCGGCATCCATTATGTCCTTTATACTTTGGATACTGCCCAGCGCTAACGATGAACAAATACCAGGGGCTTAAGTACTATAATCTGATCACAGAATATAAAGCGCCTCAACCACATCAAGGTGCCCCACATACAGGGGACTTAACCATCTATGATCATATTATCTGATTAGAAGCCAATGTTTGATTAATGTGCCATTAATCTTCATGCTAGGAAGTCTTTAATGGATGCTGATATTAGGGCTAGTAATGTAAAAGCAGCCTGGGGAATGCTAACTCAAACCCCCTCTGGGTTTCTACTAATGGAAAGGGCAACCAGCTTCCCTTTGGTTCAAGTCATTCATCTCCATACCAGATTTCATATATAACTGACGCTGCTATGAGACATTTATCTTGTTCCTGACACTATAAATCTAAAATCTCATAGAAAATCATAAAGCCAGATTGCACAGAGTTTTCCAAATGCTTTTGTGCCACCCCGGCTCCCATTGATGTTACTTGTTTCTGGCCAAGTGGAGGAAAGCGGATGTGTATAAAGCTGTAGTCAGGTAAAACCAATAGAAAGAATTTATATTTTTGGGTGAGTTCCTGAAAGTGAACCCCACTTTTTTTTTAATAAATGACTGGTATGAAGGAAGTTGGAACTGATTTGGACTAGGAATGAAATGGAGTAAACAGGGGGCATAACTGCATGGGCTGGGGGTCCTAAAATTTGTCTGAAGGTGAAAGCTCAGCATAGTTAGGTGTGAGCATAAAAAAGTTCAGCCCGTCGCACACTAAAGTTATGTGGGTGCTAGCCAAAAGGTGGCCAACCCGCTAGTCCCACAGGTTATGGGCCAGTCCACACATCACTAATGCAGATATGCCTTTCCAAATAACATTACTCCCCCCCCCCACAATTGTGCTCCCCGCTTCTCTGTGTCTGAGGATTTTGGGTGTCGATTCTATGGGTAAAGGGCTTGTTATGACTAGGTAACGGTGATTTATTTAGGGTAACTACTGAAAGATAGGTGGGTTGTCTTGTCTGTCCATGGGCTTTGGGGCATAATATGCTGGGCATGAATAGGCTCACCAGTATTATTTTCCAGACAGCAAATCGTATCCTGCTTCAATAACACATAAATTCTACTAAGACAAACTTAGCGCTTTGCAGGATAAAAGCCAGTAGAGAAGTAGTATATTATAAAAAGTAATCATTTAAATATAGATTCAACACCCCCCCCCCCCCCCCACTCCGTCTCCAAGTCGCTTGTACAAGAAAAGCTGATTTGACTGGAGAGCAGGTTGGCTGTCAGGGGAACGCAAATCCAATTTCTACACAAAAAAGCGAGAATCTGTCTCCTGGCTGACAATATCTTTTTTTTTTTTCCTATGGACGTCTGGAATGAAGGAACTGGATTTGCAATTAGTATCGGGGATGCTGGAGCTGCTCCTCGGTAAGACTTATTAACCCAATACAAAAGCACTTCTGTCGGCTGAGTTAATTGGAGCTATTAAAGAAAAATTGAATTTCATATTACTGTACTAACTCTGTTCCAGCTATTCAGTTCCAAATGGACTGAACATATTCTCTCACCTAAACTGAACTGACAATTTAGAATACTGTAAAATGTGGCCAAACCACTGCTGTATGGGGGTCCTTTATATCATGGGTTTCCCAGGACCTTCCCATTCTTCAAAACTCCATCCCATTGTCCTAAAAGTTTGCTCTCTAGAAAAGCTAAAATGTATTTTATTTTCAGTCCCAGAATTTATAATATACCCTGTAATATATCATATAACACAACCCACTGCTATTTAAAGGAACAGTAACATCAAAAAATTAAAGTGTTTTAAAGTAATTAAAATATAATGTGCTGTTGCTCTGCAAAAAACTAGTGTTTTTGCTACAGAAAAACTACTATATAAATAAGCTGCTGTGCAGTCATGGGGGCAGCCATTCAAGCTGGAAAAAAGGCACAGGTTATATAGCAGATAACTAGTAGATAAGCCCCATATAATGGAGGTTTATCTGTTATCTGCTAAGTAACCTGTGCCTTTTCTCCTTTGAATGGCTGCCCCCCTGGCTACACAGCAGCTAACTTATATAAACTATAGTAGTCTTTCTGAGGCAAACACACCAGTTGTAGCAATGCAGGGCAACCAGTACATTATATTGTTATTACTTTTATACACTTTCATTTTTTGGTGTTTCTGTTCCTTTAAAGTTCTAAGGGCCACCCCTTGGCTTGTAGGATTCACTGTGCTCACACACAAACCAAGGGCACACATACATACTAGGTTACATGAGCCAATGAATGGACTGAGCTCCGTCCTGCATTACATCCTGTTGCAGTTAGATCTGCACTATTTCCTGTCAGGTGATCTCTGAGGGAGCACAGAGCCCACCACAAAATGGCGGCTCAAGCAAAGATTCTTCAATAGGAGAAAGAGAAAGGCAACTTCCAGGGCCACTCTATAAGGGGCCTATTAGCCCACTAAAATCAATATCTCAGAACTTTGCAGTCATAAACTAAGAATTGGTTGTGGCCACCAACTACCACAAACCCTGTAATTTATAGGGATTCTGTCATGATTTTATGGTATAGTTTTTATTACTATATGTTCACATTGGAAATAACTGATTCTGCTATTAAAGGGGAAGGAAAGGCTAAGTCACTTGGGGGTGCTAAAATGTTAAGCACCCCCAAGTGACTTGAATCGCTTACCTCGTACCGCGGGCTGGTGCCCCTGTTAGGAGAAAAGCGCACCAACCCGGGGCACCTGGGGCGATGCGCTTCCTCCTTCCGCCTTCCATTCCCTGAGACTCCGAGTCCGGCGCATGCGCAGTAGAGTGAAAAAGCCGACTTCTCTGTTAAAGTTTGGCTTTTCACTCTACTGCGCATGCGCGCGCAGCGAGAGAGGAAGGAGGAAGCGATCGCTGCTACCCCGGGCTGGTGCTGTTTTCTCCATACAGGGGCTCCAGCCCGGGGTAGAAGGTAAGCGATCTAAGTCACTTGGGGGTGCCTAACATTTTGCCCCCCCCCCTCAAGTGACTTAGCCTTTCCTTTTTCTTTAAAACCTATAAATGTATATTGTTTTAACTGTAATACTGGTGTGTAGGCGCCATCTCAGTGCCTTGTGCCTGATTCTGAGCTTTCAGAAACAGTCAGCGCTACACATTAGAACTGCTTTCAGATAACTTATTGTTTCTCCTACTCCCATGTAACCGAAGGAGTCGTGACTTGGCTGAGCCGGACTTGGATTTTTACTATTGAGAGCTATTGTCATATCTACCACTAGGTGGTGTCATGGAGAAGTTATCTTGGTAACTTCCCATTGTTCTTGCGATTGGCTGCTGGGGAGAGGGGTGGTGATATCACTTCAACTTGCAGCGCAACAATAAAACTAATTGAAGTTGATCAGAGCACTAGTCACATGACTGAGGGCACCTCAGAAACTAAGAATATGTCAAAATTTAATATAAAATATATGTTTTTGTAAAAAAGCCCTATTAACTGATACGCTTTGTAAAAAACATGTTTTCCCGTGGCAGAATCCCTTTGCATACAATAAATGGAAGAGGAATCAAAATAGTTATTGATAATAAAGGGTCCATCTGTGAAGGATGAATGGAAAAAGAGATAATTCTCCACCAACATGCCTGTAATCATCAATTAATTGGTTTCTGTAATTATTTATTTTTTTTGTATTTGATTTTAAAAGGATTATTTATTATGAAGAAGGAGAAGGTCAGGATTTGTTTTTTTTTTCCTTATGCCTCTTACAGGGTATATTATCTTTTGACCATTACTAGTACCTTGCGTTTACAATTATGTGTTACAGATTAAGCTATGAGTTTATTGTAAGCAATAAAGAAATGTTCTGTGGCCATAATAACCCAAGCCGTCGTACAACAGTCCGTTCAGGGGGAAAATGTCAAATAAAAACAGCCTATAAAATTCTATATAATATCATTCCTTTCAAAAAAGGGAATCACTCAAGACATGATGTTTAAATGTAATGTAATAATTTTCATGCATGCAATGACCTTCTGATATCTTTGTCTTTTCAGTGGCTCCTGGGGGCTGTTTTTACAATAAACACTACTGACGTGGCAGGTGTCATCTCTTGTTTTAATCTACAGGATATCAGTCCTCAAGGAACCTCTAGCGCGCCACTCAACTAAATGGTGTCTGTCTATGATGGGGGCGAGTCCACCACCATGACGCAGACGTCTTCCGGAAATCAGAAAATAGTCTACCTTTAAAAAACCATATTAATAAGCAGGCTGAACGGTCTGGCCTGTTTTGTGTGTGCTGAGGAGGGGGGGATTTGTGGGATATGTTATTTACAATCCAAGCTATAGGGCTCATTATCATTTAGCTATTGAGGTTAAGATGGATGGAGTTAGAATAGGAAATGAGGCAGAGATACTGGGCAAAAAATATCATGATGGCATCATTTCCATTGATTCATGGAGATACTTTGTTGCCTAGGGCGACACAGGAAGTGCTAAATATTAAACTCTAAAAAAGAATATGGATAGAAGTGCAATATTGTATGTACTGAGCTAACTGTACCAGCCCAGAGATTCCCTGGCTGCCCTATAACAGTAATGATCCAGGGGTTTAAATCTGTCCACAAACAATTCCATCTTCTGTTCTTGTTCGGCAATTTTTAGAGTGTCAGCGACTCTGCACATGCTCAGTGTGCTTTGGGCAAAATATCAACAGATAGTAAAGTTACATTTGTTATAGAAACTGATGCTACAGTATTGACTATGAATCAATGTACTGGTTTCAATTCTGCCATGTAACGTGAATCTCAATTAATTAGTCATCAGCCATGATATGTATATTATATACATACTGTGCCCTGTGTCCCTAGACTGGAGTAATGAAGAAGTTCAGAGTATGTGCGGTCAAACAGCCAAAAAAGAAGATGGGGAGGTACAAGGGGCATCTTTGGAGGTACAGATTTTTCCTGTCAAGGGTTGTGGTGGCCTTGGGTTGGTGAAGAAGCCCAAAACATGGCCTAATTCTCTATTGAGGGTTAGTTCATGAAACATGAAATGGATTTGAGAACAAAAGGAAATTGCAGAGGGTGGGAAAAAGCCCTAACTGACAAAGATCAGTGATTCCCAACCAGTGGCTCGGGGCAACATGTTGCTCCCCAACCCCTTGGATGTAGCTCTCAGTGCCCCCAAACCAGGGAGTTATTTTTGAATTCCTGACTTGGGGGCAAGTTTTGGTTGAATAAAAACAAGATTTACTACCAAATAAGAGCATAACAGCATAGAGGCTGCCTAATAGCCAATCTTAGCCCTTATTTGGCACCTCCATGAACTTTGATGATGCCTCTGTGGCTCGCGAGTGAAAAAGGTAGGGGATCCCTGACATAGATAATGGATTCATTATAAGAGGGCAATATAGAATGATTTTTCGACAATCAGGGCAATGACGTTCATTAAAGCACGTGATGCATCACATTGTAAACACAGTTAATAATCATAACATCTGTAGGTTTGACTTGCAAAGCATTTCTGTGCTCCCATCCATCTACATGTGGATATTGCTGGCAACTTTGCCGCCTAAGGGTCCATCCATCAAAGTAGTAAAATAAGGAAAAAACCCATGTATCTTCCTCTACACCTTGAACGGTCAAACCTTAGGCACTAATGTGGTGGGTATTGATTAGACCAGATTTTGCACCATATTGATAAATCCAGGGCAAGCCTTGTCAATTTTTTGTGCTTTGATCCAAGGGGGAAAAAAACATACAGTAGTTAATTTTTTTCAGATGGTGATTTTACTATAAATGAGGCCTTTGATTTTCTGTCTCACAGATGTGAGGTTTGTTTTATCACAGTAAATACTGATTCATTTCTCAGTACTCGGTAAGGCGCAAGGTAGGTGGTGTAATACTTGGGCAAACAACAGAACCATGGAAGTAGCTAAATTACAGCATTATGTTGCAGTGGCACACTAGGAGAGAATATAATGGAATGGTAAGGGATTTATCCTGTAATACCTTCCCACTACCCTCAAACCTGTACACTTGCTGTGGTACCTTTCACAGCATAGAACAAGTATGAGTGTATCATTTGTTTTAGGACCTGAAATAAAAATGCTTCGTATAAGGTTAAAGCCAACTGCAATTCATTTTTAAAATTGACAATAATAGTTCATTAGCGTCAAATACTTCCCTTGTTTTCAGACACCCTACCAAGATACATGAGAATAGATTTGTAGATCTACTATTTGTGAAAGGCTGGTGGGTACTGATCCAGATGCTTCAGAGTTTAGGTCAACACCTGTTTCTGCCCCATATTGCCCTGCTCTTGCCAATTCCCTCTACTATATATCTGCTATCCCACAGCCACAGTGCCTTCCCAGAGGCTATTATCCCACTGCTACTATAGGCACCACCTCTCCCTACTATGCCTGCTATCCCACAGCCCCAGTCCCTTCCCAGAGGCTATTATCCCCCCACTGCTACTATAGGCACCATCTCTCCCTACTATACCTGCTATCCCTCAGCCCCAGTCCCTTCCCAGAGGCTATTATCCCACTGCTACTATAGGCACCATCTCTCCCTACTATACCTGCTATCCCACAGCCACAGTCCCTTCCCAGAGGCTATTATCCCCCCACTGCTACTATAGGCACCATCTCTCCCTACTATACCTGCTATCCCACAGCCCCAGTCCCTTCCCAGAGGCTATTATCCCCCCACTGCTGCTATAGGCACCATCTCTCCCTACTATACCTGCTATCCCACAGCCCCAGTCCCTTCCCAGAGGCTATTATCCCCCCACTGCTACTATAGGCACCATCTCTCTCTACTATACCTGCTATCCCACAGCCCCAGTCCCTTCCCAGAGGCTATTATCCCACTGCTACTATAGGCACCATATCTCCCTACTATACCTGCTATCCCACAGCCCCAGTCCCTTCCCAGAGGCTATTATTCTCTGTGTTAGCACCTTAGCAAGATATGGTGTTGCACCTAAATGAGCCTGCACCATTTCACTATATTTGTCCACAAAAATAGCTGTAGGGGTTTTCCAACGATAAGAGCACAACAATGCACGCATGACGCAGACATTCCTCACAAGAAGCAATTACAGACAGAAGCAGCAGGGGATTCAATCACGGGAAAGTAATGGCCACCCACACAGGGTTAACCGCTCAGCCGTGGCAGCAGCAGCCCAGTAGCAGGAGCCTTACATGTGCGCTTTACAATCAATATCTCTGCTGTTTGCACAAGGCTGGGGCTGAAAACCTGCAGTATTATTGACTTTGGTCCAGTGATAAATTGTTTAGATTGACTGCGCTTATAAACGTGCCCTCCATGCTACAGCGAACACTTAAACCCAGCGTAGGTGGGGTGGGTGCAGGAAAATCCAATTTCTACTTCATATCAAAACACTCTTCTTGGTATGGGGTTATTTGACTGCATTTGAATTCAGCCCCCATTGTCATTCCACATGACAGAGGGAATACCTGTGCAAGGAAGACTCCATTTTGCAGGGGAGGGGGGGGGATGCACTGCTCCCCTTTAGTTGTAGAATGATAAAATCCAATAAATCAGCCTCCAAGCTGCTTGTACAGAGAACAGTTCTTATGTTTGCTACAGGCAATAAATGACACTGAAAAAAAAAAGGTGTTTAGTCGCCTCAAAGCAAAGTGCTGCGCGGTAATAAATCATAAATATAGGCAGGTTATTCATCTGTCTCCGCCGTGCCATTTGCGTTCTCTCGAGATAATAATGGCTTTCTGGCAACATGAAATCTGGAGTGTTATTACCTAGTTAAGCAGCTTTTACGCCTGTGCTAGTTAACATGTATGCATACGGCCATTGGTCGTATAACAACGACACAGAACCTAGGGGGCACTTGATATATTTTAAATGAGGGACAAACAAACTAAATCCCTACAGATACAGATGAACTACAACTTCCAGCATTCCGCAGGTTGCCACTGTAGCTGAAGAACATCTGAAGGGCCAAGGCCATTGTCCAAATGTGTCCCTTGAGCTGAGCTGCAGCTTCAATCACCTTCATGTATCCCAGTTTATCTGGTTTCGACATGATACGGGAATCCTGATACCGATATAAAATGATTTATTTAGTGCATAATGGAGGGATGCTTAATCTCATTATCTTCGTTATCTCGTTATCAGTTATGAATTAATTAAATTCAAGCGTCTACATTATTTCTGGAAGCTTCAGGTCCTCAAAATCAACCTTCAGGAATGCTTGGCCAGCCAACAAGCAGCTATAAAAGTTGAGGGGGATCTAATACAATAGAGCTGCAGGTCCAATTTCCATAGTTTTAACCATTGGAACGGAACACAGTACCTTTACTTATGTGCATTCACCCTGGCCATACAAAGGCAGTGGGTGCACAATATCTGGTAACTTCTAGTCTTGAAATGAAACCTTCAAGAGTGCTTGGTGAGCCAACAAGCAGCTATAAAAGCTGGGGATCTAGAACACAAGAGCTGCAGGGTCTCATTTCACAAGTTTTAATAATTGTAATAGAACACAAAACCTTTACTTTTATGCATTTACCCTGACCATACAAAGGCATTAAGTGCAAAAGTCAAGGTCTGGAAACTTCCAGTCCTCAAATGGAACCCTCTAGAGTGCTTGGCTAGCCAACAACCAGCTATAAAAGCTGGGGATCTAGAACACAAGAACTGCAGGTCTCATTTCCCAAATTTTCAACCTTTTGAAACACAACACCATACCTTTAGTTATGTGCATTTAGCTTGGCTTGGTAGAGGAATTAGCTGTGGAAGCCAAGGTCTGCAAACTTCTAGCCATTAAACTGCTTTTGTACTAAACCTGAGAGTTCTTGGTCAGCCAACAGGTAGCTATAAAAGCCTAAAGTCAAGTACACAAGAGCTGCATAGCTCATTTTTCTTCATAACAGGCAGAATATATTTTCTGCTGTGCATCTAACTTGGCCATTCTGAAGAGTAGAGTAGGAATTTGATGCTTTATCTAGACCTCTCTCGTCTGCCCCACCCCTAGCCAACATCTCATTGTAGTACAATCACTTTTTATGGATAATCGTAGCATATAAAATTACTTTTCCTTGAAAATCATAGCTCCCTAATGTGCAGTTAGCAAGGAATATTGGATTCCGGAGAAATCCCCTCACAGCTAACAACAGCGCACGCCAAACAAGAAAGGCCCAACCAATCTAGCTGTGCAGTGGATCCTATACTAATCTGCCCTTAGGCAGGGTATCAATCAAGCAGCCTTCCTTTGAAATATTGATCACTTAAACCAGCAAGACATACCAAGTTGCCTTGAGCCTTAGGGAATCATTTATTCAATGGAACTGGATACCTGGTATATTTATTAGAGAATGGAATGTACTGATTGCTGTGGGTCAACGGAGAATCTGAGGTTTGATGAACGGTGATTGTTTTAGTCAGAAAATGGAAAGCTAGAATTCAGCCAGAGCTATACGAAAATCAATCACCTAGAAATGCATTGCTGTGTTTGAACCTTGCCGAACCAATTTACTGGAGACAGGGCACCGCTAGAGCAATCTTTTTTCTGTTATTAAGCATGACTGTTGTGAGGTCAGAGTGAGTCGCACTAAATTGATGAATGAGTCAAAAAATGTCCAACCCGCACGTGGCCCTAACCCACTGCTTGCCAACACCCGCCCAACCTGACCCTGAAGTTGTCCTCCATTTTTAACACACCTGACCTGCTCCAAAGATGTCACCAATATTTGAGGCACTGCGGCATTACCAGAAGAGAGGAGCTGAGCAAGTGCACAAGAATAGGGGTCCTGCTATAAATCCGCCAATATCCAAAAATTAATAATCCTGTGGCTTCTGCAGTCAGTACAAGTGTAACATCCCTCGGGCCAAGGTAGGGTTGCCACCTTTTATTTTAAGCCAATGATCTCCAACTAGTGGCTCTCAAGCAACATGTTGCTCACCAACCCCTTGGATGTTGCTCCCAGTGGCCTCAAAGCAGGGGCTTATTTATGAATTCCTGGCTGAATATAAACCATGAGTACTGCCAAACAGAGCCTTCTATAGGCTGCCAGTCCACATAGGGACTACCAAATAGCCAATCACAACCATTATTTAGTAGATACCTTGGGAACCTTTTTATCCTTGTGTTACTCCCCAAATCATTTTACATTTGAATGGTTGGGATCCTGTTCTAAGTTATACTTGTATGCAGGGCAGAATGGGAGTGGTGATGTCACAGGGGCAGGGCTAATGGGCAAATCATGGAGGTATAGGTGGTGAGAGCAGGAACTGAGGGCTTAAAAGAGTGGGTCAAGTTGTGGAGCAGTCAGGGAGGGAGAATGGAGAGGAAATTCTAAATTTACGTCTCCATGACCCCTGCCAAAATGATAATTTTACTATTTTATGGGGGGGTGGCAACATCTTAGGGAAAAAGGGAGATGGTGGTACATTGTCAAACACACAATAATATTTAAATAAAAGAGGGTTTAATGAGAAAAAGTTATCTCATGGTTTATCATGTGAAAACTTATGGATGAATTCAATTTGAGGAGGAAAATCTTTCAGTTTTCTTCCTATAGACTTCAATAGAGTTTTCAAATGATAAACTGCAAGATAAGTTTTTCTGAATTGAATCGCATCTCAAACTGAATCTGATCTATTCGTTTTTACGTGATGAACCTTTTTCTCACTGAACTGAATCTTGCCCATTATTTGTACATTATAACTATCTAATATTTAATAATTTTACATCATCCCGGAATTTTTTGGCATTTGCGAATCACCAGCTGATTGACTGCACTTTACCGAGCTGGTTGTAGTTGACTAGAGCCTTACTTCTTACTTATATAATGCATTAATTTATCTTTTTAGAGTCAAATGTAAGGGTACAAATAGATATTTTTGTGGATCTATAAAATATGGATTTAGTGCCTCTGTAACAAATGGATTTTAATGTTTACAAAGTAGAACATTATAGAAGAAAAACATGCTGTGTATCCATAATTTTGCAAATCTATAAAATAATGATGAATGCTTCTGTAATAAAATAAGCAGACATGAATTAATCTGATGCTTACAGAATGCATTTGCCTACCTATGATGATTAGTTATTGAATAGAGGTGAAACATTATTCGCAGGGACATCTTTACAGTGCTGGCCAACTGGCGGCCCGCGGGCCGCATGCAGCCCTCGACCCCCCTCAGTGTGGCCCCCCACCTGTCTGGCTGCTTTGATGGCTTAACTTGTGTAAGCTCTAAATGGTATCAGTACTGTGATTAACTGCCCCCCCTGCATGGTTCTCACCTCAGATTCAGGCTGTAATCCCTCTGTATTGTTTAAAAATGTAATCCCCTGTGTTGTTCACACCTTTTAATCTCTGCATTGTTCACCCCCTGCAGTGTTCACACCTCAGGCTCAGGCTGTAATCACCCCCATTGTTCACCAAACCCCTGCCAGGTTCACCTCCCACAGGCAGCATAGGGCAGGCAGAGTATAGCACATAGGCTGCATAGGGCAGGGAGGGCATAATAAAAATTAACTTATATACTATGCACTAGTTGTGCCCCCCCCCCCCCCCAACCTCGGTCTTTGGAAAAATTGTCTTGCTTAAAACCGGTCCGTGGTGCAAAAAAAGTTCAGATAATAACCAATAAACCTGAAACTCACATTGGTCCTGATTTCCACGGGACAATCCTGAATCATGGTGCCCAAGCAGATCTGGGATCCAAAATAGGCCTTGGCATTTCAAATACACCAACACCCACATAGCCCCCCACAGGCCCAATAAATAGTGACTGTCTATGGCACCTTCCTGCAGCACTCTTGCATTTAGCAAAAATCCACAAACTGTCGGTCCAGCCCTCGATGGACAGGACTCTCCAGAAAATAGACTGGACGGTATATTTGGACATGAGTGAGTGTAGCAGTGCACATTAAGGAGTGGTCAACATTTTAAACTCAAATAAAGGGACTATGTTACAGTGCAACTGAAAGCTCATGGGTAATAAGCCTTCTTCTTCTCCTTTATAAACAGAATGCCAATAGCAAAGCACCTTCTTCTCTGCTGAACCCATTGCTTGAGCTGAAATACTCAGTGAAAGCCAAGAACCACACAATAAAGGCTCGTTACACAGGGATATTAATCTCAAGGGCCCTTGACATTACTGACAGCTTTTTAGCAGATCTGCAAGGTGTATTTATAAAAGGCCATGTGGCAAGCAGATCACAAGTGAGCCAAAAGCTTCTTTGTATACAAAATGACAAATCAAAAAAAAGAACGAGATCCATCACTGGGGCTTACTAAATAAACTGTTCCATTCTTAGAGTATAATGAAAATGCAATTGAATGCAACAGGAGCTATTGATCCATTGCCTCTGGAAGACATTATTCTAAAGGGATATTTATACCAGGAACTGCTACCTTTTACCAGCACTCACACCAGGAACTGTGACCAATGACACAAAGCCGCCAGTTCATTGTGCTAATGCTTTCCTATAAGCAATATTGGATACATCCAGAGCATAGAGCTTTAGTAGTGACAGAAGCTCCATGGGAAATGGTACGACTTGTCATGGTAAGACTTCCCATGGTGCCATGCATATGTGATGTCATGCAGTAGGACCTGTGCAGGTCTAAGGCAAACAATTTTACATTAAGAAATGTAGATTTGAATTTATTATTCCCAAAATGGCCACCCCACTGGGTTATCCTCAGGGTGAGGACTTCAAGTAGATTCTATCCGAGTCCTGACCACTTTTGTGGGATAGCTTCAGTCTGCTTGTCTGGGCAGAGGTATTTTCAGTATTGGGGCAGTTCCTGGCACAGTGAATAACACTGCTTACCTGTGCTGGAGTCCTTGATTCATATAGGGGACCGGCACTTCAATATCTATGAACAATCAAATCTTTTATTTCACCATCACCACTGTGATTCTAATGTTTCGGTCCCACCTGAGGATCTTTATCAAGGACAAACACTTGGATATTGGATTTAAGTCTGAGTGCAGAGTTCACACTGATTTTTTACTTTTTTTCTATATATATATATATAGATGTGCCAGCAGGCCCATTGACACGCTCAAATAATCCTAGTATGTATGTGTGCTAGGCACTGCCCCGAAGGGATTAGGGACTGCGGATCTGCGGATATAATGCAGAAGAAACTAAAAATTCAGCGCGCTAGAAGACAGCGGGAGGGAAGGAGGGATAATAGGTGCTAAATTATTTTCATTGTTGTAGAATATTCATTGTGAAAAGGCTCTTTAATGCAGTCTGTTGCATTTATACCTCTGAATTAATAATGAATATTAAAAATCAAGGCCCATGGTACACTTAACAGGAGAATGTAACAGTTGAAGCAATGCAAGAGAATTAAGTCTGCTTAATTTGTTTGTTACTGAGGTGGTTTGTGATGGAGTCCTGGCTATGAGCCATTGCTGGTTAGATTCCAGGGCCAGAGCTTTTTCATCATCTTAAAGTAGAACTCCAGCTTCTGAACCGAAATGTTTTGTTTGTTTCACAGAAATCCCTAATATACCTATCAATCTCAGTATGAAGTATGGATAAATACCATTTTATTTGAGTCTCTAAGTAGTCAACCAGATCAGCAGGAGAACAGGGGGCAAGTCTTAGGGAACTGTTCCAAACCATATTATTACATTAAAAATCATGAAAAAATATTTTTCAATTGATGTATACTGCAAAGTTGCTTGAAATTATCTTTACTATTCATTAAATTGTGTTTGGGTGGAGTTCCCCTTTAAACGAAAGGGCAAGATAAAGGAATAAATACAGTATGGGTGAAGACACATGGAGCTACTAGTAGCAGCTACTTTTTCACGGCTACTAAACACCAGAAAATACTCTGCCATACACAATACTAAGAATTGCCTCTGCTAAAACACACATAGAGACAGTTATCAGTAAAAGATCAGCATTGTCTATTTTAGTAGCCACGATTTTCTGGGATTTAGTAGCTGTGACAAGTACTGCTACTAAGTAGCTCCATGTGTCTTCACCATAAGGGCTCTGGCACATGGGGAGATAAGTCTCCCTGTTCGCGGGCGACTAATCTCCCCGAGTTGCCATCAGTTGCCATCCCACCGGCGAAAATGTAAGTCGACGGTGGGATGGCACACGCGGCGGCGCGATTTCGGCAAATTGGCGAAAATGCCTTGGGATGGCAATTCGGGGAGATTTGTCGTGGGCGACTAATCTCCCTGTGTGCCAGAGCCCTAAAGGGTTTACAGTGGTCCTTTGAGGTACATTTCATGTAGGGTAGGTCGTAATGGATATTATTCTAGATGCAGGCCCAAAACAACCCACTTACTGACATGGTGGGATTTGAGATTCAAGTTGCTGGCTCAATCAAATATTTACAACGCAAAACTATGCTCTCTCCTGTAAATGCCTGGAGAAACCCCATGTCACTTCAGAAGTGGCACAGATTTCTTTATACAGAGCCATCCAGTTGCCTTTTGCACATGATCTACAGTGAGTTTCCTTAACTGACTTTCAGCAATAAACATTGGAAATGATGACGTTTTAGTTCCCTAATAAATTGTACCTTCCAGTTGATTGGCCAGGTTTACAGTAGGCAGCATAAACAGGCAATGGAAACGTTCCTAATTATATTACAGACGATAATTAAGAGGAACACGTCTGGACGAGCAAGTGACTGGAAAGGCACACAGCAAAAGAGCTTGGGGACAGGTATATGGCTGTACTTGGTGCCCTGGGAGTCAGAGTAGGGCAGAGCACAATTCCCATACACACCTTGGCATGCTTAAGCACCATTAATAAGCAAATATAACAGGTAGGAAAGACGGAGGTGGCTCAAATCATGGCAGACACCGGCAAGCTGCTACAGGCCCAGTAAATCTGAACTAAAAAGTGATGCAAATTCCGATAAGTCATTAAAAGACTAATAGTTAAGTAGCCAATAACCTCCTCACATCAGGTTTCAGAATTATTTGGTTTATGACACTGTTGTAAAACCCAACACTGAGCCGCCTACTACTCCATTTAAACAATGTTACAAATAACAGGTAGGGGATCTGTTATACAGAATGCTCTGGACCTGGGGTTTACAGGATAAGGGGTCTTTCCGTAATTTGAATCTCCATACTTTAAGCCTACTTAAATACCTCAAACATTTATTAAACCCAACAGGATTGTTTAACCGCCAAAAAGGATTAATTAGATCTTTGTTTTTTTTTTTGACAGTAAGGATTAATTAGATCTTTGGTTTTATTTTGACAGAAAAAAAGGAAATCAGTTTTTTTTAATTATTTGATTATAATGGAGCCTATGGGAGATGGCCTTCCAGTAATTCGGAACCTTTTGCATAACAAGTTTCAGGATAACGGATCCTATATCTGTATTGCTGACTGACTTCTAATGCTGCCCATACATGGAAAGAGCTGCTCATTCGGCAAGGTTACCAAGCAAGAGGATCTTTCAGTTCAATCTAATATCAGATCACATTGATGGGATGCAGGTTGTCACTGTGCCAACGCGCTCCTCACCACAATGGGATTTTTAAATTTGGCCTGGCAAATTTTGGTCAGGCAGGCCATTCTGAGGGCCCCATACACAGACTTTGCTGAGTACCTAGACAACATTCTATCTAGATATCCAGATATGTCTCTCCAGATATGTCCTTATCTAACCTTTATAACATTTTACAATGTCTTCCCCTTTTCGCCTCATCTTGCTCGTTTCTGTTTTGCATTGCATTGCTTTCTGTTCTGCTCTATAATTCCATGTTGCCCTTTTCCCTTCACCTATCACCTTGTGTTTTACGGTCTATCTGTGGTTTTAGCATGGGGATGAGAAGCACTGTGACACCATGTAAATGTAGATAAGGGTCTGTCTGCAAAGCAATCTCCAGGATCCAAACTTCCTTTTTGTCTGTCCACATAGTTTAGGTTCCCAGAAGTGTAAAGAGACATCAGTCAGCATCAGTGAAAACTTATCAGTCAACCAAGGTGTTGGATAATCATTTTCACACTCACAGATACTGCCTATGAATCAAGATCCCTTGCCCCCTTTTTATTCTTGACCACCCCAGCAGTAATGGTTCTGTTCATGATTTTGATAACGGCTACTATACAAGCTTTGTAACAATATAGATTTCTACCACAAAATGGATCTAATTCAACACAAATCAGATTCTCATATGGTGTAAAGGAGAGCTACTGCCTGGTAGAAAGTTAGAATAATGCAATTTTTTCCCCTGGTCTGTGCCAGCAGCGCCTGTGGCATTTCAGTTATTATAGATATATTATGTTACAATTTGCTCCTTGTTATGAAAGGAGGACATTGTGTTTTGCTAACAGGTATAAATAATGCAACTTGCTCATTCTGGGACACATGGGAAAGATTTCAATGTATTTTGAGCAACGAATGATTGGGAATTGTGACCTCCTTTGTAGTCTGTAAAATAGAATAAACGAGGCAGGCCCTTCTTTAGCTTCCTGTTCTTTCTCAGGGTGAAGACACACAGAGCAACTATTAGCAGCTACTTTTTAACAGCTACTAAATGCCAGAAAATACCCTGCCATAGACAATAACAAGAATTGCCTCTGCTTAAAACTTATGTAGAGACAATTATCAGTAAATGTTCAGCATTGTTTATTTAAGTAGCCGTGACAAGTAGCTCCGTGTGTCTTCCCTCCTAATGTAAACTGGCTGCAGAGCTTCAGTTCTCCATTAAATTCAATGATTGCCCAATCCCAGCACCAGCTGCATAGTACCTATGGACAGGGTCGGACTAGGACTAGGACCCAGCAGAAAACCTGATATCCAGGGCCCACTCTCACAATAATTAGATGGAGACAGTACCAAACTGTTGGTTATAAAGGCTTATGGTGAAAATGACATAGGGCTGATGGGATTGGGGGCAGTTAAACTCTGCCATTGGACCCAAAGGGTGCTGTTGACCACAATCTTAAAGATCCACTCTTGTGGCAAGTTCACCAAATAAGTGGATCTTTCCCCCATATGTCCACCTTGGGCAATACTGGACTGATCCAATTATTCAGCCCTAAGGTCGAACCATGTGATCACATTGACGGTATGCAGGCTGTCAGGGCGAGAAGCGCATCAAAATGATGTGCTTCTCGCCAGCTGGGATTTATAAACCTGCCCAATTGAAATCTGGACCATTTTCGGCCAAGTATCGGTAGGGCAGGCCTGTCTGAGGGCCCCATACATGAGCCAATAAGCTGCCGACTCAGACTGTCAGCATCATTTATCGGCCCATGTATAACCACCTTTATTGTGCAAAAGCCTGGCTGGATCACTATTATTGGTTGGCGGCAGAACTCCTTGCGTGTGAAGATGGTGGAATGCCATAAAATGCCATGTACATATCAAATCCAGTAAATCCTGGGTAAAAGGTCATTTTTATCTAAAATAAATCCATGAACCAATGATTTAAATAACAGTGAGTGTTCGAAGATGCCATTTGTTAAAACTTAAGAGATGTATGCAGAACCATGGTTGACCTTGGCCCCGTTACCCACGGCACCATGCCAGCCCTTAGCTTTAATTGGCTAAGTGCATTTACACTAATGGAACAAGCATGTGATTGGTTGATCTGTGTCACTGACCCATTTTAAACGTGGCCCATTGTCCTCTACGGCTCTGAAAATTCTTTGTTTGAGAGCAGGCCTTCTGCTGAAATGCCAATAACATAGAAGTACAAAAGCTGAGACAGCAGACCCTGAGGGAAGTGGGGGGGGGGCAGTGTTATTGAGTGGGGCCCTAACGTATGGCCATGTTTTAAAATAAGTGTGCAAAACAAATAATCCCTCACAAGTTTCAGGAAGGTAATGATTTAATGAAATGCCATTAGAGAGGAGACAAAGTTGTTCTCGGTGTCTATGGAGTGACCACCCTATTCAGGCCTGGAAAGAGATTATAAAAGACCCTGGCATTTCAAGTACACAGAGGCCCAAACAGCCCCCTGCCAGCCCACTTAAAGGGGTGGTTCACATTTAAAGGAACAGAAACACCAAAAAATGAAGATGGTTTAAATTAATTAAATTATAATGTACTGTTGCCCTGCACTGGTAAAAGCCGTGTGTTTGCTTCAGTAAAACTACTTAAATAAAAAAAAGCTGCTGTGTAGCCATGGGGGCAGCCATTCAAAGGAGAAAAGGCACAGGTTACTTAGCAGATAACAGAAGCACTCTGTAGAATACAATGGGAATCTATGCACTTATCTGCTATGTAACCTGTGCCTTTTCTCCTTTTTTCAGTTTAAATGGCTGCCCCCATGGCTTATTTATATAAACTACAGTACTGTCTATGAAGCAAACACACAAACCTTTATTTTTCTATTTGGGTCCTCTCCTATTCGTATACCAGTCTCTCATTCAAACCACTCTCTGGTTGCTAAGGTAATTTGGATCCTAGCAAACAGATAACCGTTGAAATTCAAAACTAGAGATCTGCTGAACAAAAAGTGAAATAACTAAAAAACTACAAATAAAAATAAGATCAACTGCAAATCGTCTCAATATTACTCTCTACATTATAGTAAACTTTAATTCAAAGGTGAAGATCCCCTTTAATAGTGACTGCCTATGGCCTCCTACAGAAGCCCCTCTGGCATTTGCCAGAACCCCCAGATTGCCAGTCCGGGCCTGGTGCTATTCAATAACCAGTGCAACATTCATGTATATACCTTTATACAAGTGTGGTTTCTATGTAATAGCATCCAGTAGAATTCCATGGCACTAAGTTCAGCGCACAAAACAAACATGGATCCAGGATGTTGCGTTCAAACACATTTTCCTTGAATTCCAATTCCATCGAGGCACCTTTCTAAAAGAAACGCCCAATGCCTTTGAGTTTTAACGAAATACCCCAGCAGGGTGCAAAGCTGAGGGGCAATTAGAGCAATGTGATCTCAGTTAAGCGATAAGCCACTTTCTTAGTTTGCTGATTTTCAATAATGTTGCGTCCCGCAATCAATTCAATTACCGCTTTATCTGCGGAGGAACAGGCAGCTCCCTATAATTGAACAAGTAATAGTCAACTATTTAATTTACTAGAGGGGAAATAGGATTACCGGCCCAACTCTACCTAAGGAAGTGTTACTAATGCAATTCAGAAGAGAGCGCGGCAATGTTTTAAAGGTCTGTCACAAAGGAGCGAGGGAGCCAGGCAAGAGAAATGGCAACGCGCAAGGCAGGCTAGATGTGGTCCGATTTCCTTAATAGAATTGAATGTACTTAGAATTGTACGTGCCGCCTTAGGCGAAAGCAGGGCGACACAGAATCGCTTTAATATTCATCGCATATTTCATGAAAAGACAAAATGCTGAACGCTGTCTCTTTTTTTTTTTACCCAGTTCGATTGAAAATGTCACACTGACTGGTTTGCTTTGATATTGTGCCGCCCTGAGCTGCTTTTACATTACCCCCCACCTGCCATCTACCCCTGCCACATATTTTCTTGTCAGATTTAAATCAGGGGTGTCCTGTACTGCCCCACCCCCAAAGAAGGCCCAGCTGTCTATACTGAACTGGAAAATGCAGAGATGCGCAGCGGGTTGCCAGCTGCCTTGGATGAAAACTATACCCCCCAGAATCCATGCCCAACAGATAGTTTATATCATATTAAGTGGCCTATTAAAGAATCTTCCCTAACTGGAACAAATAGATCAGTAAATATTGCCCTTATACATATGAGCCACCATTTTGCCGCCCTTGAGCCGCCATTTTGCAATGGGCTGTGTGCACCCTCAGAGATCAGCTGACAGGAAATAATGCAGCTCTAACTGTAACAAGAAGTAGTGTGGGAGTAAAAGACAGAACTCTGTCCATTAATTGGCTGATGTGGCCTAGCATGTATGTGTGCCTTGGTGTATTTGTGTGCACCGTCAATCATATGATGCCAGGGGGCGGTCCTCAGTACTTAAAATGACAATCTTCTATTTAGGATTACCCAATGGCACACACAGGTATAGGATCTGGTATCCGGAAACCCGTTATCCAGAAAGCTCCGAATTACGGAAAGCTTTTCTGCCATAGGCCTCATTTTGATTAAATAATTCGGATTTTTAAAATTGATTTCCTTTTTTCTCTGTAATAATAAAACAGTGCTTTGTACTTGATCCCAACTAAGATATAATTAATCCTTATTGGACGCAAAACAATGGTCCCAAGCATTCTGGATAATGGGTCCTATACCTGTACTACTAAAAAGAAAATAGTTTACAAGCAGCATTTACATGAGTTGTTTTATGTAATATATATTTATTTATCCTTCCCCAATCTCCTCCATAAACAACCCTGCTTCCATCTACACATCATTGCCCCCCCCCCCATTTTTACATCATTACTTAACCCAGGGATCCCCAACCTTTTTTACTCATGAGCAACATTCAAATGTAAAAAGAATTGGGGAGCAACACAAGCATGAAAAAGGTACCTGGAGGCAGGGCCGCCATCAGGGGGGCACAGGGGGGACTGTTGTCCCGGGCCCCGATGATCCTTCGCTTTAAAGGGGGCCCGGCCGTGAAACCGTTTTTAAGCTCGGGCCCCCTTTAAACAATTACGGGCCCTGTCATTGGTGGCCAGTGGGGATTTCAATTGGTGGCGCCCCGTGCGTACGTCAGTACGCACGGGGCGCAACTATATAAAGCAGTGGATGCGGCAGCAGGGCGAAGCAGGCGCTCAAGTGAGACGGGTGATGAGGGCAGCAGGATGATCCAGAGGAAGCAGGCGAACGCTGGCGGTGGGAGCTGGAAGATGTTAAGGGGTAGCTGCAGTACGCTGGGAGGGAGCTGAAGGATGCTAGGGGGGAGCTGAAGGATGCTGGCAGGGGGAGCTGGAGGACGCTGTGGGGGGGGGGAAGCTGGGGAAGATGCTAGGGTGGAGCTGGAGGATGCTGGGAGGGAGCTAAAGGATGCTAGGGGGGGAGTTGGAGGATGCTGGGGGGGAGCTGGAGGATGGTTGGGGAAACTGGAGGAAGTAGGGGGAGCAGGAATCACCGGGGGTGGGTCATAGTATGAGGACACTGGGGGGGGCAGCAAAGTTTTAGGGGGCCCTGGGCTGGCTACCAATGTTTTAGGGGGGCCCTGGCTACCAATGTATGTGTGTCCTTTGTACTGATGGGAGTGGTCACTGGCGGAGGGGCCATTGGGAGGAGGAGGGCCCAGAAAATTTTATTGTGAGGGGCCCCGTGATTTCTGATGGCGGCCCTGCCTGGAGGTGCCAAATAAAGACTATGATTGTCTATTTGGAAGCCCCTATGTGGAATGGCAGCCTAAAGAAGGCTCTGTTTGTCTTTACACTGGATTTTATGCCACCAAAACTTGCCTCCAAGCCAAGTTATCAAAAAATTAGCTTTGGGGCCACTGGGAGCAACAGCCAAGGGGTTGGGGAGCAACATGTTGCTCACGAGCTACTGGTTGGGGATCACTGACTTAACCCTATTACATCACAGCCCACCCCCGACCAGTAAGATTCTATAAGAAAGGTGGCAACCCCAAGCTCTGCATTATCAGTATGTACACCAGTGCCGGGGTGGGGGGGTTGTTTGCTGCAGTAGCTGAGAGGGGAGGCAGACAAGTTCAGTTTTTAATCCCTCATTTAATTTGCATTTAGTTCTCCTTTAATTGCAGGAGCAAGTTGCTACCATGGGTCATCCTTTACCAGGCACTCAGCCCTATCCTTTATATGGTCACGGAACTCCTCTGTAACTTACCCTTATATTTTACTATAGGGGGAACATTTTCACTATAAATTAAGTTTGTTTCCCTGTGTGCACTAATACTGATTGTAACAACGAAAAGTGTTAGGAAAAAACACTGCGGAAATATAGATATACATTCACACATGCTGATTATTTAGCATGGGGGGACTGCCATTTATATGAGCAGATTAGGCAGTTGCTATCAGCACACTGTGCAATGTTACAAAAAGAAAACCACAAAGGGCCTTTGATATCAGTTTCTCTTCCGCTTGTACAGTAGAGACAAGGAAAGCGTGGGCTTTTGGATTCATGGGTTTTCCATTTACAGACTCAAGAGTCGCCAACCTTTTAAGGTGGCCATACACGGGCCGATTCCAGCTGCCAATATCGGTCCTTACTCCGATGTATGGGCTCCAATGATGGGCCTCCCCTACAAAATTCTGGCCTAAAATTAGCCAGATCTCGATCGGGCAGGTTTGATTTTTCCATCTGATTGGGGACTGCATCGGCTCGTTGATGTGGTCTCCGAACCGATGACACCTATGTCCACCATTTAATTTGATTGTTTGGCCCTAGGGCCAAAAGATCTAATTAGCCTGATATCGCCCACCCGTAGGTTGGCGATATCCAAATTATTTTCTATTGTCTTTGTCAAGTAAAATAAAGTTTATGTATGCTATATAAAGTAAATCTTGTGTCCTTCAGTCTTGGAAGTCACAATCACAGCAAGCAGCTAGGTGCCATTTTGTGGGCACTGTAATTAAGAAAAGTTTTGTATTACCACAAAACTTGTTTATGTGCCAGAATGGGGGACCTGATGCACATGTCTATGCACTGGATACACAATTAGATGGTGAGGAAGAAGAGGGAAAGTGAGAAGGGCAGTGACATTTTGGAAAGTGCTGAATGGAAAGTAAAAGTAATAGTCTGCCCCACCTCTATGCCTGAGGGTAATGGTGCCCTTGTGTTCACATAACTGGTGTGAGTTTTATAAGAAATAATGTACCCATCCTGCACAAGGCTAAGTTATACAGGGAAGTATCACATATGTATTATAAGGGATAATGTACCCCCTACTGTTAATTATAAGGATATTAGACCTCACCAAGGTTGTGTGTGTCCATACAAAAGGCACAAGGCCCGGTATCGTTTAACCTTGTTATGAGCCCTAAACAAAAGATTATGCTTCAAGGGGTACCTGAAGCAAAAAAATCTGACAATGACTACTCTATTTATATAGTGCTGACATATTACATATCATTTCCTGCAAAATTATAAAACTTATTGATGGCTGTATGTTGGACAGTACCAAATGAACCAACCCACCTAGCCAGACAGATAAAAATAATTGTAAGTTATGGATGCAACTCTCCGGTAGCCTGGCCATATGGTACCTGGCAGCAGTACGGCGGATTTCCTGACACCTGCATGCAAATTACAATTTATCGGCTGCGCTCAAAGGAGGAACGGACTGCTCCAGGGAAACAGAGCTGGTATTAAAAAAGGCTACAACAATTTCCTCGTCTATAGTGTTCTCTGTTGGATCCAAACACAGGGGTTGATTTACTAAAGGCGACCATGCACAGGCCGAATTGAATACTTATCATATCCATGGCTAATAAAACAGCTATGGCCCCTACTGCAATATGTGGGCACATCTTCCTATCTTTTGGGCATTTGCATTGAAAATTAAATATTCACTAGTGAGGCTTTACTTCCCCTTTAAGACTTGGACTGTCTCCAAAGGCACAAAGACCTGTATTGCACAGTGTATAGACTATTGATTGTGTCACTAGCTAAAGCCAGTTTCCTTTTACAGGATCAATACAGCAGTCAACAATTTTACACTACTTACACAATTTATTCCTTTGTCTCACTCTGGAATATGGGTGCTATTTGCTCACACAGTAAAGTAATATTCGTTTAAACACATATCAAACATTATTTGCAAAATTAAAACTAAGGGCCTTTTTTCGGCCATATCCAGACAGACCCCAATCCAACTTTTTGGTGTTCACAAATGAGGATGGTCAGACAGGCCTGGAGTGGCAATCTGTGGGTTCTGGCAAATGCCAGAGGGGCTGCTGTAAGATGCCATAGACACTCACTATTTATTGGGCCGGTGGAGGGCTGTTTGGGCCCCTGTGTACTTGAAATACCAGGGACTATTTTGAATCCCAGTCCAGACTGTTGTCAGGATTGGTCACAGGCATAATAGGGCATAATGGAGCATGACTGGGCTAAGGTCTTTGTTTGATGGGTGTTTTCTATATAGGCTATGCCTAGGAGGTGGTCTTGGGAGCCTATACTGGAAAAAGTATTCTACACATTCTTTTCAACCCCCCAGCCCACTGCCAGACACTCAGGGTCAGACTGGGCTGGTGGGACACTAGTAATGAACATGGTGGATCCCACCAGCCCAGGTCAGCTCCCTGCCTGAATATTCAGGCAGTAAAATAAAGGCCGCAAAAAAAAGTAACGCACTTCACATGCATGCACAGGAGGGTGGCCAATAGTGTAAGTAAGGCAATTCGACGTGGTGTGCCCCACAAGTGTAAGGAACGGGGTGGGGCAGGTCAGCGGCAGAAGTAGAAACTCGAGCCTGTGGTCCCCAGACACCCCAGTCCGACACTGCAGACCTTGTGGCTAGTTTGACTGCAGAGCTCAGGGACATAACCATCTATTATGCAATTATTGCACAAGCACCAATCAGCTAGAAGAGATAACTAGGGGGAGTGTGTGGCTAGGGCTACTCTGCATATTAATTAGGTGCTGGCTACAGGGGAAGGGGGAGGGGGTCAGATGTAGTTTAGCAACATCCATGTCAGGCCTTAAAGTGGCCATAATCACTACAATTACGTTCTTTCCCACGACCACTGGTAACAGGAAAAAACGTTCGTACAACATACTAACACTAAGGGGCTGATTTACCAATCCACGAATTCGAACCCGAATGGGAAATTTGGATTGGAAACGAACTTTTTCGTATTTTTTGCGATTTTTTTCGTCGCCGTTACGACTTTATCGTAAATTGTCACGACATTTTCGTAGCCGCTACGACTTGCGCGAAAAGTCGCGACTTTTTCGTAGCCGTTACGATTTGCTTGTACATTGTCGCGACTTTTTCTTATTGAGCGCTCGTAGACAGCGGGCAAAACTTTCAGACTTTGCATGATTTTGGAAGCCTCCCATAGGCCTCAATGGCACTCTGCAGCTCCAACCCGGCCCAAGGAAAGTCTCTCATAGGGCTCAGTGGCACTCTGCAGCTCCAACCCGGCCCAAGGAAAGTCTCTCATAGGGCTCAGTGGCACTCTGCAGCTCCAACCTGGCCCAAGGAAAGCCTCCCATAGGGCTCAATGGCACTCTGCAGCTCCAACCCGGCCCAAGGAAAGTCTCCCATAGGGCTCAATGGCACTCTGCAGCTCCAACCCGGCCCAAGGAAAGTCTCCCATAGGGCTCAATGGCACTCTGCAGCTCCAACCCAGCCCAAGGAAAGTCTCCCATAGGGCTCAATGGCACTCTGCAGCTCCAACCTGGCCCAATGAAAGTCTCCCATAGGGCTCAATGGCACTCTGCAGCTCCAACCCGGCCCAAGGAAAGTCTCCCATAGGGCTCAATGGCACTCTGCAGCTCCAACCCGGCCCAAGGAAAGTTTCCCATAGGGCTCAATGGCACTCTGCAGCTCCAACCTGGCCCAAGGAAAGTCTCCCATAGGGCTCAGTGGCACTCTGCAGCTTCAACCCGGCCCAAGGAAAGTCTCCCATAGGGCTCAATGGCACTCTGCAGCTCCAACCTGGCCCAGGGAAAGTCTCCCATAGGGCTCAATGGCACTCTGCAGCTCCAACCCGGCCCAAGGAAAGTCTCCCATAGGGCTCAATGGCACTCTGCAGCTCCAACCCGGCCCAAGGAAAGTCTCCCATAGGGCTCAATGGCACTCTGCAGCTCCAACCCGGCCCAAGGAAAGTCTCCCATAGGGCTCAATGGCACTCTGCAGCTCCAACCCGGCCCAAGGAAAGTCTCCCATAGGGCTCAATGGCACTCTGCAGCTCCAACCCGGCCCAAGGAAAGTCTCCCATGGGGCTCAATGGCACTCTGCAGCTCCAACCCGGCCCAAGGAAAGTCTCCCATAGGGCTCAATGGCACTCTGCAGCTTCAACCCGGCCCAAGGAAAGTCTCCCATAGGGCTCAATGGCACTCTGCAGCTCCAACCTGGCCCAGGGAAAGTCTCCTATAGGGCTCAATGGCACTCTGCAGCTCCAACCTGGCCCAAGAAAAGTCACAATACTGAAGCTTGAATGAATCCGAAACTTTCATACTCGGCGTGAAGGCTACGAAAAAGTTGCGACAATTCGCGCAAGTCGTAACGCTACGAAAAAGTTGCGACAATTTACGAAAAAATCGCAAAATACCGATCATTACGAAAAAAACGCATTCGGACGCCTTCGGACCGGTCGTGGATTAGTAAATCAGCCCCTAAGAGCGACAGATATGCAGGTAAAAACAAAGGCATTCTTACCCCTTTGACGATTCAGCCTTAACGTTACGATGTTTGGGGGCTCATCCTGCCCAATAGTGGAGGCAACCAATATGCAAGGCTTTTGCTAATATAGGCCGCCTTGTCTCCCACAATACACACCGATTAACGTACAAAACTTTGTTTCTTATGATAATATCAGTGCATGTATAGCCACCTTAAGCTTATAACCCCAGGCTAAATCTCTAAAAGAGACTAACTGCCCAATCTTTACCATCAAAAGAACATGCCGGAGCGTGAAACCAGTCATTACAGCTGAGAAGCAAGGGATGCCACAACATGCAGGGCCCTGGGTTCCATCTTACGTTCCTTACAACAAAAAGCCATGATACTGTAAAAGGCGTGTTCTGAATTCTACAGATATCTACAGCTATGTCACAGCTTCCTGGAAAGAAAACAAAAAATAACAAAGCAGGAAGCCTATCTTAGTCACAGCGAAACATAAATAAAAAAAAAAAAAAGGATAAGCTGATGAGGCTATGAATAAAAAGTAGCGAGTGAAAGTTCTGATGAACTCTGCAGGGATACAGTATACACATACACATATACAGCAAATGTACTGTACTTACACAAACCCCCAGTATTTAGATGATTAATATCCCAGGAAGGGAAGGGAAGCATTTTCTGGTAGTACTTCCTGCACAAGGTGCTCCTATTGCTTCCTGTATTACATGATCAGGATGCTGTGCAAGAGGCCAGGGAAGTTTAATCCATAACAGGGGACAATTTGTGGTCAGAATGGGGATGGTAGAGGTTCCAGGGGACTGGCCCACCTGTAAGCATATCAATCAGTTTAAACAGGGCCACCCAATCCTATTTATTTGGCTGGGTCCCCTGGAAGGAGGGCAAACTATGAGGCCACAAATAACATGAGATTAAGCGACTGGCTAAACAGTAAGGATTTAAAGGAATTCAGACAAAATAAATAAAAAGATTTGACCTGAAATATCTTGCATACTACAAAAACATTTGATAAGGTTGTGCTGAAAAGCAGACAATTACTTTATGGCTACAACTGTGGTGGCAAAAAAACAAAGACTAAGATGTCAGGTTTGAATCTGGGTGATTTTTGACCACAACCTGTTCTGCCCAGACCACACCCATTCCACCCAGACTAAAGATGGCCATACATGGGCAGATTAAGGGTGAAGACACACTGAGCTACTAGTAACAGCTAATTTTTCACAGCTACTAATCTCCAGAAAATACCCTGCCATAGACAATACTGAGAATTGCCTCTGCTAAAACACACATAGAGACAGTTATCAGTAAATGATCAGCATTGTCTATTTTAGTAGCTGTGACAAGTAGCTGCTACTAGTAGCTCTGTGTGTCTTCACCCTTCAGATTCAGACCGATTTGGCAGTTTATCTGCCCGTGTATGGTGACCCCCAATGGGCCTACCCGACCAGAAATTGGCCAAGTTTCAATCGGACAGGTTTAATTTTCCTGCCATATGTCTCACTGATGCGGTCCTTGCTTTGACAGCTCCTATTACCATCATTGTAATCCAATCGCTTGGCACAAGGGCCAAACGATCGATTACTACTATATTGCCCACCTTAGAATGCCTATTTTGGTGGCAAGATCCACTCATTTGGCGATCCACTCATTTTGCGGATCTTATAGTGTATGGCCGCCTTATGAATATCCCCACCTGTTTACCCATGTCTGGGTTATAAATATGAGTGGATCCCAAAAAACTCCAGGAGGGCTGACAGGTCTGCAGAGAGGGGGCACAGCTGGAAAAGGTCTGAACAAGCAAATAAAGAAATAAAATGTACAAAGCTGGAAAGGTTTAGAGATAAAATATAACAAACCAGGGAACACTCAATATTGTATTACTCTAATATGCCTGCTCAGCACTTCTCTATAATATTGTAAAGTGTTCATTCACACAGAGCACAGTGCCATGTAACGTTACAGCTACCAAAAGCCACCTAGAAATTATTTCTCCTGTATGAAAGCACCCAGTCTGCAGCCTTGCACCTCTATATGGGGTCAGAGAACTCCTGGGTCTCTATAATACCCATCTAATAGACAAACGCCATAAATAAACTGTAAAACAAATCCTTATGCATAGAGCTAACTGATGTCATCAGTTAATAATAACATTAATTAATACAATAAGAACATAATAATGTCACGTATCATGACTTGCATGAAAAATGAATGTACCTGCTGAACTGTACAAAAGCACTCAGCCTGCAGCCTTGTGCCTTTATATGGTCTCAGGACCCCTCAGTGACTTCTAATATCCTTATCATTTACAGTAGGGGGTACATTATCCCTTATAATACATGAGTGATACTCAGAGTTCCCTGTATAACTCAGCCTGCAGCCTTGTGCCTTTATATGGTCACAGAACCCCTCAGTGACTTCTAATATCCTTATCATTTACAGTAGGGGGTACATTATCACGTATAATACATGAGTGATACACAGAGTTCCCTGTATAACTCAGCCTGCAGCCTTGTGCCTTTATATGGTCACAGAACCCCTCAGTGACTTCTAATATCCTTATCATTTACAGTAGGGGGTACATTATCCCGTATAATACATGAGTGATACTCAGAGTTCCCTGTATAACTCAGCCTGCAGCCTTGTGCCTGTATATGGTCACAGAACCCCTCAGTGACTGCTAATATCCTTATCATTTACAGTAGGGGGTACATTATTCCTTATAATACATGAGTGATACTCAGAGTTCCCTGTATAACTCAGCCTGCAGCCTTGTGCCTATATATGGTCTTAGGACCCCTCAGTGACTGCTAATATCCTTATCATTTACAATAGGGGGTACATTATCCCTTATAATACATGAGTGATACACAGAGTTCCCTGTATAACTCAGCCTGCAGCCTCATATTAATTTGGGGTACATTGTTGCATATCCCATATACTTTACAACAGGGGGCCCATTAGGGCCTGCACACACAGAGAGACATTCAGTTTTAGACCCAACTCAGCAGCTTTAACTTCCTCAAAAGACGAATGTTACGATATATATTTAAACTTGTCCGAAAGTACTTCTCCTTAACCCTTTCCTCGCAAATAAATGTTGCCATGAAGTTGACTAGAGAACCTATAGGAGAAGTGAAAATTAAGTCACCTGTGGCCTAAAATTGCACCGCTTACTATAAGTTCATGTTCTAAACAACATTCCAATACACATTCACTACCCATTTTCAATAGCGATTGCTATTTATTTATCTATCTCTTTTTGATCTCTGACAATGTAGCAGCAGCAGCCAGCTGTCCACTTCTGCTACATTGTTTCAGGAGTCAGAACCATCAGAGCGGAGAAGCAGTCAGACAATCACTGCTTTCAATGGCACTTCAGTTTTTCAACTGATTGAAAATGTGGAATGCAGACATGACACAGGCATCAGGTTATTGGTAGGGGGGGAAATGTTATTTATGTTACATGACGGGGAGACAATCCGTAAGAGACATTTTCAACAATGAGAGCGCAGGCGGCGTGCAACACATGACTCGGAGTATAAAAGGGTTACATGCAGCTGAGTGCACAGATGCAGCCACCACTGTGATGCAATGTGCCGCTCGCCGTGTAGATGGGTAAGGAGGCACGCCAGTTCCAAGTGCAATTCAGAGAGCTTCGTGTGTTACATAATTACCAGCAGCGGGAGATTCCCCTGCAATGAAACAGCCCTGATGCATGTCGGTAGAGCAAAGGCACTGGGCTGCGTCAATAAATCACAGGCTGGCGAGTGGGAACATGCCACTGCCCCCCTCTCTCCCTGTAATGCCCGCTTCCTTCTTGGTTTTGTATAAAATCACAGCAAACGGTAAATAGAGACACTGACCTTGACACTGGAATCCCTGTTTGCCAAAACCCCTGCAAGAGAAGATGGAAACACAGTCAGCAGAGGGAATTGTCATGGTGTTATTACCCTGCAAGGTGCATTTCTGCCATCACAGAGGCACAGGGGGCGGCAAGGAGCACCCAGTGACCTACGAATTTTTTAATTCATTAAAAAAATGAAATTAATTGATTAGAGTAGGAACCCCAAAGAGTCATGCAGAGACTCACACAATCACACACAGATACACAGGATAAAAGAACATCACACAAACACAGATGCCCGTAGATCTGCATTGCACATTACACCGAGTGCAGATGCACTTTATGATCCAAAGAGTCAAAATCTGCATGGCACCCAGACGCACAAGGTGACTGGGACATAATCTGCATCGGACACAGATGCACAGGGTGACTTAGTTCCAATATACATGGGGCACAGGGTTACCAAGACCCAATGGGCACAGCACACTGATGCACAGGCTGACCAGGACAAAATCTGCATAGTACACCAATGCACAGGGGTACAGTCACTGCATGATGCACAGGGTTACTGGCACACTATCTGCAGGGCCCCTGATGCACAAGGTTACTGGCACACTATCTGCAGGGCCCCCTGATGCACAGGGTTACTGGGAGACTATCTGCAGGGCCCCCTGATGCACAAGGTTACTGGCACACTATCTGCAGGGCCCCCTGATGCACAGGGTTACTGGCACACTATCTGCAGGGCCCCCTGATGCACAGGGTTACTGGCACACTATCTGCAGGGCCCCCTGATGCACAGGGTTACTGGGAGACTATCTGCAGGGCCCCCTGATGCACAGGGTTACTGGCACACTATCTGCAGGGCCCCCTGATGCACAGGGTTACTGGCACACTATCTGCAGGGCCCCCTGATGCACAGGGTTACTGGCACACTATCTGCAGGGCCCCCTGATGCACAGGGTTACTGGCCCCCTGATGCACAGGGTTACTGGCACACTATCTGCAGGGCCCCCTGATGCACAGGGTTACTGGCACACTATCTGCAAGACCCACTGATGCACAGGGTTACTGGCACACTATCTGCAGGGCCCCCTGATGCACAGGGTTACTTGCACACAATCTGCAGGGCCCGCTGATGCACAGGGTTACTTGCACACAATCTGCAGGGCCCCCTGATGCACAGGGTTACTGGGAGACTATCTGCGGGGGGCCCCCTGATGCACAGGGTTACTGGCACACTATCTGCAGGGCCCCCTGATGCACAGGGTTACTGGCACACTACCTGCAGGGCCCCCTGATGCACAGGGTTACTGGCACACTACCTGCAGGGCCCCCTGATGCACAGGGTTACTGGGAGACTATCTGCGGGGGGCCCCCAGGTGCACAGGGTTTCTGGGAGACTATCTGCAGGGGGCCCGTGATGCACAGGGTTACTGGGAGACTATCTGCGGGGGCCCCCTGATGCACAGGGTTACTGGGAGACTATCTGCGGGGGGGGCCCTGATGCACAGGGTTACTGGGAGACTATCTGCGGGGGGGCCCCCTTATGCACAGGGTTACTGGGAGACTATCTGTGGGGGGGCCCCTGATGCACAGGGTTACTGGGAGACTATCATGTCATGTTGATGAACAGATAAACTGCTTTCCTATAAAGCAGAAATTGAAAACCTGATGCCTTCTAGATCCTGCTGAACTACAACTCCCTCTACCCAATAACTGGTGCTGAAGCTAAGGAGCAGTCTAGGCTGCCAGCAGCTGATACAGAGAAAGTAAGAGAATGTTGCGTAGCAAATGAACACACTGCAGATAACAGCACACAGTCACACTCATCCCGGCGGCCTAGGAATACATGCAGAGACTCACAATGATACACTGTCCGACCAGGACGCCAGGACAAACATCCACACAATTCAAAAAGAGAGTGACAATTGCAGAAATGGCGCGTGCCAAGACACAGGGTGGCACACAAGGACACAAGCAGCTGGCACCAACATGCACACATCCACTAAAGCCCACCCACCGTTTAGAGCAGCACACAACACTGTCACAATCTGGCACACCAACCAACACAAAGACAATAACCCACAAATTACTGCACAGTAGATAAGCTTGATTAATCCCCTTCTCTCTCACTTCTGGTCACCAAGAGGTTAACACATTTCAGGGTATGTGTGTGTGTATGTGTGTTTTGCCACACAGTTGCCTACTCTGCTCTTCCGTTTCATCTCGCCCTGGCCAACCGCTTGCCATCAGAGGGCAGAGACGCAGTGATGGCTGCAGCTGCACGGGTGCAACAAGCAAGCAGAGCGATCCCTAACTGGCAACAGGAGGGTGCCACTCGCTACAGCAGCACAGCCACACAAGAGAGCAACAATTACACTCAGCTGTCAGGCTTAATTGCAATCGCATTCTTCCATACTACAAACAAGCAGTGACCTGATATTCACAAGAGAGTATTTTGCTCGCTGTGCACTGCTATACGAAACTTTTGAAGAAATTAGCCCTGGTCTATCTGCGGCTCATTTATTATAGTGCTTATCTATATATTATACAATGTAGCATGCCTGGAAAGAGACCCAGGCAGTCCCAAAAGCTTGCATTCTACTAAGCTAATAAAATGCATCGCTTACACTACATCTCCATCAGAGGCTAACATTGCACAACACTCAGTCGTTGATTGGAAGGGACGGTCACAATGCTACACAATCCCATGCTGTAGACACAATGCCTACGTTATTGATGGTGCCTAAACGGCATCCATTCATGTCCTCGGTGCTATCAATGACAGCCTCAATGACACTCTCTGCAAAGGCTGGTGGCAGCGCCTCCGTGGCGGCTAAAACTGGGGACGTGGGCACGTTGGGCAGCACCGCGGAACAGGCTGGAAGTAAAGAGAGAGATTTGCATGCTGTAGCAGCTTGAACAGCCGCTTTGTTGCACCAACCGAACAAACAGCCCCTTCAGCCCTCCCTTAACCAGCCAAGTGCTCTTCCTGTTTGTGACTGCACCACCACACTGGGCTCACTCTTGCAGCCAATACATGGGTGACATTACTATATATACACACTATATATATATATATATATATATATATATATTGCTCTACAGTAACCCAGCCTGAGCGCAGACTGCACCCAAGCAATTGCTGCAGCCCCTATCTCCCTGTGGCACCACTAACTGGCATGCATCAGAAGGGCATACGATATTCTAAGCATGGGGGGGGAGTGAAAGCGCGGGCACTATTAATGATAAATCTGCCCACTTGCTGCTTCAATGGGATTTCTTTTATCTCTCCCGTTTAATCAATGCTCGGCACAGGGCAAAGCAGCGCAACAGATAACTGCATGTTTGGGGGGGCAAACTGGGGAGCTGCAATTGTGTGTGTGGCCCTGCAGCTGGGAATCACTTGTATGGCACTGGGATATGAAGCAGCTCCTCTGTGTGAGCTACAAGGCACGGCGGGAGTCAGAAACTATGTACATCAGGGCTGTGCAACACTCCAGCTGTTAATAAAACGCCACTTTTTTGAAGGCATAAATGATTCTGGGAGTTGTAGTTCAACAGCAGCCTCAGGGTTGGAGCGAGTATTAGTTGCAAACTATCCACTGCCCCTCTCTCATCCCATCCCCAAACAGCACAGATCAGCGCAGTGCAAATTAAAGCGACAGCGACTGCATCGAGGATGCTGCACCGGGCAGGGACAGTAGGTCCCCGTATCAATCAATAAGGGGCTCTGTTAATTACAAACACTAGATCGAAAGATCCTGATTAAAAGGGGGTTGCTGTCACCCAGCTGCTGAACTACAAATCCCAGAATCCCCTACTGGTTTCTGTAGCCCATTATCAGCTCAGTGGGCATCTATCAGAAGGTGCCAGTGCCCAGCTGTGCCACTATTAAGTAGGCAGCAAATCCCCATCTGTACTCTTGTAACTGCTGAACTACAAATCCCAGCATCCCCTACTGGTTGCAGTAGCCCATTATCAGCTCAGTGGGCATCTATAGGACAGTGCCAGTGGCAAACTATGCCACTGTAAAGTAGGCAGCAAATCCCCATCTGTACTCTTGTAACTGCTGAACTACAAATCCCAGCATCCCCTACTGGTTGCAGTAGCCCATTATTAGCCCAGCTATGCCACTGTTAAGTAGGCAGCAAATCCCCATCTGTACTCTTGTAACTGCTGAACTACAAATCCCAACATCCCCTGCTGGTTGCAGTAGCCCATTATTATCCCAGCTATGCCACTGTTAAGTAGGCAGCAAATGCCCATCTGTACTCTTGTAACTGCTGAACTACAAATCCCAGCATCCCCTACTGGTTGCAGTAGCCCATTATTATCCCAGCTATGCCACTGTTAAGTAGGCAGCAAATGCCCATCTGTACTCTTGTAACTGCTGAACTACAAATCCCAGCATCCCCTGCTGGTTGCAGTAGCCCATTATCAGCCCAGGTGCCAGTGCCCAGCTATGCCACTGTTAAGTAGGCAGCAAATCCCCATCTGTACTCTTGTAACTGCTGAACTACAACTTTCAGCATCCCCTGGGAGCTGTCATTAGTGTCACACTCTCCTGGCATTTCTTATTTCACGTTGCCAGAAGTGGATCATTATGGTTCTTATGCCACAAGGTTAGTTGGCACCTCTGGCGCCCTGTTCCCACAGATGCCCAGACTCCTGTACACTAAAGTAGACTATTGCTGGGGGTTGGTACAGTCTAACTCCCCCCCTACACTGGGGTGCTAATGAGCCCGGCCAGGTAGATGCCCCTCTCTCACCAGATGAAGTCGGTGCAGTGGCTGCAGAAGGTGGGCTGCTTGAAGAAGCGGGCTGTGAACTTGTGCTCCTTCACCTCATGCACATTCTTCTGCCGCAGAGCCCCCTTCCTGGCAAAGCGGGTGGTGGTGTCCTCCCCAGGCTCGCAGGCTGCGGGGTCAGCCATACTCCGGCCGCAGTGTGTCCAATGGAATGAAATAACAGAGGTGCGGGCAGTCCGGCTTGTGTGGCCGCTCTCCCCTCTCTCGCAGCGCCTCTGCTGCACAACACAGCTGTGTTCTCCCTGCACCCAGCGTCACCTGGCCGCGCCCCCCTCATCCGCATAACCACGCCTCCCCGATCGGCCACGCCCACACGCTTAAAAGTACCACTGAGAGCATCAACTTGAGTATTTCCCGCTGTTTATTGATGGAAGCGGTTGCGCTATGTCTTCCGCTTTGCCAATGGGTTCTTCAAGATAAACATCTGTACGGGGGGGTTAGAATGCAGTCTGTGTCCCTCATTTTGGCTCTTGTGTCAGAGTAGGAAATAGAAGGCTATAAAGGCTTTTGTTGGACGGGAGGCTGTTTCAGTGTCCTGTTAACTTTCCTTTTACGACTAACTTTACGACTTATTGGATTTTATGGTAGTAACCCATAATATAAGACTGCTGCCATGGGAGTTAATTCCTTACCCCATCACCTTTGTCTTAGGGTGGCCACACACGTGGCGATCCAACGACCATCGGTCGCACGAAACATCGTCAGATCCGCCATACACAGATAAGGAGGTAGAAACCTCCTTCTACCTCCTTCTGCCGATTCAGCCCTGACTGCAGATTTTGGTCAGGCGCCTTCTATGGCGCCCGATCAAAATTTTCTAACCTGGCCGATCGGCGAGTCAACCAATTTCAGCAGCTTCCTGCGATATCGGTCGACTCGCCGACATGCCATACACGCACCAAATATCGTACAAAATGAGGTTTTGTACGATATTATCGGTGCGTGTAAGGTCAGCTGTACTATAGAAGGGGGCTGGATGTTTGGGAGTTCTGAGATCAACTCCTGACTAGTGATGAGTGAATCTGTCCCGTTTTGCTATGCCATAAAGTTTGCAAAACGACAAGAAAATTTGTGAAACGGCAAATTTCGCAAAATGCATTTGTCGCGCAGTTTTTTTTTTTTGTTGCCCGTATCTTTTTTGACGTGGAACACCCAATTTTGGCGTGACTTTTTTTGACCATGACTAATTTTTCCGCAGCAAATTTTCACGGAAGTTTGCGGATATTCGCTGCGAATCCATGCCTAGGGAAAAATTCGCTCATCACTACTCCTGACCTCCCCTAGGATGTCTGATAACGTTGAAAAAGTTTCTGGGGCCCACAGCAAAATAATTTTGGGTCTACCTGTAACCTTGGTGAACAACACAATTTGCATTAACAGAGATATACCATATATACTCGAGTATAAGCCGATCCCAATATAAGCCAAGGTACCTAATTTTACCTAAGAAAACTGGAAAAACTTATTGACTCGAGTATAAGCCTAGGGTGGGAAATGCAGCCGCTACTGCAAAGTTTCAATAATCAAATAAATAACAGATAAATAAATAATATATAACTGTCATTGCACTGAGGGTCAATGTCTGGGGTTACTGTGTCATATATTGCTGGGCTACTGGATCATATATTGCCATATACCATGTCATATGTCACTGAGGGCCACTGTATAAGTAAACTCTTCAGTATCTGTGTTATACATTGCATGGGGCACAGTTTGATACCAGGGCAGATTGTATCTTAATAGGAGAAGTAAAGTAAAGCCAGTTATAGACCACAGAACCCATGCACAGGCTCCAGGAAGGCTCATGGTCAAAACACCCATATCTGCTTCCCATGAGATTTAGTGCAACACTGATACCATATTGCAGAATTCTTAGAACCTATGGCATAGTCTGACTTACATTTGCCAGCTTCTTTGACAAGCTTCTGAAGCTCCTTCACTGTCCTTGTATGCTCTGTACTCTCAGCCACTCTGCACGCAAGTCCGTCCACGGAGGGGGGGTGCTGGCGCGCAAGGAATACAGTATATACTCGAGTATAAGCCGAGGGTTACTTTTTGAGCACATTTTTAGTGCTGAAAAACTCGACTTATACTCGAGTATATACGGTAGCTTATTTAATGGCTAGTGCCGAACTGGCCCACCATACAGTAGCTCCTGGCCCCCAGAATCTGTGTTCCTGCGATGCTTCACCTGCGTTCAATATGTATAGGCAGAATGCAACTACATGATCGAATGCGTGGCCCTTGTCTGGTGGATTTGCATGGTAGTTTATCCTAAAGACTAGAGACCAGAGATGCTATAATGCCCAAGAACATATGAATAACAGAGCACACAGTTATCCCTATTTTCTGAAGAACCTATTAGAGGTATAACGGTTATGAAAACGGTACAGTAGTTGTTTGGGTGCTGATATGACCACAGTCACTTTGTTGATCAATATCTGCTAAAGGCTTGTGAATATATCAACTGCACTGGGCAAAGTGGATGTATTTGACTGCTGGCAATCCCTCTGGATTCCCCCAGATTGATCTCTAAAGCCGACCATAAACGCACCAATATAATCGTACAAAACCTTGTTATGTAGACTATTTGGTGTCGGCTTGTCGATCACCCAGGTTAAAAGATTTTGATCCTTATTGCTGTGTGTATGGCTATCTGCCCCTCAGTCCCTGACCACAAATGATAGCTAATCATGATAAAAATAGGGCTATAGAGCACATGTTTGCTTAGCAGATAGCTCTGTAGAATACAATGGTTTCAATTCTTTTACAGGATGATAAACATAGGTTAAATACCATTCACAGCTCTCTACAGAGACATAGAATGATACCTTTCTCATATAAAATAGGAGATTTGTTGCTGAGAAATAGTTTGTAGGTTCTGGAGGAACAAATTTTTACAAAAGTAAAAAAGTTACTTTCACTTTAAGGCATTACTGGTCCTTTTATGACTTGGTGGAGGTCATGGAAAGCAAGGTAACGTTGCAGACAATACAAAACTGTGAAAAACAATGGATTTCATCCAGCATGTTTCATCCTTGTATTGGGATATTGACTAGCTGTCATTCTGGGTGGCTAAGTGGCAGATGAGATTCAGCCTTGATGTTGATGTTGAAAGATTATGTACATGGAATTCAAAAATATGCACTCTTCTTATACCCATAATGGGATGAATATGGGCAAATCAATGGAGGAGGACCTGGGGAGTCTTGTGGATAATGAAATTAGCTGTAGCAAGTAATTCCTATAGGCATTACTAGGAGGGCCAGCAATATATTGTCCTGTATTAAAAGAAATAAAGAGATATAGGGGGTCATTCTTTCCCTTTACCAAGTGCTGGTAAGGCCCCATCTAGAATATGCAGGGCAGTTTAACGTCCAGTGGTCAAAAGGGAAGTTACTAAGGAAGAAAAAGCACAGGGATGCTAATAAAGGGCATATGATATAGTAAGTTATAACAAAGTTGGCCAATATGGGATATTTGATTACAGAACTGTAGTCTCACTATATTGGATCACAGCAAGATGTCTGACGTAGCACTGGTATGTGATGGTTTGAGTAGACTTTTAGGTTTTCCACTAGGTCCTCCCTTTACACTGGCCCCCTCTGCACTACTTTCCACGCAAGGAGCGAAAGAGCTACATGGGGAGTAATACTGATACAAAGTCCTACAGTCACCATCTTGCCTTACTGTCACCATTTTGGCCTAGTGTCACTATCTTGTCCTACTTTCATCATTGCCCGACTGTCACTATCTAGTCCTTCTTTGCTGTGTTGCCCTACTCTTACAATCTTTCTCTACTGCCACCATTGTGTCCTACTGTCACATATCTGGTCTTACAGTTTGTACAATTTTGCCAAATGGTTGACATCTTGCCTACAGTCACTATCTCAACCCTTCTGTCACCATCTTGCCTTCTGTCACCATGTCACCTCACTGTTGATGTCTTCCCTACTGTTACCATCTTATCATACTGTCACCATCTTGTTCTACTGTTACCATCTTATCATACTGTCACTATCTTGTTCTACTGCTACCATCTTGTCCTACTGTCACTATTTTGCTGTTCTGTAACCAAAGTTGCTATATTGTTGCCACCTTGTCATAAGACACCTACAGTGACTATGGATCTTCTGAACTTCTACTGCTGCGCTGGATGGTCCCTCTATGTGTGCACACCTGGGATGTTGCCTCTATCTGGACCCCCTGAAGATAGCTCTGTATGCTATGGGTGATTTTGGACCAACCAAGCAACATTATTAACATGTAAAATATAATTCCATATCCTTTTTTTCCTTTTCCCACATCTTTTAGTTGAGGATTTGTTGTATAGCTGAGTTCCTGATTCATAAATTCTCTGCTCTCCAACCAAGCAAACAAATGACAGAGTGTGAAGAAATGAAATATGTTGCTCAGTGACAGTTGTAATATGATGTTCACAGAAGAAGAGACAGCAGCTTTTTAACCATAGAGCAGGAGTGGGCCTGCTGAAACCCCTGGAGGCGCATGTTGAGTAGGGATTATCTATGAGCTTTCCATGTACTGTAAGGTGACCTGAATCCCATGTTAATGCAAGACTACCATGACATAAAATATATAGTATAAAAATATATGTTGCGGATGAAATCTGGGTATTTAACTCCTGCTGCTCTCAAATGTCTTCAGCAGGAACAGTGAAGGTGAAGGGGTTTCAGCTGAACTATAATTCTCACACACAGTCAGAAGTCTTAGACAGGAATAATGAATTCACTGAAAAACTAAAATAAACAAAGAAAAGGACTTCACCTATTGCCTGCTGCTGTCCCTCTTTCATGGAGTCCCTTTTCGTGACTTCCACTAAGGTGTCCAGCATACTTTAGTGTCCTGTCTTCTTCTAGCTGAGGCCTCCTACCTCAGGTTCTCCAAGAGCAACCATACCTTCTTTTTGAAAGTCAACCTGCTGGAGTTTTTTGGCCACTCCAGTTCCTGTCCCAGTTATACTGGGCCATTTCCTCAGGTTCTCCAGCAGCATCCACAGAGGTCAAAAGATGAAGAACTCTTCTAAAGAACCTTCTCTTTATACGTTAACCTTCTGACAATGGTTTCCAAGAATTTGTTGACCACTTCAAGTCCCATCCTACTTATGCTGGGCCACTTTCTCAGGTACTCCAGCAGTATCCACAGAGTTCAAAGGAGGAAGAACTATGGGAGGATACATTCTCTTTAGAAGTCAACCTACTGGTGCTGGTTTCCAAGAGACTTTTACCCCTCCAGGTCTCCTCCCAGTTATGCCCCACCCACTGCCTGGCCATTCTCCCCATTCTGCCCGAAGTGACAAGTAAAACTAGAAGACTTGTGCAAAATGCAGGAATTTTTTTTTAAGATCACCTGATATAGGTGACTCAGGGACAAAAAAGTGGGGGAAACTTATAAGAATTCTGGGATAGCTGACATGTCAGAGACTTGTGAATATCCATAACATCCATGGGCCAATAGGAACACATCCTTCCCACCGTAAATTATTTACATTAGGCACAACTTACTTTCCACACAGTAGCATTGTCCCAAAGTAACTTTTATTAGTCGCTGTTTATTCTCACATGGGGTAGTGTATTACCTTTGACTCTTGTGACTATTTCTATTTCCTTTCTGACAAAATCAAACAGTATTGGGATTATACATGATGAATGGTATAATGTCTTGCTGAGAAGGAAATACAGGTAGTATTTCACACATCTTTCTATGCAAATACACACAATTCTGTTGTTGAAAAAACACAATTCCCATGGTGATACATGACAGAAGGTGAGTCAAACAGAGCAAGACATGTATGGTTCAATGAAGCAATGCATAATAATCCCAGTCAGTTGCCTATAAGTGGCCTTCCCAGCTGCCCTTATGAGTCTGAAGTCTTAGGCTAAAGGTGGCCATACACGGGCTGATTGTAGCTGCCGATATTGGTCCCTTGGACCATTTCGGCAGCTTATCGGCCCGTGTAGGGGCAGGAACGAGGGGCATGCCCGACATTTGGCCTCAAATTGCCCAGATATCGATCAGGCAGATTAAAAGATGTAGTCGGAATGGAGACTGCATTGGCTCGCTGATACAGTCCCAGAACCGACTGCCCCATTGCTGCCATTATAATACGATTGTTTGGCCCCAGGGCCAAACTATCAAATTAGCCTAAATGTTCCCCAATATCGCCCACCCATAGGTGGGTATATCGGGTGAAGATCTGCTCGCTTGGCGACCTCGCCAAACGAGTGGATCTTCATGTGTATGGGCACCTTAGCTCATTAGTAAAGACTGGGGGAAGAAGAAAAAGAGCACTAAGGGGCCGCAAGAGAATATTCAGGAAGCACCTTCTCCCTTGGTTGGCAGTTTGCACCTTGTGCTCGATAAAAAAAAAATCTGGTGCAAGGTCAAGACCACAGCTCAGTCAGATATCGGTCTGGAATGCTGGAAACTAACAACATGAATGTAGTGCTCATCCAACCAGTCTGCATGGAGATTAGGGCATGGCCTTTGAGCCCCTTTTAGACCCTTTAACTGTCTTCACAAATAAAGCTGTTTTATTGAAATGTTCATAATAGAATAAACACTTAGCTGGGACCCTAAACATGTGCCTTATTATATGTAAGTGAATAATGTGCCCCCTATTGTAAAATATTAGGAATTCCATGAACTCTGAGGTGACTTCTAATATCCTCATTGGCTCTTGGCTCTTGTGTATTATAGCCTTACAATATACAGTTTGTTAATTTCCCTATGGGACCAAATTGTAAATTATATCCTTATAAACAGTGCTTAGTGAAGTATATAAATAATATAATAAATAATTTACCTCCTGTTATAAAATATAAGGAGATTAAGAAGTCACCTTGGAGTTCCATGACCTGTATAAAAGCACTCGGCCTCGGTCACCAAGGAGTTCCACCACTTCTATAAAAGAACTCAGCCTTTGGCCTCATGCTTTTATATAGGTAGTAACTCCCTTGTGACTTATAATTTCCTAATATATTACAGTAGGGGGTACTTTGATCACTATACAAATGGTGCTAAGTTTTAATTGGTGCTTCTGTCACATGACTCACTGAAACTTATGTATTATAGTAAATAATGTGCACAACGGAGATCCATGACCTTTATTAGGGATGCACCAAATCCACTATTGTAGGATCCGGCCGAGCCCCGAATCCTTGGCGAAAGATTCGGCCTAATCTTTGCATATGAAAATTAGGATAAGTAAGGGTTACAGAGAAATTTTTTGTCTTCCGTGTTTATGTGGTCAGGTGATTTTAAGGATTCAGGTTTGGTTCAGCAAGAGCTATGGATTCAGCCGAATCCTTCTGAGAAAGGCCGAATCCGAATCCTGGATTCGGTGCATCCGTAGTGCCTTTTTGTGGCCATGGAACTCTTCTGACCTATAATATCCTTATATTTTACAACAGGGGGTACCTTATTCACTATTTATATGTTAAATGGTCAGTTACCCTCTAGGAGGGGTTCTGATCTGCACTGTGAAAACTCAACACTTATGGGCTCGCTGCAAAGTTATTGGAATGAGCTGAGATGTCACCATCGAAATGCTGAGATGAAGGAAGCTGGTTAATAAGAGGAGAGCTTATTTGAATGAAACATCATTGCCCAGTTGGTGCTATGTCTGCTAGTATATATAGAGAGACAGAGACAGGAAAAGAGGGAGAATCAGAGAGATGTAAGGCGCTTATTTGCTACATTTATTTTTGAGGAATATCAATAATAGATAAAGCCTGCTTATGCAGATTGCACATTTTCCTCTTTCTGTAAAAGCGCATTTGCTTTTCCTTCTAGAAAGTTCTGCAATGTACATTCATAATTTCCTGACATTTTCTGGTGCAGGATACTGTCCTGTGTCAGTTGCTTCTATCATATATAGTAGATATACATTTCCCTGTATATACATTTCTGTATTTAACTCTTTAATAGCCATAGCCCTTTGATCTTCCCACATGTTACCAGGAAACATATGGCTTGGCACAGTTCAAAGAGAAAACTGGAAACGTAAAATAGGTCACCAACCCACCCCCTGATGTCATTGCCCCGCAACCTGATGACACCTGCTCCACCCCCTGTCCAGACAGTCCACCGATTAAAGATGGCAATCCTAGTGCTGCCAGTCAGGTCATTATCAGATTTTATAATGCCCCAGGGGATCTTTATTGGGTGCTATATATCCCCAGTCTTGTGGAGGCACCATGATGGTCTGTCTCTTTGGACCCCACTTTCTAAAAGGTGTGGATGGTGCTGCAGGTTGCTATATAGGAGGCCTCAGTAGGAGCAGAGGTAGGAATAGTGGACTGGGGTGTCCAGAGCCCACCGGGTCTGCGGCGTGGGGGCCCCAGAGATGCTACACCCCCTCTTCCCCCTCACTGTGTACCACACCTTATGTCCTTGCAGTTGTGACTAGCAGTCATTGGCTGGTGGACCTGGGTTGTCGGGGGCCCATGAGTGCCGGGGCCCACCAGATTTTTTCTTGGTGCCCTGCTGGTCCAGTCCAACACTGCTGTAATAGCTCACTCTAGGATTGGTAGTCAGGCTGATAGTAATTAGCAGAACAGCCAGAGGCTCCACTGAGAAGAGCAGAAGGGCTTTCCCACCAGGTTGGACCCTCAAGCGGATAGGCTCAAGGAGAGATCCCAAGAGGAGCACCACTTTGATGGCCTTTACTTAGCATTGCCACCTTTTTTTGCCAAAACTTACCGCCTTGGAGGAAGGTTGTTGATGATGTTATGGGGTAGGGCATTTATATCAGTGGGGCATGGGGTGGGAAGGCAGGGTGGCAACAACTACTTGTACTTAGGCCTGGACTGGGATTCAAAATGGGTCCTGGCATTTCAACTGTACAGAGGTGCACACAGCCCCCACCAGCCCAATAAATAGTGACTAGTGGTTCTGTTTAGTTTAGTCAGAGTGACACAGGTATAAACCAAGGTGCCTGGAGATATTTCAATATATTGTATTATATAATACAGCATTGGCTTGGGATGTTGTCTAACCTGTCTTTAACATATAAAGTATTTTGAACAGAAATAGCTTGAGTTTGGAGTTATGTTTGGATATCAGCGCCAGAACTAGGGGTAAGCAGCACAGGCATGTACCCAAGGTGCACAGGGGGGGCAGTACACAATTTCAAAACAAATTATTTTTGAGCTACACTGAGCCCACCTTCACCCATTCTGAATGGTTGGTTTACTTAACATTGAAAGGGGGAGTGGGCAGATGGGTCAGGGGGGTCCTGTGACGTTCTTGACTTTAATGTCAGTACAATTTGGCCCAGTTCTAGTGTACATGAGAAGCAACGCTGCATGAATATTTAAGAGTACATTCATAAAACTTAAATGCATACGTTCTTATCATCCAATCAGAATGTTACTTTCAGAAGTTTTGCTACACTTGACTAATCAAAGCTAATTACTGACTGGATGCTATGGGTAATTATGACTTCAGATTAAAATAACAGTTGTGTGAATCCCCATTCCATTAAGTAATGTAATCAGTGACAGAAATAAGGATTATGGAACAAATAAATTTTGATGGCTGTGATGCTGCTGCTCTGTGCAGATTGACTCCAACACAAAAGGAGATGGAGCATCGCTGGTCGGCCAGCAACACCCATTAATGTTGAAGTATGTGTTTTTTGATCATGGCAACCCATATTAGGTGACCTTCATAGATATATATGTGTCTAAGGAAAGTGATTGACGGGAGTAATAAGTCACGTTACAAGTGGTGACAATCAATATCTAATGGTCGCCAGGTCCTCTTCAAGCCCTGATTTCTTTATTGGAGACGAGTATTGAAAGGACCAGGGAAATATCTGTATTTGCTGCTGTATGAGACACATTGGATGGATCAATAGGTAATAACACTTAGCTTCCCCCAATTAAAAAGAAGAGAATATTGATGGATTTAGTTAACAATGAATAATCTGAATGTCTTGTCATGTCAGGCTAAAAAAAGTACCCCCTCCCCCTCCATGTTGGAGAATTGTTCGGGGAAATGAAAGTGTGTAAATCTGACTTATATTCTACACCTGCCGCTCTGGTATTTACAGTGGGAGAAATCTACTGAAAGTTGTTTTGACAAACAGCCCTAAGGCTCAGCTGCTTATTCTTGCTCTGAGGTCAAGGCAGCCAAACCAGTTCTGGCTGATGGAACCATATTACTTTGTTAGGGCAAGCAAAATTAGGTGAAGGTACAATTACCCTGTAGGAGATTAGACACCCTTGTTCTGCTGTGTCACAAAAGGAGATATATAGGATATATTATAAAACCTACAATCTTGTTTGCCCCTTTTTGGAGCTCCCCATAGATCCTCTCCTTCTTTGTCCATGTTTTAAATGTGGGATAGGCATGTTCTTATGGTCCCTGCCTGAAGCACAGTAGGAAGGGTGTAGCCAATCACAGCAGTCCTGCAGTCACACAAGAAAAACAGGTTTCAGTTCCCTATCAGGTCAGCCTATCTGCTAATTGGTTCTTGTCCTACAGTGCAGTGAGGGGGAATTTCCCCCCACCCAGCTTGGGAAAGGAGGCAGCAGGAAGTGGAACAGGTGGGCGAGACTAGTAGGGTTTTTGCAATAAATCAACCCAAACATTACTTTTTAAATCACATTCCTTCTATATTTAGATGAGTAGAATTTATTGCCATAATATTGCTTTTCACACATAATATGTCCCCTTTAGGCAGAGCAGAGGGCAGTGCCGCAAACTCTTTATACCTTGAGTGAATGTATGAATTGTATGTAAACTGCCCCATTAAAGTGCATGCAGCTGTGACCAGGGGTACTCCTACCGCGAGGCAAGGAAAAAAGCAACAGTTCATGCTTTATGGCTGAGATTTTAGCTGTCTGTATAAAAGGGCAATCGGTCCAAAGTGGTCAGAGATTCCATCTGTTTCCATCACTGCAGAAATATGTGAATTAATTATGAGAGTGATTGAGATAAGAAATATTAGCAAGGACATGAAACTTAATTTATCTTCATTATAGCTAGATATTTAGAGTGGCGGGAAATTTGGGGATGATAGTATCCCTTATGGGGGTTGTTCACCTTTGAGTTAACTTTTGGTATAATGTAGAGAGTAATATTCTGACACACCTTTCAATTAGTCTTCATTTTTTTAAGTATTTTACTTTTTCTTCAGCAACTCTCCAGTTTGGAGTTTCTTGTTGCTAAGTCCAAATGACCTTAGTAGCCAGGGAGTGCTTTGAATGAGAGACTAGTATAAGTTAAGCATAAGTTATACAAGGTGCCAATAACAATAAAATTGTAGCCTCATAGAGAAATAGATTTTTGGCTGCTGGGGTAAGTGACCAATTGAAAATTTGCTTAGAATTGGCCATTTTATAACATGCTGAAAGTTAATTTAATGAGGGCCACAGCTTTAAAATAAAAAAAAAACCTGTGTTTCTATGTCCAGTGGGGCTATGAGAGGGACACTGTAGCAATAACAACAAGGGCCTATCTTGAGCCATCTTAATCTAATTACAACACATAATACTGTAGCTTAGCAAATGACTCCAGAGATAATTATCTGGTATAACCTGAGATATTACCTTGGTATAGCAATGGCTACAACATTATTGGGAGAGGCCCAGACTGACAATCTGTGGGTTCTGGCAAATGCCAGAGGGGCTGCTGTAAGATGCCATAGACAGTCACTATTTATTGGGCTGGGGGGGGCTGTTTGGGCCTCTGTGTACTTGAAATGCCAGGGCTTATCCTGAATCCAAGTCGAGACCTGTTGGGCAGAGGCCTGGTCATTACTTGAGTCAAGTCATACCGCAATGGCTTTATATTTGGCTTTCCCATAGCTTCTTTTTTAGGGGCCTTGTGCTGACCAACTCATTGGGCAGTCATTTAAAATATCACTATCTGTACAGTGTTTAATGCAGTTCTCATGGAAATCTATACCGGGAGGGACATGCACCAAAGACATTTTGCCCAGGGAGGGTAAGTAAAGGGCCACTGTCCAAACCAGTGACAGGAAGAAGGGACTAATTCAAGCCTCTCATACACTTAATGGAAATGTACTAGGCAAATCCATAATGGAGAAGGACCTTGGAGTCCTTGTAGATAATAAATTTGTCTGTAGCAAGCAATGCCGGGCAGCAGCCATAACAGCAAACAAGGTTTGAGCTGTATTAAGATGGACATAGATTCATGGGAGGAGGGGGTTATTCTTCCCCTTTACAGAGCGCTGGTAAGGCCCCATCTAGAATATGCTGTTCAGTTTTGGTCTCCTGTGTGGGATATTATTCAGTTATGAAGAAGGACTGGCCAAGTTGGGTCTTTTTACACCAGAGAACAGGCGCTCAAGGGGGGTATGATAACTACCGTATATACTCGAGTATAAGCCGATCCGAATATAAGAAAACTGGAAAAACTTATTGACTCGAGTTAAAGCCTAGGATGGGAAATGCAGCAGCTACTGCTAAGTTTCAATAATACAAAATAAATACCAATAAAATTACATTAATTGAGGCATCAGTGGGGTATGTGTTTTTAATATTTATTTAAAAGGAAAACAGTAAACTAGCTCTGTAAGCGGAGAAGAGGGTCAACAAAAACAATATGAGTACTACCCCACGCTCATTGCACATTGCCAAATTGGCAGCAGACCCGGTCCCGGAGGGATGTAAGGGTTAATAAGTATTGCTAGTGGGAGCCTAGGCCGGGGCACTGGAGGGTCTGGTTGCGGGGGGCCTAATTTGCACACAAAGGAGACAGGGTGCTAGTCTAGAGGGACCCATGGCACCCGACTCAAGTATATGCCGAGGGTGACTTTTTCAGCACATTTTGGGTGCTGAAAAACTAGGCTTATACTCGAGTATATACAGTATGTATATAAGAACTTTCTAATTTTTTATTTACCAGTAGGTCCTTCAGGCAGACACAGGGGCATCCAATCCGATTAGAAGAGAGGAAGTTCCATCTAAATATTTGAAAAGGGTTTGTTACAGTGAGAGCTGTGAAGTTGTGGAATCCTCCCCCTGAATCAGTCGTACTGGCTGATACATTAGATAGCTTCAAGCAGGGGTTGGATGGCTTTTTAGCAAGTGAACAAATACAGGGTTATTGCCTAACTATGCAACTATGTAATAAAGCTGAAATGATTTAATCTATTGTAAATAAGGTTTGTATGACTTACAGGGCCGCCATCAGGGGGGCACAGGGGGTACAGCCGTCCCGGGCCCGGACGATTTTAACTTTAAAAGGGGGCCCAGCGCTGCTACAGTTTTCTTAGCTCGGGCCCCCTTTAATCTGCTCCGGGCCCTGTCGTTGGTGGTCAGCGGGCGATCCTATTGGTCGCACCCCGTGCGTACATGCACATCAGTATGCACGGGGCGCAACCTTATAAAAGGGCCTGGCGTCGTTCGGCACTCAGAAGTGCAGTGCTGTTGGGAACGAAGGACCTCGCCGGAGGAGCCGTCACCGGAGGATTGTGCTGTGCTGGCTACCAATGTACTAGGGGGGTTTGCTGGCTACCAATGTACTAGGGGGGTTTGCTGGCTACCAATGTACTAGGGGGGTTTGCTGGCTACCAATGTACTAGGGGGGTTTGCTGGCTACCAATGTACTAGAGGGGTTTGCTGGCTACCAATGTATTAGGGGGGGCCCTGCTGGCTACCAATGTACTAGGGGGGCCCTGCTGGCTACCAATGTACTAGGGGGGCACTGCTGGCTACCAATGTACTAGGGGGGCACTGCTGGCTACCGATGTACGAGGGGGGCACTGCTGGCTACCAATGTACTAGGGGGGGCACTGCTGGCTACCAATGTACTGGGGGGGCCCTGCTGGCTACCAATGTACTGGGGGGGCCCTGCTGGCTACCAATGTACTAGGGGAGTTTGCTGGCTACCAATGTATTAGGGGGGGGCCTGCTGGCTACCAATGTACTAGGGAGGGTTTGCTGGCTACCAATGTACTGGGGGGGCACTGCTGGCTACCAATGTACTAGGGGGGCCCTGCTGGCTACCAATGTACTGGGGGGGCCCTGCTGGCTACCAATGTACTAGGGGGGCCCTGCTGGCTACCAATGTACTAGGGGGGGCCCTGCTGGCTACCAATGTCTCATATCTGTGAGTCCTTTGTATTTGTGGGAGGGGGGCCCAGAAATTTTTTTTTGTGAGGGGCCCGTGATTTCTGATGGCGGCCCTGATGACTTACACCTTCCTCTTCTCTGAAACCCAGTCCCCTCTGGTCGAGTACTGATGAAATGGCTGGTTTAGAATGCATGAACAGCAATGAGCAAGGCATATGATTCTGCTCAACTTATTCCATTTCCATGCACATTTGATCCCCACTGCATAATAATGTGGAATGTGTTGGCACTTTATAAATAAAAGATGATATTTGTCTGTGTTTCTCAAGCTTTTACCTGGTGGGTTTTTTTTTCTTTACATATAATTGGGAAAATTTATATTTCAGCTTTCCCTGTGTTTATTTATCTGGGCTGTATGGGGATATATTGATGATATATATATTTGTCATGATTGGATACACACACAAGAAGTCTGACACGCCATATAATGCATAAACATATATAATAAATTCAAATATTGTGGTTGTGCTGGTGGATAAATTGATGATATATATATATATACAAATTTTTTTTTTTAATGTTTTATATATGTATATGCATTATATGGCCTGTTGGACTTGTGATTGTATGTAACTATATAGGGGAACTAACCCTCAGATTTTAACTCTTACCTCCAGTGAACCATGTTCCCTTGCCATTCCCCATCATACTGATACTGATTAGTTCCCCTTAACTTATCTTGAAGATCAGAGCTGCACTCAGAGCTTCTGGGTCAGTGGCTGCCATGTTTGTCCATCTCTCCCATGGTCAACATTGGTGGACTGGACTGACGGTTTATGCTGAACTATCAGTGAAATGAATAGCAGTAAGGAGAAGGAGGTAATTGTCTTCTTTTGTTTTCTTCTAGTAGTTTCATGATAGAGCAAATGCTTTGGGAGTTATATTATAAGTATTGATTGCTCCCCAAGACGATATCTGCATCTGCAGGACACTGTGGATTAACTGTTTCTTATATCCATGTCAGAGATCATGATCCAGGAATATGCACACTGTTCCAGGAGCACAAGTCAGCATCACCTGCGCATGATCGGGGTCGGCAATCATCACAGTGGAGTCTGGGAACAGAAAAAGCATGGTGGCCACCAACCCCTATGCACAGCTTTGGTAGCAGGTACAGAGGAATGGATATATTGTTCAATTCTGGCTAGTAGGGGTGGTGCAGTTAGGAGGAGGGAAACTGTACTGGGGGTATATATTACAAAGCATTATTTTAGTCCAGTAGGGCCCAAGCATTACCTAGGGGAGGCTGACATTTTGGCCAATTAGTCAATACTCTGCTCTTGGGTGGGGCTCACTGATACAAATTGCCCTCAGCAGTTGACAATTATTTTCTTGTTAAACAAGGGGCTTTGAGCTGACAAAGACTGAATTGCTCTTGTTTTAGGGTTTGTTGCTGCAAATTGCATTGTACCATGTGTACAGCCAGCAGAGCATTCACAACACTGCTCTGGGTGTATGCGCCACAATATAGTTACATAGGGTTGAAAAAAAACAGAGTCCATCAAGTTCAACCCTTCCAATTAAACCCAGCACACACAACCTAACTTACCAATCTATACACTCACATACATAAACTATATATATACAAACATCAATACTAACTGTAGATATTAGTACCACAATAGCCTTGGATACTATGCTTGTTCAAGAACTCATCCAGGTCCCTCTTAAAGGCATTAACAGAATCTGCCATTACCACATCACTAGGAAGGGCATTCCCCAACCTCACTGCCCTCACCGTGAGGAACCCCCTACGCTGCTTCAAATGGAAGCTCCGCTCCTGTAATCTAAAGGGGGAATGATTTGCAAACTAAGGGGTGTCCAAGGCGATCATCTACATGCCGCTCCTAGCCAGCCCCTCCTGGATACAGCGCCGAAGCCATTTTACTAAATTGGCAAAAGGGGCATTTCGCCCAGGGCCCACCAGAACATGGGGCCCATTATCAGACCTTTCTCCTGCTAGATCTATTGACTGAAGCATCTTTCCCTGAAATGGCAGGCCCTTCATTTTAATCCACTGGGAGAGCACAACAGTTATACAGCCTCTATAAAGGTATTTTTCACTATTTTTTCCCCCATTTTGTAATAATGCATTACCCATTCCTATGGCTGTTAGTTCAGGAAGGTGCACCTGGACCGAAGTCCTGCTTTGTTAAACACAGACCGTCTTTTTATTACCTTATTATATCCTAGTTCACCTGCTTTGCTCTGCGCCCACTGGCACCTTAAATTGGCCCTGATTCCAATAGGGAAAAATGATAAAAACACAGTAAAGACAGTAATTCTTTCCAGAGAAGGTGCCAACTCTATTTATAAACCATATAAATATATGAAATCAGAACCAAGTTGTGTAGGAAACAAAATGGTTATATTATAAAAGGGGGGTAATTGATTCTTAATGATGTTATTATTACCATAGAATCCAATAGATGACAGTAAGATATTTGACGCTCATGTGCTCTTGTCATCAGCATATTAACAGATAAGAATAACCAGAACTGATGTCGGCCTCCTACGTACATTGATGTTATAACTGCCAGCTGCTATTATTACCAGTGTCACGTCCCCCGCACACGCATTCCTTTTGCACAAACCATAGCAACTTTCTTGCTGATCACAGCATATTTTATCTTATTTAAAAAGGTCATATTAGAGGGGACATTGCGTTAAGTATATTGATATAATCCAGAACTAGATATATACATTTTTCTTACCCTTTCTTTGTCTCTGGTAAATATTAAACTTCTTTGTTTTCTTGGGGCTGCAGCTCTCCCTGTTCTGCAGAAGGGGCCTAGTCTAAACAGGGGCTGGACTCCCATGAAAGGCGCTGAGTTTGTCTGATAATGGTGTGGAGTTTTGTAGGTCAGATCACTAGGTGAGTTGGGTGGAGCAGGGTTGTGGACAACTAAGTGGATAGGGCCCTAGGACTCCTAATGGCTACCCTAAGTGCTTTTATTGATTGGCATCAATGTACTGTTAAAGGAGAAGGAAAGGTAAAAACTAAAGGTGCCCATACACCTTCAGATCCGCTACGGGTGGGTGATATCGGGAGAATCCAGGCTATCCCCGGGGCCAAATGATCAAATTATAACGACGGGTATAGCCAAAGTCGGTCCGGGGACCGCATCAACGAGCCGATGCAGCCCCCGATCCGACAAGATTTTTTAACCTGCCCGATCAAGATCTGGCCAATTTCAGGCCAGATATCGGTCGGACAGGCCCGTCGGTAGTGCCCATACACGGGCCGATTAGCTGCCAAATCTGTCTAAGGGACCAATATCAGCAGCTAGAATCGGCCCGTGTATGGGGACCTTTAGTAAGCTTTATCAGAAAAGTCTATGTAAATACAGCCATAAGCACTTACAGTAATGCTGCACTGAGTCCTCTATCAAAAGAAACACAGGATTTCTTGTCTCTTTTTTTTTAAACATGATGTTCCAGTGTCTGACTTCCTCTCTCAGAAACACCCTTAATTCCTGTGGCCAGAGTCTGCACAGTTCTCTCCTCTCTCCCTTCTCCTGCCCCCCCCTCCCACTAGAATGCTAAGAACTTCCTCCCCCCCCTTAGGAATGTGTAATCTCAGCTATAACGGCTAGACTGACGGCAGGCAGCTACTTAAAATGGCAGTTGCTATCTTGAGCAAAGGGAGAAAGCTTCTAAAGCTGTTTACTCGGGTATGGTAATGGTTTCTGCAGAATAAATGTATTTTTCTAGGTGGCACTGATGTGGCAAATCTATTCTAGGTGGCAGTAAAATGCTAAAATGACTTTCCTTCTCCTTTAACTTAATCCAGGAACACACCTCTGTCACTGACTGGCTAATTCCATCCGTTTAATTTGACCAATAGAAAGAATCTATGTAAAGGGAAAGCAGAAGTAGCCAAGGTACAACATTACAACAGGCACAAAAATACCAGGGTTAATTTGATAAGAATGAATTTAACGTACCTGTATAGTTTCCCCATATAAGAGTCATATTTGGCTTTGGATGAAGTCCTGCGGTACTATGATACTGCCCGCTCTTGCTCTGTAAGTTTGGAAAGCCTCAGGTATTTTTGGAATTTAAATCATAAGAAATCATACAGATGGAAATTGTTTTCAACAAAATCTTAGCAAAAGTCAGCATGGTGACCCATGTCATTTGCTAGTACAGTGCATCATATAACACAGTAGAGGTTAGACAGTTGTTGTTTGTGGTTGAAGAATTTGCTGAAGGTCAAACCTTTAGAGAAGGTCCACTTTAGCTCACAACAAGGTGACATCTATTGTCCTATTACTGACCCCCCCCATGCACAGCGTACTTCCATAACTAAAGACACAGAAAGACCAACTGTGAAGCCCTCTTGGGCCTACAACCGTGTTGCTCAACTCTATCCACTAAGTTGTTCAATTAGTTAATCTTTGGGCCTCCAGTTGGAAAGCCCTAGTCTACAAGAAGGGCAACCTTAATGCAGGCAAGAGGTAGAGGCTGATCAATGTCTTGATATGGAGGTTGCGGAAGATTTCCTAACTCAGTTGGGAGGTTTATTGGTGTATGAACACAGTTTTAATTTGAATGAATTATTAATTTTTTCAATTATCATATCTGTCTGCTTTGGTTGTTATAGTGCCACCTCTCCTCCCTAATGTCATCCTCATCCCTAGCAGCAGTAATCTTACATTTAACCTGAGAGAGGGCTCAGCCTATCTAGAACCATCAAATATTTGAGGGTCAATATTTACCGTATTCTGCGTATACGGTAAATATTGTTTTTGTGGGTAGATATGACCATCACACACAGGCAGCATTGGCCTGATAAGAATAAAAATAGGATCTCTTAGAAATAGGACTTCTGTTGATACGTGAACCATGTAGGTGTGTTCCACTGATGGTTTCCGGTCCTGATGGTGGCATACAGGGGCGGGCCAAGCTGACCGGGCGCCCTAGGCACCCCGGTCGGCATACTCCGCCCACCTCCCCGCCCCCCCGAACGGCGAATGCGCGCCAAAGCACAGGAGGCGGTGCAGGGGGGGCGGGGCGATTAGATCGGTCATTGCCTCCACCCCTAATGACAAGCGGCGGAGGCAATGACAAAGTAGCACTAGGGGTAGGCAGGAGAGGCTCCTGCCTGGCGCCCCTCAATCGTTGCACCCTAGGCAGCTGCCTCTTCTGCCTACCCCTAGTTCCGGCCCTGGTGGCATATCACAAAGGAAAAGAGATACAGAACACAGTACTTGTTAGAGTTAGAATGAGCAGTGCAGAGACTTAGTGCCTAACTGGGATGCCAAGGCCCAACTCTCAAAACTCTTTTTCAACCTTCTTATTCTCCTACTCTCTTTCCTTTACCTTCTATAAATACCCATTTATTTTGCCTCTTTGTTCCAATACAGAAATAGGGAATGAAATAGGCCAAATGGTTACGTACGGGAGGGCCCACTGACACCTGGACCCAGCTGGGAGTTATCCTGGTATCCCGCTGGGCCAGTCTGACACTGCAATGATTAAAAAGGGCCGACAAATACTGGTTTCAATATCAGCTACATTTACAAATAACCATATAACCATCATTTTAATAAGTGTATATTGGAAAGTTGATTAGAATTGCATTCTCTTTAGAAATTGGAAAGAAGTTTCCCTTTAATGGAGCATAGACTTCTGCTTTATAACAAATGACAATGTAACATTACAGTAACAGTTTCTGTTGCCATAGAGACAGAACAGAAAGCGGCGGTGTAAAAGTGTTAAAGTTGTGCAGTTAACTTCTCCAGTTTTCGCTCTCAGTTTAGCGGCCAGTATGTCTGGTTTGCTAGCGGCATCACTGGCAGGAATGAGACATAGATGAGAGCACATTCTTTTGATCCAACAGACCCATTAATGAAGCAATAAATAATTCAGAATCTGTCTGTAATAACTAAAGTCGAAATTCAGAAAATGTCCATTTTGCTTTGAAATGTGTAGAGATTGAATACTTTACAAGAGCACAACGTCACTACGTTCTGCATCTGCATGTACCAGGGGCCACAGGTAGTGTGTATAGAAAGTACAGGGGGCATTGACAGGAATGGGCCAATCCTAAGACTGCTTTGGGTTCAGGAGAAGAATGTCCAATGGTGCCCCTGACTTCAACATCATTTCAGCATAATCTAAACTAAAAAGATTTTGTTTGGGGTCCAGTAAGTAAGCATAAACCAGTGCATTGAGCATCAAAATTGCTTAATAAACACTTCTGTATCAGCTTCTGGGACCAATATAACCTCACTTTCTGCTAATGTTGTCATGATTACCGATAACCCCTAAGCTTTGCCTTTCAACAGTAGCCCAGGGCACACTGAGCATGTGCAGAATCACTGACTCTAAACACATGGGCAAACAAGATCTAAGATGGCGAGTCCCTGCTGAAAACTTTAAAGGTCTAAATCAGTGGTTCTCAACCTTCCTAATGCCGCGACCCTTTAATACAGTTCCTCATGTTGTGGTGACCCCCAACCATAGAGGAGCGGAGTCTCGGTTCCTAAGACCATCGGAAATATGTGTTTTCCGATGGTCTTAGGCGACCCACAGGTTGAGAACCGCTGGTCTAAATCATTCTTCTAGGGCTGCTTAGCCTCTGGGCTGGTACAGTAAGTTAAGTAGATGAAAGCATTGGTAGCTTTTCTTTTTTAGGCTTTAGTTATCATTGAAGCAGAAGATACCTGTATCCTGTTTCGGGTTGAAAAGGGGAAAAATGCAATATATACAATATGATTACACTGAGGGAATTTTGGCGTTTGGATAAAGGAAGCGCTGCACGAGGTTTCTTGCCACAGACATTAGTTCAGAGCCCCAGACAAAAGCTTGAAGGCAAAATAATTCACTGCAGACGGCTTCTTTATCAAACAGTAAATATACATGGGGATAATCTGTTTCCTCAGTATTTTCCCGGCAGTCTTTGGGAGTCATATTGTTCAGAGCTCTGGGAACTGCCATCTGCAGCACTTCCATTATGAATCTGATGAGTAGGTTTATATTTGTTAGAATGATGGAATACAATTCTCTTTTGCTAGCACAGTGATGCTCTCTCATCACTATATATAACAAGATGCTGAACCAGAAGAGAAATAATAGCATCTAATCCATGGCAGAAGCAGGGTGCCCAATTTGCCTGATAAAAATGCCCCGTATATTCTACTCCTCACTTGTGTAGTGTAATTCTTCTTCTTGCTGCATTGCCGCAGTCAGGACTTGATACAGCAGATCTATTCTATAGGACAGTCACCTTCCATATTTGAATCTTTGGTTTAAAAAATATTGCTGGCTTAGTTCTGGCTGAGTTCAGGCAGGCCAAGACTGGCAATCTGTTGGTTCTGGCAAATGCCAGAGAGGCTGCTGTAAGATGCCATAGACACTATTTAGTGGGATTGTGGGGGCTGTTTGGGCCTCTGTGTTCTTGCTAGGGCCTATTTTGAATTCCAGTCTGGTCCTGATTTCAGTCAGAGCTTTGCAATAAGGAAGACCTGGACATCAACCTAAATTACCTCTCCATAACACAACACAACATCATGGCACCCCCAACCAAACTTGGTGCACCTTAACCATTCCCCTTGCTGTGATACTGCAGGGGGTATAAACAGGGATGACTATAAAAAAAAAATAGATAATAGATAATATCCCCAAACCACTGCCAGTTTCACAATCAGATACCCCAATCTGCCAGTATGCTCTGAATGTGGGACTGTATGTGAGACCCAAAACACTACAGATTTAGCATTTAGCTCCAAAGTCTAAGAAAACTTTTGTAGGGAGGCCCTAACAATTAACTTTGTACATTGTTCCTAAAGGCTGGTTTGTTTTATAGAGGAAAAGAGATCTCCAAGATCAACACCCCAATCCTCTGAACCTCCAGTAGAATTTGTTTGTGTGGCGGCCTCCAGGGTTTTTTCCCCTTTTGTTCATTTGCACCCCCCACAACCATGTGGTTTCCTTCCTTTACTGTTTCATAAAGGCACTGGATCATCATATAGTAACTACACTGGAGCTCTAGCAATGTCAAAAATGTCAGTGGTTATTCTAATTATGATATAAGGATAATAAATCCTTAGTGAATATATACCATCCCCCCCCCCCAAAAAAAAAAACATTTGTTGCTATAGAAATTTGGTAGATATTTAGCCTCGGAGTTAACGATCTCCTTTATCATTTTCATTGTGGATCCTCCCTCTTTCTTTGTGGGTTATTGTCCAAGTGAGTCATTGGTGAATAAACCAAAGTTCTTAACTAAAATGCCTAAAAGTAGATCTATATGAAGAGAAGCGTGGGAAGAATCACTGATATGGGGGCCCAACTACTCCTTATGGCAACTGCGGTTCTGACTCAGCAGAGTGTGCAGCTAAACCCCCAGACTATTGACCCTTAAATGCTGATGGCCTAGAGCTCCCAGGATGCCCCTACAGAGCTGGAGATTGAATTCCCTTTCTAGTCTAAAAGATATGGTTTTTTGGGTCAGAACAAGCAGCAGCAGCACCGGGTATCCAGGGATTCAGCGGGACACTAAGTGATGGATGTGCTTCTTTGCAGAGAGAGCAGGAAATTAGTGAGGCGTGTGATGGAATCAGAAGAGAAATAATACGTTTTTGGAAATTGGGATGAAGCCAGGGGAGTATTGAGATAAAATACCTTTATTACAGAGCCCTAATAATAATATAATGCATTGTACTCTTTCCATTATCCTCAATGATTTAGTTACAGTGACTGTTTGGTCAGGGGAGCTTGCAATCAGATTGGTATACCTGCTTCATTTCAGTAGAAGCTCACTAACACTAATAAAATGCAGTGTGCAGGATAGCAGGGAGTCCATTTGCACTGGGCCAGTGGGAAGATGGGGACTTGGTTCAAACTGTAAAGCAGGGCCCATACCCCTTTATAGCAGGATCCACTAATCCACTAGGAGCAGGAACCAATGTTAATGGTGTATATTTTCTATTATGCAGTATGTAGCATATTGGTGCCATATAAATAAAGGATGAGAGGGTGTATTAGGGACCGGAGGTTTTGGCTGTCAGCCAGCAGGGTAGAACCTTATATTGGGATATATTGGCACAAGCTCTCTGCTCACAATTCAAATACTTCCTCTGACTTACTTCTTCCCACTAACTGTTTATTGGCTGGTGAATCTATATTAGCATTTTCCTATCCACCCATAAAGCAAAATAGAATTAGGGCTGAGGTTAACTGATCTTTCTAATCTCCCTTCTTTACCTGTGTACCAATAGGCTAAATGAGACTTAAGGTCCCCATACACTATAAGATCCGCTCGCTTGGCAATGTCGCCAAGCGAGCGGATCTTCACCCGATATCCCCACCTACGGGTGGGCGATATCGGGTAGCAAGTGGCTTTAAAAAAAAAATAATTACATAATAATTACATTTGCGGCCATGGGGCAGTCAGTTCGGGGACCGCATCAACGAGCCGATGCGGTCCCTGATCCGACTGGATTTTCTTACCTGGCCGATCGATATCTGCCCAATTTCAGGCCAGATATCGGTCGGCCAGGCCGCTCGTTTCTGCCCATACACGGGCCGATTAGCTGCCAAATCGGTCAAGGGACTGATATCGGCAGCTTCTATCGGCCCGTGTATGGGGGCCTTTACAGTCCGTTCTGACTTCTATCTGTATTTCTGCCATTTTTGTAACATACGGCAGAAATGCTCCTACGCGTGATATAGAAATTATCTGGAAACTGGTCCATTTATCCAAGCATTCAAGTAAAATACATACCTATTTTGCTGTTACTTTAATGTGGTTTTGTACCTTGGCTATTCCCCTTCTATAGAGGACTCCCTGGCAGAACTTATAGGACTTTAATGAAATGTAATTATTATATTTTTACAGTCACTGAGTGTTGTTATACTTTAATAGGAACATTGTGTTCACATTCAGATTCATTCTCTTTGAATGCCCTTATTTGATGGAGCCATCCATATAAAGATGGAGAGAGGTTTATCATCACTAGAAGCAACCAAATATATTAGAGGAGTGTTGGCCATTGATCAGAATAAGAACATATTGGGTAAATGATACCTTTTATTGCAATGGGTGTCAAACTTTTTTGGTCTAGCATTAGGTCAGAATCCCAAGAATATCTAAGGCACCAAATATATATGCCCCCCCCCCCCCCCGAATCTCACCTGAACTGGCCTTCAAGCTGGGCTTTCAGGTGCATTTTGAAGACCAAATGGCCCTTCTCTCCAGTTCTCACCCAACTGGCCTTAAGTTGGGTAAGAACTTTTTCTATAAAGAAGAAGAATGCCCTTACATGATGACACCCATAGCAATAAAATCAATATACTGTAGATCCAAGTATAACTTTATAATGTTGCAAAGTGGAAAGGGTTTCAAATAGTTTTCTGGTGCTCCATCCAATCCACCTAAAGCCAACTCTAACCTGGGTCACTGGGTGGCTAGCTGTTTTGGTTTGGCTGATAAAGTTCAATCACATCACGTTCCTCTTAGCCTTTTCATGCACAATGTATTGGGGGTGGAAATGAAATATAGAGCATGAGTGTGGCCAAAAGAGCCAAAGAACATTAATAGACAGGACAAGAGAAACAAAGCAACCAAGTTTTATTGATGTATTTTGGGGGAAAGGAAACCAAACTAAGAAACAGTAAGTTTGGGCACTGAAGGGGCAGCTAGATTTAGAGATATGGGTACTACAAACTTCCTGAACTTGCCACAAGGTTCCCTATATTAGCCGTCCTAATGCTGTAGGCTAAAATACTTCAGAGGAATTGCCACTATAAGGGGAAGATCATTTAACAATTATCCTTCGGTATGTTGAGACTGGAGGTGATCTACAGTATGTGACTCTACCCTAATCACACCCTTACCCTGGCCAACTACACCCACTCCCACAAGCCTTGCCTAATTTAAAAGTAATACATAGAGCAGGGATCCCCAACCTTTTATACCCGTGAGCCATATTTAAATGGAAAAAGCCTTGGGGAGCAACACAAGCATGAAAAAGGTCACTGGGGGTGCCGATAAGAGCTATAATTGGCTATTTAATAGCCCCTATGTGGACTGGCAGCCTACAGAAGGCTCTGTTTGGCATTATACTTGGTTTTTATGCAACCAAAATAATTCAAAAATAAGCACTGGGAGTAACATTCAAGGGGTTGGGGAGCAACATGTTACTCACGAGCCACTGGTTGGGGATCACTGATATAGAGAGATAGAACAGGCTTCATTGGTGCACTCGTCTCAACATGGTGCAACTGGGCTGCACTGAAAGGTGTTCTTATTGTAACATTACACCATGCATTTCGCTCAGTTAATATTTGTACTGTACACAAATATTATTATGCTTTTATGGCCTATGGGGTGGTTCCAGCAAACAAAACAAAACATTATTATAAGTGCTTCTACTCCAGTGAAAAGCAAATAAAAAAGTTTCTCTACCCCAACAGGCTGTGTGGCCAGAAATAGTGTTTAACTATTTACCTGCTGTTGAGGTGTACTGTAAATGAGGCCACAACAGGGTGACAGGGGCCCCTGCTCTTAGTGTTTGGTGTAGGGACCAAGCAGGAGGCTGGCTGGGAAACAAGCAAGCAGGCAGGAAGGGATTCAAATCTAAAGTAGCAAAACAAACATGGCAGGAACAGGCACAGAAAGGGTTAACGGCACATCAAGGCAAAGTCCAAGACAAGAAACAGCAAGGGTCATTAAACCACAAGCCCAATGTGCTGAGTTAGGAAAGGGAGCACCTACCACAGGCTGAGTGACCAGCAGCATTCGGACCGGGCACTGGTGTCGCTGGGCTTTAAAGGTTTGCATTACATTAAAGCAGGATCTACCTGCTGCTCACTGTAAATCATACCATCTATGGCACTTCTGGTTTGGAAGTGGGTGGCCAGCTTTATCCGTATCCTATCTTGCCAGAGCCCATTGGCAACCAGCTCAAGAGGTCAGAATAATCAACCCTGGGACCTGCTCATCCCAGAAGCCAATGGGAACATGCTATGGTGACACAGGAGAGATGTTCCCACTGTCCCTGGCCACAGTACCCCCTTGTGCCCCCCTTAACTGCCTGCTGAGCACTCTGCAATGGAAAGCCCAGGATTGCACTGCCAACCCTATGATCTGTCTGCAACTGACATCCATATACCTGCTTTTTACACACTTTCTATATTTTATTATAGACATTATTTTCACTTTTGCTTGTCATTGCACACAGCTAACACTCTAATACACACGTACAAATACATATATCTTTGTTCCCTTACTTTTTTTTTTTTTTTGGATACGTTTTTTTGCCAAGGGAGGCTAGGGCTTTCACTGTCTGACCACCCCGTCTAATACTTTTTTTCAAATTATTTCTAAGCTTTTTATTGAATTGTAGTAGTTCTTTTATTGCATTATTTTTCCATTTTATTGCAGTTCTGTGTAGCTGTTAATTGCTTGTTTGTGCCCATAAAACATTCATAGCACAGCAAAACTACTGAAAATGCCATTTTGACACCTGATCTTACTGGGCCAAGAACAAAATGTATCGCTTTGATTGGTTTTTATTGGATTTGTAGTAATTTTATTGCATTCTACATTGTTCCTGATTTGCAGTACTTTCATTTGATTGGTAAGTCTATGCATATTTGGCATTACACTGTTCAGTAGACCCCTGGCGCTCATATTTAGGGGATTATGTGAGAGATGAGATGCTGCATAGTGCAGGATGGATAATGCTGATAAAAACAATAAGAATATATTCAGAATTTTAATAATAACCTTTAACGCTGAGCTTTGGAGTGTGGTAGTTTGGAGTAGAAAGACACATTAACCTCATTTTGGATTCGGCAGAATGTGTCATTCCCAAAATATATGGTTTTCAGGGCTCTTATGGCACATGGAATGAATGCAGGGTGCTTCTTTTGCAGCAGCTAAAGTGTTAACCATGAAAAATGATATGCACCACTTTCATTTTGGGACTCCTACATCCCATATACTGTACTTGAGTAAACAGTCTGCTCCATCATAAGTCTGGGGCTTCCGGTGCCCACCAGGTCTGCGGCCTCCAGGGCCCTCCTCCTGAGCTTTCCCCCCCCCCCCCCTCCTGCATATGCTTTACCTCCTCCTTAATTTTGTGGCTGGGTTGATGAAGCCCATGATGTCCCGCTGGTCCGGTCTGACACTGAACTGTTCAGCAGATGCCTGCCATTCATTTATGCAACTATCATTCTCAATAAAAAAGTTAAAAAATTAACAAAAAAAAGTATGTTCCTGGATAAAGGGAACCTATTCCTTAACAGTTAAGGTCCCCATACACGGGCCAATTCTAGCTGCCGATAGCGGTCCCTTAGAGCGATTCAGCAGCTAATCGGGCCGTGTATGGGCACTACCGACGGGCCTGCCCGACCGATATCTGGCCTGAAATCGGCCAGATCTCGATTGGGCAGGTTAAAAGATCTAGTCGGATCGGGGGCGGCATCGGTTTGTTGATGCGGTCCCCGGACCGACTTTGCCCATACCCATCGTTATAATTTGATCCTGGGGCCAAACGATCGAATTAGCCTGGATTCTCCTGATATCGTCCGCCCGTAGGTGGGGATATCGGGAGAAGATCCGTTCGCTTGCCAACATCGCCAAGCAAACGGTGTATGGGTGCCTTTACTCTCCTGACGTTATTAAACTGTGCTGGGAATGAACCATTAATAAACTACTTAAGCCCTTTGACCAAAGCTGTGTTGGAATTCTGAGCACAAAATAGGGCATTTCCAAAACAATAAAAATTGTATAACAATAAAAATATTTAAAAAAACTTATGGGCTGAATAACAATCAATGCAGTTTAATGATATCAGCAATCTGTGTGGCTCTACCAATCACTTCTATTTGTGTCCCGGACTGGCAATCTGTAGGTTCTGGCAAATGCCAGAGGGGCTGCTGTAAGATGCCATAGAGTCACTATTTATTGGGCTGGTGGGGGGCTGTTTGGGCCTCTGTGTACTTGAAATGCCAGGGCCTATTCTGAATCCCAGTCTGGACTGGCTGGCATGGCACAATGGTAGATGAAACCTTCCAGATCGATGAACCAACCTATAGCCACAGATATAGATCAGGATCGTGGGGCCACAATGCATGGGTATGGCAAGAATGCCAATAGGAGACAAGTGTTAATACATCAGACCCACTAATAGATAAATACATCAAACTAAATAATATTAAAAGGTCAAGTTATAAAAGAATCTTGTGTTATTTTTCTACCCTCCCCTAGTGGCAATTTTGCACATTTTCCAATAATCCCATAATAATATCATAATATATCAGTTTAAAAAGAAATATACACAGTGTATATGTGCATACATTATTTATTCATGGCGGTGAAAGCAAGAGGAATCGGAGATGATTTCATTATCTTACCTCAATGGTGCCTGAGGGAAATGGCAATAATTCGTTCTGACAGTGGAAACTTAGCTTTTCCTCGATTCCCTCGATAGAGTATAATTAGTATTTTAGCAGCATAATGTATCCCTTTTTGGGTGGACCCTAGATTTTGCGTGACAGTTGCTGCAGTCCTGCTCATTCTGCCCCTGGATGTCTCTGGAATGTTCCACGACTGGTCACGGCTTCACCTACAATATGCAATGGAAGTGACAGGATCAAGGCAAATGAATGCAAAGCTGCTGTTCTTGTGGCCCAATTATTTTTGATGGGATTTTGTTTTTATATCTTTCAAAAACAGGTTATTTTACTAAAAATAGATTTTGTTGGGGGGGCTAGAACCTTCCGGTTTTGCCACCTAGTACTAAAAAACCATATATGATGCACCTGACCCCTAAATAGCCATGGAGAATGCATCCATAACAGTTCCTAATCAGTCATGCAGCATGAATCCGTTCCTAATTATACCTGCAGCATGTACATGTAGCAATTCCCAATTAGCCATGCAGCTATGCAAGATGCACCTGAAATGGTTCCCTATTGGCCATGCAATCTACTATGAATCTGAAAGGGTTCCAACAGATGTCCAAGTAGCTTGCTGTTCAGCTGAAAGGGTTCCAAATCAGCTACACAACCCACTATGCAACTTAAAGGGTTCCCAATCGGCCGCACAACCTACTGTGCATCTGAAAGGGTTCCCAGTTGGCCATGCACCCTGTTGGGCATCTGAAAGGGTTCCCAGTAGGCCATGCACCCTGTTGGGCATCTGAAAGGGTTCCCAGTAGGCCATGCACCCTGTTGGGCATCTGAAAGGGTTCCCACTAGGCCATGCACCCTGTTGTGCATCTGAAAGGGTTCCCACTAGGCCATGCACCCTTTTGTGCATCTGAAAGGGTTCCTGGTAGGCCGTGCACCCTATTATGTATCTGAAAGGGTTCCCAGCAGGCCATGCACCCTGTTGGGCATCTGAAAGGGTTCCCAGCAGGCCATGCACCCTGTTGGGCATCTGAAAGGGTTTCCAGTAGGCCATGCACCCTGTTGGGCATCTGAAAGGGTTCCCAGTAGGCCATGCACCCTGTTGGGCACCTGAAAGGGTTCCCAGTAGGCCATGCACCCTGTTGGGCATCTGAAAGGGTACCCAGTAGGCCATGCACCCTGTTGTGCATCTGAAAGGGTTCCCAGTAGACCATGCTCCCTGCTGTGCATCAAAAAGGGTTCCTGGAAGTCCATGCACCCTATTATGTATATGAAAGGGTTCCCTGGAGGCCATGCACCCTGTTGTGCATCTGAAAGGGTTCCCAGTAGGCCATGCACCCTGTTGTGCATCTGAAAGGGTTCCCTGGAGGCCATGCACCCTGTTGTGCATCTGAAAGGGTTCCCAGGAGGCCATGCACCCTGTTGTGCATCTGAAAGGGTTCCCAGGAGGCCATGCACCCTGTTGTGCATCTGAAAGGGTTCCCAGTAGACCATGCTCCCTGCTGTGCATCAAAAAGGGTTCCTGGAAGTCCATGCACCCTATTATGTATATGAAAGGGTTCCCTGGAGGCCATGCACCCTGTTGTGCATCTGAAAGGGTTCCCAGTAGGCCATGCACCCTGTTGTGCATCTGAAAGGGTTCCCTGGAGGCCATGCACCCTGTTGTGCATCTGAAAGGGCTCCCAGGAGGCCATGCACCCTGTTGGGCATCTGAAAGGGTTCCCACTCGGAAATGCATGATTTGTATTTTACAATCATTTGTAAAATATAAATTCTTCTGTACGTTCGCTGACCCATATATATTGGCATTTGTATTGATTGATATTCCTCCCGTGTGAGCTTCACTGCCCCTGATTTACACTGCCAGAGCTCTGTGTGCAAATGGGCAGCATTACCTAATCACATGCATTAAATGTGCCCATGAAAATATATAGTCAAGAAGTGAAATGCATAGAAATTGTATATACAGTATGTTGTGAATGTATTGTATAAAGTGGCAGCACCATTTCCATAGGTGGTTGTACTTCCACCCCCCACTCCCCCCAAAAATGGAAAACTACTAATACAAAGGGAAATATAAATGCCTCTGATTATATATGCACTTTTAATAGGCATAACATAACTAATGCAGAAGGAAATGAATGCAATAAAACCTTTGTTGTACAAACTAAATAAATGAGCCTTAGGGTGAAGACACACAGAGCTACTTAGTAGCAGCTACTTGTCACGGCTGCTAAACACCAGAAAATCCCCTGCCATAGACAATACTGAGAATTGCCTCTGCTTAAACACATGTAGAGACAATTATCAGTAAATGATCAGCATTGTCTGTTTTAGTAGCCAAGACAAGTAGCTGCTACTAGTAGCTCCGTGTGTCTTCACCCTTAAAGAGGTGGTTCACCTTTAAGTTAACTAAGTATGTTATAGAATAGCCTTTTCTTAGCAACCTTTCAACTGGTTTTCATTTCATTTTTTATAGTTTTTTAATTATTTGCTTTCCTCTTCAGCCTCTTTCCATCTTTCAAATGGAAGTCACCGATCCCGGCAGCCAAACAACTATTGCTCTGTGAGGCTACAATTCTATTGTTATTTTTATTGCTTATCTCTCTATTCAGCCCCTCTCCTATTCATATTCCAGTCTATCTTTCAAACTACTACTGGTTGCTAGGATAAATTGGGCCATAGCAACCAGATAACTGCTGAAATTCCAAGTTGGAGAGCTGCTGACCAAAAACCTAATTAACTAAAAACCTGCAAATAATAAAAAATAAAGGCCAATTGTAAAATGTCTCAGAACAGCACTCTCTACATCATACTAAAAGTTAGGAAAGGCAAAGGCTGCACATTTCTCCTTCCCCGCAGCAAGAAAGGGGGTGTCCTGTCTGTAAGCGACGCAGCAATTGAGGCGCAGCAGTATCTGCAGACTCAGAGCAGGGATAATGAATAACTGGGTTTGGGAGAGCAGCCCTAAGCTTTACTGCAATATAAATAAAGTAGGAGACAATGTGCCAAGTGCATAGATTTAGCAGAGGAATCCTGCGCTATACGGTGCCAAATGATTATCTGGAGTAAACAGCGAAGCAGCCAGCCAAATCCACAAACCGACAGACAATGCGCTCTCATTACTAGGCTGCATGTTTGTACACACTTTAACCTCCTATGTGCCGTGAATGGTACCTCTTGGATCCGGCCTTGCCCACATAGCTTATTTGCACTTATGTTCCTACAGCGCCAATTTAAATACTTAGAGAAAGTTTACGTGGCTTCTTAATTCCAGCCTCCTGTTCATTATTGTGCTTTAAGATATTTTATAGTCATGCAGATTGGCATTAGTGGTTAGTATGTGATCGGCAACTTATATAAAGTAAAACACCTTAATCGTGTATTGTGCATATTCTGATCTTATGTAGCTACCTGCAGTCAAAAGCTAGGTGTTAGAGAACTACTCATTATAGTGTTTGCCTGCCCTCTTCATGTAGCGACTGTCATAGCAGGAAAGCTCACTGATATGCCATGCTTACCAGTATTAATTATGTTTAATTATAGTGCTGAACCCAGGCCAGTAAAGGACGTCATTACCTTCTGACTTCTGGCTGTGGGATAGCAGGTATAGTAGGGAGAGATGGTGCCTATAGTAGCAGTGGGGGGATAATAGCCTCTGGGAAGAGACTGGGGCTGTGGGATAGCAGGTATAGTAGGGAGAGATGGTGCCTATAGTAGCAGTGGGATAATAGCCTCTGGGAAGGGACTGGGGCTGTGGGATAGCAGGTATAGTAGGGAGAGATGGTGCCTATAGTAGCAGTGGGGGGATAATAGCCTCTGGGAAGAGACTGGGGCTGTGGGATAGCAGGTATAGTAGGGAGAGATGGTGCCTATAGTAGCAGTGGGATAATAGCCTCTGGGAAGGGACTGGGGCTGTGGGATAGCAGGTATAGTAGGGAGAGATGGTGCCTATAGTAGCAGTGGGGGGATAATAGCCTCTGGGAAGGGACTGTGGCTGTGGGATAGCAGGTATAGTAGGGAGAGATGGTGCCTATAGTAGCAGTGGGGGGATAATAGCCTCTGGGAAGGGACTGTGGCTGTGGGATAGCAGGTATAGTAGGGAGAGATGGTGCCTATAGTAGCAGTGGGGGGATAATAGCCTCTGGGAAGGGACTGGGGCTGTGGGATAGCAGGTATAGTAGGGAGAGATGGTGCCTATAGTAGCAGTGGGATAATAGCCTCTGGGAAGGGACTGTGGCTGTGGGATAGCAGGTATAGTAGGGAGAGATGGTGCCTATAGTAGCAGTGGGGATAATAGCCTCTGGGAAGGGACTGTGGCTGTGGGATAGCAGGTATAGTAGGGAGAGATGGTGCCTATAGTAGCAGTGGGATAATAGCCTCTGGGAAGGGACTGTGGCTGTGGGATAGCAGGTATAGTAGGGAGAGATGGTGCCTATAGTAGCAGTGGGATAATAGCCTCTGGGAAGGGACTGGGGCTGTGGGATAGCAGGTATAGTAGGGAGAGATGGTGCCTATAGTAGCAGTGGGAGGATAATAGCCTCTGGGAAGGGACTGTGGCTGTGGGATAGCAGGTATAGTAGGGAGAGATGGTGCCTATAGTAGCAGTGGGGGGATAATAGCCTCTGGGAAGGGACTGTGGCTGTGGGATAGCAGGTATAGTAGGGAGAGATGGTGCCTATAGTAGCAGTGGGGGGATAATAGCCTCTGGGAAGGGACTGGGGCTGTGGGATAGCAGGTATAGTAGGGAGAGATGGTGCCTATAGTAGCAGTGGGGGGATAATAGCCTCTGGGAAGGGACTGGGGCTGTGGGATAGCAGGTATAGTAGGGAGAGATGGTGCCTATAGTAGCAGTGGGGGGATAATAGCCTCTGGGAAGGGACTGGGGCTGTGGGATAGCAGGTATAGTAGGGAGAGATGGTGTCTATAGTAGCAGTGGGGGGATAATAGCCTCTGGGAAGGGACTGTGGCTGTGGGATAGCAGGTATAGTAGGGAGAGATGGTGCCTATAGTAGCAGTGGGGGGATTATAGCCTCTGGGAAGGGACTGGGGCTGTGGGATAGCAGGTATAGTAGGGAGAGATGGTGCCTATAGTAGCAGTGGGGGGATTATAGCCTCTGGGAAGGGACTGGGGCTGTGGGATAGCAGGTATAGTAGGGAGAGATGGTGCCTATAGTAGCAGTGGGGTGATAATAGCCTCTGGGAAGGGACTGTGGCTGTGGGATAGCAGGTATAGTAGGGAGAGATGGTGCCTATAGTAGCAGTGGGGGGATTATAGCCTCTGGGAAGGGACTGGGGCTGTGGGATAGCAGGTATAGTAGGGAGAGATGGTGCCTATAGTAGCAGTGGGGGGATTATAGCCTCTGGGAAGGGACTGGGGCTGTGGGATAGCAGGTATAGTAGGGAGAGATGGTGCCTATAGTAGCAGTGGGATAATAGCCTCTGGGAAGGGACTGTGGCTGTGGGATAGCAGGTATAGTAGGGAGAGATGGTGCCTATAGTAGCAGTGGGGATAATAGCCTCTGGGAAGGGACTGTGGCTGTGGGATAGCAGGTATAGTAGGGAGAGATGGTGCCTATAGTAGCAGTGGGATAATAGCCTCTGGGAAGGGACTGGGGCTGTGGGATAGCAGGTATAGTAGGGAGAGATGGTGCCTATAGTAGCAGTGGGGGGATAATAGCCTCTGGGAAGGGACTGGGGCTGTGGGATAGCAGGTATAGTAGGGAGAGATGGTGCCTATAGTAGCAGTGGGGGGATAATAGCCTCTGGGAAGGGACTGGGGCTGTGGGATAGCAGGTATAGTAGGGAGAGATGGTGCCTATAGTAGCAGTGGGGGGATAATAGCCTCTGGGAAGGGACTGGGGCTGTGGGATAGCAGGTATAGTAGGGAGAGATGGTGTCTATAGTAGCAGTGGGGGGATAATAGCCTCTGGGAAGGGACTGTGGCTGTGGGATAGCAGGTATAGTAGGGAGAGATGGTGCCTATAGTAGCAGTGGGGGGATTATAGCCTCTGGGAAGGGACTGGGGCTGTGGGATAGCAGGTATAGTAGGGAGAGATGGTGCCTATAGTAGCAGTGGGGGGATTATAGCCTCTGGGAAGGGACTGGGGCTGTGGGATAGCAGGTATAGTAGGGAGAGATGGTGCCTATAGTAGCAGTGGGGTGATAATAGCCTCTGGGAAGGGACTGTGGCTGTGGGATAGCAGGTATAGTAGGGAGAGATGGTGCCTATAGTAGCAGTGGGGGGATTATAGCCTCTGGGAAGGGACTGGGGCTGTGGGATAGCAGGTATAGTAGGGAGAGATGGTGCCTATAGTAGCAGTGGGGGGATTATAGCCTCTGGGAAGGGACTGGGGCTGTGGGATAGCAGGTATAGTAGGGAGAGATGGTGCCTATAGTAGCAGTGGGATAATAGCCTCTGGGAAGGGACTGTGGCTGTGGGATAGCAGGTATAGTAGGGAGAGATGGTGCCTATAGTAGCAGTGGGGATAATAGCCTCTGGGAAGGGACTGGGGCTGTGGGATAGCAGGTATAGTAGGGAGAGATGGTGCCTATAGTAGCAGTGGGATAATAGCCTCTGGGAAGGGACTGGGGCTGTGGGATAGCAGGTATAGTAGGGAGAGATGGTGCCTATAGTAGCAGTGGGGGGATAATAGCCTCTGGGAAGGGACTGTGGCTGTGGGATAGCAGGTATAGTAGGGAGAGATGGTGCCTATAGTAGCAGTGGGGGGATAATAGCCTCTGGGAAGGGACTGTGGCTGTGGGATAGCAGGTATAGTAGGGAGAGATGGTGCCTATAGTAGCAGTGGGGGGATAATAGCCTCTGGGAAGGGACTGTGGCTGTGGGATAGCAGGTATAGTAGGGAGAGATGGTGCCTATAGTAGCAGTGGGGGGATTATAGCCTCTGGGAAGGGACTGGGGCTGTGGGATAGCAGGTATAGTAGGGAGAGATGGTGCCTATAGTAGCAGTGGGGTGATAATAGCCTCTGGGAAGGGACTGTGGCTGTGGGATAGCAGGTATAGTAGGGAGAGATGGTGCCTATAGTAGCAGTGGGGGGATTATAGCCTCTGGGAAGGGACTGGGGCTGTGGGATAGCAGGTATAGTAGGGAGAGATGGTGCCTATAGTAGCAGTGGGGTGATAATAGCCTCTGGGAAGGGACTGTGGCTGTGGGATAGCAGGTATAGTAGGGAGAGATGGTGCCTATAGTAGCAGTGGGGGGATTATAGCCTCTGGGAAGGGACTGTGGCTGTGGGATAGCAGGTATAGTAGGGAGAGATGGTGCCTATAGTAGCAGTGGGGGGATTATAGCCTCTGGGAAGGGACTGGGGCTGTGGGATAGCAGGTATAGTAGGGAGAGATGGTGCCTATAGTAGCAGTGGGGGATAATAGCCTCTGGGAAGGGACTGGGGCTGTGGGATAGCAGGTATAGTAGGGAGAGATGGTGCCTATAGTAGCAGTGGGGTGATAATAGCCTCTGGGAAGGGACTGTGGCTGTGGGATAGCAGGTATAGTAGGGAGAGATGGTGCCTATAGTAGCAGTGGGGGGATTATAGCCTCTGGGAAGGGACTGGGGCTGTGGGATAGCAGGTATAGTAGGGAGAGATGGTGCCTATAGTAGCAGTGGGGTGATAATAGCCTCTGGGAAGGGACTGTGGCTGTGGGATAGCAGGTATAGTAGGGAGAGATGGTGCCTATAGTAGCAGTGGGGGGATTATAGCCTCTGGGAAGGGACTGGGGCTGTGGGATAGCAGGTATAGTAGGGAGAGATGGTGCCTATAGTAGCAGTGGGGGATAATAGCCTCTGGGAAGGGACTGGGGCTGTGGGATAGCAGGTATAGTAGGGAGAGATGGTGCCTATAGTAGCAGTGGGGGATAATAGCCTCTGGGAAGGGACTGGGGCTGTGGGATAGCAGGTATAGTAGGGAGAGATGGTGCCTATAGTAGCAGTGGGGGATAATAGCCTCTGGGAAGGGACTGTGGGATAGCAGGTATAGTAGGGAGAGATGGTGCCTATAGTAGCAGTGGGGGGATAATAGCCTCTGGGAAGGGACTGGGGCTGTGGGATAGCAAGTATAGTAGGGAGAGATGGTGCCTATAGTAGCAGTGGGGGGATAATAGCCTCTGGGAAGGGACTGGGGCTGTGGGATAGCAGGTATAGTAGGGAGAGATGGTGCATATAGTAGCAGTGGGGGGATAATAGCCTCTGGGAAGGGACTGGGGCTGTGGGATAGCAGGTATAGTAGGGAGAGATGGTGCCTATAGTAGCAGTGGGGGATAATAGCCTCTGGGAAGGGACTGTGGGATAGCAGGTATAGTAGGGAGAGATGGTGCCTATAGTAGCAGTGGGGGGATAATAGCCTCTGGGAAGGGACTGGGGCTGTGGGATAGCAGGTATAGTAGGGAGAGATGGTGCATATAGTAGCAGTGGGGGGATAATAGCCTCTGGGAAGGGACTGGGGCTGTGGGATAGCAGGTATAGTAGGGAGAGATGGTGCCTATAGTATCAGTGGGGGGATAATAGCCTCTGGGAAGGGACTGGGGCTGTGGGATAGCAGGTATAGTAGGGAGAGATGGTGCCTATAGTAGCAGTGGGGGGATAATAGCCTCTGGGAAGGGACTGGGGCTGTGGGATAGCAGGTATAGTAGGGAGAGATGGTGCCTATAGTAGCAGTGGGGGGATAATAGCCTCTGGGAAGGGACTGTGGCTGTGGGATAGCAGGTATAGTAGGGAGAGATGGTGCCTATAGTAGCAGTGGGATAATAGCCTCTGGGAAGGGACTGTGGCTGTGGGATAGCAGGTATAGTAGGGAGAGATGGTGCCTATAGTAACAGTGGGATAATAGCCTCTGGGAAGGGACTGTGGCTGTGGGATAGCAGGTATAGTAGGGAGAGATGGTGCCTATAGTAGCAGTGGGGGGATAATAGCCTCTGGGAAGGGACTGGGGCTGTGGGATAGCAGGTATAGTAGGGAGAGATGGTGCCTATAGTAACAGTGGGATAATAGCCTCTGGGAAGGGACTGTGGCTGTGGGATAGCAGGTATAGTAGGGAGAGATGGTGCCTATAGTAGCAGTGGGATAATAGCCTCTGGGAAGGGACTGTGGCTGTGGGATAGCAGGTATAGTAGGGAGAGATGGTGCCTATAGTAACAGTGGGATAATAGCCTCTGGGAAGGGACTGTGGCTGTGGGATAGCAGGTATAGTAGGGAGAGATGGTGCCTATAGTAGCAGTGGGGGGATAATAGCCTCTGGGAAGGGACTGTGGCTGTGGGATAGCAGGTATAGTAGGGAGAGATGGTGCCTATAGTAGCAGTGGGGGATAATAGCCTCTGGGAAGGGACTGTGGGATAGCAGGTATAGTAGGGAGAGATGGTGCCTATAGTAGCAGTGGGGGGATAATAGCCTCTGGGAAGGGACTGGGGCTGTGGGATAGCAGGTATAGTAGGGAGAGATGGTGCCTATAGTAGCAGTGGGGGGATAATAGCCTCTGGGAAGGGACTGGGGCTGTGGGATAGCAAGTATAGTAGGGAGAGATGGTGCCTATAGTAGCAGTGGGGGGATAATAGCCTCTGGGAAGGGACTGGGGCTGTGGGATAGCAGGTATAGTAGGGAGAGATGGTGCCTATAGTAGCAGTGGGATAATAGCCTCTGGGAAGGGACTGGGGCTGTGGGATAGCAGGTATAGTAGGGAGAGATGGTGCCTATAGTAGCAGTGGGGGGATAATAGCCTCTGGGAAGGGACTGGGGCTGTGGGATAGCAGGTATAGTAGGGAGAGATGGTGCCTATAGTAGCAGTGGGGGGATAATAGCCTCTGGGAAGGGACTGTGGCTGTGGGATAGCAGGTATAGTAGGGAGAGATGGTGCCTATAGTAGCAGTGGGATAATAGCCTCTGGGAAGGGACTGTGGCTGTGGATAGCAGGTATAGTAGGGAGAGATGGTGCCTATAGTAACAGTGGGATAATAGCCTCTGGGAAGGGACTGTGGCTGTGGGATAGCAGGTATAGTAGGGAGAGATGGTGCCTATAGTAGCAGTGAGATAATAGCCTCTGGGAAGGGACTGTGGCTGTGGGATAGCAGGTATAGTAGGGAGAGATGGTGCCTATAGTAACAGTGGGATAATAGCCTCTGGGAAGGGACTGTGGCTGTGGGATAGCAGGTATAGTAGGGAGAGATGGTGCCTATAGTAGCAGTGGGGGGATAATAGCCTCTGGGAAGGGACTGGGGCTGTGGGATAGCAGGTATAGTAGGGAGAGATGGTGCCTATAGTAGCAGTGGGGGGATAATAGCCTCTGGGAAGGGACTGTGGCTGTGGGATAGCAGGTATAGTAGGGAGAGATGGTGCCTATAGTAGCAGTGGGGGATAATAGCCTCTGGGAAGGGACTGTGGGATAGCAGGTATAGTAGGGAGAGATGGTGCCTATAGTAGCAGTGGGGGGATAATAGCCTCTGGGAAGGGACTGGGGCTGTGGGATAGCAGGTATAGTAGGGAGAGATGGTGCCTATAGTAGCAGTGGGGGGATAATAGCCTCTGGGAAGGGACTGGGGCTGTGGGATAGCAAGTATAGTAGGGAGAGATGGTGCATATAGTAGCAGTGGGGGGATAATAGCCTCTGGGAAGGGACTGGGGCTGTGGGATAGCAGGTATAGTAGGGAGAGATGGTGCCTATAGTAGCAGTGGGATAATAGCCTCTGGGAAGGGACTGGGGCTGTGGGATAGCAGGTATAGTAAGGAGAGATGGTGCCTATAGTAGCAGTGGGGGGATAATAGCCTCTGGGAAGGGACTGGGGCTGTGGGATAGCAGGTATAGTAGGGAGAGATGGTGCCTATAGTAGCAGTGGGGGGATAATAGCCTCTGGGAAGGGACTGGGGCTGTGGGATAGCAGGTATAGTAGGGAGAGATGGTGCCTATAGTAGCAGTGGGATAATAGCCTCTGGGAAGGGACTGTGGCTGTGGGATAGCAGGTATAGTAGGGAGAGATGGTGCCTATAGTAACAGTGGGATAATAGCCTCTGGGAAGGGACTGTGGCTGTGGGATAGCAGGTATAGTAGGGAGAGATGGTGCCTATAGTAGCAGTGAGATAATAGCCTCTGGGAAGGGACTGTGGCTGTGGGATAGCAGGTATAGTAGGGAGAGATGGTGCCTATAGTAGCAGTGGGATAATAGCCTCTGGGAAGGGACTGGGGCTGTGGGATAGCAGGTATAGTAGGGAGAGATGGTGCCTATAGTAACAGTGGGATAATAGCCTCTGGGAAGGGACTGTGGCTGTGGGATAGCAGGTATAGTAGGGAGAGATGGTGCCTATAGTAGCAGTGAGATAATAGCCTCTGGGAAGGGACTGTGGCTGTGGGATAGCAGGTATAGTAGGGAGAGATGGTGCCTATAGTAACAGTGGGATAATAGCCTCTGGGAAGGGACTGTGGCTGTGGGATAGCAGGTATAGTAGGGAGAGATGGTGCCTATAGTAGCAGTGGGGGGATAATAGCCTCTGGGAAGGGACTGGGGCTGTGGGATAGCAGGTATAGTAGGGAGAGATGGTGCCTATAGTAGCAGTGGGGGGATAATAGCCTCTGGGAAGGGACTGTGGCTGTGGGATAGCAGGTATAGTAGGGAGAGATGGTGCCTATAGTAGCAGTGGGGGATAATAGCCTCTGGGAATCGACTGTGGGATAGCAGGTATAGTAGGGAGAGATGGTGCCTATAGTAGCAGTGGGGGGATAATAGCCTCTGGGAAGGGACTGGGGCTGTGGGATAGCAAGTATAGTAGGGAGAGATGGTGCCTATAGTAGCAGTGGGGGGATAATAGCCTCTGGGAAGGGACTGGGGCTGTGGGATAGCAGGTATAGTAGGGAGAGATGGTGCCTATAGTAGCAGTGGGATAATAGCCTCTGGGAAGGGACTGGGGCTGTGGGATAGCAGGTATAGTAAGGAGAGATGGTGCCTATAGTATCAGTGGGGGGATAATAGCCTCTGGGAAGGGACTGGGGCTGTGGGATAGCAGGTATAGTAGGGAGAGATGGTGCCTATAGTAGCAGTGGGGGGATAATAGCCTCTGGGAAGGGACTGGGGCTGTGGGATAGCAGGTATAGTAGGGAGAGATGGTGCCTATAGTAGCAGTGGGGGGATAATAGCCTCTGGGAAGGGACTGTGGCTGTGGGATAGCAGGTATAGTAGGGAGAGATGGTGCCTATAGTAGCAGTGGGATAATAGCCTCTGGGAAGGGACTGTGGCTGTGGGATAGCAGGTATAGTAGAGAGAGATGGTGCCTATAGTAACAGTGGGATAATAGCCTCTGGGAAGGGACTGTGGCTGTGGGATAGCAGGTATAGTAGGGAGAGATGGTGCCTATAGTAGCAGTGAGATAATAGCCTCTGGGAAGGGACTGGGGCTGTGGGATAGCAGGTATAGTAGGGAAGATGGTGCCTATAGTAGCAGTGGGGGGATAATAGCCTCTGGGAAGGGACTGGGGCTGTGGGATAGCAGGTATAGTAGGGAGAGATGGTGCCTATAGTAACAGTGGGATAATAGCCTCTGGGAAGGGACTGTGGCTGTGGGATAGCAGGTATAGTAGGGAGAGATGGTGCCTATAGTAGCAGTGGGGGGATAATAGCCTCTGGGAAGGGACTGGGGCTGTGGGATAGCAGGTATAGTAGGGAGAGATGGTGCCTATAGTAGCAGTGGGGGGATAATAGCCTCTGGGAAGGGACTGTGGCTGTGGGATAGCAGTTATAATAGGGAGAGATGGTGCCTATAGTAGCAGTGGGATAATAGCCTCTGGGAAGGGACTGTGGCTGTGGGATAGCAGGTATAGTAGGGAGAGATGGTGCCTATAGTAGCAGTGGGGGGATAATAGCCTCTGGGAAGGGACTGGGGCTGTGGGATAGCAGGTATAGTAGGGAGAGATGGTGCCTATAGTAGCAGTGGGGGGATAATAGCCTCTGGGAAGGGACTGTGCATGTTGTTAAATGGATGTGTTACTATTAGATGCCATTGGTAAATGAATATTAAATATAATCCAATTTGATTAGTTTCCCAGGGCACAGCTAAGGCAGCTCAAGTTGGAAGATCAAAAAGATCAAAATCTCTGGTTTTCAAATCAAGCTTCGTTCTTTTCTTTGCCTTTTATTCTTACAGTTTTACCCCACTTTACCTTTGAAGCAAATACAAGGTGCCAGTTATATTGCCTGTATGTACATAAATCACCACCATTGCCTTACAATGAATTGGAAGTGGAGTGTTTCCTCATGCAGCAGCATCAAGTCGCGCTACGTGGGAACCTTAGTGAGAATCAATGAATGAACCCAGACTGTCCGACATGAGATTCTGACTCTTTAACATTCATAAAAGGGGCAACACACCCCATTGCTTACTGAATAAACATTCTGCCTATTGTTGTATTAAGCACATTTGTGGTTTTGGTTCCCTGCAATAACATTACAGAAAATGAAGTTGAAAGTGCTGTCATTTTGTACTTCTGGAACTTCCTTCCTTGCAATTGGTCTTAATTTTTTATTATCTGTGATTTTTTTAATGATTAAGCTTTTTGTTCAGCAGCTCGCCAGTTTGGAATTTTAACAGCTATCTGGTTGCTAGGGTCCAAATTACCCTGACAACCAAGCAGTAGTTTGAATGAGACTTTGGGAAATGAATAGGGGAGGCCTGAATAGAAAGATAAGCAAGGACAAATAAAAATAGCAATAAAATTGTAGCCTTACAGAGTAATAGTTTTGGGCTTCTGGGGTCAGTGACCCCCATTTAAAAGCTGGCAAGAGTTGGAAGAAGAAGGCAAATAATTCAACAACTATAAAAGACAAAAAAATAAGACCAATAAAAAAATTGCTCATAACTGCTCATTCTATAACATACATAGGGGCACATTTACTAATCCACGAATCCGAATCACGAATGGGAAAAAATCGTATTGGAAACAAAAATTTCGGAAGATCGCATATATCACGAAATTGCTTCCGAAAAAATCATATTAGTCACGATAATATCGTATTGGCGATCCGAAAGTCCCGAAATTGTCGTACCGAACAATTGTTAACAGCGGTAAAACCTTTCTGATTTTTTCGTGCAAACGTCCGAAAAAGTCGTGTGCTGTACGAAAAAGTCGTGCGCCATATGAAAAAGTCGTGCAGACGCCCGAAAAAATCGCGAAAATACGCTCGGAGCGTTCGTGCTTTTGTAAATGTGCCCCTAAGGGGCTGATTTACTAAGACACGAATTCCGACCGAATTGGAAGAATTCCGATTGGAAAACGAACATTTTGCGACTTTTTCGTATTTTTTGCGATTTTTTCGGCGCCTTTACGACTTTTCGGAAATTATCGCGACTTTTTCGTTACCAATACGATTTGCGCGAAAAAACGCGAGTTTTTCGTAGCCATTCCGAAAGTTGCGATTTTTTCGTAGTGTTAAAACTTGCGCGAAAAGTTGCGCTTTTTTCGTAGCGTTAAAACTTAAAAGGCGCGACGTTTCGCGCAAGTTTTAACACTACAAAAAAATCGCAACTTTTTGCGCAAGTTTTAACGCTACGAAAAAATCTAATCTTTCGGAATGGCTACGAAAAACTCAAGTTTTTTCGCAAAAATCGTATTGGTAACGAAAAAGTCGCGATAATTTTCCGAAAAAATCGCAAAATACCGATCATTACGAAAAAAACGCAATCGGACGCATTCGGCCCGTTCGTGGGTTAGTAAATGTGCCCCTAAGAGTTTTTTATAGAGGCGACCGACCCCTTTAAAGGCAAACTACTCCTTTTTTTCCATTTTCCTGTCTCAGGCAAGCTTCCTTTATAATGAACTCTTCCTTATCTGTTAGCCCGAGACACAGGCATCTGAAAGATCTTGTTTATACAGACACATTCTCCTGATTACTGGGGGGCGGAAGTGTAGCAAAGGTAAAAAACAAAACAATAATCCACGTGTGCTTTATAATAAAAATAAATACATGTTTTTAATGAATTGGATTGAAGATTTAATTTGGAACAGCCGCAGGGTCCAATGTATCTATATGGCTGAAGCCCTTGCCTTGTTTTACACATGAACCTCAGGGGTTAAAACAGGACCCATAAAACTCTGGCCCCCCAGCCATATTGAACAGAATGTTACAGAAAGTGCTAAATTTGGCTCCCGATGCGTCTCCGAGCGCCTTTGTCTCTGTTCCTCCCGCTGGTGCCGCCCAGATTTCTGAGCAATCAAATCCAGGGGCCTCCAACATGCTAATTATTCTTATAAATAGACCCTGCTCTTTCTTCACACTTTTACTAGAAAAAGCTAGAGATGAGCCACAATTTACTGACACAGCAGGAAGACAGAATTAACCCCTTGACTTCCTGGGGAAGCAAAAAAGCAGAAGAAAAAAAGAAAAAGAGACGTATATTTCTGGCTCCCCAAGCGGATAATGTTCTTTTAATCTGAAGTCAGCACACTTCCAACCCCTCAACGCAAATGATCAGGGTGGGTGAAGGTTTATAGCTGCCGAATGTGTTATAAAGAGTGGAATTTGCCTATAAAGCAGTTGTGGCTAGCAGACTTTCCAGGATCCGACTGTCCAAACAGCACCCTGAGATATTTATTGCAGTTGTGCATCACTGCAATGCATTGTATGAAGCTTATTATAGACTCATCACACCAAAGGATATATAGTCTATGACTTTCCCTTTACAATAATGCGAACAAAGGGTAATTATCAGCCCGCAAGCTCATTTACTAAATCAAATGCCTCTTCCTTATTGGGAAACCATTTATTTTGGTATTGAACGTGCGGCTATTGTGCTGTGCCGTGAAGGTTTTATTTTGCAAAAGAAAAAGTTTAACCATAAAGATGCACCTGCCCTTCTTGGATTGTCCAAGACAAAGTTCCTTATTAAAATATAACTTTTATTCAGTATAAATAAAATGCACACCATGAGTAGGTGTAATAACAGAAAATTTGAAACAATAAAATATATTAAAATGATCAAAAACAGCGCAGGGTTACCTGGTAAGGGGGAGCAAACCAAGGGAGAAAATAAGTCAATTAACGATTGCACTACTGGGTTATAACACACGTGGAATGCTGGATTCCTGATACCACTATAAAGGTGCCCATAGACATGAAGATCCGCTCGCATGGCGAGGTTGCCAAATGAGCGGATCTTCTCCCGATAACCTGCCCGATCGATATCTGGCCAATTTCCGCCCAGATATCGGTCGGCATGCCCTTCGTTCCTGCCCCTACACAGGCTGATAAGCTGCCGAATTGGTCCAAGGGACCACTATCTGCAGCTATAATCGGCCCGTGTATGGGGACCTTAACTCAGATATCACTATCTAAAAAAGTGGCTAAAAGATCCTGCCATCAATGTGTGAAATCACACCAAATCAAACCCACACACATTCCATGCAGTCATGGCCAGATTTCTCAATAGGGCACCCCGAGGCCGCCCCCTTTTGCCGCCCACCTCGGCACCCAAGCATCACGCATGTGCACCGCAATGGACCTTCTGTATTGCCAGGCCTCGGGTTCAACTGGATTTGTTAGGATATGAATCCCATTGAAGTAACTGGATACAGACTTTCTTATGAGCCGCTATCAAATGTAAAAATAGTTGTGGAGCAACAAAAGCATGAAAAAAGTTCCAAATAAGTTGCCAAATAAGGGCTGTGATTGACTATTTGGTAGCCCCTATGTTGACTGGCAGGCTACAGAAGGCTCTGTTTGGCAGTACACCTGGTTTTTATGCAACCAAAACTTGCCTCCAAGCCAGAAATTCAAAAATAAGCAGCTGCACTGAGACCAACTTCCAAGGGGTTGGAGAGCAACATGTTGCCCCCGAGGCACTGGTTGGGGATCACTGATTTAGACCCACAGCTGCCCCAAAGGAGGATAGGGAGTAGATATGGGTTAAGGGAACTCCATGAAAATGCCTGTCCCAAAAATTGTTGCAAGGTCAGGGATGCCATCTAGAAGGAGACATTATGTAATTTAGCCAGGGAGCTCCAGTGTTATGGGGGCCTGGAAAGACACAGCCGTACCAAATCATGAACCAAAAACAGGACAGGGCTTAGCCAAGAATTGCACATGAATGGGAGGATGGGGCAATGGCGATTGCCTTCTATATGGGATCTTTTTGTTTCATAAGCACAACCCCATTCTACTTAGTTGGAAGGGCCCAGCCATCAATGTTCCCTCCAAGGTGTGCACTCGTGTGAGCACACACACATTTTGAGGGCAGTGCACAAATCTATTCTGAACTGAGCACACCATTTTTAAAAATGCGCACACAGCTTTAAAGGACATGTCAACCCCAAAAAGAATTGTTTGTATAGGAAAAGAAAACATAATTCCAAGCAACTTTGAATTTATTGAAAAATGTTAGTGGGTATTGGAAGGGCAACATCAGGGGTGGCAGTGACTATTTGTACTTCTCCGATGGATGGGCACAGTATCTGCATGACCAGCAGTTCCCTGTGTTTCCCTGTGAGCACTTTCTCCACGCCAATTTCCGTTCTCCAGAGTCATTGGTTGGAGGTGTAACCACTGCCTAGATGATTGACAATTAACCCCTCTATCTCCCAACAGGACTGTAATACTCATTGGCTCCATGTACAAAAAGGGTTAATTTATTATATTAGTCTTAAAGAGGATGTCTGTGCCTTTCTGCACTGCTGGTTCTGCCTCCTGACAGAAGTAAGGCTTGTATGCTCCTTCACAGGTCTGGGAATCTGCTGCTTTTAGCTACATTTGTTCAAAAATCAGAGCCACCAGGGCAGGGAATAGAAGGGAAATCTTATTTTCTCCGTGCTTATGTTTGTGCATTCCAGGGTGCCCTAAACATTAATAAATGTTTCATATGAAAATCTTGTGCTTTTCCTGGAACACAGGGTGCTCAGACTTCCCTTTATAAACTGAATATAGTAAAGGCAAACTAATCCTCTACAACTGATTAAATGAAATATATACAATCATATTTAAAGGTCCAGAGAGGTAATAGAAACAATAACACATATCGCCCAAGGTTTTAAGCATGCAATGGACCGGTCCAGCTTAGCTTCCAATAGGTAATGACGGAACTGGGCAATTGGACCTGTTATTAGTGTGAATATCTGTAAGGCTATACGTCATACTGTAATAGTAGTGTAGTGTGCTGAGTTGCCAGAAGGTGGCAGTATATATTAGTTGATTGTGCATTTATATATTGCCCTCTGTATAGAGAAAGTGCAGGTAAAACCTGTGCCCTATTAGGGATCTGCCCCTTGCTTGGGCTGGTTTTAGAGAAGAGCAGTGGATTCTCGGGGAGAAGGGGGGGAATTGGGGTGCTTACATAATAACAAAGGACATATGTTGTGTCACACTCAGTCTGGTTGTTGTAGTTCAGCAATAGCTAGAGGGCTGCGGGATGATTTCTGTTATCTCTCCTGCGCCAAACAAGGGGGCCCCAAGGTCTCTGCATTGTCAGGGGCCCACTCTTCTCTAACATCTCTACTCTGTACGGTTTGACTTGGCAATTTGATCTTTGCTGAAGAAAGCAACATGGCATCTCCAGCAGGACATGGGATTCCCCACCACTGTGACATGCTGTGCTGGTGGATCACACTCAGCTTTTCTCTTTGGTGGAGTTTCAGCCTCCAATCCCTGGGCTCTTTTTATTATTTGATACATAGCTTTCTATTTTCTGCTCTTTTTTATTGCCCCTTCTAGCACTTTCTACTTCTCCAGGTGTATATATAATTTTAACAAACTGTGTTGAATTTATATGGATTTATATACTGACTATATTATAACTTTGGATGTGAAGCATTTGTCTTTACGCTAGTGACAATCGTGACTGCTATGGGCATCATTGTTTTGTGTGGTTATATATTTATATAGCACCACATGTATGAACAGTGCTTTACACACAAATGCAAAATGTACTATACCCTCATACTGTACTACTGTACTACGGAAAACAACATAGCAACTCCTACATATAAAATACAAATATAGAGAGAAGGCAGTCAGTAATAACTATGTACCAGTTTTGCCCCCCCATTCACAGTGCCCCCAATGGCCCAATAGACAGTACCCACCATACACAGTGCCCACCATACACAGTGCCCCCAATTGCCCCCCATAGACAGTACTCCCCATACACAGTGCCCCCATAGACAGTACCCCCCCATACCCCCTCTTTGGCTCCTTCTTCTTTTGCGGCTCCTTGTGCGGTGGTGGTGACAGGCCCTTTTATAAGGTTGCGCCCCGTGCGTATGTGAGACGTCAATACCCACGGGGCACAACCTTATAAAAGGGCCTGTCGCCGCCACTGCACAAGGAGCCACATAAGGAGCAGGAGCCGCACAAGGAGCAGGAGCGCCCGGCAACTAAACAGGACAGTGGGATGCGCTATTTAAACCAGGACAGTCCCGTGGAAAGCAGGACAGTTGGAGGGTATGAGTTACACCATTATATATTTTGTCAAAGTTTTGTTTTACATAATTCATTCTGTAAGTAACTGGTTTTGTTGTATAGATGTTATACATTTGTGAGATAGAATTTTGTTAAAATTTACAGAATATCGTTTGTAATATAATAATATCCTTTTGTGCACAAAACTGATTTTTGTTTTCATTCTTCACTTGAAATATATATTTTTCCACACATTAATTCTGTGTACTGGGGATTGTTTTTTGAATATAGAATGTATTTTTGTAGACAAAATGTGCATTTTACAAACGGCACCCCAAAGAATGGTGGTGGTGCTAAACACTAATGATTATCTTGACGAAGCAAAATTACAATTGATTGAGACTGATACATATCAGGTTTTGAAACACAATCCACTTAGGGGCACATTTACTAACCCACGAACGGGCCGAATGCGTCCGATTGCGTTTTTTTCGTAATGATCGGTATTTTGCGATTTTGTTCGGAAATTATCGCGACTTTTTCGTTACCAATACGATTTGCGCGAAAAAACGCGAGTTTTTCGTAGCCATTCCGAAAGTTGCGCAAAATCTGGCGATTTTTTCGTAGCGTTAAAACTTGCGCGAAACTTCGCCTTTTAAGTTTTAACGCTACGAAAAAGGCGCGACTTTTCGCGCAAGTTTTAACGCTACGAAAAAATTGTCAGATTATTCGCAACTTTCGGAATGGCTACGAAAAACTCAAGTTTTTTCGCGCAAGTTGTAATGGCTACGAAAAACTCGCGTTTTTTCGCGCAAATGGTAACGAAAAAGTCGCGATCATTTCCAAAAAGTCGTAAAGGCGCCAAAAAAAATCGCAAAAATATGAAAAAGTCGCAAAATGTTCGTTTTCCAATCGGAATTTTTCCAATTCGGATTCGAATTCGTGTCTTAGTAAATCAGCCCCTTAGTGTTAGGGTTGTTATGTGAAATGGTGGAAGAAGGGTGTCAAAATGGAGTTTTTAATAAAGGAGTAAAGGAATTTTTGATTACTGAAAGTCCTGTTGTTCGGGTGTTTTATCATCTACTAAAAGTACATAAACCACAGTGTCCTCCGGTGGGAAGGCCAATCGGTTCTGGTATTAATTCTTTGAATGAGAACTGAATTTTTGGATATATATTTCCAGCCGTTGGTTTGTAGATTGCCTTCTTATTTAAAAGATACAAAGCATGTGCTCCAGATATTTGTACATTGTCATTGGAAAGCTCCCTATAATTGGGTAATGACTGACGTAGTGAGTCTCGACTCAATATACCCCATACTGTAGAAATTCGGGAAACTGAACATCATTTCAATCGATATAGTAATTACAGTCATTTAACAACAGATTTTTTATTAAAGGTCCTGGTTTATCTATTAACCCACAATTTCTTCATGTTTGACTCCATTTTTTACCTCCAAAGATGGGGGATCTCATTGGGTGCAAAATTTGCACCCACTTACGCCAACCTATTAGTCTGGCAGGGGGATAAAGAATCATCTGAGAAATTTGTGGAAAACTTGAATAAAAATGAATAAAATATACGTTACTAGCGACTTTGGAGGAAACACAATTACATTCTTAGATCTCAAACTGAAGGGGGAGAATGGTCGAGTACTTACTACGGTGTATAAAAAAAAGATTGTGCAGGTAAGTGATTGTTGAGAGCAGACTCCTGCCATCTGAAGCATCTCTTATGGGTGAAGACACACAGAGCTACTTAGTAGCAGCTACTTGTCACGGCTACTAAACTTCAGAAAATCCCCTGCCATAGACAATACTGAGAATTGCCTCTGCTAAAACACATGTAGAGACAATTAAAGGATCAGCATTGTCTATTTTAGTAGCCACTACAAGTAGCTGCTACTAGAAGCTCTGTGTGTCTTCACCCTTCCAATAGGGCAGTTTTATCACTTGCAAAGAAATTGTGGAACAGGTAAAGAATATTTAAAACAGGCATGTCATCTATATGATCCATTTCTGAGTAGGGGTTATGATAGTGAAATATTGGAGCGTGCTTTTTTTAACAGCATTTAAAGGAACAGTAACACCAAAAAATGAAAGTGCATAAAAGTAACTAAAATATAATGTGCTGCTGCCCTGCACTGGTAAAAGTTGTGTGTTTACTTCAGAAAGACTACTATAATTTATATAAATAAGCTGCTGTGTAGCCATGGAGGCAGCCATTCAAAGGAGAAAAGGCACAGGCACATAGCAGATAACAGATAAAACACTATTGTATTCTACAGAGCTTATCCGTTATCTGCTATGTAACCTGTGCCTTTTCTCCTTTTTTCCAGCTTGAATGGCTGCCCCCGGGGCTACACAGCAGCTTATTATATAAATTATAGTAGTGTTACTGTAGCAAACACACCAGTTTTACCAGTGCAGGGCAACAGCGCATTATATTTTTATTACTTTAAAGCTCTTTTATTTTTTGGTGTTACTGTTCCTTTAAGAAAAAGAGACGTGATTTGCTTAAAAATAGAGAGGAAAAAGAAAAAGGCTTTTGAGATACCAACATTTGTAACTTCTTATAGCAACCAGTGATGAGCGAATCTGTCGCAAAACGGCAGAAAATTTTTGCCTTTTTGACGCGCGTCGTTTTTTTTTTTTTGACTCAGGCGACAATTTTTCAATGCGGGCGATGTGCGCTGAATTTTCATGAGGCAAATTTTTACTCCTGTTTCACAAAACAATCCACTAATGGTGAAACGCAGAAATTCGCTGAGAATCCATGCCTGCTAAATACGTTTTTTTTCTGGCCTTGAAAGCCGTATAAACTCGACATGGTATAAATTCAAATCAAACGCGATCATTGCTGTATTTCTAAAATGTCACGATAATGTTTGCATCGTTTGAACGAAAATTTCAAGTTTACATTGGAAAATCCTGCGTTTTTCGAGTTGAGAGCATTATTAGAACTCGAAAAATTTGAGTTTAAACGGATTTTCATTTCCATCAACCCTCTTTATTTTTCCCAAACAGGAGTTGCTCCAGCAGCCATTTTAGAAGCATTGGCGCTCTTGGAAAACAATAATGTGTTTATTAACGGATAATGGATATATATATATTCCTTGTATAGGAACAGTTTGGGGCTGATTTACTAAGACACGAATTCGAATCCGAATTGGAAAAATTCCAATTGGAAAACGAACATTTTGTGACTTTTTCGTATTTTTTTCGATTTTTTCGGCGACTTTTCGGAAATTATCACGACTTTTTCGTTACCAATACAATTTTGCGCGAAAAAACGCGAGCTTTTCGTAGCCATTCCGAAAGTTGCGCAAAATCTGGCGGTTTTTTCGTAGGTTTAAAACTTGCGCAAAAAGTCGCGCCTTTTTTCGCGATTTTGCGCAACTTTCGGAATGGCTACGAAAAACTCACGTTTTTTCCCGCAAATCGTATTGGTAACGAAAAAGTCGCGACAATTTTCCGAAAAAATCGCAAAATACCGATCATTACGAAAAAACCGCAATCGGACACATTCGGCCCGTTCGTGGGTTAGTAAATGTGCCCCTAAGAGTTAAGAGCCGTTTTCGGTTTATTGAAAGTTTGTGATATGATGTCATTTCCTTTGTGTGTTTTAACAAGAGGGTTGAAACCCTCACTATTAAAGGAACAGTAACACCAAAAAATGAAAGTGTATAAAAGTAACAGTAAAATGTGCTGCTGCCCTGCAAGTTGTGTGTTTACTTCAGAAACACTACTATAATTTATATAAATAAGCTGCTATGTAGCCATGGAGGCAGCCATTCAAAGGAGAAAAGGCACAGGCACATAGCAGATAACAGATAAAACACTATTGTATTCTACAGAACTTATCTGTTATCTGCTATGTAACCTGTGCCTTTTCTCCTTTTTTCCAGCTTGAATGGCTGCCCCCATGGCTACACAGCAGCTTATTATATAAATTATAGTAGTGTTACTGTAGCAAACACACCAGTTTTACCAGTGCAGGGCAACAGTGCATTATGTTTTTATTACTTTGAAGCTCTTGCATTTTTTGGTGTTACTGTTCCTTTAAAGCCTATGATTAAGTCCATTGTGGACGAAACGCATCAAGCTGTTTTTTTAACGTTCTAAATGGAATAAAGGTTTTGAATTTTTGTCCGGTGTGCGAGCCTTTCTGCAGAATTGCTGTAGGCAATAGACATTTGTCTAATTTCTTTTATAATTCACTTTATTTAGCCATATGCTGCAAAACATGCACAAAGACCCCCAGAACATTCCATCCTTTCCTTATTTCTAATACAAATTAAAATCAGCTCTACAAAATAATTACCAAATAAAGAAATACCAGCAGAAGTCAGGAACAATTAGGCCACTGCCTGGTCCTCCCTGGCACCCCCCAGTTGCACCCACCCCGATGGTGTATCCAGAGGCCCATTAGCAAAAACATTGTCCCCAGGCCTCATTCTCATAATGGGATCACTGCCAGCTTCTTCTCTTGCCTATATCCCTCCATGTAGGATGGTGTGGACTGCACTATTTCTTGTTTGGAAAGAGTTAATTCTTTGTACCTATGGGACCTCTCAAATATTAGGGGTTGTATTGACTTCTTTCAGATTTGTCAGATTACTATCAGGATCATTCAGCCAATCTAACATCTGTTGGAAGCAGAAATGTACAATGTGCAGAATTCCATGCCAGCCTATTATAATGGCTGAGGATGCTGGGAATTTGTGGCATGGCAGGAGTTACCCGCCTTTTGCTATACCTGTTGTTGTTGTATGAGTGAATCCGGCATCCCCACTGCTATTAAGGGCAGTTTTTCAGGGGCTTTTTCCCTGCTATAATTATTATGTATCTTAATTATAGTACCTTTCAATTATATAGGGAATAATGTACCCCCTTATGTATAATATAAGGCTATTATAAGTCCCAGATGACGTTTATGACCATATTAAAGCACAAGGACAAAGGCTTTGACATCATTAAGCACTTAATATAACTTATAACATCAATAAGCAAGTTATAAGGATATCATTTATAGGATATTAAAGGCTTTTCTTTCTTCTCCTTTGCAGGGACTGGAGGGGGGGGGAACGTAATTTCCTAAGAATATTTGACACATTTAAAGAATACATTTGCAAACAGACAGTTTTTAATGAATGCACATACAGCAAAGGCAACAAAATACACCTTAGTTAGAATTGGGTTTATATACCCTTTAGTATGCTGGCTCATACGGTCTCTATCTGTACTTTTACAATAATAGGCAGTGTTGGACTGGGCCCACCAGAGAACCTGACTATCAGGGGCCCTCTCTATGCACAGTTAGTACAAATGCACTAGCTGGTATCTGTAATACACCACTTTCTATGGTACAAACTGCACAGTGGGGCCCACTGGGAGATTCCTTAGTCCTTTAATCAACAGAACCTTGTAATTCCCTCATAGACTCACTTTAACCTATCTTTTCTTTATTATCCTTATGAATATCCTTTTGTATCTTATTCACCCCTTCCACCTACTCCATCTTGGCCCTTATGTTAAAAGATCCCAGTCTCTTTAATCTATTGCTTTCCACCCTTTCCTCTCCCATTCCCTGACTCTCAAATTTCCTCTCACCACCTTTCTCTCCCCAACTTCCTTCTCACTCCACATTCTCTTATTCCCGACCTCCTCTCTGCACATCTAAGAGTGATTCTTGGTGGTTGAGAGGCCAGGGGCAAGTTACCCATTTTGAGGCTTCCATATTGAAGAAAACCACTCCCTTCACTCTGAGTTGCTATTGGTGCAGGGAGGTGCTGAACTACAGCCAGCTGCCCCTATTGGCCGCCCCTTAGGACAGCTCTGCCTCACCCCACAATAAGTCAACATACTTTATTACCTACCCAGTTTCTGTAGAACACTTCTACACTTCATTTTACTTCTCCCTTTTCCTTACACACTTTCCTTTCCTCTATCTTTCCTCTCTCTTTTCAGCCTTATTAATGTACAACCCAATGTATTGGATCTACTTATTTAGACCTTTCTACAGGGGCACTTTCAAGAATCATGGGTCTCCTTATTACTTGGTTAGGTTACCAATTAGTCTACCACACTTGTGCCTCCTGGGCAGTGGGAACATAAATTCAATGCCAAGCTTATTTATCACACAACATTCATATGATTCAATAAAACCATCTCCATTCCCTCCCCCCCCCCCAAGCCAGGACCTGGACTTGTGTCTCTCTAGGCCTCCTCTGGCACAGGGACCCTGACTGGGCTGCCCCTAATGGTGGTTCTGCCTCTTTATATTCATGTAGTAAGTGCTCAAAAATACAGTTCCCTCTTGGCTATTGCAATATCTGTATCTGCATTGACACCACAATGGCAGATTTGGGGGCACTTAACATTTCGTTTCTTATACACCTATATCCCTACAGGAAAAAAATTGGTAAAAGGTAAAATGTAGTAAAAATTCAAATGTAACCACATCAAGATGAGCTCTGCATAATTCTGTAAACTGTGTAGGCAAGATTATTATTAACAAGGAGTAATAAAGTGCCATATTTTACTTGTCCTGTACAATAAATGACAACTCAATACTTCATCTTGTACAGAACAAACCCACACCAATCAGCATGTAGCTTTTACTTCTCTAGTCTACTGTTTAAGGAAAACAGTTGATTGGTTGTTGTAAATGATGGGATTGGGAGACAGGGTTGGACATGATAACCCTCAGAGACTTGACTCCTACTCAGGGTGGGACTGGAGCCTTAAGGGCCCATCAGAGAACCAGACACCCAGGGCCACTCTAACAACAGATAGCTGTAGACAGTTCTAAATGTAATAGATGCCATATAGACCTATGATGGAAATAAAAAAAGGGCTGAAGGAAACTGACCTACTGGGGGATACTTTGGTACTCTGGAAGGCCAGTTTGACCCTGTATGAGCTAAATATGAATATTTTCAAGAGCAAAAAGCTATAGATTAATAAGGGAGGCTTTATGTATGTGATTATACTGATTAGAGCAGTCAAGAGTCAAGCACATATAGACAGACTCTCCATATCACCATACCAGATAACCGTACCTATCTCTGATCTTAGCCAAAATGGATCAGGCATACAACATAGCCATATATAAGCAAGTATAGTTTGAGGATCATCCCTGGAGAATTGTGGGAAAATCGAAAGAAACATAATGAATATGTTGGCTAATATGTTACAAGCAAGCAGCAGTGATGGGCGCCATGTGCCAGTAAAGACACTGAACCACACAGTGGTTAAATCGATTCAAAATAATAATATATATTAAAAAAGGAATACTGCTTATGCCGCAATGAGAGCTTTAATGCAGCCGTTAGTGGTTTGGGCTGCATTGTCTGGGTGCTTTGAGATAAGATGCAACAGCAAGCGATGGGGATCATACGATGCTGTCCTGAGTCCAGTCATGGGTTCTGTATCTTCTCCCTGGGTTGTTGTGTAATGACAAGAGAGTCCCTATTTCTTCGACGTCACTCTCCAGCTCCCGGGCAGCATTGTGTGAGTTGTCGTTGGCAGAATTGTTGAGGGAGTAGAAAGGATTGGTGGGATCTCTGTGAGACTTTCTTTTAGGTTCTGGAGGAGCCACTGAGGCTGATCCATGATGTACTGTGTGGGACTGTAAAGGTGCCGCATGGACCAAGATGACACTGGGGACATTTTTGTTCTGGCGTCACTTAAGGAAGAGGCGGATTTTTTTATCTCCCAGGCACAACCTTAAGAAAACAAAGACAGGATAAATGTTAGAGATTGTTCTAGATACCAAACTGGAGCAATGTAGGAACCCCAGGCAAGTTAGTGAATTGGCCAATGTAGGAACCCCAGGCAAGTTAGTGAATTGGCCAATAAAATGACTCTCAGAGATGCCTATATCTTTGTCTCCAAAGATCCAAAGTCCTCCAGTACCCGATTTCTGCTGGTGCTGTCACTGCTTCAACTTGTATTGATGCTGCCTCTATAACTGCAATGTAAAGGGAATGCATACTCGCTCCTTTATGTATTGCTCACAGTCCTGTTAGATTCTCCTACTATAAAAAGTCAGGTGGCGCCACCCTCAGCTAGCCAGGGTTTTGTGATGGGTGTGTTGTACAGGTATGGAATCTCTAATCCGGAAACCCATTATCTAGAAAGCTCTGAATTACGGAAAGCCTGTCTCCCATAGACTCCATTTTAATCAAATAAATCAGAATTTTACAACTGATTTCCTTTTTCTCTGTATTAATAAAACAGTAACTTGATCCCAACTAAGATATAATTACCCCTTATTGGGGCAGAACAGCCCTATTGGGTTTATTTAATGGTTAAATGATTCCCTTTTCTCTGTAATAATAAAACAGTACCTGTACTTGATCCCAACTAAGATATAATTACCCCTTATTGGGGGCAGAACAGCCCTATTGGGTTTATTTAATGGTTAAATGATTCCCTTTTCTCTGTAATAATAAAACAGTACCTGTACTTGATCCCAACTAAGATATAATTACCCCTTATTGGGGGCAGAACAGCCCTATTGGGTTTATTTAATGGTTAAATGATTCCCTTTTCTCTGTAATAATAAAACAGTACCTGTACTTGATCCCAACTAAGATATAATTACCCCTTATTGGGGCAGAACAGCCCTATTGGGTTTATTTAATGGTTAAATGATTCCCTTTTCTCTGTAATAATAAAACAGTACCTGTACTTGATCCCAACTAAGATATAATTACCCCTTATTGGGGGCAGAACAGCCCTATTGGGTTTATTTAATGGTTAAATGATTCCCTTTTCTCTGTAATAATAAAACAGTACCTGTACTTGATCCCAACTAAGATATAATTACCCCTTATTGGGGGCAGAACAGCCCTATTGGGTTTATTTAATGGTTAAATGATTCCCTTTTCTCTGTAATAATAAAACAGTACCTGTACTTGATCCCAACTAAGGTATAAATAATCCTTATTGGAGGCAAAACAATCATATTGGGTTTAATTAATGTTTTATTGATTTTTTAGTAGACTTAAGGTATGGAGATCCAAATTACAGAAAGACCCCTTTTCCAGAATACCCTCGGTCCCGAGCATTCTGGATAACGGGTCCTATACCTGTACAATGCATTTGAAAAACAGGCATCGTCATGTTAACACACTGTCAAAACAAAAATGGTGTTTTTTGGTTCCCAAGTAGATCACAAGTAAGACCAGGAATATCCTATCTTTAAATCTGTATTAGTTACGGCTAAGATTTACATCATCCTATACATACAAAACATCCTTACATCATCTACTGAGGCCTTCTTTCTCCTATATATCCAGAGTACTCCATGTCCTGGATAGCCTAGGTCAGATTCATTCAGACTACCAGAACCTGAAAGTCCTCTTTGAGGTATGGCTACCCTCTCTCAGATTTACGTGAGGTCTTACCTTATTATTCCTCCAACCAAGAGGCCACCTGCCAAGGGTCCAACCCAGTATATCCAGTGAAAGGTCCAGTAGTCAGCCACCACAGCTGGGCCGAAGGCTCGTGCAGGATTCATGCAGGCTCCTGAGATGGCCCCACTGCAAAAACAGTACCAGTAATAAAGAATACAATCCTAGATCTCTGTCAATCTATAACAGACTCTGTGGAAAGTAATGTGTTGTAGAAACATAAATACCATGAGAAAATGTCCACAAAAGTCAATAAGAACTTTTTATGTTCTTATGTTTCAAAATGTTTTTGTTGCAATTAAACACTGTGGTGCATCTTTGTGTTGCAATACAATAGGTTTCCATGTCACACTGAGCTACTAGTAACCCACTAGAGGACATAACATTTAGTGCTCTCATACAAGTTAGCTCTAGATGAAGGGATAAAGTGCTTAATGTTTTAGGTGTTGTATTAGTGGAAATAAGAATTGCCCCAGGCTGGGGCCCACTGGGAGATCCTATGGTACTTTGGCATGGCAGTCAGATGGGATTATACCTTACCCAGCAAGAATATCTACAGTGACAGTAAACCCAATACAGAAGGGGGCCAGAGGGGTCCGTGACTTCTCGTTGATGGCTCCCATGCAAACTGCAAACACCAGGAAGAAGGTCATGATAATTTCTGCCCCGATGGCTCTGGCGACCGACTCATCATTTTTCACAGTCGTAAATGCAGCCCCAGTGGCGTTTTCAAAATTTGTATCCGCTGACACAGCCTGAAACACACAATACATCTCCTAAAAATCCGCTCTGTCAACTGTTTCCAGACAAGGCTGCGATCAGTTATGGGGGATGTATGGGTTATTGATAATGGTGGGAGGCATTCACTGTCTGTAGGGCTGCATTTGCCCATAACCAATCAGATCCGTGCTTTCATTTTTTTGTAGTAGACTGATCAAGAGGTATTGCTGACTGGGTGCTCTTGGTACCCGCACCGGGACAATTTTGCACCTTTGTTATTAAATTCTCCGCTTTAGCTTACCATGGCCAATGCTGCTCCAATCATTCCCCCACAGAGCTGGCAGACCCAGTATGGAACTAACAGAATAATATTCAGTCCTCCAATTAACCAGGCAGCCAGGGAAACAGCAGGATTGAAATGGCCACCACTGCAACAAAAAACAAACAAAAATATCCTTTATCAACTTTATTTCTACTCCATTGTTTATGCTTTAGTTTAGTCAATGCATCCATATATTTCACAGACACATGTTAAAACCATTTCATGTCACTGATAGTGTCAAATGAAGGATAAATAAAGGTTAATGTTAATTGATTATTGACTACTATGTTCCAACAGCAAAGAGAAGGCGAAAGCAATTGTCAGGTAGCAGGCATCGATGAACATAGGGAAGGAGGAAATCTGGGAAGAAGAATTTAGAACAATGAGTAGAAGAATGTAGAAGAATCTGAAGATGGATGAAATAAAGTCTTGGTAGAAAATGAAGAGGACCGGAAGACAAGAGAAGGGATGATGTGGTGGAAGCATTAAACAGTTCTAGATGTTAGTAATGACCTTGGAAATCACTGGTGTTTGAGACAAGAGAGAAAAGGGGCTTCCAACCTACACTGGGCTCCCAGTGGCTTCAATGAAGCTTATTTTTAAATTTCTTACTGCCAAGCAGAGCTTCATTTAGGCTCCCAATCCACATAGGGGCTACCAAATAGCCAATCATGGTCCTTATCTGGTACCCCAAGGTACATTTTAATGGTTGTGTTTCTCCCCAAATTTTACTTTTGAATGTGGCTCAAGGGTAAAAAAAGGTTTTTGGTAAGAAGAAAAAAACATGTGTCTTAACTGAACAGGGAACAGCCAGGTCGTAGGGGGAAGAAGGGCCTAGGGTCTTAGGAAGATAAAATAGAAAAACTAACCCTGCAAAAAACAGGCAGAAGCAATTTTGGGAAGGTAGATATAGAGGGGACACAGCAAAAAAGAAGATCTGAGAAGAAGAATTAGGGTGAGCAATGGGAGGAAATAGAGTGAGAAGATGGGTAAAATAAAGTCTTGGCACAAAGGGCGGGAACATGAGATCACAAGAGATCAGCAACAAAAAATAGGGAACATTTGGGTTTAGGTGGATAAAGGAGCACAAAGATCCTTCGATGAACAGTAAGAGAAGTGTCTGAGAGAAGATTGAAGTTTGGGAGCACAAGACAAGAAAAGGCTTCCAACCTACAATAGGCATGATGAAGTGTGTGTCTTGCACTGGAAGGGAACAACCAGGTCCTAAAGGAGGAGAAGGGTCTAAAAATATAAGGGGAATGAGGAACATTGGGGTCTGGCTTTATGTTGAAAGGTACCAATGGTAAAATGAGAATTTCAAGAAAATGCTAAAGCTGGCCATACATGATTTTTAAAAGATCTTTTCGTTATCATAGGACCAAGCTTATCCTGAAATGATTGTTTAAAAGTACAATTTGTCCATCACCAAAATGACCATCTCAAGCAATATCATCTAGTTGAAGCTAGGAAACCACCTGCTTGGCCCTGCAAACAGTTGGACAATGGACAAAAGTCATTGTTAATGACAAAAATGTTTCTGACCAATATAGAAAGATCGTTAGATGTACGATCATTCGGTGCCCACTAACCTTACAATAATCTGACAGTTTCAGTGGATCCCACTGAAATTAGTCGTTAAGTGGAGAAAAATCCTTACGTGTATAAGCTTAAGTGATTGGAGAGATTTAGGAAGGGAAAGTGAATAGTGGCATTACAGGCAGATTGCTAAAGGCACTGACAAATTTGAACAACCTGCCTAACACTCTATAAAACCCTGAGATAGAGGCTACCTCTCTCCTTCCCAGGCAGAAGATTATCAGTGCAGCCCGGGTTATCTGCGTGCAGGCATAGTAGGTACAAAAGAGCACAGTGTTTGCAAGACTTTCATATGATCACGGGAATATTGGCCTTTCTTATCTGAGAGGGGATAAGCCGCCATAACAATTTGCTTTTCTGCTATTACCTGCAAGTTAATGGTTACAGGACAGTGCAGAGATAACACAGACATATCATTTTAATCCTGCCAAAGAGCATAACTACTTTTGCCCAGTAAAGGAAAGGGCGTGCTTGCTGTGCTCAGGGTCCTCCATTTGGACTTCACTGAATTAAATAGGGTTGGTATGGGAAGGCGTTTCAGCTTATGTATTTAGCAGTTGCTAGTTATAAATCATCTGAGCAAACAATTAACTTAATAGGAATCTGAGAAGAAAATCATATAATAATTCATATAATAAGTGGCTAATAATTGCCAGCTTTGCCAACTGTCAGCTATGCAGGCACTTTGCACCTTGCCCCATTCTAATTTCCTAGTTGTGGCTGGAGGTGGAAGGCTTTACACCCCTTCAATGGAGCACTAGGAGTTATGCCTCTTTATACAGAACCCCCTGCCTTGGCCAGCTCTGTGTAAGTAAGAGACAGGAGGAGGGCAGCACTGCACCCAAACCCAGCACACAAAATCATTGAGAAGGTCCAAAAAGGATGAAAATAACTGGAGAAAAGTCGCTGGAGAGAGAAGAAATAAAAGATACGTAGGGCACCCTGTTGCAGAATTCCAGTAGAGAGGTCAGATACAATGAGTTAATCTGACTTGTGAAGGGGTTTGCAGGTACACTGACCCCCCAACCCCCTCAAATTCTAAATATAAAATATTATTTTATTTTTCAGTAATTTCCTGGGGAAAAGAGAGCAAAAAATATTCTGGCAATGTGATGCTCCAATGTCTTACCTTCTGAAATATAGATAATAGGGGTCATTTATTTATCCCTGGGGTGAAAAAGTGCACCCCTTAGTGCTCAGTTAACAAGCAGTTGAGCCCCGCGAGATCCAGCACAAGCATCAGGGGGCAAATTGGCCCCCATTGCATTAGATATGGTATTGATATTGATTTTAGTATTGATATTGATTATGGTATTGATATGGTATTGCCTCATTTTAATAGAAATAACAAATATGTTATATAGAGGGATATGGAAGAGACAGCTGAGATGACTTTACCTGATGACAATAGATATATATTTGTGTGTATATAGAGAATATTAGTAGATATATCTGTGTGTGTAGAGACTGTGTGTGTAGGATACAGTAGACTTGGATTTACCTGATTCCCCCTAGGACAGCAATGGTCAGTCCCAATGCCAGTCCGTGCGCCAATGCAGGCTGAAGGCTGCCCGTTGTACTTGCATTTTCAATGACAGAGAGGCATCCGGCGAAGATAAAGAGGGCGCTGCCCAGGAGTTCCGCCACACATGGTTGTACGTATGTTTCAAACCAATGAGGGGAGATGTCCACGGACTCCTCCTTTCCTCCTGCTTCGGGATCTTTTTTCTCCATTTCTGGTTCCTTTTTCTCCTCTACGTCAGCCATTTCTACAGTTGAAGAAAAAGAAGATCACAGGTTTCATTGTAGCAAAATGACATCTTGTTTTACAGGCTAAAATATGTATATTGTTATATGCAATAAAGGTTACAAAATTGGCACCGGGTCTAGTAACCCTTAGCAACCAATCAGCAACCAATCGGCATTTACAGGTCACCTTTTTGCAAACTTCTGGTTGGTTGGTTGCTTTGGGTTGCTAGACCAACTAGAGGTATGGAGATGTTACATTACACATAAGGGGACAGCTTGCTGATTGAACTGTATTACGGGCAGGCTCTAGACCAGCGGTTCTCAACCTGTGGGTCGGGACCCCTTTGGGGGTCGAACGACCCTTTCACAGGGGTCGCCTAAGACCATCGGAAGACATATATTTCCAATGGTCTTAGGAATAATTTTATGGTTGGGGGTCACCAAAACATGAGGAACTGTATTAAAGGGTCGCGGCATTAGGAAAGTTGAGAACCACTGCCCTAGTCCAATCAGCAGCTCCAAGCAGTGACGTTGAGTGTAGCAAGAAGTTCTTCTGCCATGAAAGGAGCTACTCTAATTGCACTTTCTACAGGTCATTTCTAAAAACTGGGAACTTTTTTACCATTGCAGTAACCCCTAGCAACCAATCAGCAGTGAGATTTCAACAGTCTACTGCAAATTAGAAATGAAAAGTAAATGTCTGATTGGTGGTTATGGGTTCCTACAATAGTGCCAATGGCCCAGTGTTAGTAACTGAGCTGCACTGCAAAATGCTGTTCATCCAAGAGCAAGACATGTATGAAGCAGCCTTTGCCTTGCTACAACAGCAATCTGTTGATAAAAACTGTAAATCTGACCTTTGTAATGATACAGCCCCATGTCTGTCTCTCTGAGCGCTCAGTCCTGTGCTACTAACTGAGAGATTTCCCTCTGAAGGGGTACAGGGGCCCTGGCAGCCCTACGGGCGCAGTCAGATGGTGCGTTTGAAAGAGATTGTGGGCTTCGCTGGGCATGTTACTATGGGAGGGAGGCCTCGGGAGAGACCATCTGGGTAAATGGGGGGGGCTTGCTTTAACTGAATTCTAGAGTTGGATGGTGCCACTACCCCAAGGCTATATGTAGCCATTCATTTCTGTAACTCTTGTTACACAATCTGTCAATATGTAGATAAAGAAAAGTATCTGTTTTTGCTTCCTCCTTTGTATTTGTGTGAAGAAATGATATAGCTACTTTCCTTTGGCTTCTTCCCCCCATACTTAGCTCCGGACAGGAATTCAGAATAAGCCCTGGAATTTCAAGTACACAGAGACCCAAACAGCCCCCCCCAGCCCAATAAATAGTGACTGTCTATGGCATCTTACAGCAGCCCCTCTGGAATTTGCCAGAACCCACAGTCTGGGCCTGGGTCCTGGCATTTCAAGTACACAGAGGCCCAAACAGCCCCCCCCAGCCCAATAAATAGTGAGTGTCTATGGCATCTTACAGCAGCCCCTCTGGCATTTGCCAGAACCCACAGTCTGGGCCTGGGTCCTGGCATTTCAAGTACACAGAGGCCCAAACAGCCCCCCACCGGCCCAATAAATAGTGACTGACTATGGCATCTTACAGCAGCCCCTCTGGCATTTGCCAGAACCCACAGATTGCCAGTCCGGGCCTGGTTTTTATGGAGGTGAAACTGGTTCATCTCACAGTTATAGTCTTTATAGACTGCCCCTGTTTCAGACTGGTTGGTCAGAACTTTCTCTATGACCTCCCCTGCCCCCTCACTGGGTTATAATCCCCCACAAGAAGGTTGTAGGAGGCACAACCTGCCGTCACTGGAGGCATGGGCAGCGATACATAGACCCTACCATAATATGCCGGAATGGGGCCCCACATACCAAGAACAGTTTTGCAGGAGATTTATTTAGCTTGTTATTTACACTTGTGACTCTATTCTTGCTCGGCTTTAATTATTATTCAGTATTACCCAGGTTGCCAGATATGATACTGAAAAACTTGCTCCTGGCTGCCTTAAGTGAGAGAAGACTAGGGTTGTCACCTGTCCGGTTTTGACCCGGACAGCCTGGTTTTCCTAAATTTGAAAACCGGGCAGGACTCGCTGAGATTGAAAAGGCGATCGGATGATCGTCACATCATAGCTCTGCCCCATGACATCATGACCTGCCCCTTCCCCACCATTGTGACATCACTGACCACCCACCCCGCCCACTGTGATATCACTGCCCACCCCCTGTCCGGAGAAAGAAGAGGGCAGAAGTGGCAACCTTACCCAGAAGCCTCCTAATTATCCAAGACAATTGTCCCAATGTGCAGGGCCGGACTGGGCCACAGGGGAAAAAAACTTGGTGGGCCCCGGTGGCCCAGACCCAATCCACGCAAGGGGCTCCCCGAGCCAGTAGTCTCCCTCCCCTCGGACAGGTGGTGGGGGCCCCTGTGAGGGGTGAAGGCAGCGGCAGGGGCCCCTGCGTGGGGGCTGGGAGCCTATGGGGAGTGCAGGGGCCCCTGAGTTCTTTAATGGGCCAAATCCAACACTGATTCAGTGGCACCCGATTGCTGTGGATTTTCCTTTGAGATGGAGTAACATTTTCCTTCGCTTGCAGATTACTACCAATCACTAAACAGATTATCTGATTATCTGTATTTGCTTATCTAACTGACTGCTAATGCTAAGGTCTGATAGAGCAAAGAGTGTTCCTTGTCTTTTGCACCCATGTTCTCCCTATTATCTGTATTTTTACATCTTTGTTATTTTCAGATTTAACTCTTTCATGTGTGTTTGTTGCCTTATTAATGCCAGATTCGTTTGCAAACATAGTGAGCGAGGTACAAAAGAGTTGCATAAATTAAAAAAGGGGGTTATGGCATTATATAATAGGTATACAGTCGGTGTATAGGGACAGACAGGTAAAGGAAAAGGGGGTATTGTAAAGGGGAGGTTATTATTATTATTATTAACATTTATTTATAAAGCACCAACATATCCCGCAGCGCTGTACAATAAGTGGGTTTCATACATTGGACATACAGAGTAACATATAAAGCAATCAATAACCAATACAAGAGGTGAAGAGAGCCCTGCCCAAAAGAGCTTACAATCTACAAGGAGAAAGGGTTGAGACACAAGGTTGAAAAAATAAATTGATAGGGGTAGGTGCACTTCAATAGAGATGGCACATCCTTTGGCTGTTTTGGTAATAATAGATGAGATATTCCTATTGCACATATAAAAATAAGGGCAAAACTAACACAATGCCCCCAGCATTCCATCTTCATATTTATACTTATGTGTATCAGTAAGAGCTTCCATGACACTTTCCTCTATTAAACATCCACAGACCGTATATATAAGCACCTACTAACTGTAAATTATCAATATCTCAAATAGCCAACAATACCTGTCACTGTGCACCCAACTCATAAGTATAAATGGAAACGTGAAGATAAAGTACATTCCGAGCCATAAATTATGCTCCAGTACTTTGAAGCAGATTGGGGATAAATTAGCCTGAATGGCACTCCTTTCAAAAATAGAAAGCTTATAGCCTCTGAGTAATGAGAAAAGCTTAATAAGTCACTTGTCTGGCATTGTTTCTTCCTCCGTAATGTAAGGATGGACGAGTCTATCCAATTGGCTGCCAATCATCTATATTACTTTAATAAATTTCCCCCGGACTCTTACGTACGAGATTTATTCATGTAATATAGAGATGTCCAGATTGCTTTGATTTTCCCTGAATGTAATCATTTTAATGCTATGTTATTAGCAATTAGGAGTTCAAAGGCACTGAGCTTCCCTTATATGCCTAACAAGAAGCAGAGATCCTAGGAGAGGGTCAGGGGTATTACATGGCTTTATATGTACCTCTATACTGTAAGTATGCAGGCTGCCCTGGAGCTAGAATATATCTGGGCATTTAGAATATAGCCCATACTTCCTATTAAAGACAGGGTGCTAGAAACACTATAATTATGGGGGCTATGTGTGGATTAAGGACCCATTAGTTTGGTGGTTCCCCCCGCTGACCCCCAAATCAGGGCCCTAAGCAGTGGCTGGTGGTTCAGACTCAAGTGGAACCAGGGTAAAATTGATCTAAAAAATGTCTATTTGTTCTACTCCTGAAAGCCCAGTGTGACAGTCATTTAGACTATGTGAATTATGCTTCAAAAACTCTAATGTCCAATGTTGAAGTATATCTTTTACTTGCCCTTTACTTAGAATGAAAGCAAATGACTGAAGCATTTTGGGATCCACAACCCAGTTAGTCTCCAATCATCATGGCGGTATAAGAGTTTTGGGTTTCACGTCTAGACATACATCTACAGGAAGGGTCTTCTCCTCTCCAACGATAGTGAAGACCAACCCACCATGAGAGGCCAATGTGTATAGTGTACAGATTGCTATAAGAGTATGAATAAGACATATACATGATAGTATGTGGCCAAAATGGGTTTTTGGAACCTGTGGGACTGTGGACTATAAATTCAACAGAATACACTTTGTATGTTGTCTTTTTATTTGTCATCTCCAAGTGTTTATTTTACCCAGTACACAACTATTGGCCCCTAAGTGGCGTAATGTTATTTGGCGGGGTCCCACAGGTGTTTAACTGAACCAGTGAATTCACCTATAGCAACCGACAAACAGTTCATTTTGACTATGGGGGACTACACTGGTGTAGATAAGCCTTACAACTCCTTTTGCCAAAAAGATCAAGCTGCATCTACACAGAAAGCAAGAAAAAAAATATTTTGACTAGGGGTGGGTCAGTGCAGACTGCACTAGTGCTGAAGACCCCATTGGTCAAGGAGAAATCACATGCCCTCCATCTGTTGTTAAATCACAAGAGCTGCAGTTCAACAACAGCAGGAGGACTGAAGAAGGGGCCCCTCTGATATTGAGAACCCCAAAATAATGTACCCCCTTTTGTAAAACATGAAAGATCACCTCCTTATATTTTACAATTAGGGTTACAATATTCCCTGTCTAAATTTTTTTTTGAGGAAGGGAGAAGGGAGAAAATGTTAAATATATTACAGGTATTGGACCCTTTATCTGGAAATCCATTATCCAGAAAGTTCCAAATTATGGAAAGGCCATCTCCCATAGAATCCATTTTAATCAAATAATTAAAATTTTAAAAAATGGTTTGTTTTTCTCTGTAATAATAAAACAGGTAGTAATTAATTGATCCCAACTAAGATATAATTACCCCTTATTGGGGGCAGAACAGCCCTATTGGGTTTATTTAATGGTTAAATGATTCCCTTTTCTCTGTAATAATAAAACAGTACCTGTACTTGCTCCCAACTAAGATATAATTACCCCTTATTGGGGGCAGAACAGCCCTATTGGGTTTATTTAATGGTTAAATGATTCCCTTTTCTCTGTAATAATAAAACAGTACCTGTACTTGATCCCAACTAAGATATAATTACCCCTTATTGGGGGCAGAACAATCCTATTGGGTTTAATTATTGTTGGAATAATTTTATTAGTAGACTTAAGGTAGGAGATTTGAATTATAAAAAGACCCCTTATCCAGAAAACCCCAGGTCCCAAGCATTCTGGATAACATGCCCCATACTTGTGCTTACTTTTCATTAGTAGAGTCCTGCTTTATGGTCAGTAAATCATCTATCAATCTGTCTATCTGTCTGTCTGTCTGTCTGTCTATTTGTTTATTGATCATCAATGTATCTATCTGTCATCTATCTCTCATTCTCTATCATCTATCTCTTATTTCTATCTACCTACACATTAATGTTCCTGTGTCTTTCTAGGTACATTGCCATATGTGTATTAGAAATACATTTTTAATAATAATAATAATGAGGGATAAAACTATGGAAACGAAGTTTACAATGAACAGAAGAAGCCAGTTTCCAGTGCAGGAATGTTGCTAGAGGAATGCGTCTATGGCTGAGAAGTGCCAGAAGCTCATTAGAAGCTGAAGTTTATTAGTTGTACTCACTGCGTTCCAACTGATGTCAAACTCCAATATGATAAAAAGTCTTTCACAACGTGCACTATAGAAGCTTTCCTCTATGTATGCCAGGAGCGGGCGGCTGGAAAGGGAGAGGTGGAGAGAGAGCTTGAGTGCAAGAGACGTCCTCTCAAGTACACCCTTACAAATAAAGCTCAGAAAAGTCACCTGTGGGTCTCAATTATCCAATCAAAGAGCTCTCAGCCTGTCCTTATCTCCATAATTCTGAAGTCAATAAGTTCCTTGCCAAGAAGGTAAATAAAGTGCCCTCCTCTCTGCTATTTGAACATACATTACCTGCGGTGGAATTTCCATATGGAATTTTAGTCAATGCGCTCAAGGCTACCGAGACTTTGCTTTTAGGAACAGCAGGGTTAAAAACAGTTATTTTAAAGACGGAACTCAGATACCATCAATAGCAGTCACTTGATGTCCTGTGAGAAAGGATATGTAATTACTACAATGCTTTATTATTCTTTATTTATATATATGATATCTAAAGCCATTATTCTTTATTTACATTAATATACAAAGAAGGCAGTTGCCACCAACCAGAACATAATGGAGCTCTCCCAACCTATTAAAGAAGTTCCTGCTTATCGTAAGGTTCTAGATCTCTCATATAAAATTATTTTGGTCAGGGTTGGACTGGCCAACCTGAGGACAGAAGATCTCCCTGTGGAACCAGGCCATAGTAAACCTAGGAGAATTCCCTTCGGCCTGTCCTTATTTCCACTGTGGGCCTATAAAAATATCTGTACCATTTGACTCTATCTAACGCTAACTGCTGTGAGAGTGGGCCCAGGGATTCAGGCACTAGAAGACCCAGTCAGACCAGACTGTTGTGGTGCAGCCCTTTACCAGAAGACTACCCATTAGATCTTACAAATGCAGAGACCTTTCATCTTTTGCATTTTCATCTTTTGCAGAGATCAACCATTTAGTGCAACTAAAAACCCCATGTAATTTGCTATCATAAGGGCTTGTTTATGAATGCAAGTGCAAAGGGCTAAGATGAGTGCAAACTTGAGTGATCATGGATTCTATGCACAAAGGTACAAACCTGCTTCCTTGTCACTTGCAGCAAACACCAGTGTGGCCTCCCAGCCTTCTCTAATGACACATGGTTAAGAAATGTGGCAAATATTGGTAAATCATTCAGCCAAAAGTGTTCAGCCCAAATCTCCCCTTAACTGACTCTCAAGCTGGTCTTGCACACAAATCTAGTAAGAAAAAACATGTTCCTCAACTTGTGCACAATTTGGCAAAGCAGACACCAAGTGGCCTCTACCACTACGCTGGAATTATGGTAGACAACAAAACTGAATTGTGGGTAAAAAACATGGCGAGAAGCCATCAAAAACAGAGTTCTCATCAATGTCACCAAGGCAAACAGAGAGCTCTGACTATCTTGAGAATCTTGAGAGCAGCAGAGAGATCTCACTTTGCCTTACTGACTATGGGGTTGCAAGCCAACCGAAGGAAAGATACACTAATATCCGATACAATACTAGGGATCACCTTCAACTTACTGTAGAGGGGAAAACATTCATCATTAATGACTCAGGCAATCAAGTCTTATGGAATATCAGAATATAGAAGCTGACTTGACATAAGCATGAAATTCAATAGAGTCAATAACCTCTCAGTTATCACTAATTAACTACAAGCAGGCAATTATCTACCTTTAACTTTCATAGAAGCACAGAGCTTTCACCCTTTTTATGCTCTCTGAACTGGGCAGAGCTCCGTCTCCCTTTAGCCATGCTCAATGGCCTCCAGGAGGTTTGTATAGCCCCCAGCATACCACTTTGCAGGACTTTATACTGTCCCCATACAAATAAATAGCTCTTATCATGGAAAATCTTTGACTCTCAGAAGATATTAGAGTGTTGTTTTGGCCCTACGGAGATGTATGGGGGTGTGGATTAAGCATTTTTTCTGGTCTTTGCACAATTTAATCATTGGTACAGTTGATGCAGACTGATGCCATAGATTTTGCCAGTGCAAGCATTAGTGTACCAATTGCACCCCAATCTTGTTCCATAGTCTCCTTGAATTGATGGAGGCTATTGAACACAATACCTTCTTTGTGGTTTCCCCTAAAGTTTAGGCAATATACTAGGGCTCTTTGATTCTCTGTTGGCTACATATGAAAGAAAGTGGGTGGGTAGGAATATTAGGAGAGAAAAACAACAGGCCAGGACAGTACCAGGGTTCCATGGTGTTGGCACCGTACTCTAGAGCAGAGTCTACTTGGCAGAGAGCAGTAAACAGAGAGACTAAAGGTCACCTGGGTATCTTTTCTGTGGAATTGGATACATGAGAGAGTTAACTGCTTTTTCACTGTCCCGTCTCCTAAACACAAAGGAACACCTCTGCGCACCCCAAGATAGTCACACAGTACCTGTGTGTTGTGTGTGTTTAACAGCGACGCTGACGCTGGGGCCTTGCCAGCTGGGGCTGAGGACTCATCTCCTGCTTCTCTGTTGGCACCGGCTGACTCTCAGATGATTTCAGAGTGTTTTATTTGCTCCTGGGGAGATGAACGGGGGGGGGGAAATTGAGCAGTTTTTGATATTCTGGACTTTGTACAGTTTAATCTTTGATACAAACTGATGCAGGTTAATGCCATAGGTGTAAATGCATTAGCGTACCGGTTGCCCCCCAATGTTGTTCCATAGTCTCCTTGAATTGATGGAGACCATTACCTCATTACCTTCCTTCTAGTTTCCATCTTTATTTGTCTAATACTGTGTTAAAAGATGAATATGTAAGTATTTCTTGCTTGCTAACATCTATGAAGATGTTACTGACTTAGCAGATTCAGCCTTTGACAAGACTCCATTGTTCACTGCTTCTCAGGCCACAACCTCCTTCCATAGCTCTTGTCTTTATCTTTTTCATTGTTGATGTTTGAATCATCCCCTGTGAGACCAACCCGAAGGCATGGGCTCTGATGCTCATGTGTCCAAGGCTTTCGCCAGTGAACAGCATATGCGGGCAGATCCACCTTTGCCAAAGTTAGGGTGAGAACCACCAAGTCTGGGCCTAGGGTCAAGCCCAGAGGACTATGACACCTATCCAGGGTGCACAAACTAAACACAAAAAGGGTGCTGAAGTGTGCGGGTGCAATGCCATTGGTTGCCTTGGTAAAGCTCCAGCTGGCAGCTGGAAAGTAAAAAAAGAAAAATGATGAGGATGTGGCAAGAAATCTGCTCTTTTTGTGCTTATTGATCAGTTTAACAACAGCCTGCGCTGCCCGACCACAGCACAGCAATAAAATGGCCAGAGCAGTTGTTGAGGTATAAAAAAGAGCATTCGGTGCCGCTGTTTGATTAATGTGCCGACAAGCAGAAAACCACCGGCTCTGCAGTTTTACACTTGAGCTTATTAACCACGCATGGAAAGCAGATATGCAAAAGCCTGGTGCCTGCAAAGTATATTTCTGGGAAGTACATCTGTCTCCGTCCTTGGCGCTTTAGGCCACATTCCAGGATTTGAGAGTTACGGCAAGTGAGCATTTGTCTTATGTTGCCCCTGCGTCTCTTATAGGCACTGTAGGGTTTATACACAGATATATTTTTATGTATTAATAATCGGTCGCCCTATAACATACATTGGAATCAATGTGACCTTAATGAACTTTATGAATGACCTGCCTTGTACGTAAGAGCTTGCCTAGTGCTGAAGGAGTTACTAGTAGGTCATCTCTGTCTCCGTATGACTTGAGCTAGAACTTCAGGCTGGCCATACAAAAGGGCATGCTAAGGCATCATGGTACTAAGTTAATATTGTAAAATCATGTTAGGACCCATTAAACTTCTGGAAGATGGACTTTTTTTGCAAGCATATATTAATAATGTCTTTCAGTCAAGGGCCCTTGGGTTCCTCTACACTGCTAGGCCTCCCAAGTGTTGCAGGATCTGCATCTCCTATTACCCCTGTATGGTCATCGTAACTTGTTGACCACCTATCCCCTGCAAAAGATTGCATTCATCAGATAATGTCCACCAGTCAAGAACCCTCAGGTTCCTATACATTCCTGGGCCTCCCAAGTGTTGCAGGGTCTGCATCCCCTATTGCCCCATATAGTCATCTTAACTTGTTGACCATCTATCCCCTGCAAGAGATTGTGTTCATCAGATAATGTCCACCAGTCAAGAACCCTCAGGTTCCTATACATTCCTGGGCCCCCCAAGTGTTGCAGGGCCTTCATCCCTTATTGCTTCTCTATGGTCATCTTAACTTGTTGACCATCTATCCCCTGCAATGATTCTAAGAGATTAAAAAGCCAAATCCAATCTCCCATAGCAGAAACTTTATTGTGCATACTGGAAGGCGTCTTAAGACCTTGATGTGCATTAAACTCACCTTTCATACCATTCTTTTATTTCTTCTAATGACAAAAGATGGTCCATCCTCATGTGGCCACTCCACACACAGAATTGCTCTTCACCTCAAGGGCCAAATTATTCTATTGTTTAGCTTTCAATGATGCCCAACAGGAATCATTCAGAAGCAGGTGATAGGCTGTTCTTATGACATACTTTATGCAGAATAGTAAGCGCATATAATTTTCCTTAGGAAACCACCTGGGAACAGGTGTCCACTGTCCAAGTGTATGCATGTCCTGAGGGTGGTTGGAGAACATGAGGTGGTGCTCCACCTGTGGCATAAATAGTAGGAGAGTAGGCAGTTTTGTCATCTTTGGACTCCACTCATAGAGAAGGCTGATAAAGCCATTAGCCTGAGGCAAGGGTAGCCTAGGGTAGCTAGAGGCAGAGGCTCCAGCAAGGACAGCAGAAAAATTAGAACCCCAGACATGATCCCCAAGTGCAGGGATTCAAAATATACATGGCCAAAAGTATGTGGACACCCCAAACCCTTCATATTAATATGAAGTTGGTCCTCTCTTTTGCTGCTAAAATATTATTTACCCTCTACTCTTCTGGGAAGTCTTTCCATTACAAGTGGGAAGACTGATGAAGGGATTTACTTTCATTCATAATTCAGGTAATAGGTTGTTCCATTTCATCCCACAGGTGTTCAGTTGGGCTGAGGCCAGTCAAGTTCTTCCTCCCCCATCTCTGCAAAGCCATTCTGCATGGACCTGACCTTGTGCATGGCGGCATTATTGTACTAAAATTGGAAAGGGCCTTTCCCAAACTGTTGCCACAAAATAGGAAGCATAGGATTGTCAATAAGGCATGTGTGTGGTTTAAATAACCCAATATACTTTTGGGCATAGTATCGATATGGAGACTCAGGGTGGGGACTTTGACTTGGAGAAACAAGTGCCAGTGCCAGCAATACATTCTTACTGTTTCTTTAAAGAACCACTGGTGCCCCAGAATCACTGTATGAATGGACATAGGGAGCTGAGAAATCCTTCCACCCTCCGGATAGTGAGGTTATTATTATTATTTATATAGCGCCATCAATTTACGCAGCGCTTTACAGACTAGAGGGGTACAAAAGACAGAACAGTTAACATGTACATATAAACAATTCACAAAAATGGTTTGCCGTTACATTGGATGAGGATCGGAGACACTAGGGGGAGGGCCCTGCTCGCAAGAGCTTACATTCTAAATGCTCAAGTGTTACATTGCTCTGCAAGCGGCACAGCCTCGTACTGAAGGGGTTTGTAGTCAACTTGCTTTGTTCCGACTTTCCTTTGTACCATAGCAGCCCGACATCCTTCATAAGCTTTATGGATATTTCACAAGAGGCACATAAAGCTTTCTATTCATCCCAATGGCCAGGGAAAGGCTAATGTGCAGAGGTAAGTAGTTTTACAGACAGTGATTAATGGAAATGGGCATGGTGTTTCTTAGAGAAATGACACAATGGTGGCAGGCACGGGAGAGCGTTACTGTAGGGTTTCTTGGAATGCACAGGCCTGTCCGGCATCCCCAAGCAAAGCCCTCTGAGTATTCCTATTAGAAGGCACTAGAATGCAGGTGTAATGGCTTTTACTTAAAGGAGGCTGGACCCAAAAATACAAAAAAAAGCAACTTTTCAAAAGCCTTTAATAGTCTCCCCTTCTGCACTGCTGATTCAGACTGTGTCCTGTTTGTAGGTGCATCATCAGTTTGTATCAATGTGAGGGCACTGTATCAATAAGGGATTGTAGTAACGGCACATCCAGTTTATAACACTGACCAAGGGGGTCCGTGACATTAATGTGACGATTGGTGACATTGGATGCCTCCAGCATTGCCAACTGAGTCTCCCATCAGCAGATACTTACATTCTGACCCATGTTTGACTGTAATGTTTTTACGTATTACATTTTATTATAAATATATAAAAATGGTTTTCATTCCAGAAAATGCAAGTGCAAGTGGGTGTATCATTGATAATATGCTAATAGAGCTTTCTGTTAATTGCAATAGGGTGGGAAAGACTCCCATGTGAGAGCACCCACCCCAATTATTCCCCTATGGCAACATCAGTGGCCGTCTGGCAGCAGATAACGGGGTGCCCAAATTCTAGGCTAGGGTTTTACCCATCTTGGAGTGTTCTGGTAAGTACAGGAATCGGACTAGCCCATATTCTTTCCACTATGATATGATTCTCCTAAAGCAGGGAGTTCTAACCCCTAAAACGGGTCCCCATGATGCTTAGGGTAGGACTCCATGACCCCCCCCCAATATGATGAAATCTCTTCCTACAATAGGAAAGCTGCTTCCCTGGGTCCCTAAGGTTAATAAACCAAGCAAATAAATGACCCAAGCAAAGAAAAGAGACCATTTCAGCCATTCCGCAATGTGAGAACTTTGCCAACGGTGGCATAAGGATGGCAGAGAGCCCACAGTGTGACCACTGGGGTTGCCATCTTTGGCAAATCAAAATCCAGGGGATAGGTCTGTGGCATTAGTGGGAAGGTTGGTGACGTTGGATACAGACTTGGGATGTTTGTGGGTGGGTTGTGAAGTTGGGGGAAAGGTTTTGACATCACACGTATCAGGGGATTTTGCATGGTTTTTCAACCTGGAGACACCAAGCAGGAGGTTAGCCCCCTCACAACAACCCACAACCCCTCACAACCCACGCTGTCTGGTTCCAAACTGGACCGGTGGCAACCCTCGTGCCCACTATAGTGCCCCAGTGCCAGTATTGTTGCTGCTCTCATTAAGCACCCAAAGCAGCGCCTGTTAGCACCCCTGCCTGTGTTTCTTGCTGTTAGCAACCATAGATATAACAATGTAAAGAAAGTTGTATTGTGACCCCACAACAGGCCGACTACCTTAGCTGTCACCCCAACACCGAGCACACTGTGTAGCATTCACTGTACGAGGATCCCTTGTCATCACTATTATCTAAATGCATTTACTTCTTACTGTTAAATGCTATTGATTTTCCGTCAGCCCCATATAACAATCAGATAATAGAAGCCATAATATTTTCTAACTCCTACCATAATTCTCTATAAGAGGAAAGAATAACACACATTTATCAGGATCTTGCTCCATCTGCAGAAAGAGAGAGAAGCCACGCTTGCCCTATGCCTGGGTTACGTAGAGTAGAACCTCAATAGCTTTATGCAATAGAATTACACAGCAGCTTATTTACTGTTATACATTAGCTGACATCAGTGTCTCTGCATTGCTGCTCTCCAGGGACAGAAGTGGGCACTTAAGCTGAAATATATATTATTCTACTGCTCTTTGGTTTCCATAGTGAGCGTGAACACACGGATTATTAGCGGTAAATATGTGTAAGCAGCCGCACCTATGTAAAGTCCTACAAACACAGGGCCTACAGCTTAAGCTGGCCATACACGCACCGATACTATCGTACGAAACCTCTTTTCATACGATATTCGGTGCGTGTATGGCATGCCAGCGAGTCGACCGATATCGCAGGAGGCTGCTGCTATCGGTCGACTCGCCGATCAGACCGGTTAAAAGATTTTGATCGGGCGCCATAGAAGGCGCCTGACCAAAATCTGCCGTCAGGGCTGAATCGGCAGAAGGAGGTAGAAATCCTATTGTTTCTTCTTCCTTATCTGCTGTTTCAGCCCTGAACGTAGTGTGGCGGATCTGACGATGTTTCGTGCGACCATCGTCAGATCGCCAAGTGTGTGGCCACCTTTAGTCTGCTTGGGGTCTGTCAATACAGAAGTCATACAAGGTATAGAGCTAGAGGGACCCAAAATATAAGCGCTAGACAGGTGCCTCCTCCTCTTCTGCTCCACCTCTCATAAAACATCTTAAGGTGGCCATACATGGACCGATTGTAGCTGCCAATATCTGTCCCTTAGACCGATTCGTCAGCTAATCGGCCCGTGTATGGGCAGCAACGAGGGGCATGCCCAACCAATATCTGGCCTGAAATTTGCCAGATATCTATCGGGCAGGTTAAAAGATTTAGTCAGATCGGGGATCGCATCGGCTCGTTGATGTAGCCCCCGAACCGACTGCGCAAATTGCCGCCATTATAATTCAATCATTTGGCCCCAGGCCCAAATGATCGAATTAGCCTACATTTGCTTGATATTGCCCACCCGTAGGTGAGGATATCGGGAGAAGATCTGCTTGCTTGGCGACCTCGCTAGGCGAGCGGATCTTAACGTGTATGGGCACCTTTAGTCTTATCATTGGCTACAATAACTGGGCCTCCAACCCAAGCTTGAGCTGGTCATACATGGGTCGATTATTTTATGTTTGAAAGATAACCCAGCAAGTTGATCTGTTACCCAACTGTCCCATCTGATTGTTCAGCCCCCTGGTTAATAATTGGCCCATGTGGGTGCAGTTCTTGATCAACAAGATTTCCCAATCTTTCTCAGGAATTGCTTGATGATGGCTTTTGGAGATAACAGAGATCTACATTATATGCTCTCACTGGGCCACCTAAGTCTGTTTATCATACAGTATATGATTATCCGAAGCCCTCTCCTACTGTATCAGAAGGCTAGGCAAAGGGCCCCTGAAACATAAAGGCTCTAATTTACCTGTATCAGAGTGCCACAATTTTTTCTTTTTCCAGTTATTTGGCCCCTGGCAGTTTGGGGTCTCTTTTTCTAGAGGCACCTGACACCAATGAGTAGAATTTTTATATTGGTGGAAACACTCCAGGATTCCATTATAGTATCAACATCAACATTGGGGCTACCAGAGGTTCTCCCACTTACCTTCAACCCAAGGATACACTCTCCTTGCAGGTAGGTTCCATCCTCCCCTCTCCCTCTAGGGGTGCTATACCACATAATACAGTTTATTGGAACGCCATATAACCATATCCATACAAATGCAAAAGAAAATTGTTTTCCCTTTAGCTAAAAACCACTTATTGACTCTAAATACTTCATGTCCTGCAACGGGGCACAAAGTTTTAATCAACCATTTAGCAATGTCACCGAATACTCTCATAGTTGAAGAAGAAGAAGAGCGCCTTTCTCTGCCTCTGTAATTAAGCTGAATCGGTTGTCTGTGTGCCGGATCGGAACAGGCAGCAGGTTAGTAGTTGTACAGAGCTCATTAACTTTGCATGGAGACCTATTGCACTTTATTTGTGTCCCTTGAATTTCAAGAAACAATGGTGTCAGTGTGCGGCCGGGCAATTGAGTGATGCACTTTCACCCTTGCCTGATATGACATGATTCCTATTACATACAATAACCAAGAAGGGCATAAGAAGAATTTAATCCTGGGCTCATTGGTTGCTCCCAGAAATTACACGCAGGAAAGTTCATCAGCCTGGCATGAAACTGGTATCCACCAATGTCAAGAAGCCTGACTACAAACTGACAATTTGTAATTAAGTAACAATTTGTAATTGTTCTACAGGCCAGGACTGCCAATCTGTGGGTTCTGGCAAATGTAAGGTGCCATAGACAGTCACTATTTAGTGGGCCTGCGGGGGGCTGTTTGGGGCTCTGTGTACTTGAAATACCAGGGCCTATTTTGAATCTCAGTGCGGACCTGACAGACACCAAGAAGGGAAAATAAAAAATACATGATAAAACCATAAAATAATAAAAAATAAACTCTGGTTAGAGAGCCAGGGGAGCCTTGCCAGTAGTTCAAAGGTTACTTACCGCAGTCAGGGGCAATTGATCCTTGTGATTGGCAGGCAAAGAAGGGCAAGTACCTCTGGGTCAATTAATTCCACGGGAGTCAGTGTCTGTGTAGCGGGGGGAGCAGGAGGGTGAAGGCAATGCAGGGGCTAGTTTAGTACTATCTGGATTCTACAATCATCCTGTGATTTCTCCATTCATTTGGCGCAATGATGATTCACTGCTTCTGCTAAATATAACCAAATGTTTTTTTTAACAATCATTTACTATGGCTTTAGCTTCATTACTACATAGTTTGTTCTTTTATTGACATTAGAAGACTTAAAAGCATTTAGGAGGGCATACTAGGCCTACCACTAAATGATCAGCTGTAGTCGCATTCCTTGTGTTTTCCATTGCACCTATGAGAATGATCCTTTTTAAATAACTGCAGCTCAGTCAGCGCCACCACCAGGCTTCAACAGGAAGACCATCAAACAAGGTGAGACCCATTCCCTGCCCAGTTTTTTAGCTATCTGAAGGATGGAACCATAGTCCAGATATTGTCCTACATATGATTGGTCCATATATTAATCAGCTCATTGAACAGAATCGAAATCAAAAGTTAGATCTTGAATTGCCTAAAGGCCACCTTAACTTGACCGTGGTCTGCATCCCCAAGAATAATTATCTGTGTTTGCAGGCCAGTAGATATAAGATAAGCTTGCGTGAAATGACCACCGTGACCACCATGAAGGGAGGACAAAATCAGCCACGCTGACCATATTCCTAATCTGAGAGAGGCATTTAGGTTATCGTTCATGAATATCACCAAGATCCCAGCATGTATATATATGCATTTTACTCATTAAGTTATCTACCAATAGATAAGTATCAGCTGCCGACATCTTTATGGTTCTAAAAAAACTGATAACCAACACCTCACTCCTATCTAGCGAAGATCTTGTTCAAACAGCAACTAGCATTATGTTCTCACTCAAAGGAAGACTCTTATTAAAAAAAAACAGTAAATTAGACTTAAGTGACATATATGACCTGATCCACCATTGCTGCAGAATATTGCACTGGATCAAGCTGAGAACCTGATCCCAAAGGTCCATTCTTCCAGCAACTAGATGTACACAGTGTAAAATGTAATAGGTGCAGGGCCAGCCTAATGGGACTCTGCACCCATGGGAGCCCCACACCAGTGGGAATAAGCACATAAAGCTGTCCAGCCCACCCCTATCAATGATTGCCTGATAATGCTGTTAAGTGTTCCTGGGACATTAAACACAAAGTGGCCATTGCATTCATATTGCTACCCCAGGGTACACACTGTCTTTCACCATGTATAGTGTGCTTGAGGGGCCAATAATCACACTGTATATATAGTATGTTTGGTGTGTCAGTGGGTGCCACATTGTGCCATGAAATGTTGGGGACCAATGAAACAAGAGAAAGAAAGATGAAAAGGCAAAGTTACATAATCAGTTGCATTGAGATAGTAAGAGGCAGGGACTATTTGTCCACCCAGCCCTCGAACCAGCGGCGGATTTAAAATCCGGGCGCCCTGAGGCCGCCCCCCCATTCACGCCCCCCCCGCGTGTGCATGTGCAAACAAACCTCTTTCTCCATACCCACCCCCACCCTCCCCACCGCCGATACAGAGCAGTAGGGAGAAGTCCCCATTGCTCCTTATGGGAGCAAAATTTCACAATTTCATTGCGGCGGGGCAGCATGCCGCCCCTAAATTTTTGCCGCCTAAGCCTCGCCACAAATCCGGGTCTGCCTGGAACCCTGTGCCAGTTGGCAATACCTTGTGTAGGGGGGCACCAAAATGGTCCCAATTGGGCCTGCAGTTTATATTACTGGCCCTGAATAGGTGTCACATCCAAGAAAGGGCGGATGAAAATTTTCCCTGGCTGGTTGATAGGATTAAGACAATAAACAGTTATACACCACTATTAACATCTTCTGTATCTGCTCCCCTACGTTATCCCAAAATGGCTGTGCTTGTGCAATGGGTGGGTTCTTTTTGCTGCCAACCATAGTTCCAGCCCTTTCAGAGGGATTTGTGCCATGGTCATTATTTTATTAAACTGTACGGAACTGGTTATTGAATGGTTCCCAACACCGAACCAGCTGAAGCTTCAAAGCTACAATATAACCTTGATTATTCAGCAATTTGAAAGCAATTATCCACTCATAATACTGTGTTATTTATTACAGAGGAGAGATAACATTCCTGTGATAATTGCTCCTGGTGGCATTGATGGAGGTGATAGAAATATAAATGCTTAAACACCCATCCAGTTGCGCAATGCTGCTATTCCAAACAACATTACTACGAGCGAATAGGACTGCACGCAACTACTGAGGAGGCCTACGCCTGCAGTCACTGGGGGGCACGGACTGTGGGGTCTGCTCCCTGTATAGCAGTGATCCCCAGCTATTGGATTGCCAGAACCATCCTGCTCACCAACCCCTTTCATTTTGCTCTCAGTGGCCTCAAAGCAGGTGCCCATTTTTAAATACTTGGAGGCAAGTTTTGGAGACTTCCTCTGGAAAAATCTACTGGTAAATTACCATCCAGAGAGTTCACTCTAAAGGTGGCCATACACGGGCCAATTGTAGCTGTCGATATCGGTCCCTTGGACTAATTCAGCAGCTTATTGGCCCGTGTAGGGGCAGGAACGAGGGGCCTGCCTGACCGATATCTGGCCTGAAATTGGCCAGATATCAATCGGGCAGGTTAAAATTCGGCTCATTGACGCGGCCCCTGAACTGACTGCGCCCATTGCTCCCGTTATAATTCAATTGTTTGGCCCCAGGGCCAAACAATCAAATTAGCCTACATTTTCCCAATATCGCCCACCTGTAGGTAGGGAAATCGGGAGAAGATCTGCTCGCTTGGCGACCTCGCCAAGCGAGTGGATCTTAACGTGTATGGCCACCTTAAGGCCCGTTTTTATACATAGGGATCATGTCACCCCTTTAGATCCTCTTCCCCAAGTTGACTTCTTTTTTTCATAGCAGCAGGTTCTTTTTTTATTTATTTCTAAGTTCTAAGTTATGATATTGAGGGAAATTCCAAGAAGGGATTCCAGGAATTGATATTCCTTGGATCCCTTCTTGGGTGGCGCTTAGAAAATTTGGAAGACTGGGCAGGACTCTATGAGATTGATGTCACGATCGGCCAATCACCAAATCATAGCCCCATCACTAACCCACCCCGTGACGCCACTGCCCCGCCCCATGATGTCACCAACCCACCCTGTGATGCCACTGCTCTGCCCCATGAGGTCACACACCCCCACCCTGCCCAGACATATAAAGGGTCCAAGGTGGCAACCCTTATTCTCCCCTAGCAGGGCACTGGAGCAGTGACTGGTGGTACCAGCCTAACGTTAGGGGAAGATTTGTGTAACCTTAATAGGGGGAACCTGGGCAACTGTTGGACCTAAAAAGGGAGCTTGAACTGAAGAAGCCTGAAAACCACTGCATTATTTGTCATTTAAAGATTAAATCGTCTCCTTGTTCTACCATCTCTGTCTTGGGTGAGACTAGATACAATGTAGATAAGCCCTATCTAATTCCACACCCTTGTTTATTATCTTAGTTATCTCAGTTATATACGTCAACGTGCACAAACAGATGTGACATCTCCAGGTCATTTGCTATAGTTTCATTGGAACTGAGGTTTTACTTTATTGTGATATTTTGAAAAAATAATCTGGTTACTAGGGTCATTTAACCTAACAACCAGTCTGAAGATAGCTGATACCAAACAGAACAGGTGCAAAAATAAAAGCCCTGCCCATGGCACTCCCAGCTCTCTTATGTGGGTTACTCAGACTTAATGATAGATCCAAAAGGAATCAACAGAGATAATCATCTTGCTCTTATCTAACATAGGGAGACTGATGTGATTTGGATTGCTGATATTACAGTGCAATCAAACATCAGTTTAGGAGTACATACTACTGTCTAGTTCAGTTTTCAGCAACCATCTCATAAATATAATAAGGATTTATGAACTAGAATCTCATTGCCTGGCAACATGCCTGACATACTATTTTGCATATACAAAGGGTTGGAGCTTTAGGCTTAGTTTTTGCTCTGCCCAAGTCGAATGTGCATAATTTCCTGTTTTTTTGGAAATGGAAGTATTGTTGAGGGTAATAAACATAATTATAGTCCTGAATAGATCTTTTTATCTCTTCTGATATTGCATAACAATGTAGTGCTAGTAAGAAAACAATAACAATTCTAATAGCTAGTAGGCATGATTCTCATTGGTGAATCCTCTTGCATTTGTAATTAAGTGTAGGACAGGTAAGTGTTGTAAGAAGGGGAGGGTTTAGATGTTTTATTTCATTTTACATATACAAAGGGTTGGGGCTCGGAGATTAGTTTTTGCTCTCCCCAAGTCTAATGCTCAGTGCATAAAGGTTTTATCTACAGCCAATGTTTCTGTTTGTTTTTGTTTTGTTTTAGAAATGGAACACCTGCTCGGGGTAATAAACAATATTTATAGATAAAACAGCACTTTATTCTCTTTTCTGGTATTGGATATCAATGTAGCAGAAATTGCTTGCTAATCTCTTTATGTTTGAAAACAACAAAAAGACTGATGAAAATAGGGATGGTTCTCATTGGTGAGTCTCCTTGCATACTGTATGTAATTAAGTGTAAGAAAGTTAAGTGGTGTAAGATGGAAAGGGTTTGGTGCTATACTTTCCCCTTATACATAAAACTACTATATACCCCAGTGTAATTCTTACTGTTTATGTCTTACAGTGATGTCATTTCTGTCACATGATTCACTGAAACGTGTGTATTATAATAAATAAAGTACCTTCTGTTAATAAAATATGAAGATATTAGAAGACTTATAATATCCTTATATTTTACAATAGGGGGTACTTTATTTACTATATATTTCTTTTTGGTTGTGTAACATATGTTTCTCTTATACTCTTAAAGGGGCAGTATACCCACTTTTCAACATGAGTAATATGAATTGGGCTTGTGCTGAACCTACTTACTATTCTATGCTGCTTCTTCCAACTCTTTTTTTTCCACTGAATAACCCTAGTAAGTCTCATGTGTCTGTATGTATTTCATAATTTATAAAGTGCTGCTAGGATGCCCAGAATTGTACAAATGTACAATATAGAAGTACACACAGGGAAGACGAGTATTATAATAAATAAGTTTAAATATACAGAGAGTAAGTGCCAAGTGGTAAAAGACATAGAAAAGAGGTCTCTGTTTCATAGAGCTTACACTATTAAGTCATAATCTATATACAGGATTCTAGATGATATAGACTACAGACGTATCAATCATATATGACATAGATAGATAGATAGATAGATAGATAGATAGATAGATGATAGATAGATAGATAGATAGATAGATAGATGATAGATAGATAGATAGATGTTGATAGATAGATAATAGATAGATGATAGATAGATAGATAGATAGATAGATAGATAGATAGTTAGATAGATAGATAGATAAATAGATAGATAGATGTTGATTGATAGATAGATAGATAGATAGATAGATGATAGATAGATATATAGATGTTGATTGATAGATAGATAGATAGATAGATAGATAGATAGATAGATGATAGATAGATAGATAGATAGATAGATAGATGTTGATTGATAGATAGATAGATAGATAGATAGATAGATAGATGATAGATAGATAGATAGATAGATGTTGATTGATAGACAGATAGATAGATAGATGATAGATAGATAGATAGATAGATAGATAGATAGATGATAGATAGATGATAGATAGATAGATGTTGATAGATAGATAGATAGATAGATAGATAGATGATAGATAGATAGATAGATAGTTAGATAGATAAATAGATAGATAGATGTTGATTGATAGATAGATAGATAGATAGATAGATGATAGATAGATATATAGATGTTGATTGATAGATAGATAGATAGATAGATAGATAGATGTTGATTGATAGATAGATAGATAGATAGATAGATAGATAGATGATAGATAGATAGATAGATAGATAGATGTTGATTGATAGATAGATAGATGATAGATAGATAGATAGATAGATAGATAGATAGTTAGATAGATAAATAGATAGATAGATGTTGATTGATAGATAGATAGATAGATAGATAGATAGATAGATGATAGATAGATATATAGATGTTGATTGATAGATAGATAGATAGATAGATGTTGATTGATAGATAGATAGATAGATAGATAGATAGATGATAGATAAATAGATAGATAGATAGATAGATGTTGATTGATAGATAGATAGATAGATAGATAGATGATAGATAGATAGATAGATAGATGATAGATAGATAGATAGATAGATAGATGTTGATTGATAGATAGATAGATAGATAGATAGATGATAGATAGATAGATAGATAGATGATAGATAGATAGATAGATGTTGATTGATAGACAGATAGATAGATAGATGATAGATAGATAGATAGATAGATAGATAGATGTTGATTGATAGATAGATAGATAGATAGATAGATAGATGTTGATTGATAGACAGATAGATAGATAGATAGATAGATAGATAGATAGATGTTGATTGATAGATAGATAGATAGATAGATAGATAGATAGATAGATAGATAGATAGATAGATAGATGATAGATAGATAGATGTTGATTGATAGATAGATAGATAGATAGATAGATAGATGATAGATAGATAGATAGATAGATAGATAGATAGATAGATAGATAGATAGATAGATGTTGATTGATAGATAGATAGATAGATAGATAGATAGATAGATAGATGATAGATAGATAGATAGATGTTGATTGATAGATAGATAGATAGATAGATAGATAGATAGATAGATAGATAATAGATAGATAGATAGATAGATAGATAGATAGATAGATAGATGATAGATAGATAGATAGATGTTGATTGATAGATAGATAGATAGATAGATAGATAGATAGATAGATAGATAGATAGATAGATGTTGATAGATAGATGATAGATAGACAGATAGATAGGTAGATAGACATGGCGGATCCATTGGCTTAATGTCCTGTATCATACAAAATCATTCTACTGCACAACCCTTTAATATTATTGTTACTCGGCAGATTATGAACTCAGTGCACTTGCTGCCACCCCAACGGCTTCTATATCCCCGGCTGTTGCTGGGTGCAGTTCCGGCAGAGAAAGAGAGAGATGATATCTATCCCATCAGATATGGAACATAACAGGCGCTTAGTTTGTACATTCCTGCGCTATCTGACAATCACTGCTTTACAGCCCTCTGCTACAGCCTTCCTAACATTTTATTTGCCTGCAGTAAAAAGAAACTTATAGTCGCTTGTTCATCTACAGACCCACAGCTTGGTCACTTCACTCCCAGCATGCATTTCTCTCATTATTCCCTGAAAACAATGCTTGACAGTTATTTGATAGTTAAGGTTCAACTCACCCCCCATATCTACTTTGTGGCAGATAGACCCATATGGCCGATATGTGACACATGAAATTGGCTTCATCCAATTTCCACAGTAGCAACCAATCACAATCTTTTCTCCAGATCCCCAAGTCTGAAATTATGTCAGAAGAACCGAGACAAGTGCAATGATTGGTCCCTTTCTGGAAGGTCTTCCCTTGGCTGTTACTGAAAGGACCATTAGGAACTATGGATTCTCATGAACTGGAACTTTTGGTGCATTGAAAAAGTACGTTGGTTCGAAGCATATAAACAATTCTTACTAAAAACTATAGGAACAATGTTCTACAGGAAGTAATAAGAGATCTGAGATTCGATGCATTTATGGTCAGTTAATGTATGAAAAAAATCTTCTTGCCCACAATCCATTTTCCACATGGGAAAGAACTGCAGTGTAACCTGATGGAGCCTCCCTTTGGGGCAGGTAGCACTGCAGCTCCACGCACTTCACACAGATTGGGGCTTATTTGGTTTGCCAGTCACATAACAAGATTTTATTATATGTGACTCACGGCTGCTCCAATCTGTATTCCATTCTGTATCTTATCTGTCTGCAATGACCTGTCTAAAGATTATAGCGAAGCCAGACTTTGGGCTTTCACCACTCTGTACTATAATTTAAGACAGAACTTCAATAAGGCATTAATGAGAAATAAAGGCTGAAGCAAAAAAGTACAATTTGGGTTTTCACTAAACAATGCCTGTGAGTTCCTTTCCAATGACTGCAATGGAAACACCTTGTCCCATGACTGGTGGCCAACATGCATGGTGACAATCATGGATCAGGGACTTCTTACAGAACTTTCCATTGATGTCAATGGCAAGTGATGCCCAGTTGCCTCTGGCATTTTGGTTCCTCCTACTCAGAAACCTGATATGCCACAGCTTAACTCTTTTTGGCCAGTTAAACTTAAAGGTTCTTATTCTGACCATGCAGATACAGCTGGCACCATCTGTTTTGGGAGTAGTTGTGGGTTTACATAAGGATAGCACCATCTCGGCAGTTGCCTGGGTCCTTAATTCCAAAGTGGTCCAGATCAAATTGTTCAGACAAATGGACTGAACACATGAAACAATATGGTCACAGCTATGTAATGCCACATCATAGAATATCTATCTGTTCCATCTTGAAGGTCTTCCAGTAATTGCAAAGCCAAGGACACCTACCCTGGCTTCCTGCTGCTCACTCACTTATGATATATGGGTCAGAAAAAAACTCAACTTGCCCCTGACCCTAACCCACAAAACCTCAACCCACATCTGACCCTAACCAGCAAACCGCTGTCATTGTAGGACCTGCACACATGCTCCTCTGTTTCCAGGAGCAGAGGGGGAGTGTATTTCCTCAATCTGGCTTGGACCCAACCCGAATCAGCAGTTCAACCTGAACTGCAGGTCAGACCTCAAGGTTTTGGGTCAACCCGCAAATCACTATGGTTCACCTAGGCCTCTGTTACCTACCTCTGGTTCCAGTCCTGCTGCCTGTTCTTGGTCATAGAGATCAAGAGTCAGACAGGGCCAGCAGAACACTGGGAAAAAAACCTGGTCGGGCCTTGCTGACCAAAACCTGATCCCCGCCAGCGCTCCCCCTACTGACCTCTCTCCACCGATCGCACCAAAGATAAGTATAATGTATAATGTACATGAGCTTGGGGGGGGGATGTTGGGCAGGTAGCAGGGGCCCCTGCACACCCCAGTCCGACACAGTAAAGATCCTGGGAATCATATCCCATTAGAGTCATTCAGTCCAAGAATTATGGAGGTCCATCCTGTGCCTCTAGCTGTCCTGAATCTGCAACTTCTCTAGAGTTGGCCATACATGTACAGATAAAATCGTACGAAACCTAGTTCCATATGATTTTCGGACCGTGTGGGCTCAGAATTATTCTCCCAATAATTTTCGTGCCATGGCGATCGGTCATTAGAAAATTATGGTCGGATAACAATAAAATCAAAGTATTGTGTATCGGACGATATCCTTGGGGGACCTACAAAGGAAGTCACTTTCATATGATTGGTGTCTGCCAACTATTTCATGTTCAGAAAATCCTTTGACTTTATCCTACAATTTTCCCGATGTTAGTTTCAGATTGTTGCATTTAAAAGTACGATATCCAAATGTTTGATGTAAGAGGACTAAAATCTGAACGTGTATGGCCGGCACAACTCTGCAGCAAGTAGCAGGAGTCATTCATGGTGTCACATTGTAGTGACCTCAGTTGATATCATTTCCACTTGAGCCCTAGTCCCTTATTGACTAACCACTAATAACTGTTATAAAGATTAATAATGTTTAAAATAACTACATGCAGTTTAGAAAAAACACATTTTATCCACAACAGTTGATAGTAAGAAACTGCTTGGCTCCGGCATTTTCTGAATTCCTTGATATGGAATTGCGCTGGCAGCCGAGAGGAAAAGTGGCACAGAGATGCCAATCACACTGCTGGCTCTGGGGTGTAAGGGGGTAACCCCCCTGCTGAGTCTGCTCATTGATAGCGGCAGATCAAGGAAGTTTGTGATTAGTTATATTAACGAGCATAATTAGCGATGTAAGCACTGTGACCAGAAGGAAAGCACTTGGGGATACAGGCAATATAACATTGGGCTTAGGTACTTGGTTAGTCATCCAATCACATTGTTGCTTCCATTATTCTGGGTTAAAGAATCATATTACTGACTGGTTGCTATGGGTTACTGCCCAGAAGCAAATTCGCCAACCATTTATAAATGAGCCCCTGTGTGTGCAGGATATGTCCTTTATCCCCATGTTGGACTCCAGGCTAAAATAATGACCTAATAATCTCTGTATATAAAGCAACAGTAGGTGCATGTCCTAGTGCTGGGGTCAGCATTCTCATTGGTGCATCTCTCATTAGGTTTCTGATTAACTTGCAGTGGCTTTTGAGGGGTTTAGATTCTTTCTTGCACACACACAAGGAAAGGAATAGGAAATAATGATACTTACTGCTATTTAATCAGGGCAAAAAACACTTTGTCTTCTGGCAACTACAGGGTGGCATTTAAACCCCACAACACCAAGCAGACTAGCAAAGTATAGTGATCCCTGTAAATGTGGAAAGGGAAGCGGGAGAGAAGGAGAAAGGGATGGAGGAGAAAAAGGAAGACGGAAAAGAGAAGGAAGAAATGTAAAGTAAAAGCGGTACTAAACCCTGCTGCGCTGCACGGCTCAACCAAACTTCACCCAGCTGTTGCTGGACTACAAACACCAGAATAATGTAAAATATAATGAAGGTTGAAGCATTCTGGGAGCTGTAGTGCAGCAACATCAGAGTTGTATTTTTAAAGAAATATTGCACAATAGAACTCTTCACCAAATCTCCAATGAGAATCCCAGCTGATCTGTGTAAATCTGGCTCCCTGTTCTCTGTTCCTGCAATTGGAGTTGGGAGCATTAAGCCCAGTTTCCCAGCACTGAACAAGTCTGTCCCTTTATCCCCATGTCTGATTCCTGTGCCATATAATGAAGGGAAAAAAATTACATAGTTATCTCTATATGTAAGGTACCAGCAAGATGCCTGACACAGTGCTGGGAATCAGTGTTCTCATTGGTCAGTTCTCTTTAATAATGAGGTTTTTGGTCAGTAGACTTCTCATTGGTAAATTTTCTTGCATCTATAATTATGTTTTTCAACAGTTTCAAAACTAGGGGGCGCAGTGGGACAGTTTGCAACCCCTTTGAGGGAAGGAGAGGAAGAATGAAAAGAAAAAGAGAAGGGAGAAAGAGAAAAAGAATTAAGAAAGGGATGGGAAAGAAAAGTAAGAAATGGAAGGTGAAGGGAAGGAGAGGGAGAAAGGGACGAGAAGGAAAGGAAAGGAGAAGGGAAGCAAGACAGGGAGAAGGTAGGAAGAAAGTGGGAAGAAAGAAAGTAAAGGAGAAAGAAATGAAAAGGAAAGAAAGACAGTAAAGGAGACAAGAAAAGAAGAAAGGAAAGGAAGGCTATGCTTATTGTGAAAGGCGAGAATACAAAGAGTGTGCATCTATTAGTATATACAGTAAAAAATAGTATGGGTATCGGACCTCTTATCCGGAAACCCATTATCCAGAAAGTTCCAAATTATGGAAAGGCCATCTCCCATAGACTCCATTATAAGCAAATAATTCTAATTTTTCAACATTATTTTTTTTTTCTTTGTAATAATAAAACAGTACCTGTACTTGATCCCAACTAAGATATAATTACCCCTTATTGGGGGCAGAACAGCCCTATTGGGTTTATTTCATGGTTAAATGATTCCCTTTTCTCTGTAATAATAAAACAGTACCTGTACTTGATCCCAACTAAGATATAATTACCCCTTATTGGGGGCAGAACAGCCCTATTGGGTTTATTTAATGGTTAAATGATTCCCTTTTCTCTGTAATAATAAAACAGTACCTGTACTTGATCCCAACTAAGATATAATTACCCCTTATTGGGGGCAGAACAGCCCTATTGGGTTTATTTAATGGTTAAATGATTCCCTTTTCTCTGTAATAATAAAACAGTACCTGTACTTGATCCCAACTAAGATATAATTACCCCTTATTGGGGGCAGAACAGCCCTATTGGGTTTATTTAATGGTTAAATGATTCCCTTTTCTCTGTAATAATAAAACAGTACCTGTACTTGATCCCAACTAAGATATAATTAATCCTTATTGGAGCCAAAACAATCCTATTGGGTTTAATTACTGTTTAAATCATTTTTTTAGTAGACTTAAGGTAGGAGACCCCTTAACCGGAAAACTCCAGGTCCCAAGCATTCTGGATAACGGGTCCCATACCTGTAATATTGTTTATGAACCTTTCATTAGTTGTTACCGGCCAATCGAGCGCCAGGTTTGAGCACATGTATCATTTCATACCATACATAAGTTCCAGACACAGCCCTGTCCCATCAGTAATGCATAGGGCAGAGCTGGGGGAAATGACTGCCATCTCTCACGCAGGGTAAGTGCCAGCCGGAGCAGAGGCCCCTATTTAGCAGTGCCATCACACAAGCATTATACACGCCGGCTGCTCTGCCCGGGTAAGTGCTGCCGCACAGAGAGGAGCAATTAGGTGCTACTGGCTGCTGTTTGTCTTTTCTCTATTTTCATACTTGAATTCCTTTGGAGAGAGGCACTTAAGCCGTTCAGTGGTTTGTTGGTGCCAGCTCTGTCCTTTCCAGGTCACCGTTGGAATGAAAGGGACCGGGCGTGAGCGTAATAGCAAACAGCTCAGGCATTAGTCCCACTATTCCCTCCAATAGCCCAGCCAGGACTTTAACCATAAATATTTACATTATTCTCTAAAATACTTGAGGTTTTGAATGGGGAGGCACGGCTCTTCCCAGTCTCCTAAACTGAAGTCACGCTGATATTTATATCCCCTTACTCCCCAGAGGCTCGCCAAGCTACTTCAGAGCAATAACCAAAAGCAGCCAATCAGCAGTTAGCATCGATCCGTCTAGTGCAGTTACACAATTGGTTGCCATCGGTTACTGCACTGTTGTTCTTTAGCACCTGTGTTCTTGCTTATGCTTTTAAAATTGACATTCTGTTACAGGTTGGGTGCAGGTTAAGATTCTTGTTACATGGCAGCATAGAAACTGTGTGTCCGCATCACAACTGATTAAAACTGAGCCCTGTAGCATGAGTATCTGTGCCCAATATAGCCTCACATTCTGCTAATGTTTTCATGATTTGCGACAGCCCTAATCTCAGCTTCTCAGTAGCAGCCCCAAAGCACACTGAGCATGTGCAGTGCCACTGACACACAAAAGATGGCCTGACAGGATCCAAGATTGGGAGCTGTCCTGTATAACAGGCCTTTTTTCCTTGTTCCTTTGTACAGCCCTGGAACTCCACTGCAACTTGTAATATTTACCATAGGGGGTGCACTACGTACTATATAAATGGTGAACTTTGACTTCGGAAAGCAAAACCCTTCCCCTGACCCCATTACTTACCTGGGTTTGGCTCTGAGAGTCCTTCCTCCATTGCTGCCCAAACTGTGACATTGTGGAGAGTAGTAATCAGCACCAAGCCTTGTGATTAATTAGAAGTAGTGCAGGTTCCCCAATGGCCACTTTCCATCGGCACATCCAGGTACAGAAGAACAGGAACAGCACCTCTTGTCTTTGTAGATTAAAATGCCTTTATTGCAAAGTTTTTTGGGGCAAACAACAACAGCAGCAACGTTTCAGGTCACATAAGACCTTTTATCAAGCTAAAAGGTGCTGTGTGTAATTGCCAATTAGCTTGATAAAAGGTCTTATGTGACCTGAAATGTTGCTGCTGTTTGCAATAAATTTTTATCTACAAAGACAAGAGGTACTGTTCCTGTTCTTCTGTACCAAACTGTGACATTGGCCTTGGGAGGAGGGCAATACCTATATAGGCTGGAGCACCATGTCTTTGCCTCAACCCCTAACCCGACATCGTATTCAGCAGCAATGAAGAAGGCATGTAGGAGCCCGACACAGGGCCATAGCAGAACACAAGCGCTATGTATGCATAGTGCTACATATATTTATATTTAAAGCGACAGTGACGCCTCTAGAAATGATTCTTATGGCAACTCCTATTTAGATATATTAATGCAAATATGCAGTCAAGAAATTTGGAGTTTGCACAATGAGCAGTGCATATGGTAAACGTATGTAGGGAAGGCCACACCATATGCATATATCTATACATGACTAATAGAAGACTTGGAGAGAGTAAAGATCATACCGAAGAAGCAATCTCCCCAAAGTTGCAAAGTAACTTTTTTTTATTTAAAATGCAACAGTCACCCAGTGTAACCATTGGCACCCATTTGATCTGTTCCGATATTGTACCTCCAGGTACAGGCAACTTTCTCTGTGGATTCTTCATGCTCCTCCTGGGCTGGACATTGTGTAGCTCCGCCTGCAGGGATGCGGCAGGCATTCAAAAAGTGATCCCAGCAAGACCTGTTGGGAAAATAAGGTGACAATTGTAGCACTATATTTCCTTTGTATTCCGGGGGAGGGGGTTGTTTTGCATTGTGCAGTACTGACGGCCAGGAGGCACTGCCACTGATTTTCTTCAGCACTGCCCCCTGCCTGCCAGAGGCACTGTTACAAGATCTATAGGGAGCATTTAACAAAGCAACATCTGAAACAAAGGTCTTACCCAGACCAAGAGAATCTTTTGTAGCCCAACTGATGCAGTAATGTAGCAGCAACTGTTCCAAGAGCTCCTTCTCATCTAAGAACTCCAGCTTCTCAATCCTGTGGGCAAAAGATACATCTTAAATGTGGGTTTCATGACCCAACTGTATCAGTGCTGGCTGGTATCATTAGGAAATGTAGGCACGCGTGTGAATGGGAAGAGGGGATTTCTACTATGTACAAATACTATAGTCACAGTCTGCTTTTCTTTTGCCTTTGCCTTAAAGGGGTTGTTCACCTTTGAATTCATTTTTTGTATAATGTAGAGAGTAATATTTTTTTATAGTATTTTTTAATTATTGGCCTGGTGGGGGGGCTGTTTGAGCCTTTGTGTATTTTATTTGCCAGGACCTAACCTCCTGTACCTCTGGATGGGGTCTATTTCTACCCAATCCATCCTGCCTCTCTATTGCACCCCCTATTTCCACTTATTATCCCAATCTCTTCAGAGCCCTGTTAACCAACTAGTAACAATAAACTATGGAGAGTTCAGGGTCTATTATCTGGGAGCACGGCCAAGTTTTTCTTTCTGAGGCACCATGTGACCTGCACCAAATCATGAGATTTCCATGTAAACGACACTGACAAATAAAATGTTGACTTGCTGTCTAGTTATACGGTGATATATATGTGTGTGTGTATTTACTCTGTAGGAATGCAATTACTTGCTGTATTTACCAGAGTCTTGTGGATTTCAAACAGCATCACTTGTGATTCATTTCCCAAAGTGGAAATCTCAGAACTGTCTCTTTAACATAAGGCAACAGGGAGCTTAATAATAGGATTCACCCCTGACAGAAGCACCAGAATACTAAAGGGTGCAATAAGGCCTTTGCTCTTAGGAGCAAACTGCCAGTGGGTGCAAGGTAGCCCTATCCTTACAGCTGCCATAGGGTAGGTACTAAGTACAGGTCCCCCTTGTTTCCCACCTGCCGGCCCTCCCTAAAGGTGGGCATACACTGGCAGATTTAAGCCACCGACTGAGGTCCTATAGACCAGATTCAGCATATCTGCCCATGTATGGGAACCCCCCTATAGACCTACACGACCAATATCTGGCTGAATATTAGGCAGGTTTAATCGACAGCTCCTATTCCCATCATTGTAAATTGATTGTTTGGCCCAAGGGCCAATAAGCGGATCTTATAGTGTATGGCCACCTTAACGTATGCAGCTAGTTCCTGCCCTCATATATACAACCCTCCTAGCACTGTATTTATCCGGGGACCTGTGGCAGTCCATCTACGAGTAGGACAGGGCCCAAATATGCCTTCCCATTAATGATATAACGACTGATAAGTTATTGGTTTAGTCTGCAGTGTGCCACTTGTACATTACCAGACACTGTTTGCTTATCCTTCCTTTAACGGCTACACTGAAAAAACAGACAAAGAGTGACCTTGCCGACATTTCCGCTTTCACTGTTTGGGCAAATAAACCCTTAGAGACAGCAGACGGGAATATGTAAAACTTCCCGTTCTGTACTAATATCTACAGTTAGTACTAGTGGTTGTATATATAGTGTATGTATGTGAGTGTATAGATTGGTAGGTGTGGGTTAAGTGTGCTGGGTTTACTTGGATGGGTTGAACTTGATGGACACTGGTCTTTTTTCAACCCTATGTAACTATGTAACTATGTAACTATGTAAACAGTTCCTCTGAAAACCACAGCAAGGTTAACAGACAAACCTCATAGTGTCATTCTGTATCAGCAAATGGGCATTGTGGCTCTGGGTCTATACATTGTACAGCAGGGATTCTACCAGATTCCTCTATGGCCCCTGGTTATTAGATTATGGCCAAGCAAAGGCTTGACGTCCACTGGTTGAAGGCCCATGCTCTACAGCAGTGCTTCCCAAACTGTGGGGCCCCCCAGGGAGATCTTGGAGGACAAGCAGGAATGGCGCCACCTGAAGGCCACTATGGGTAACAATTAGAGTGAATGGCTATTTGCTCTCTTAGATACAGCTGAAAGCCCATGAGGGATGCCAATTAAGGTGAGCTTTGGAGAGAATATGTTTTTGCGGAAACTGACTGGTGCACCAATATTTTACTATAGCTTACACACTGCATGACCTAAGAGCCACGTTGAACCTTTAAAGGGTGCCCTGGCCACAGGTTCAAGTGGGGCTTGCACAGATTAAAAACTTGAGGACCATTGCTGTAGGGGTATATTAATGGTCCAAGCTCCATATGGAGTGATTGTGTTTGGCACAAATGGAAAGCTCAGCACCTCATTACATCTTCTTGGGGTAAGTTGCTGTAGACTTTCATCATGTTCCAGGCATCTGCTGACTCCCAGCCAGTGGACAGCAATCGCTCGGTCTGCAAAGGAAAAGCCAATGAAGGATGAAGAAATAAAAAAAAAAAAAAAATGCCCAAACACAGCCTGAGCTAGTGTGGCTCTCAGCAAACAGTTTATATATTGCCCAACAAATCTCTCTGCACTGTCCAAGGGCAGCCCTTTGCATAGAGTTTATATACTGCGTATTGCCTTCTGCACACAATTTATCCACTGCCTGGGAGTCTCTCCTGGCACACAAGTTATGCACTCTCTCCGCACACACACTATATCCCATGCCAATAAATTCCTCTCTGCGCCCAACTGCCACAGTCCAAGAGTGGCTCTCTGCACACAATAAACAAGCTGCTAGAGAATGGCCAAGTGCCATTGGCACTGGATAACCAATCACAAGAAGGAGAAAGCCAAATAGCTTTTTTTATTCCTTTGTAATGCTGATGGCTTAAAGTGCTCCTGACTGTATAATTCTGTGCCCACCTATACACCTGCCAATGGCAGCCTTCACTGGATATGTTTAGGGAGAGAAGCTGCTGGCATGAAAGGGTTGGGCGATCTCTCCGACAAAGGCAACAGGTCTTTGCTCTATTCCATGTTACTGTGATTGCAGTAAATTACTCTGCAGCTCCACAGCAATCCCAGCATATATATATATTTATACACACGAGTGTAAACATTTTGTTAGAGCCGTTACAGGTTTACCTATTACATTTAATGACTGCCATAAACGCACAGCCTTTTTATTATGGCTTGTGCATTGCTATTTATACAAGGGGTGGTGGATTATGCAAGAGGTACGGGAGGGAGAGGAGAGTTTGCAGGAGAAGTGAAGTTGCTCTCTGCCTGCCCCTAATCATTTTTGGATTGGCTGGATACCAAATCTCAACAAACCAAACCCATATATGTGTAATGGATTGGGTTGGGTGAAGGGGAGCAGTAGGAAAGGTGCCTTCCCACATACCTGCTGGCTAGAGAAATAAGATTCCTCTGTGCCTTTTGCTTTAATATTTCAAACTATTACACTGGGTCTCTTTCAACTGGGCAGGTTAGAAATTTCCATTGGCCGAATACCAAAAGGGTCCACGGATGGCATCCTAATCCAAAGGCTCTGTGTCTGCTCCCTATGTGATCCTAGCGTTGGCCAAGATCTAAATAGCCGGGTAAGCCCCATTTGGTAAAATCAGGAAAATGGGCAGGCCTACATATTTACATATTCTTTATACATTATACAGAAGTGGTACAGTCCAAATCTGGTTATACACCTAAAGAACCACTTGTTTGGTGACGTCACCTTTCAGGTCTGGACTGAGATTCAAAACAGACCCTGGCATTTCAAGTACATGGTGGCCCAAATAGCCCCCCCACCAGCCCAATAAATAGTGACTGTCGATGGCATCTTACAGCAGCCCCTCTGGCATTTGCCAGAACCCACAGATTGCCAGTCCGGGCTTGATATCAACCAGAGGGTGCAATGCTGACATTTTTGGCATCTTCTGCTGCTGGGGAGCTGCAATGCCCTATGGGTGGCTGAGAAGAGTTCAATAGCAACCAGGCCTGGGATACAAAATAGGCATTCCAAGTACACAGAGGCCCAAACAGCCCCCCCCAGCCCAATAAATAGTGACTGTCGATGGCATCTTACAGCAGCCCCTCTGGCATTTGCCAGGATCCACAGATTGCCAGGCCGGCCTGACAACCACAAGGTGGGCCAAATCAAGCTGATTCAAACCCCCAGGCCAACTATCTGATCATAACAGGGGTGCATGCAGGCCTGTTGGGAGACAGCATAACAGCCTAATGTGTTTTTCATTTTCATGCTAGATATATGGCCAATTCCCAGCCAAACAGACGGCCTTATTAGCCCTATAGTCATTGGCCAAGAAACTGAACACAATGTGGGCCTCACAACTCAAATGCCATGAATGTTTTTGTTCCTTATGGCAGCTGCGAATGCAGATAGAAATATCAGAGCAGTAAAGTTTCTATTGTATTGTATCCAGTAACTTATTACAATAAAAGACTAGCTGCCCCATGGGAATGAACCTAAACAATAAAGGTAAAGTTAACATATTGATCCAGCCCTGGAGAAAAAAAAGAACTAAAGCTGAAAAGAAATCTTAGGAAACCATGTCGATGAAGACCTTAACCTTTATTTTTTAAACCACACAATAAAGATAAAAGATTATTTTGTTTCAGTTAATATATAAAAACTCTGTTCTGAGGTCAGGGTAACAGTGCCAAACATTTAAAGGGCCTCTGTACTTCCTTTAGTTATTTCCCACTGGCAAAACTAAGGTGTCACTGTATAATTATTTCATTCTTGCTTCTACTGCTGACCCACAGGTTTATTACCCGCCATAGATGCCACAGGGGGCAAGGGCTAAAAAGCAACCGGTAACAGAGTATGTCTGGCAGTGGCACAAGTTCCTCCTACAAAAAAAAACCTCTTTAACAGTCTGGGCATCTGAAGGGCAATTCTAAGATGTATTTATATGAAATTATTTTAGGACGAGGTCGACAGGGGTATAGCACTGCACCCTGGAACCACCCCAAGTGTGGCCCATGATCCAGGGACTATGGATGCAGTCTGTCTGGGAGGTGGAGCTTACTCTCTGCACAGCTGCCGTTTCTGCTAACGCTATTGTAACCTCATTGGAAATTGGAATTAGAAGGGTACTTCCATTATAAAATATTGCTTTTTCATAAAAATAATTTGTAACACAAGGCAACCAGAGTTTATATATATATATATATATATATATATATATATTCATTTTTGAAGTGCTTGTTTCTATCAGCTTCACTTTAAGTAGCTTTCCTTATATCTCCCACTCTAATTAATACTATTTAAGCCTCTCTGTGCTACAGTACTGTATATATAAACAAAACCCAGAGCATCACTGTGGTTGCTATGTATTTCTCCTTTACTATTTATTCATTTTTAAAATATATACAGGGTTGTGTACAATCAAGAACATGTGAAGTGCAATCTGGCATTTGTTTTTTGCAATTTGCACACTGCGTTCTGCACTGTGTAAATGGCCACAGGTCTCTGCTCATTCCAAGAGTCAGCAGTGGCAGGCAGGGGAAGGCACCTAAAAATCCCCCTACAAGCTCCTAACTTGTGCTTTTGAATTCAGAATTGCAAGTTAGGGAGCATCAGCAGGCTCACCCCACATTAGGGTCCTGTACAGGCAGAAATTTAAGGGCAGCCGGTCCAGACTGGCAATCTGTGAGTTCTGGCAAATACCAGAGGGGCTGCTGTAAGATGCCATAGACAGTCACTATTTATTGGGCTGGTGGGGGGGCTGTTTGGGCCTCTGTGTACTTGAAATGCCAGGGCCTATTTTGTATCAGCTCTAACAGTTAATAGGGTGGTCCCCCAAATACTCAGCGCTTCTTGGTGGAGTTCTTTGAAACCAAATCTTCAGTATAGTAGAAACTGTGTGATCGTGTGCTGCCTCCTCATAAGAACAACCCTCCCTTTTTAGATGGGTCTCAGATGTATGTAATCGTGTTGATGGAAGCGCATGGAATTAGAGAAAAACAAAAGCAAAACTAGTGCAATACGTACAAAACTTTCTTTGTGACTAAAACGCTAAAAGATTTTTAGCGTTCTAATTTGGTGCAAAATGTGCAAATATATTAAGTGAATCGGACAATCAAAAGTGCTTATATATCAGCCCAATGCAGTGTATCACACCCACACGATGTGTCCAAAGTAAATGCTCACCAGATTTAATTAAAATAAGAGCATGTAGAGAAGTCAATTCGGCTATTGATTGCAGTGCATCCTTAGTCCTCAGAGTATATGGAATGAAGAGGAATCGAAAATAGTATAAAATCGTTTAATATGTAAAATAAAGCCCCTGCACAATGCAGGCTACTTACAGTGTGAAGCAGTATATCAGACACAACAACAGGGCTCTGCTGTGCCCCCTGACACTACTCTCTGAGTGTGGTTGCAGAGAGCAGCATTCCCAGGAGTACCAACACTCTTGCACTTACATGTATGGGATGAATACATGACCCCTACACTATCATGTGAGCAGAGATCATCAAAAACACCGCAGAGCTTTGTAAGTTTACTGCAAATGACAGAATTAGGGACATCGCTGCTTAATGTGATGACACTGACCTGTGACTCTAATGACTGGCAAGCGTCTACCCCGGCGAGATTACACTGCCTCCGCTGAAGGTTCTCCACCATTATTTGGCCGAAGCGATCCATCATGTTTACCTGCAAAGTGTTCAATTAGAACAATAAGGGCCTGGGCCTTGTTTCTGCCATAAACGTACCAACAAGTTAACAGCGTCACACACAAACATCCACTGACTAATAACAAAAAATTAAAATTCAACAAAAATGCATACTATACCAATTGTAAAATCCCAGTGCTACATGGTCTCCATGTTCTGCCCTTCCTACAGATTTCATGCCATTGGGCAGTTCACCAGAGAAGGTGTGAAGTTCAGGAGTCATTTCCCTTATTTATCCTCAATTATAATCTATACATAATTCAGGGCCACACAGTAGCCTTGCATCAGGTACATACCAGTTACCTAAACTGTGTTGTTAAAGAGGTGTATAATAGGTCAAGAAGCAAATGTTGCAATAAAGTAAACACTTTTAACCTTGCACAAACCTATTAGGTTACCCATAACGCCATGCGTGACTTAACCTAATGGAACCTACATAATAGTTAACATACCCCACTCAAAACCACTGCTTCTCTTAATTGGATACACAAGCAGCTTATAATAATTCATATTACCTTTAAAGTGCATATAAGTGTAGGTCAAAGGTGTGTAGTAGTGCAAATAGTAAAAAGGTGCCAAATAACACTAAAAAAATGTATCATACTTCTTCTAAAAATCACTAACCCTGACAAGGAAATTTTATTTTCCCTTTAAAACTCTATTTCCAAATGGATGTAAGGAATGGCTTCAATTCAAACCTAATATTCATACCTATTGGAACCACAGTATTTAATACTAACATCGACTTAGACTCCAGTCTTAACAATATTGTTGGTAATTTGTTATGGTATGCATTTTTGTAGCAATTGTATTTTGTAGAAGTTTTTTGTAACCAATAAATGTTTGTGTGTGACAGTTAAATTGTTAGTTAGTGTAATATTGCATATTCAGGACCTAAGCAGTGAAGCACGCACAATAGATGGCTTTTTATCTTTGAATTAATTAATCGTTTCGTACGATATTCGGTGCGTGTATGGCAAGTCGCCCGATATCGCAGGAGGCTGCTAATATCAGTCGACTCGCCAATCGGGCGGGTTAGAAGATTTTGATCGGGCGCCATTGAAGGCTATGAATCTATGTTCAGGGCTGAATCGGCAGAAGGAGATAGAAATCCTACTGTTTCTACCTTCATATCTGACGATTCAGCCCTGAACGTCAGTGGAGGGTTGGAACGATCAGTCACATGAAAGATCAAAAATCGGCTGCCTTTAGCCTACAATGAAAGACTTAGCCTACAGACTTAGCCTACAGACTTAGCCTACAGACTTAGCCTACAGACTTAGCCTACAGACTTAGCCTACAGACTTAGCCTACAGACTTAGCCTACAGACTTAGCCTACAGACTTAGCCTACAGACTTAGCCTACAGACTTAGCCTACAGACTTAGCCTACAGACTTAGCCTACAGACTTAGCCTACAGACTTAGCCTACAGACCTTAGCCTACAGACTTAGCCTACAGACTTAGCCTACAGACTTAGCCTACAGACTTAGCCTACAGACTTAGCCTACAGACTTAGCCTACAGACTTAGCCTACAGACTTAGCCTACAGACTTAGCCTACAGACTTAGCCTACAGACTTAGCCTACAGACTTAGCCTACAGACTTAGCCTACAGACTTAGCCTACAGACTTAGCCTACAGACTTAGCCTACAGACTTAGCCTACAGACTTAGCCTACAGACTTAGCCTACAGACTTAGCCTACAGACTTAGCCTACAGACTTAGCCTACAGACTTAGCCTACAGACTTAGCCTACAGACTTAGCCTACAGACTTAGCCTACAGACTTAGCCTACAGACTTAGCCTACAGACTTAGCCTACAGTAAATATGGTTCTTAAAGCCGCCCTCTCATGCGTTCGACTATGTTTATATCCAATGAAATGTACTTAAGTAAGTAGAAAATTCTCAGTTAAGCATCTAGCTGCATTCTTTTAAGCATACTAGATATACAAAGTATATATCCCAAAGTTACCTGTTCATAGTTAATAAACATGGCTGTGGTAAACGTGTTTGTTGCCCACTGTAAGAGACTTGCTGACTGCTCGGGAGTCATATACACCAGTACACACTCTGTGACAAGAAGCGTTGGCAGCCTGGAAAACAAGGAGAATAATATTTAGGTCTTGCCAGGGACTAAAAAATATGCTCATTAGCTGGTCTCTGGCTGGGAACAAGGCACTGTAGATGCAGGTCCAGACTGGGATTCAAAATAGGCCCTGGCAGAAGCTCAAATAGTGCCCACCAGCCCAATAAATAGTCTATGGCATCTTACAGCAGCATCTCTGGCATTTGCTAGAAAGCTTACTCTGTCCAGGCCCTTTCCCCCTGGTGGCATTACTCCCCCAGCCCAGCTTCTCTGAGGTTTCAAAAATCAAGAGTACATAGAGCTCCGGTGATTGAGGTAGAATTCTTACCCGTAGTAGTAAAGGGTCCGGGTGCCGATGCCACAGACCTTCAGCTTCAGGGAGCCAATAATGGGAAATCAAGAAAAACAGGCAGGCACTCCGGATAAATAAAGCGTTATTGGTAGCTCAACAAGTTATGGTAAAATCATTATACAGTTATATAGTTTATTTAAACTTACACATAATGCTATAAAGCCTTACGCATTTCGTACCTAGATGGGTACTTAGTCATAAGCTAATGACTTAGTCATTAGGTACATAAGGCATTATAGCATTATGTGTAAGTGTAAATACACTATAATGATTTTACCATAACTTGTTGAGCTACCAAAAACGCTTTATTTATCCGGAGTGCCTGCCTATTTTTCTCTGAGGTTTCTCAACCACTGGCCTAACCGCATCTGATGCTGGTATGCAGCTTTCTTTTATAAACTACCTCCTGCCCCATTTCCCTCTGGTCATGTCAGAGATGGGCAGGTCAGAAGTGGGTTTATAAGTCATGTAAGCATGGCGGGTCAGGCTGGGTCGGTTTAGGATCAGGTGGGGGTCGACAATATGTCGACCCACACATTAAGGCACGGTAGATACAGGTCCAGATGCAGGTCTAGCAGCTGACTGTTGACTGTGATATCACCACCGGCCCACTCCCCAACATCCTAGGTCCCTCTCAAGCACCGAAGGATTGGGGATCCCAGGCCACCTCCTCCTAGCGCACACACTGGTACGTACCACTACCTACAAGAACACGGTAGGAAAACAATGTTTATCATAAGCAGACACCTTACTGTGGGTCCAGGCTCATCTTCTTCAGCTTCTCTTCCATATCTTTCGGGTTTCTAAGATCCGCCCCTATTATGGAGTATCTGGCCGAATCCAAACTGTGGGCATCTGAGAGGGAAATCAAACAGGGGTCTTATAATAATTTAACAAACAAGGGTGATGGAATACAAATAGGACTGGAGGGCCCTGCTCACAAGAGCTTACAAGCTGGATACTAACCATATCCATTTAAAGCAGAAGGAAAGGTCAAATCATTAAAGGTTTCAAGCTGTTTCAATCCCCAATGATTCCAGTGGCATATTTTCTGCCCCAGGCCCGGTGCTCTGGCCCAGGGTTAGTGCCACGTCACCATGTTGTTCCGGTGTCTCAGGCAAACCCTGTGCCGCCCTAGGTAGTACAGAAATTCATCTGTGATAAAGGATAAATGGAACAAAATGGCCGTGTGGTGCTCACAGCAAATGTAGAAGTAGAAAAAGAAGAGGAGTGCCAGCCCAGGGTAAGAATTAAGCAACTGGAATCACTGGGGAGTGGAGGGGTGCCTAACACCTTGGTTCCCCCCATCATTCTGCCTTTTCTTCTTCTTTAAGTCTACCCAGTAATTCCCAATTGACCATTGTTCATAATTCAACATTTGATAAATCCACCCCTTTAGGGTTTCTAGCCAAAAAAAAATGGAAGATCAAAAAAGCATGGGGGGGGGGGCGCATTATTAATATAACACAATACTGAAGGTTTAAAACGAAGCAATACATTTTGGGCAAAGTGCATGACAAAGTACAGTGTAAGAATTTGCTTCATTCACTGCTATCACATTGCTTTACCATACGTCCATTTAAGAGAAAGGGCAAATCCTGTGGTTTATGAGATGCAATAATGATCAGGGCTCAAAGCCAAAGGGAAGTGAATCATATACATATATCCAGCTACGCTATGCTGTATAGTAGCATCAACTCCATTACAAAGGGGATAATACCATCCCATAATATCCTCTTTTCTATACTCTCACATTTTTCTGCAGCATGGTGCATAGTACAGGGAATGCCTATGCTGCAAAATGAAAGCCTGAGGAAATAATAGGAAACTAAATATATACATTTACTTATTAATATAAATAATGATATCCATGTACATTGTCTCCATTCTTTGCAGTTTTATTTTTTTTTTCAGTTGTTGAGAGATTTTTTTAAATTTTGCTCAGCTTTCTTGTATCAACAACTCAGCTATGCAGGCTCCAGAGGGCCAAAATAGGCCCTTGCATTATCAAGTACACACAGCCCCCCACCAGCCCAATAGTAACTGTCTATGGCATCTTACCAGGGGTGGGCCAAGCCAACTGGGTACCCTAGGTAACCTGGTCGGCCACCTTGCCCCTGCCGTCAAGGGGGGGGGCACGAAATGACAAGCAGTGGGGACAATAATAAGGGAGTGTCGACTAGGGGTAGGCAGGAGAGGTACCTGCCTGGCGTCCCCCCAACGTTGTGCCCTAGGCAGGTGCTTCTTCTGCCTACCCCTAGGTCCAGCCCTGCAACTTACAGCAGCCCCTCTGGCATTTGCGAGAACCCACAGATTGCATCAGTTTTTAGTGGGGTCTGTCTCAATGACATTTATAGGAAACAAACTCTTAGGAACGCGACTGCAGGGCAAAGGCTGACAATCCTGCATCCTTTACAACCTTGTAATAAATAAAGAAGTGCATAACAAGTTCATTTTTTATATTTGCCATTCAAGTACAGTGATAATTAAGGGAATATGAGCACCCTTATAGAAACTACACAGGTTGTAAGATACTAGTGAGGATAAAGCTCAAGGTAATGTGCACAAAGTGCTCCCCGAGCAATCATACACAGATTCCGGTGTAGTCCTAATAGATTACAGTGTTTATTGTCCCCATTTCAGGACCTTGGTCCCTGGAGAAAGCCACACCCCACACTGACTACAACTTAGAGTCCCCATAATGTGTGTCTTGCACAAAGTAGGTGTTGAGATACCGTTTCCAAAGTTGATTTCTCAATGGTTTTTCACCCCTGTACAATACAGGTATAGGACCCATTATCCAGAATGCTCGGGACCAAGGGTATTCCGGATAAGGGGTCTTTCCGTAATTTGGAGAGAGAAAGAGGATATGTCATCACCCTAGAACTCTTGGCGAGTTGCTAAATTTCACATAGAAATTCTGTTAGTTTTACTCTCTTTCATTCCAGTTTATGTCCTGCTCTATGCACAGCAGAGATTAAGGTTCACATCCCCTTTATGGGTAGAATTCAGTTGAACTTGCTTTAAAAACAGAATTATATGAACAGTGATGTTCACGATTCCCCCGCCAACCACTATGTGACTATTCATGCAAATAAACCACAAACGAAGAGGATTGAGACAGATGGGAAAACTTCTGTTTTCATGTGTGAAACAGAGAACAGGATCTGAGAGACAGCTACACTAGTCAGTAACGGTGCATTGCCCTCTGGAACCCACAGTAATGATAAAATAACCTCCTAAAGCAGTACTGTAATGACTGTAAGCAGACTTTAGCTCCCATTTGTTGTATTGGTTGCTGGTTAGCCCAGCTTGTAGGTCAGTAGGCACAAGATTTATGAAGGATGTCTATTTGGAAAGCCCTGGAAGTCCAGTTCTGATGTCTGTCTGTTCTCCTAGAAACTCTTGGAAGCCCAACTTAAAGTTCAGTTGGTGTGATGTTTAGGGAGAATGTCTATTTGTTCTCCTAGATACTTCTAGTAAAGCGCTCCAGGTGTCCGGCGTCCCTCTGTTGGTCCGCAGAAGAAAGTTCTGGGGCCCCAAACCAAAGGGAGTTCCCTCGCTCACTGAAGAGTGCGTTCACACCAGCAGTCCCCAGGGCTCCTTTCTCACAGACGGTGATACTCCTGGAATACCAGCTTAGAGTTCAGCTTATGTGAGATTGATGGCGGATGTCTATTTGTTCTCCTTCAAACTCCTGGAAGCCCAGCTTGAAGTTTAGTTGGTGAAAGGTTTAGGACGGATGACTATTTGTACTTCTAGATACTCCTGGCAGCCCAGCTTGAAGTTTAGTTGGTAAGAGGTTTAGGAAGGATGACTATTTGTTCTTCTAGATACTTCTGGAACCCCAGCTTGAAGTTTAGTTGGTGAGAGGTTTAGGAAGGATGACTTTTTGTACTTCTAGATACTCCTGGAAGCCCAGCTTGAAGTTTAGTTGGTAAGAGGTTTAGGAAGGATGTCTATTTGTTCTTCTAGATACTCCTGGAAGCCCAGCTTGAAGTTTAGTTGGTAAGAGGTTTAGGAAGGATGACTATTTGTTCTTCTAGATACTTTTGGAACCCCAGCTTGAAGTTAAGTTGGTGAGTGGTTTAGGAAGGATGACTATTTGTACTTCTAGATACTCCTGGAAGCCCAGCTTGAAGTTTAGTTGGTAAGAGGTTTAGGAAGGATGTCTATTTGTTCTTCTAGATACTCCTGGAAGCCCAGCTTGAAGTTTAGTTGGTAAGAGGTTTAGGAAGCATTTCTATTTGTTCTTCTAGATACTTCTGGAACCCCAGCTTGAAGTTTAGTTGGTAAGAGGTTTAGGAAGGATGTCTATTTGTTCTTCTAAATACTTCTGGAACCCCAGCTTGAAGTTAAGTTGGTGAGCGGTTTAGGAAGGATGACTTTTTGTTCTTCTAGATACTCCTGGAAGCCCAGCTTGAAGTTCATTTTGTGTGAGATTTAGGGGCGAACACATATTTTCTGCTCTTGAAACTATTGCTAAAAGAATAATTCAGTATTGCTTTTGTATACAGTATATGTAACCTTACCATGAGCTACAGGGGGCACTGAACCCCAATAGTCAAAAAATAGTGCAGTACAGGAGCATATCTCCCCATCAAATCGATTTTATATAAAGTGAGTATAATCGCTCATTCCTTCAAACAAACCATTGTATTTAATGGACCAGCCTGGGGTTTTTGCTTGAGAACTGAAGTAAAATCCCCCCCTGATTTTTCCGAGAATGTGCCAGCTTCAAAGAATATTATCTCAAATATAATCCTAATAAAAGATTTTAGGGGAAAGAGTCTTCTCGAGAAAGAGGAAGATGAGAAAAAGTTTACAAATGGGAAATAAATGGAACCACGTGTTCTTTTAGTTCTACTAAAAAAGAAATTATTTTCAGTCATTCCAAGCACCTTAAATGTTTCTCTATATATGATGGGGGGAAAAGAAAGGACTAAACTGTCCAAACAGAGACCAACTTATACCCATTAGAGGCGGAGCAATTACATACTCTCCTTTTGGACTGTTTGGGATCAAATTGTCCTTTATTTTTGTATTAGTTAAAGGAGAAGAAAAGGCTAGTAAAGAGTTAATCTCAAGCTGCAGGCATACCTTCAGTTGTCTCAATAGTGCCCTTAAGTCTCCCCATATTTCTCAGAATATTGATCAGAAGCCGCATAGGAAAAAAACCACTGAGCTGTGTAAAGAAAGTTCCCATAATGCCTCACTGCACAGACACCCAGATCAAGTGAACATGCTCAGTTAGTAAGACTATGAGTCAGCTTCCTGCTGATTGGCTCAGATCCACATTCCTAAGGGGGGGAGTGAGTTCTTAGCATTCTTGAGGGAGGGGGAGCAGGAAAGAGCAGAGAACAGAAAGCTGCGTGTCTCTGGCACAGGAATTACAGACACAAGAAATCTTTTTACAAAGAACTCAGTGCTTATGGCTGTAGTTACATAGACCTTTCTGATAAAGCTTACTTAGTTTTTACCTTTCCTTCTCCTTTAAAGATCTATCAGAGGTGAGCTCAAAAGCATCTACCAGTTCTTATCACTTAGAAAAATTGTCTCTAAACCTGGGGAATGTGTCAATGCAATTAAACCCTCCTTGAATAATGGACTCTTATCTGTAACCCAAAAAAAAACTTACAACAAAAGGGGTAAAAAGAGGGGGTTGTTTATACAGAGCTCTAGTTAAACTAAATCATTACAGGAGTGAAAGCAAAACAATGCTCTGTTAATTCTTTACATACTTCTTTAATTCTTTAAGTATGTAGGGGTGGAGCCAGAGCATAACTGGGTGTGGTCAAAAGATCAGGGTGTAAATAAAAGACTCCTAGAAATTGCCTTCAGGTAGCTGACATCTCAGGGGTGCTTGGTGTCACCTACCTAAATGATATAACCCGGGCCAGTTCCAAAAGACTTACTTTGCCCATTTATGTCACCTCTATGTTTTTTGTTATTTTATTTAGCAAAATAACAAAAATTATCAAATATTTATAATTTCCTGGTTCCTGTGAGGCAGATAATCAAAATACCAGTGCACAGATAACCCCTCCCTGCATAATGGACTTCTGTAAGCCAAAAAAGTTGTAACCAATGGGTAAAAAGGGGGGGGGGGGTTGTTTATACAGAGCACAAGTTAAAGCAAAACAATGCTCTGTTACTGCTTTATCACTGTCACAGTGCCCAATCTTTAAAAGCAACAGAGATACCTTTATTAGCACAGGAGGTTTTTTAAGATGTTTTTTTAACTCCCTCTCTGCAGTGTGTGTTATCTGTTTAACGCATTACAACATACAGTATGATGAAAGTTGGGAGCAAGATCCAGATAAGGGGCAGCTCCGAAGGTCCCGCAACCACGCAGTCAATGAAATTTACTTTGTTGGGAGGTGCAGATAACGAAAATATTTTCATTCACATTGACATTTGGATAATAAGGACTCTATGGAAAATAGCAAGTAATCTTTCTGGCACAGTACCGGTGACCCTCACCAATATGGTGTAGCACAAAGTCAGAACAACACTGATCCTTTAGGGCAGTCATTCTTTGTGTGCCAAAAGATGGATTTGCTTTATTCCATTTGTGCAGCCGCCTATCCCAGAGCGATGGTATTGTTCATTGCACCAATGCAGGTTACTGACTCATTTTTGCCCACTTATATAATATCAATGCTGCACTATTGCCAAGAACTGCAGCCTTGCTCTGCCTTTAGCAGAGATGGAGAATTCAGACTGCTGGCTAAGTTCTAGCCATAATAAGTTAACAGAAGGTGAACTATGCCTTTAATGTTATTGCCTTTTAGGCAATGCCAGATGGGGCTGATTTTCTCTTCAGGTCGAGAATCCCCTTGTATGGGGCCCCCCAAAGGACCTTCTCAATTGGTCAGGTGTCGATTGGACAGGTTTGATTTACCTGTTGGATCAGGGACCGCATTGGCTCATTGATGCAGTCCTTGCTCTGATGGCTCCTATACCGATATAGTCTGATATCGGCCACTTTAGATCCGCTGATCTGGCGACCTGCCAAACAAGCGGATCTTAAAGGAACAGTAACACCAAAAAATGAAAGAGCTTTAAAGTAATAAAAATATAATGCACTGTTGCCCTGCACTGGTAAAACTGGTGTGTTTGCTACAGTAACACTACTATTATTTATATAATAAGCTGCTGTGTAGCCATGGGGGCAGCCATTCAAGCTGGAAAAAAGGAGAAAAGGCACAGGTTACATAGCAGATAACAGATAAGCTCTGTAGAATACAATAGTGTTTTATCTGTTATCTGCTATGTGCCTGTGCCTTTTCTCCTTTGAATGGCTGCCCCCATGGCTACACAGCAGCTTATTTATATAAATTAAAGTAGTCTTTCTGAAGTAAACACACAACTTTTACCAGTGCAGGGCAGCAGCACATTATATTTTAGTTACTTTTATACACTTTCATTTTTTGGTGTTACTGTTCCTTTAATGTGTATGGAGACCTTAAGCCTAAAGGTGGCCGTACACGGGCCGATTGTAGCTGCCGATATCGGTCCCTTGGACCAATTCGGCAGCTTATTGGCCCGCGTAGGGGTAGGAACGAGGGGCAGGAACAAGGGGCATGCCCGATCGATATCTGGCCTGAAATTGGGCAGATATCGATCGGGGAGGTTAAAAGATTAAGTCGGATCGGGGACCGCATCGGCTCGTTGATTCGGTCCCCGAACCAACTGCGCCCATTGCTCCCGCTATAATTCAATTATTTGGCCCCAGGGCCAAACAATCAAATTAGCCTACATTTTACCGATATCACCCTCCCGTAGGTGGGGATGTCGGGAGAAGATCCGCTCGCTTGGCACCTTTAGAGTCGGAAGGGTAATGAAACTGCCCAAACACAAGCATATCTCTGTAAGTTGTCCCAGAAACCAATAATCAGATCATAGATTGGGGTCTATTTGAAATGAATGGCCATCAATGTCCCAATGCAGTCCTCACCCAGCAAGATCTTCAAACCAGCATGATAGATATCTGGCCAATTTTTAGGCAGATCTTTATTGATGATGTGTGGCCATCTTAACCAAGAAAAGTTAGTCAGTCACCAATAATACACAGCACTGCTGCTTCCAGTTAATAAAAAGTGTACCCTAAACACCTATATTATTATGGTAGGTGATAAAGGCACAGCCAAAACCAATATAACTTCCATGTAAGGATAAACTGTGTTCCAAAAGATATAATTTACAATATTTGGGGGAAAAGTTAACAATATGGGTGGTAGACTGGTGTAGCCTGCAGCAGCCGCCATGGAGGAGATGCAATCAAAGTGTCAATGTTGACAATAGATAATAAGCTTCCTGTATGTATTCCAGAAGCCACAGCTCGGCTGCAATAGATTGGTATGTAAATCTGAAAGTAACCTCCAAGAAAATGTGAATGGCAAAGCACTGGGAAACGCGGTGGGTGCAAATTGTAATTGTAAATTAAATAACGTCATGAATTTGGCATGGTTGTGAAATAATAACAAAATTGTTGAATAGTTTAAATGTATTTCTAATCAGAAATTCTTAGGTATGTGCCCACTTGGTGCAGCTTGAGCTTATTGGTTACAGAGCTAAATGGGGGCATTTCACATGTACTTTTACTCTTAGGTAGCAATGGCTCATAAACTGTGGGGCTGAACCCCCCAACCATGGGTGAAATGGAGCAGGGGCAGGAAAGGCTTAACCTGAATGTCAGTTAGGTAAGATTTGGGGCAAATGCCCGTTTGTTCTAGATGATATACCTGAAACCCAATTAGAAAGGCCAGTTAGGGGGGATTTGGGGTGAGTGGTTATTTGTGCCCTGGGTACCCCTGGAACTATAGCAGGATGACTGTTACCCCAATGTTTCTATATATCTGTAACCTTGTTATGGGCTAAGGGGGCCCAGCCTGAAGGCCAGTTAGGGGGGAATTTGGGGTGAGTGCTTATTTGTACCCTGGGTACCCCTGGAACTATAGCAGGGTGACTGTTACCCCAATGTTTCTATATATCTGTAACCTTGTTATGGGCTAAGGGGGCCCAGCCTGAAGGCCAGTTAGGGGGGAATTTGGGGTGAGTGCTTATTTGTGCCCTGGGTACCCCTGGAACTATAGCAGGGTGACTGTTACCCCAATGTTTCTATATATCTGTAACCTTGTTATGGGCTAAGGGGGCCCAGCCTGAAGGCCAGTTAGGGGGGGATTTGGGGTGAGTGCTTATTTGTGCCCTGGGTACCCCTGGAACTATAGCAGGGTGACTGTTACCCCAATGTTTCTATATATCTGTAACCTTGTTATGGGCTAAGGGGGCCCAGCCTGAAGGCCAGTTAGGGGGAGATTTGGGGTAAGTGCTTATTTGTACCCTGGGTACCCCTGGAACTATAGCAGGGTGACTGTTACCCCAATGTTTCTATATATCTGTAACCTTGTTATGGGCTAAGGGGGCCCAGCCTGAAGGCCAGTTAGGGGGGGATTTGGGGTGAGTGCTTATTTGTGCCCTGGGTACCCCTGGAACTATAGCAGGGTGACTGTTACCCCAATGTTTCTATATATCTGTAACCTTGTTATGGGCTAAGGGGGCCCAGCCTGAAGGCCAGTTAGGGGGGGATTTGGGGTGAGTGCTTATTTGTACCCTGGGTACCCCTGGAACTATAGCAGGGTGACTGTTACCCCAATGTTTCTATATATCTGTAACCTTGTTATGGGCTAAGGGGGCCCAGCCTGAAGGCCAGTTAGGGGGGGATTTGGGGTGAGTGCTTATTTGTGCCCTGTGAGGCTGTTTGGCCTCTAAATATTTGGAATGCTAGGGCTTCTTTTGACTCTAAGTCCAAACTTGATGGCCACTGCATGGAAATACTGTACATGATTTAAGATAAGTAACAGAAATAATAAGCAGAGAGGGTTGTGAGATGTTACAGCTGATGGAACTCTTCTGAAAAGAAGTCACCTCTTATCCCCTAACCCCTTTTTACAAGGGCACTTAAAATGTATTATTCCCAGAACTTAAGGGGGGGGGGGCCCTAAATATATTTTGCTGGGGGGGGGCAGTAACTCCTAGCTACGCCAATGCAGTTAAAGCAATACACTATGCGCATGAGTGTTGTCACTTCCCCCCTTTTATGCTGCATATAAATTCCGCAGGAGAGAAACATACGTCAGAAATATCACATGGTGAACTCACCCAGCAATAAAGACTCCCCAGAATGGGTTTCCATTATCGGCTTGGATAGTGGAGGTTTAGACCTGTAGAACATAAAGGGTTAAGGGTCAATATTTTTACAGCCTTGGCTATATACATGGTGAACAAGCAAGTGCTCATAAAGGGGCAGATTTATCAAAATGTGAGTTTAGAGGTTAATATATAAAATCTCACCCCAGTTTTATTCATTCCTATAGGATTTTTAGAAGTGCATGGCGAACTCTAACTTTCACCCACTAATAAATATGCTTCCAAAAATCTCATAGGAATGACTAGAACATGGGTGAGTTTTTATGTACTAAAGGGGACCTGTCACCCCCACATAAAAAAAATCCTTGCATATTGCACCACTCTATGCCTTAGATGCCAACTACGGTGGGCGACATCGAGTAAATTCGATAGTTTGGCCCGTCGGGGGTGCCCATACACGGGCAGATAAACTGTGGAATCAGTCTGAAGGACCCAAATCGGGCCACCAAATATGGTCACTGTTAGTTTTCTTATGTTTCACATCAGGAAGACGGTTGCTTTTACTTTTTCCTTCTAAAATGACAAGCCCTGATTTATACCCAGCCTCTTCTTGAGATGCCATTGTACCTATCATATTGTGCCAAGGCAAGCAATAACACAGCAGGGCAGTATTTTCTTTATAGGCACCTAAGGGCCTGGGCACTGGCAGCTAGATCCAGCAGTGGGGCAGGAGGGAGGGGGCACCCCACCCTTCTAATAGGAACACATGCATATGTCCTGATTGGAGAGGAAAGGGGGTGAGGGGGCAGTAGGCTGGAGCCAAGTGCTTGGCTGTTAATGGAACCCAATGAGGCTAATGAAAAAGCTAAAGAACTTACTTTATATTGTACAGCTTTCTGGCCACTATGGCAGGAAAGTCCACTTCAAAATATTTTTTCGGAAGGAGATTTTCATCCTGGGAAGAGAACCAAACAATCAAATTATTACGGCGGGTATAGGCAATGTCGGTCTGGGACCACATAAACGAGCCGATGCTGTCCCCGACCCGACTAGATTTTTTAACCTGCCCGATCGAATATCTGGCCGATTTCAGGCCAGATATCGGTCGGGCAGGCCCGTCGGTAGTGCCCATACACAGGCCGATCAGCTGCCGAATCGGTCTAAGGGACCAATATCTGCAGCTAGAATCAGCCCGTGTATGGGGACCTTAAGGGCTATTCATAGAGCAGTGACGTAAACATAATAGGGGTCATTTACTGGGGGAACAAGTGCGCTCCCCTTAGTCCTTATGTAACAAGTGCTTGTGCCCAGCGGATGCAAAAAAAAAATTCACCCAGAATTATACTGATCAAAAACTTCATTATAAATGCAAAATAATTGATCAATGAGAATGCTGATTCCCAGCACTGTGTCAGCCATCTTGCTGGTACCTTACATATAGAGATAGTTATGTCATTTTTTCCATGCATTATATGGCACAGGAATCAGACATGGGGATAAAGGGACAGACTTGTTCAGTGCTGGGAAACTTGGCTTAATGCTCCCAACTCCAATTGCAGGAACAGAGAACAGGGAGCCGGATTTACACAGATCAGCTGGGATTCTCATTGGAGGATTTCTTGGAAAGTTTTAGAAACATTTAATTTGCAATATTGCTTTAAAAATACAACTCTGATGTTGCTGGACTACAGCTCCCAGCATGCCTGTACCTTCATTATATGTTACATTATTCTGGGATTTGTAGTCCAGCAACAGCTGAGTAAGGTTTGGTTGAGCCGTGCAGTACAGCAGGGTTTACATTCCCTTTAAAGGGGACAGAAACCCCAAGATATACTTTCTTCCAACTGTAATTTTCTGAAACTTTCCAATATACATTAATGACACATTTTCCTAGTATTTGTAAATATAACTGCTACCTAAATCAGGATCTGAAAATTGACTGCAAGTGTGGGAAACCCCTCTAATTGTGAGCCTATAACTACCGCACAGTCTTATTCCCCTGAGACAAGGGTCAGCTTTCCTTTCCTCCATATCAATACGGAAATTCTTATCTCAAGGAAAATATGTGAGTGTTTGGGCAGCCCTTTATCTCAGCTGGTTTATACAGGCAACTCGGCCCAGTTTTATGGGAATGGAAAAAATATCTGTCATTCTCGATAGTCTGACGAGGAGCCCAGCGTCTCATTAAAGATGGAGTGGAAATACTCACACTTTGAGAGGATGACCTATGTATGGCTTATCTCCCATGCAGCCCTGCAGATAACCCTTTACTTGCTCGTTTACTAACGTAGGTGAATATTTGCTCCAGTGTTGCGACCTGTAGCGACCAATCAGATGCCATCAATGGGCTGGCTGCCTTGTTACTCTGAGATACTACAATACAACGGATCCATTTGTGCCTGGTTTCATTTTTTCCAGTAAACATTAGGATTTCCATGCCAGCCCACATTGTTGGGTAACTGGGTAATTGCCATCTTTTACCACATTCATTTTTATATATTTTTAATGCAAAAAGTATCAGTATATATTTATTATATATTTATATAGCCTGTGTATTATATAAATTGGTCAGCTTGCCACTTTAATACCGGCCTTATATTGAATCCAAAACCTGTATGGCTAATTAGCAACTAATTTAGATGCATGCTGCAGACTGAACTGATTTATGTGCAGCTATGAGTCTTAATTAATTGCTAACAAGACGTGCAGAATCTGGATTCAATATGTGGCTAGTATTATAGGGGTGAGGTGGCAACCCATCTAGTCAGAACCGACTCCTACAGCCTGCATGACCATTGGAACTGTATAGTTTACATAATGCTGGGCACCCCTGTGCAGAAAAAGCACACCCTCAACTGGCAAAATACCCATCATAGAGGCAATATATAATAACAAATAGATTTGCCTCTGGCTGACTGAAGCGGAACAACTGAATTACCCTTGAGAGACTCAGTAAGCCTTTAGTGGTGACAGAGCTACTAGTAGCAGTTACTTTTTTATGGCTACTAAACACCAGAAAATCCCCTTCCATAGACAATACTGAGAATTGCTTCTGCTAAAACACACGTAGAGACAGTTATCAGTAAATGATCAGCATTGCCTATTTTAGTAGCCGTGACAAGTAGCTGCTACTAGTAGCTCCGTGTGTCTTCACCCTTAGTGGTGATTGAGAAGTAGATTACCGTTACCCCCTCACACACATACAGGGTAAAACCAGTTGCTTTATTATAGGGAGGCTGCCACCAGTAAGAGCTACCTCACAGAGACTGCCTTGGTTTAGAATTGCAAGCTTAGGCATTGCTGCCATCTACTGGCCCAAAGATATATTACACCTTTTGTATGGCTTGAAGCATCCTGTACTGAATACCAAGATTCAATGAACAATGCTCTCCATGCATGAGCATATTTACCTTATAGGCACTCAGGGGCCTGTGCCTAGGGCAGCAGATTTAGGGGAAGGCCCGTGGGTGCCTATACGTTAAAAAAGAAAAAACAAATCTTCCCTGGCACTGTGCTGGATACTTGCCTACTAAATCCAGCAGTGGAGGTGAAAGGGTGGAGGATAGAGGGTACTTCACAGGCCAAGGAGTGACATCATGCACTACGGTCCTGGGGTAGCCCTGGACCAAAATGCAGCCCTGTGCCGATGAACCAGCTCCATAGCAAGAACCGATCAAGAGAAGTTGGAACAGCAAATACAATAAAGAGCCACAATGCAAACAACTACACTATAGTGAGGCTCCTAAGGATCCCTCAGCAGCCAAATCAGTTTAAATGTGGACCTCTGGTGAACAGCACAACAAAGATTTAATATGGATATGGAAAAAAATTTAATTCTAAGCAACTTTCCAATATCACCATATCCACTATTTTCGGATTTGGCCAAACCCTGAATCCTCTGTAAAAGATTCAGCCGAATACTGAACTGAATCTGGATTCGGTGTATCCCCAATATATTCATTCCACCTTTTCCCTTTTTTATTCCAAGTTATTGGTAAATATAATTGCTATTGCAATAAGCAGCCTCTCCCTGGCTGTTTATATACTTTGCATTGCTGGTTTTGACTCTTGAAACAATTTCAGAAGTGATACACTGTCAGAAAGAGTCAGACCCAGAGAGTAGTAAGGGATTAACAAATACTACCTTCAACAGCAATTATGCTTATAGATTTAAAAAAATCACTGAAATTGTTTTTTCATTAGGCACAAAAAAATGTTGTCCTATAAATGCTGCACTAATTGGTCACATTGTTTGGGTGTGCTCCCCACAGCATAATGTATGCAGGGGGTTAATAAAGTTAGCAGCTTAATTCTGCAGTGAAGTTGCTCCTTGGACCTTGTACATGAGGATAACCGTTACATAAAGTCTTGTTAATGACAACACAACTCTATAGAGTTTTTTTTCTGTGCAGCAAAAAATAGACAAAGGACAATACCTTTAATCTCCAGAAGGTTGTGTCTAGTCCAGCACCCAGATTAATGATCTGACAGTTACACTCGGTCTTCCTCAGGAATGCCTTCAGCAACAAATGAACCCCTTGCACCCGCGCATAGTACCCTAATTAACAAAAGAATGCATAATTTATATCCTGCAGGCTAAAATCAGAAAATCAGGGTTCCTTACTTTCCTATAACACATGAGAAACGTTATCTGAGGGTTCTTATGTTTTTTTCTAACCAGAACATCAGATCGCCCTCTTTTCTTTCTCCTGACAATTTCCTTGACTACATCACTGTATGAAATTGACCAGCAGGTGGTGCTGTTGTAACAAAATTCATTCAAATTAACAGCACACCCTTAATATCCTCAATACTTGGGAAAAAAATAACAAATGTAAATTGCAAAAGTGCTTAGATAGTACTCTTATCAATTTTACATTCACTTATTTTAAAGGTTTACTTATCATTTAATAGCTTTGAAGCAGAATAAAAAAAAATGTGAATTGCAAAAGTACTTAGAAGAGTGCTCTGAGCAATTTAACATTCATTTGTTTACATTTCTTTTAAGAGAATTAACTGAATTACTCACCTGGAGACTATCGCAGTGTAAAAGTATATGCAATACTAAAAGTAACTGTATAGTTACTAGCTAGTCTAGTCTGGTTTATTCTGTATTTTAGACTAGAGAAACAGTTCGTAAATGTAGCAGTATGACCGATAAAAGCTGCCAACTCTTACCCAGGTTTAAAAATCTCGACCTTGCCCAAAGGACATTCATAAGCCCTTGTGTATAATTCATTGGCCTACTTTCCAAGCAGTTGGCCAATATGGCAAACTCTCCTAACAAGGGTATCTAGCAATGTTTGGCCAATTTACACTGCTGTCCCATCTACTGATCAGTAGGTGGAGTCTGTGCTTTCCTATAATAGTGTTAAAACCACCACTTGGCGTCATTTCCGGCTTTGGTGTGCCAGTGCCATTTGCTCCATATTGTTATGGCGCAACTGCCCTGAGGTAACTGACACAGACCGCAGTGGGAACCCTGAAGCTACTGCCTGGTTTAGAGGTGTCGGTAGCAACAGAGTATCCCCTGTACCGATAGGTGCAACTACATTCAATTCCGAAGAACCTAGCGATGCCAAGTGCAACTATACGGAAGAGCAAGGAGTGCCTTTGAAATGCCATTAATTAATAGGATGAAGAAATTTGCACAATTGTGTCTTTACCTTCCATGTCAGGAAGAAGAAATGGATGAAAAAAAGAAGAAAAGAAAATAAGAAAGAGGAGAGAAGAAGTTAAAAAAAAACTAGTAGGAAAAAAAGAAGAAAGGAGGAGAAGATGAGGGTAAAATTAAGTACAGGTATAAGATTTGTTATCCAGAAAGCTCGGGACCTGGGGTTTTCTGGATAAGGATCTGTCTGTAATTTGGATCTCCATACCTTAAGCCTTCTAAATACCGTATATACTCGAGTATAAGCCGATCCGAATATAAGCCGAGGTACCTAATTTTACCTAAGAAAACTGGAAAAACTTATTGACTCGAGTATAAGCCTAGGGTGGGAAATGCAGCAGCTACTGCTAAGTTTTAATAATCAAAATAAATACCAATAAAATTACATAAATTGAGGCATCAGTGGGGTATATGTTTTTCAATATTTATTTCAAAGAAAAACAGTAAACTAGCTCTGTAAGGGGAGAAGAGGGTCAACAAAAACAATATGAGTACTACCCCACGCTCATTGCACATTGGCAAACTGGCAGCAGACCCGGTCCCGGAGGGATGTAAGGGCAAATAAGTATTGCTAATGGGAGCCTAGGCCAGGGCACTGGAGGGTCTGGTTGCAGGTGGCCTCATTTGCACACAAAGGAGAGAGGGTGCTAGTCTAGAGGGACCCATGGCACCCGACTCAAGTATAAGCCGAGGGTGAATTTTTCAGCACATTTTGGGTGCTGAAAAACTAGGCTTATACTCGAGTATATACAGTAATCATTGAAGCATTAAATAATCCCAATAAGGTTGTTTTACCTCCAGTAAGGATCAATTATATCTTAGTTGGGATCAAGTATAATGAACTGTTTTATTATTACAGAGAAAAAGGAAATCTGTTAAAACGTTGAACTATTTGATGAAAATGCAGTCTATGGAAGATGGCCTTCCCATAATTTGGAGATTTCTGAATAGAGGATTCATGGATAACATATCCCATACTTGTATAAGAATATGAAAAATAAATAGAGAAGAAAGGAGAAAAAAAAGAAAAAGCTGAACGAAAAATATATCATCATTTCTTTGTGGCCCCAATATCATATTGGGATGCACTCGCCTCTGTTGATCTCTGGTGCTTTGCGTTCTTTCGCCTGTCGGACAAAGTACTGAATGTATGGGTCCTTCCAGTAGCCGGCACTGACTGCAAACCTGCCAGTAACAATGAGAGAGGTAAGTCAAGATGGAGAAACACATTGCAGCAATTTACAAAGAAAGGGTCTGACGTACCAGAGCGCCAAGGGTGAGAGAAACCACAGTGTGAGAAGTCTAATTGCTCTGATATACCCTTAGTGAGTATGCATGGTACAGGGCAGTGCTCCCCACACTGTTGGGCTGCCAGTGGGAGGGGGAGGCTCTCATCAGATGGCTGCTAACACTTCTAGATCCTCTGGGAATCCCAACCTGAAGGCCAAATAGAGTGAAGAATTTCCAGCGATTTTCCCATATTGTGTGTTCCTCTAACTCAAAACAACAGTAAGGGGGGCAATGGAAATGGTGGCACGGTGCTAATGGGGGGGGGGGGTGGATAGATATACCCCAGGCCCAGCCTGCCCCCTCTCCACTGCCGATCCCCCATTTATAACTATGGGCCCACCTTTGCTCTACCTAAAGTCCCACCCAGTCTGCCCATCTCCCCAATCATTTATCGGCCCCATCCACTCCCCTAGTCCTCCAACTGAGTAATGTGCCCCAGATCTGGGTTGCCACCTTTTTCTGTAACTAACAATGGCCTTCGGGTTATGGGGCAGGTCATTTAGGGGTGGGGCTATGATGTTAGGGGGAGGGAAGGGCTTCCCCAGGCTTGCATTTTGCAGCTTTAGCCATTCCTGAGCAGCTGTATAGTCACTGGCAGCTTCTTTTTACTTCCCATAGCCTTCATATTGTGTTGCAACGCTCGGAGGGGCATCTAGCAGAAGGGGGGCGTGCCCTGGTGAGATGTGGGTGTGGCATGGCCGACAAAAGGCGCTGTAATGGCACGCTCCATACAAGGCCTAACATAATAGGATTTCTCATTGAAATACCATAAATCTGTGCCAGCATAGGCATTCCCTGTACTATGCACCATGCTGCAGAAAAATGTGAGAGTATAGAAAAGAGCATATTATGGGATGGTACTATCCCTCCAAATACATTACCGGCTTTGTAAAGTGATTTATAGGCCATTACAAATTTACTAGCAAGTATGCTGCCTGTACAGTTGTAATACTGGTGCCAGTCCTAACCGGTGAGTTACCGGCTAAGCCAGTCAAATACCAGCCCTAACCAGATGCACCAATAATCCTGCCCCACCTGTAGCTCAGGGACAAGCCACACTTGCAGTCGTGCAGGAGTAGTTGCACAATCCAAGGGAGCCATAGTTGGACAGGGCTGGCTAGCTCATTGTTATACTCTATTCCTGGCACCGCCTTGCCTTACTATACACACTCACATTCTGCCTCTGTACTTACACTCAGTGCCTCCTCCCTCACACCATCTTGCCTTACTATACACACTCACATTCTGCCTCTGTACATACACCCATAGCCTACTCCCTCACACCATCTTGCCTTACTATACACACTCACATTCTGCCTCTGTACTTACACTCATAGCCTACTCCCTCACACCGCCTTGCCTTACTATACACACTCACATTCTGCCTCTGTACATACACCCATAGCCTACTCCCTCACACCATCTTGCCTTACTATACACACTCACATTCTGCCTCTGTACATACACTCATAGCCTACTCCCTCACACCATCTTGCCTTACTATACACACTCACATGCTGCCTCTGTACTTACACTCAGTGCCTACTCCCTCACACCATCTTGCTGTTGCCATACACACCATGCCACAGTTACAGTCAATTCTCCAGAAGGGAAACCCCTAGGGCCCATCACAGACAAAGACACAGTAATTCAGTAACACTACATGGGTACAAGGGAGCTACCACACTGCTGCCGGGTCCCACCTCTTACATATGGAGGCATCGTCACAGGTCCCTCTTACTGCCTCGTCCGCAGTGTCAGAGTCTGGCCCGGGCCCGGCAGGTTTAGACATCGCTCTCTATATCCCAGATTTCTCCTAAGAAATGTCACAGTAGCTTCCCCCGCATGTTGACGCTCCGGAGCCAATAACAATTGCCTGTCACGCCTCCCCGGCCTCTCATTGGTTACAGGGTGACAAGTTCTCGCAGCTCGACTTTCGTACAAGGTACTATTGGCTAAGGCGAAAGCGAGGCGTGGAACCAAAAAAAAGGACTGGTTAGAAACTTCCGGACTTCGAAGTGCGCTGCACATGCGCAGTTTGTTACTAGTTAATAAAGTAGGTTTTTGCGCCTGGCGCAGGTAGCTAAATAAACACGATTAACTTGTAATTTACAGGCAATGGGGCCAGAGCTGGTATGTGGCTAACAGGGCAGAATCAGTGCATAATAAGATTTAGCCAAAATGCTCATGAAACATATTTCCACAAGTTGATGGATTAAGCTGTTCTGTTACAGCATTTCAGTGTGTTAGGAAATGGTGGGATCTCTGCCATGCAATGCTGGAATTACTGCATCCTGTACCAGGCCTGGACTGGCAATCTGTGGGTTCTGGCAAATGCCAGAGGGGCTGCTGTAAGATGCCATAGACAGTCACTATTGGGCTGGTGGGGGGCTGTTTGGGCCTCTGTGTACTTGGAATGCCAGGAACCAGGCCCAGTCTGGCAATCTGTGGGTTCTGGCAAATGCCAGAGGGGCTGCTGTAAGATGCCATAGAAAGTCACTATTGGGCTGGTGGGGGGCTGTTTGGGCCTCTGTGTACTTGGAATGCCAGGACCCAGGCCCAGACTGGCAATCTGTGGGTTCTGGCAAATGCCAGAGGGGCTGCTGTAAGATGCCATAGACAGTCACTATTTATTGGGCTGGTGGGGGCTTGTTGGGGTTTCTGTGTACTTGAAATGCCAGGGCCTATTTTGAATCCCAGTCTGGACCTGTTCTGTATTCAGTTCCAAAATTTCCCCCCCAATACCCTTTAGTGACGTTGTGCATATGCACCAAATTGCTGCCGAAGCCGAATAATTCTATCTGCGCATGCTCAAATGCATTAAACAACATCACCGCAGGACTTCGTTTGACTTTTGGAAAAATTGGGAGATTGCTAGTGGGGAGAATGGGGGAGAGCCTTAAAAACAGTTAACTCCTGAAGAAATGGGGGGGGGGGGGGGTTGACAGATCTGGTCTATTGCTGAGCCCACTGTGTTGTGAAATGGTGTGAGCACTATTTCATAACATACTGGGACTACAGTATTACAAATTGCTGGGGTTATGGAATACTGGGGCTACTGTCGTCCAATGCAGGAACCACTGGGAGGCTGGGGCCACTGTGTCATATAATGGAGTCACTGCACACCATGGTGAACCCTGCCTACTATCCTACCTCCATGATGCCACCACCCACCCCCAGAAGCATTGCTAGGGTTGCGGTATTTTACTGGCCTGGTCAGTAAAAATTATGGTTCATACCAATGTTAATAATAGAAAAATTAGATTAATATATAGGAGAGACTGGCCATCCAACAGGATGCCTGCCTCCACGGGTCTACCTGCTTCTGGCTGAAAAAATTTAATCACTATGGGATACTGCCCAGGTGAAAATTCGCCCAGTCTTTATATATAAGTTCCACAGAGTGGTACAAAGCAAGGGGGGAGGTTGCTGTTGTCACTGAGGTTGACTATTTCTTGACCTGCACATTAGTGATGTGTGGGTCGAGAAAACCTCAACCCGCACCCGCTCCCAACCCCAACTCTACCCGACCTGGCTTCTATTTATAGATGTTTTTTTTTTATGGTTTTATACATTACCATTTTCTCTCTCTTTGTATTCTTATCCTTCATTCTCTTTCCCATTTTTTTTGTGCAATCACATTTTGTCCATTTTTGGTGTGCTCCATCAAAATTGCCTATTTTCTCATATCTGGACTTTTTTCTAATTCCATTCTGCTCTTCCTTGTGTCTGCCTTTTTTTTCTTGAAGGCAATAATGTATTATTTGGTTTCACTCTGGGATAAAAATTATCATCAACTTTAAAAATTGCCCCTTTATCGGTCCCTGTCTGTGTTTCAAATGAGGGGTGGGTTTGTTCTAATGGTCCCTGCCAGAAGCACAGTAGAAGGATGGCCAATAACAGCCCTGCTGTCACACAAGCAAAAAGCAAAAACAGGCTTCAGTTCCCAATCAGGTCAGCCTTGCTGCTGATTGGTTCCTATCTTACAGTGCAGTGTGCTGAGTGGTGCCAGCTCCCCTGCACAGCCCGAAACACTACTATCTTAAGCACATTCCTTTAATACTTTGTTGTCCCTTTTATATCTTCATTTTTAGTTCAGATTCTTTATTTACAACTGGTAGTTATACCTGCAGTACGCACTCCCCCCAAAAATCTACCAATGAGCAGACCATGCATCTTTCATCTTCTCCAGTCTGCTATTTGTAACATTGTCCTAAAGCTCTACTCAACTGGGAAATAACTTATTTAAAATGATATTCCCTGAAGCCACTAGATGGCGATTGTCCCACATTCATTTTTCCTCCCACTGCACAGTACTAATCCTAAATTCTAAATAAGTTGTGCACACCGAGAAGAAGTTGGGCTCAGTATGAGCCTCTGTGTACTTGAAATTCCAAGGCCTATTTTGAATCCCAGCCTAGATCTGGTTTGTAAAGGTTCTGTGCAAATCTGCTGACCTGGACTCCTTGGTCCATCACATGTAGGGTTGCCACCTGTCCAGTTTTTCAATCTCAAATTGGCCCTAATGTCATCACATGGGCAGAAACGTCATCACGCGGGCAGAAATGTCATCATGTGATATGTGATGACATCAGTGGCTTGTGTGATGACATGGATGAGGAATGGTGCTGACATCATCACATATGCCCCATTGTCCAGGTTTATAACCTGGCAAAGGCGGCATCCCTTGTCACATTACTATAGTACACAGTGGGGCTTGTGGGCAAATCTGCTTATGCCTCAGTACAATTATCCAGAGCACCCAGAGATAATAAGATCAGAGATTTGCTTTCAGTATTCTATTTTATCCATATCTATCTATCATCTATCTATCATAATACCCGAGTTTGCTAACAGACTTTAGTCCATGAGTTTTAACCCTTTGCTCAGATATACCCTTTAGCTGATATTGACTGGCGTGCCATTGCCTTTGTTACCAGCTCCAGTTATTCGCACTCTGTGGCTGCCAGAGGGTGCCAGGAGCTTGTACTTGAGCAGCTGTTTATCTGCTGATTCATTTCTGTTTTCCTCTTTCAAAATGATTTAAAGTTGACATAATCTGTTTTAATATGTCAGCAATGAGACTGACTGTGTATCACGGGTACCTGCCCATAACAGAGTGAATAAAAGAGAGCTTCTACAGTATACTAATGGATCACGTTGCAGCACCTCTGTGACGATGCAGCAATGATGTGGCACTGGCGGCTGTGTGTTTGTGTGTGTGTGTGGTTCCGCACATGTAGATGATTAATCACACACACACACAAGTAGATTGCATTACACACACACCACCATGTGCTCATTCCCTAAGTTCTGCATGCAAGTCAGCACTCTGAGTCACCATGTGCTTGGGCTTAGTAACCTGCCGCTGTCACAGCCCAGGTCGCTCCACCCCCTCTGTCACCCAGTCCTATGCCATTGGGTGCTCCAGGTACTTCCTGAATGGGCAGGGATACAGTAGGTGTCCACAGGCTGAACAAATGGGCCCAGGTAGCTGTTAGAATTCGTAATTCAACATTTATTGGGTTCTTACACCAAAGGGTCCCTGATGGGGTGGGTCACCCTGCATTCTCCATAGGAATGGTATGGCTCACATTTTTATATTAATTTTAGCAATAAGGTCTTAGAATTTGTTGCCAAGGCTGCAACTATAGACAATGGACCTTGGACCTAACAGCAACAATTATTTTAGGGCCCCCCAAAAAAGGTTTACTTATAAACATATACAGGTATCGGACCCCTTATCCGGAAACCCATTATCCAGAAAGCTCTGAATTACAGAAAGTCTGTCTCCCATAGACTCCATTATAATCAAATAATTAGGATTTTTAAAATTGATTTCCTTTTTCTCTGTAATAATAAAACAGTACCTTGTATTTGATCCTAACTAAGATATAATTAATCCTTATTGGATGTAAAACAAACCTATTGGATTTAATTAATGTTTTATTGGCTTTTTAGTAGACTTAAGGTATGAAGATCCAAATTACGGAAAGACCCCTTATCCAGAATACCCTTGGTCCCGAGCATTCTGGATAACAGGTCATATACCTGTACTGTGGGCCCTCATTGGAGTCTGTACACTCCTTGGCCCAATAGCCAAAAGGTCTGCTTGCCTCCAGAGTTGTCTCACTCATTAAAGGGGTTGTTCACCTTTGAGTTAACTTTTAGTATGGTGTATTGTAGAGTAGTATTCTGAGACAATTTGCAACTGGTCTTTTTTATTATTTGTGGTTTTTAAGTTATTTTCCTTTTTATTCAGCAACTCTCCAGCTTGGAATTTCAGCAGCCATCTGGTTGCTAGGGTCCAAATCACCTTAGCAACCAGGGAGTCGTTTGAATGAGACATTGGAATTTGAATAGGGGTGGGTCTGAATAGAAAGATAAGTAAAAAAAAAGTAACAATAACAATAAAACTGTAGCCTCACAGAGCAATAGTTTTTTTTTCGTTGCTGGGGTAATTGACTCCCATTTGACAGCTGGAAAGAGGCAGAAAAAGAAGGCAAATAATTGAAAAACTATACAACAAAAAAATAAAGACCAACTGAAAAGTTGCTTAGAACTGACCATTCTATAACATACTAAATGTTAAATTAAAGGTGAACCACCCCTTTAATGTACTAATCAGAACATAAATTCGACTTAATTTGTTCTTTAAGCAAAAGTTAAAAAAAACAACTTCTGGCCCTTCATTCTGTTAGTGAAACCTTTGAGTCTCACGTTATTGGTTTAATCCAATAGGACATTCAATATAAAGAATCAATATTGTGATTGCGGCCCCATGTTGTATGAATGGGTCAGTGGGTGCAGGAATAATAAGAAAAAGCAAAGGGTGAAGCCTTATATAAGTCTTGTAAACTGGGCACTTATTTAATCCATATTATGAGCGGCAAATAAGCATTCTGCATGGCTGCACAGAATCCAATGCAGGTGGCAGCACACACTTTACTTAACTGATAAAAAATAATCTTCAAAGGGGCCAGGGGCAGAGTAGCAAACTTACCAGGCCCCATGCTTTAATGTGTCCTCCCTCCGCACTGGCGCGTAACCCCTGCCCATGTATAAATCCCCACTCTCCTACTAAGGAGCCGGTGTAGAGCGGGGGATTTATATGTAAAATAGAGGATGCAAACCTCTGCGGTCCGAGCCCCCCTGCAACCAGTGTCGGACTGGCCCACCAGGATACCAGGAAACCTCCCGGCGGGCCCAGGTGTCAGTGGGCCCTCCTGCTCCTGATCATTTGGCCTTCTTCATGGTCATTCCCTATTCCTGAATGGGAACAAAGAGGAGAAATAGATGGAAAAATGGATGCCAGCATGTAAATAAAAGAGACTAGGAGAATTAAGAGGTTGGGTCAGGAAAGGAGAAAAAATAGTCCGGATAGTGGGTCTATATTCTAAGGTTTTCTGGTGGGCCCCTGAGGTCCCAGTCCAACACCGCCTGCAACCAAGGGCAACGTTGAATTTCTTATTACGGTGGCCTTGGGCCATGCAACAAATCCGGGCCTGACCGATGGGTCTGTTTCCTCTGTTGTTACACCACTGCCAAGGGGGCATATCACTATTGCAGAGAGCGCAATAACTTTTTGCCACCCCTGGTTACTTCAGGAGTGCTGCCACCTGAGGCAAGTTTCCCATGGCAGTAGCGCCCCTTAAGTAGGTGGGCAGTAAAACACTCCAAATTGCCCACTCATTGACCCAAATGGCAATTGCCTGGGCCCTGAAAGTGCCCCAGCGATGGTCCAGGCAGGGGTGCTGCTGCCATGGGGCGAGTTGAGAAACTGGCCTCAGGCAACTTACATGGGGCGGCAAAAAGCCACTCCTGGTAACTTAAAGAGTCGAAATTCAGATTTTTAAATGCGGGGACAGACCCATGTGCCACAGCCAGGGCCGGATTTGTTTTCCGGGCGCCCCGAGGCTGCCCCCTCTCTGTCACGCCCCCCCCCCCCTGCGCATGCGCGAAGGGCGAACCTCCCCCTGCGCATGCGCGAACTCGCGATCGCGCATGCGCGGGCCTTTTCAATCACATACGGAGCAGTGGGGGAGAGGTCCCCATTGCTCCGTATGCGCGAAAAACTTTAATATTTTGGTGCGGTGGGGCAGCATGCCGCCCCCCAATTTTTGCCGCCCTAGGCCAGGCCCTTTGTGGCCTTTCCACAAATCCGGGCCTGGCCACAGCTCTTTTTCTCACTGACTTGGAGAAATAATAAACAAGGATATATGGAGCAAATCAGAAATAAATTCCTGTCACAAAGTGCTTTGATATCTACCGAAGCCATTTTTAAAACAGCTTGAATTTTGCTGTGTCTGTGACAGGGCCACCATTTTGTCCTGCTTGTGTTTTAAGTTTATTTTTAATGTATCTTTGTTTCTGTATAAAACAGACCGAGGCACAGGGGGTGTGGGGGGCGTTCTTGTCCAACAACATCTGGAGAGTCAGAGCGTTTATCGCTCCGACCTGTGACAGCTCGCCCCCCACCCACCTCAAGCTGTAGCCCAGACTCTGCCCGCTGAGGGGCATGCTGGGAGTTGTAGTTTGCCCGCAGCTGGAGGGCCACAGGTTGGGAAGTTGTAGGTAGAGTAGGGAAGGAGAAAGAGGGAGGAGTGCGGGGGAGGGAGGAGGCAGTTACAGGGAGGTGCCGCCTTCTCCCACTCACCGGGCTTGGGACGTAGAACCTTAGTGTTGGGGGCTTCCTGAGTTCGAGCCCATGGATTAGCCGCAGGGGGAAGCGCCGGTTCCGAGTTGGTTCTGTGGCAGTGCGGGCACGGCACCAGGCACCATGAAGAAGCAGTTCAATCGCATGAAGGTTCTGGCGAACCAGACCGTAGGGAGGTGAGTGCGCGGCCGCAGCGGGACTTGGGCTCCGGCGGGGTAACTTACCGGCTGCTGTGCCTGCTGGGCACGTCGGGGGGGTCGCAGCGCAGGCCTGGGGCAACATGGACTCCCGGGACACTGAGTCTGGGGCAAGTTGGGGGCTTGGGGCACTGACTCTGGGGCAAGTTGGGGGCTTGGGGCACTGACTCTGGGGCAAGTTGGGGGCTTGAGGCACTGAGTCTGGGGCAAGTTGGGGGCTTGAGGCACTGAGTCTGGGGCAAGTTGGGGGCTTGAGGCACGGAGTCTGGGGCAAGTTGGGGGCTTGAGGCACTGACTTGGGAACAAGCCGGGGAGGGACCCTGACTCTGGGGGACTTTGAGGGGTTTGCCTGACTTACTTTGGGCCAAATGTGGGACCTGGGGGACTAAGTCCTGGGGCAAGTTTGAGTTCTAGGCTGGCCCCCGAACTCTGGGGCATGCTGGGGTCCCGAACCACGAACTCTGGAATATTTCAGGGTTCTAGGTCGCTGGTAATAAAGCAAATTGGGGGGCTTGGGATACTGCCTCTTGGGCATGCAGGGGCGTGTCTCCTTGGGCCCCTGGGCATGCAGGGGCGTGTCTCCTTGGGCCCCTGGGCATGTTGGGGCACAGTCTAGTTCCTAATTTGATAGCAAGGGGGGCTGTTTATTTTGAGGTGGGGATTAGTAGAGAGTGTAAAGCAGCAGGTATATGTTAGGGGTAGGGTGTCTGGGAGGCAGTACTGTGACTGTTTGCATGGGGCGGGGGGGTAACTGAATATAATGGGCCAGGCGGGAGTACACTGTATACTGCTGGAGGGGTGGGGCTAGTGCAAAGTATACTGTTTGGGGGGGGGGGGTATTAGGGTTCAGGTGTGGTGACTTTGATGTGGATGTATTGGAGTTGGAGATTGGACTCTAATGGGACCAAGGCCCATTAACTGAGTGTATAGGACCATTCAGGGCTCCGCACAGTATGTAGGGATGGTTAGGGCAGGGGCACAGACTGGGGCTTAGTGCTGGGATTTGGCCCACAGTATACAGGGCCTGGTGGGTTTCAGGCACAGAATTACAAGTGGGCTCTATATTTCTATCTTTAGAGCGATAATGAGATTTAATAGGGGCCTTGGTCAGTGTGTATATTACACACCGAGGCCCTCCCTTCATTCAGTTGCTGCCACATCTTCCTCATACCTCTATTAAGCTGAGGTCTTATGTTTGCTTTGTACCATCATTCTCTCTACATTGTATTAACATTTACCCATATGGCACCATCTCTACAGAGGGCAGCTCCTGGTCTTATGTGTTTAAAGTTCTGTATTCCTGCAATATTGCCCTGTCTGTGTATATTGGCTGCAACCTTTTAGCACTTTAGCTCTTTTTGATCATTTGCACTGTTTTGGCTTCTCTTGGTATTGATGCCCTGAGGGCTCATTGAGGGTCGTATACCTGTGAGCTGGCTTGCAGGCCATTCCTGCCTAAGGCAACGCTCGTCATTCCTAAACATTTGGGGAATGCTGCTGTCCAACTGTTTGCCTTTAGTGGTACAACCACAGCCCCCGGCATGCCCCTGTACAGAGGAACATCGGCCTCCAGCAGAATAAAGCTCAGCCAACCTCCGTGACCATTTGTAAATACCAAGAAACCCTGAGACTCTCATTAATGCTCCTGCCAGAATTCCAAGTAATAGCTGTATCCATAGAACTCAGACTGCATATTCCAAATATTTGGCTGGGCAGATCTACAGTGTTTTGAATTTTGTTGGTCATTTTTTTTAATGAGTTTGGCCTGTCATAGCTGCTGTTTTCATACCAAACATTAGGAAAAAGTTTAGTTCCCTAGCATTTTCTGCTGAGTTCCTAAAGATCCGGGATTTACTTCTTGCCAGAGTTTAGAAAAAAGTTTTATTCTAAAAAGTCCCAACATATCGAGCACAAACAGTACTCTTCCTCAGGGACAAACATAATATCTAATATATATAATGTGTGTATGTGTATAGATGGATCATATTCTGCGCTGTACACCTCAAACTATTGAATATAGAGATGATACAGTATCACATGGGCCCTGGCTATTTTGGATACAGAACAGAATTATTCCCAAGCAGTCTATGGCAAGACCAGGGGCAAAGAGGCAGTCAGAAATTGCGTCCACTCACTTGTGTCGAAGTCAGATGCTATTTGTGGTTGAGTGATTGGGAGTGTTTCTAGTTGGGTCAGTGGGCATTTACAGTGGGGATCCTGCTCCGATGTGTCATTACTTATCCAGTGGGCTGGTCCGATTGGCCTTTTGAAGTTATAAAACATTAAAGTTGATAGGTTTAAAAAAAGACAAGTCTATCTGCTATGTACAGGTTTGGGATCCGTTATCCAGAAACCTGCTATTCTGAAAGCTCTGAATTACGGGAAGGCCATCTCCCATGTAGTCCATTTTAAACAAATAATTCAAATTTTTAAAAATGATTTCCTGTTTCTCTGTAGTAAAACGGTGCCTTGAACTTGAGCCCAGCTAAGATATAATTAATCCTTATTGAAGGAAAAGCAATACTATTGTGTTTATTTAATGCTTAAGTTATATTTAGGAGACTTAAAGTATGGTCATCCAAATTATGGAAAGACCCCTTATCCAGTAAGCCCCATGTCCCGAGAGATTCTGGATAACCGGTCCAGTTTCTGTATTGTGTAACTCTTAAAGACAAGTATACCAGAGCTAGCAGATAATTCACCCTAATATATTTAGACTAGTGGGCCATCTTTGGTTTGGTTGTACACTGCCATCAGTAGTATGAATTGGATGTAGCCGCATAGGTTGATACTGGATAAAGTGTTCCTTTTTCTTTTATTGATGGTTTACTGATCAGGGTATATGACTGGACGGGCTCTTACCCGTGTCTGTCTCCTAGGGCTCCCCTGAGAGCCTGACACCCTGGGCCCACTCTTTTACAACAAATGGAGTAGATAGTGCAAGATATGGCATACACTTTATTTAGAGGGCAAAGCTTTTGGATGTGCCTGAACCCGGAGCCCCTGTGTCAGATGGGTGTTGGCACATTGGAGTGCATTTTGACGCTGAAATACACAAGTATGTAATTACAAGTATTTTGTCAATTGCACCGTATTGCTGAAGGCGTTCCGCAGGCGTAACGCTACACTTTGTACAGCTCTGTTGTTTATACCGCTTAGAGAGTGGCTTCCATGGAATCTGTGTGGGTTGCATTATTACATATTGCCTTTACCAGAATTGTTAAGGAATAGCCACCCGTAGTAACGTCTGTGCTCCAGCAGCTGCCCATGTACCACATGCCATTCTGGCAGCTGGAGAGTTAACTGGGCTTTCTATTGCACTTAAAGCTCATAAAAAAGGGCGTAAATATATATCTTCTCAGGCCTCTCCCTATTAACCCCAGAAGCACCTTCCTTATGGCAAGTGTTTTTAGGGCTGCAACCAATTTTCATTCTCCCATTCAGTTTAATAACCAATGAGTCTTAAGATCTCATTTAATTGGACACCTCAGTCCTGCCAGTAATTAATTAAAGAGCAACTATGCTATTGCTTTTTTTAAAAATTTTACATGTGTCTGGAAGCATTACAAAGGCAAATTGCTACCTGCCATTTGCTAAGGCAATGGGTTCTTGGTGGCACTCTCGGGTGGCCTCGAGTATATGCCCCCAATAACCTTTAATATACATATTTATCTGTGAAATAAAAGTTTGTTTAGACCCAGCCTTATGCCAGGCAGGCTTAAGCTGCTTATATGGCCCCTCAGACTTGAGTTGGCAGTTTTCTTGCCTGTGTGTGTGGGCCCTCCCTGAATAGTTATGTGGCCAGAAATCTATCAAGCAGGTTTAAAAATCTGGTCAGGTAAAGAATGCATTGTCAAGGTTATGTGATTATCGTCTGACTGCCTTCATTGGCGCTGACTATCATCCAGTTATTGACTCAGCCAAATGATCAGATTTGCCAGATATGGCCCAATACATAGGTTGCCACATCAGGCAAAGATCGTACAGTCAAAGATCACCTGACCACGCATGTCTTCGGGTACTATATTTGCGTATAAGTTGTATCTGCGTTGGAAAAGCTGTTTTGGGGCATCAGGTGGCTTTATATACTCTAAATAGTGTCTATAATGGGCAGCACATTGGCTTAGGGGTTATAGCAGCCTTGCAGCACTGAGGTCCTAGATTCATTCATAAAGTTAAGAATCCGTTAAATAATAAGGCACCGGGGGCATGTTGCAAACAAGGAAGGGAACGGTCTGTGTTGCCCTATCTATATACCCCTCTCAGGGTTTCTCTTCTGCACTGGAATGCAGGCTGCCTCATTAGCACTGGTATCTCCTCTGTCCGTGCCGGCCTGCCATCTGGTCACCACCATGTGAGGAATGTATGGATCCCCTCCCAGCAATTGGGATTTCTCGGAGTGGTTTCTAATACGATTCACATGACAGTGCAGGGTTAGGCACATGGCTTGCGCTCCAGATGATGCACAACTACAGCTGTCAGAAATCTTTTTTAACACAAACTTTAACAGTGCTTATAGTTTTGCACCATAGGTTTAGATTCCATGTTCATTTTAAAAGTTATGTGGCCTTATTTGCTTTACTTCCACTCACATAGTGGAAGGGAACGTCTATCCCATGTGAATAAGCCTTTCGGATAAAGGAAATTACGTGTGCAAAGGTGGCTTACACAGATCTTAACACTACTTGGCTGCAAACAGGATAAATGAAATCGAGAGGATCCAATAGTTTGGCCCCAAGCCAACAATCAGATCTTAATGGGGGCCTACAATGACCCGCCGCTCAAGTACCGGAAACAGTGTGCCGTTGCTGTCCTTGCCAGATGGGATTTTCAAATCTGCATGACACGTATGATATCGATCAGGCAGCAGCCAACGTCGACCTGTGCATGGCCAGTTTAATAGAGGAATATGCCGCATACCAGATCGATTCAGCTGCTTATCTGCCCATGTATGGGGCCCAGGGCTTATTCCATCAGACAGGTTTTGATTTTCCCGTAGCAGTTGGTGATGCAGTCCTCGCTCCGACGGCCTGTACCCCCCTAGGGCCAAATGATCCAATCAGCCCACTATCGGCTACCTTAGGTGAGCATATCGGGTTTTCCATGCTCGCCAAACAAGCAGATCTTATAAGGTATGGCAACCTTAAGCTGTTGGGGCTTTAGAAAGGATAATATTAATATAGAGTTTGATTATAAAGACACACGTTTCTCTGATCTTTTGCCTTCCAGATGGGTAAAGTATTGTGTGCCCATGAAGTTCCAGCAGCCTCGAAGTTAACCTTTGCACCACCACAGCTGCTGTGTCTGCAGTCTCTTTTCTAAAGGAATGTGCAGCATCCTAGAAAATATTCCAAATCTTTCCTCCCAAAAGGCTCATATAGCTGGGAGAACATATTGTTTTAACATTCAGAGATGAAACCATAAATTGCCAGTGAACATGGAAGCTTGCTTCCAAGCCTATAAAGTAGAAACTCCCTGCCAGTGGCTCACAAGCATTGTGGTTGTAGCTGCCTCTTTAAGTGTTGCACTTTTGGTAAGAAGAATGATTCCGGTTGTAGGCAAAGAAGAAAGTGATATCCGCCTGCGCCCGGGCCGATTCGATGATTCCGCGTACAGGCAGGAGAAGACTGATGACAGTGCAGGTGCTGATTCTTGGACTATGTTTTTCTGCAGGCCAAGAATCAGCCCCAGGTACTGTCAGCCTTACTGATGATGTCTTTATTCATTCCATTGTAGTCAGATGGTTAAAAAAAAAAAAAAAAGGTTACCTTCACAAAAAGTTGGCTAGATCCAAACCTTAATTTGTATATTAAAATTTGAGCAAAATCAAAAATTTGCATCAGCTGTTAATAAGAACATTGTCTCTTTTGGTTAGTTGCAGGTTTCAGATTCAGTTCCTTCAGGCCCTTATGATCTGAATACTGGCTGTGGTCGACCAGTACGAATTCATTTTCCTTGAGCCCTAGAAGGTTTTTACAGAATCCCAAGTCAGCACGCCATCTGCGAGGGCTAGGGTGGCCGGAGAAGTTGCAAACAGTTTGCTACCCAGAAATAAGTTTGGCTAGCTTTCTGTAGCTACAATCCTTGGGTGTCAAGTTGAACTGTGCACCCCTACATACTTCCCACAAGGGCTCTACAAGCATTCATACTGATTATGGATACAGTGAATCCAAACTGCTTGTGTATTTTGATTTCTAGAAAAAAAATTGGCTGTACCCCATCATTTTACTGCAATGAATGCCTACAGTAACATGACAGTTGGCACTGGCATCCTCATCGTCGCTGAATGCCAAAAATTTGCTTTGTTATTGTTATACGAGTAGAATAATTTGAAGACAATGCCGTCACACAGTGGCCACTACGAGCCTGCCCTATTAATAATACCAGCCTATCGCAGTCATTTCAAAAACTTACCGGCACGCATACACTTCCACTTCCTGCTGTTGCTGAACTTGAATAACAAGTTGTTAAGCAGTAACTAGATAGTCACAGTTTCGCAGACTCATGGCCTAAGGGCTTATTCACACTAGTGACAATATAGCTGCCCCCAGTGAGGCGTACTACACTGAGGGTTATGGCAAAACAGCATTGGAGCGGTTTCTTGGCCTGCGTTTTCTTGGTCTGTTCTCGCACCTACTGTGTTTCTCCGAAAATAAGACCTACCCAAAAAATAAGCCCTAGCAGGATTTCTATGCATTTGTTAAATATAAGCCCTACCCCAAAAATAAGACCTAGTGATGGACGTGGCTATGCAGCGTATCTGCCCCACCAACAAGGTCGGCTCCCCCTGTCAGGTCCCGGCCATCCTGTGCACGCTGAGGCTTCAGGTGAAGACGGATACATAGAGACTGGAGGTCTCCACAGTGAAATGAGGAGCAGGACGCTTTGCTTTTTTACCATATTGTGTGTTCCCAGGGGGAAGAAGGAAAGCTGTGGCTGCTATTTTACCCAGCACCAGTCCAGCAACAGTGTGTGGGCCTCTCTCACCCCCCCCCCCCCCCCCACAAACACTTCTTAATAAAAATAAGACATACCCTGAAAATAAGCCCTAGTGTGGCTTCTTAAGAAAAAATAAATATAAGACAGTGTCTTATTTTTGGGGAAACACGGTACATTCTTTCATTGTCAGGGCAGACTGGCTCTACACAATAGTTACAAAATTGCACCTATCCATGTGTTTGGCCCTGTGCCTTAAAGATGGTTGGTTTCAAATGAAGTATAGTTTTTAGAAACTGGTTGCTTCTTTTTAAACCACTATTCAAGTCCATTATCAAAATGTAACTTAACGCTACATATTAAAAGGTCTGCAAGAGGATCATAACATTAGGCAACATTTTGTAACCATTTATTGTCCATTAATAGAATTGCTGTACTCACTAGTATCCTGGTCAGGTAGACTTGTGCCCAACCGGGACCCACCAACCTATATATCCCCAGACCTGCTAGCTAACCCCGACAGCAAATAGGTAGCTTACCTTCCGACCCATTACCCGTGAAACCGGAAGTAACATCACATCCAGTCAATGGTCAGATCAAAAGGGTAATGGAAAAAAAACTTGCTGTATCCTCAGTGGAGGTTGGGAGGGATCACTCCCGCACCGTAGCTGGGTACCCAAGTGGATTACCCACAGACTGCCCACACAGTCAAGAGAAACACGGACTTTCTGCCCCATAGGCCCACATGTCATTCATGTCCCCAATTCTGCACCATGTTACCTGTATCGCCAATATATTAGGGAAGGTTTTACACCTATTCAATAACAGCCTTAAAATAAACATGGGTGCAAATTAAGGGAAGTTAAAGTCTGCAGTCTGGGTGACTCCTGAAACAGGAGAGTGAACGTGTCTGCCCATATGTGGCCCGAGATTGAGCGACACTTACTTATTAGCCTGGGGACCCTGCCAAATTCCACAGACACCTTTCTCACATACCTACTGGCCCTGCCTTTAAAACCTTCTCTCTGGCTTCCTCCTCCATAGGGTAATATCATTCCTTTCTATCTGTGGTGCAAATCCTCCTTATCTGTAATCAGATGAGTGCAAACATGGTGGTTTGTTTGACTGTTGCAGGTTTTGCCTGCTTAAAACAACACATTCTGGCTGCAACTGCTCTCGGCTGAAGTCAGCATGAAAGTGTCAGCACGGGCAAATTTTCACAAGATTCTCTCCTAAAAATACACTCTCGCCCGTGCTGCCATTCACGGTGGCTTCAATGGGAGCCACTTTGTGAGTTTTCTAGCCAGCAGTGATCTAAAATGCAATTTTGATGAAATACCTGGAAACCTTGTTTGCGACTAAAGGTGGCCATACACGGACCGATTTTTTACTTACAAACGACCGATTCCCGAACGATCCGATGCTATCGTTAAGTTATCGTATAGTTGGTGGTGTACGAACGATCGTCGGCCCACTAAACGAGCCGACATTATCGTCCCCAAAATCGATCGGCCAGGTTTAAAAATTTTGGTCGTTTAACGATAAAATCTGCCAGTTGGTGTGAGTGTCAGACATTTATCTTTCAACGATTGTTCTCTGCGCATGTCACGATTGCCAGCAGCAAAAGTCAACGACATCGATCGTACGTAGATGTACGATCGTAGGTATTTTACGATAATGATGCGACAAAATCTTTCCCGAATTATCGTTGCCCGTGGATGGCATATCGTATGGGAACTCGATCGCCATACGATCGTTTGTCGATATAATCGTTCATCGCACAACGAGCGAAATCGCCTCGTGTATGGCCACCTTAAGATACAATAATTTCCTTGCAAAAGACTAAATATTTACAGATGCACAGCTGGCCATTACCAAAGTCAGTAAATATATCTTGACCAATATGCTAAAAATATTCGTGATACATAAGGGCTCTAACTATACTATTAAATGAAGCTATTTTCTGTCATTTGAGGTATTAGTACATTTATACCTGTAATTGCAGCACCTTGAACACGCAGTCAGCGAGAAGGCTTTTCCTGAATGGGATGCACTTTGACCAGATTGTAGCCACAGCATAAACACTGGATAGGAGACGTACACACTCGGATGTGGAAGATTTTGTGTGCGTTTAAGGCGGTTTTGTAAAGTTTTTAAATAAATATAAAGGGCACATATTAGAGGAAAATGTTTTTCCCCTTCTCGAAGTGCAGGCTCGTAGAGACTGTGCTCTGGTTGGGGGAAACAATACTACTTATAATAGTAGGGCTGTTCTGGGGGAAGAAGATGAGGTCTCCTTTGTGCCATTGGGGAAGGGCAAGTGGGACTCTGTATGATTATAAGGATTCAGAGTCACCTTGGGGCTCTCCTTGATCTGTATTGAAAGATCTATTGCCATATAGTTGTACAGAGATGATACATCAGGCCCTGTCCCAATGGAGCTTACACTCCCAATCACATTCCTACTAAGAAGCCTGGTGACCTGCCTGTGGGTTTTTTTGAAGTGTGGAGAGGAAACCCAAACAGGTACAGGTGTTGCCTATGACGGCTGGAGAGCCACAGTGTTGGAAAATTGCTCTAGATCAGCGGTTCTCAACCTGTGGGTCAGGACCCCTTTGGGGGTCGAATAACCCTTTTACAGGGGTCACCTAAGACCAGCGGAAAACACATTTCCGATGGTCTTAGGAATAATTGTATGGTTGGGGGACACCACAACATGAGGAACTGTATTAAAGGGTCGCAGCATTAGGAAGGTTGAGAACAACTGCTCTAGATCATATCGTATGTGGCTGCCATACTGTTGCTTTATTAGGGATGGTTTAACAGCAAGAAGCTGTCGCACTTCCTTGGAAACCTCAGGGACCCCAGTGTTACTGCAGATGTACTACTTTTTGGAAAAGTCTGAAATCACAAAGTACCCCTCCCTCTGAACTTGCTCTCTCTGCTACTTTCACTTTTGCTTTCCTGTAAGTCACCTTGGTTCCATTGAATTATCTGAATATTTTTTTCTGGTGATGACCATTTTTAAACAATGGGAGAGCTGTATGGCTCCATGCCTGGCATTTCCAGGGTGGCTTTTAAGCACATGCCAGGGACCAGCGCCATTTGAAGTGCAATGTGTACACTAATTGGCTTCAAGCCTTGATTAACATTTTGTGTATTAGGCACTGTGATTACCTATTTGGTGACTGAAGCAACAAGGGAGTTGGAGTGACCTCTAGGCTCCCAAATGGGTAACATGGGAATTGAACACAGCCCTGAATCTTGGCCACAGATAGCCACTTGAGGAAACCAGCTGCGCTCCAGCTGCTTTTAGACTATCACTCCAGTTATCCTGTGGCAGGTGGGGCGGCCCAAGGACTCCAAGAAATTTATAGAATTAGAATAGCTTTCTAACACTTCAGGGAATACTGGGGCCTTCTAAGAATCCTACATCTGTATGGCTTGTTATGGGTATAGCAGGGCCTGATAACTATTAAAGCTGTATTTTCACAGCCACAAAATGCCTGTGTGCCGTGACTCTTAGAAAATGCTTGATAGTGGCCAAAAACTTCGGCCTAGAGCTTTGCCTTCTCTGTGACCTGCAGAGTGTCAGGGTGTGGGGCTTTCTCTGGACACTGAACTCTGGCAGCAAATAATCATCACTGTAGGTGGCATTTACTGTATAATCTTCCAATATAGTGTAGGGGGACTGATGTAAATGTATGTGTTTTCGGTCAGATCAAGGCACAAATATGTATGTTGTAAATATGCAAGATTTTAGTAATTTGGTTAGGAAAAAATAATGCCATCGCTTGGTGATAAAGCATTACACCGTAAGCCCAAAATTCTCCCCGAGGCTGCGGCTTTATGATGCTTAGTCACAGAACCCTCTTGAATGCCCAACAGCGTTTTTGTTTTTTTATTCTAATACAAAAGGACTCTTTAATGGACAAACAAGCTCGGCCTGTGTTTGTTGCCATTTCGGGAAAGTGCTGACTCGAGAAATTTTCTTCTAAAACAGTAACCAGAGAAGAGCTCCAGTCTATAGAGCTTGTTCCTGTTTCATCCCTCCGAGAAATGGGCCGCCCCGTGTTTTACCAAAGGGATGGGGGATATTTAGATTTAGCATTACCCATAATCCCTAGGAATTATTTTTTGCTAAAGAATTGCTTTTTATCCCATCAGAACTATGAATTATTGAGAGTGCTTCTAGTCATTTTTGAGAGTGATTGAATTCAGTGAAAACTTACTGTATATTGCTTTTTTCATTTATATGTAAGTGACTGACTTGTAGATGGGGCTCAGATGCAGCCAGATTAGTGCATTTTTGCTTAATTTTACCACCCAGTGGGCAGGGGGTCAAATTGGGCAGATCTGATCCTTTGGCCCTGTCACAATAAGCAAATGCAGACCTGTCGGAAAAGGACTGTATCAATGGCCAGATGCCACCTACTCAATAGATATCTAGGGGATCCCAGACAGGAAAGACATTTTTTAGCTTAAATGGCATTTATTGTTTTTGCTTGGGTGGGAATTTTATTTGCTTCTAGTGGAATTAGAGCTGGGCGGTATGACCAAAAATTTATATCGCGGTATTTTTCAAAATTATATCGGTATCACGGTATTTGACGGTATATAAATAAAAAATAAATAATAAATATTGGTGGCCAGGGCCCCCCCAACCCCAACCCCCCCCCCAACCAGAACTTCAGCAGAACTTACCCAACTTGTGGTTCCTCCAGCTCCAGTGATGCGTCCTAGCGACGTCGCGTGCGCGCTGACGGCACGTACGCACGTGTGCTGACATCACGTACACACGCGCGCAACCCGGAAATACTTAGAAAAATTGCCAGGAGGCGCGCACACCGGTATGGCGGTATGTTAAAAATTTATATCATTTTTTTAAAAAAAAAAAACGGTGTTCGGTTTTTATCGGTATACCGCCCAGCACTAAGTGGAATTATGGTAAAGCACCAAATGGCTCACTTAGGTGATAATGGGGCCCTGGCATTTAAAGTACACAGAGGCCCAAACAGTCCTAATAAATTCTGACTGTCTATGGCAGGGCTATCCAACCCACGGGCCAGATGTGGCCCTCCAAAGGATTTTTATGTCCCCCAGTCTGCTATAGGACTCCACAGACTTCATTTTAATATAATCTGTCCCTCAAACATGAGAATTAATCTGCCCCCTACATGTAATAAATTGGACAGCACAGATCTTATGGTATCTTAAAGCAACCCCTCTGGCATTTGCCACAATCTAGAGATTGCCAGATGAACCAGTAAGCGGCTTGTTCAATAAATGACCATTTTCTTCGCTTTGCAAGACCTGTGAGTGCAGTCTTATATGATCAGTTTGGTATCTATAATCTTTATAATGTGTGTGATTTAGAAGGCAGGGCAAAGAAAGGCAGAAACAAGCAGTTACTTCTGGCCCATAAATAACTGCTGAGCATACTATGTTCCGCCAAGTTATTTATACAGGGATATATACATATATATATATAAGCTTATTTTAAAGCAGGCCACTTAATGTTTGGCAATGAATGGCGGGACATGCTCAGTGATTTTAGAGAGAGGAATTTTATGTTAGTGCTTGTATTTAGTTACAGCCTAGCTTCCCAAACCCTAGAGGTGGCTCCCATGGGGGGGCTCAGGTTTGGCTCAATGACTTATTCCCTGTCCCGGATATTCCTGGATACAAATTCTGGGGTCTCTGATTTTTTTGTCCCCTTCGCAGTTGTCATAATAGTAACAGTGCTGGATATGGAAACTAGAATTCATATTGCTTATTTCCTGGCGTTGATTGCAGTGGAAAATACCGGAGCTTTGTTTAAAATAAAAATAAATACAATTACTGAGGAGGAAATAAGGAAAATCTGCAGAATGAAGTTTTGCTTAATATTATATTGAACTCACTCTCAGTGGGTGTTAGTTAAAGGAGTTGTTCACCTTCAAATGAACTTTTAATATGATGTAGAGCAGGGGTGGCCAATACGTCGATCGCGGTCCACCAGTTGATCCTGGTCCACCAGTCGATCCCCCGTGGATCACTGGTGGACCGTGATGAAGCCGGGGATGCAGAAGTGCTGCGTGAATGTGTACGTACGCTGAGCCGCGCTGCATACGTACACATTCATGCCGCATTTCCGCATTCCACATTGGTCACGGACGAAAAAAGTCTGCTCACCCCTGATGTAGAGGGTGATATTCTGAGACATTTTGCAGTTGGTCTTTATTTTTTATTTGTGATTTTTTAATTATTAAGCCTTTTGTTCAGCAGCTTTTCAATTTGAAATTTCAGCATGGCCCACCACTATGTATGTATAATCTCTCCATGGCCCACCACTATGTATGTATAATCTCCCCATGGCCCACCACTATGTATGTATAATCTCCCCATGGCCCACCACTATGTATGTATAATCTCCCCATGGCCCACCACTATGTATGTATAATCTCCCCATGGCCCACCACTATGTATGTATAATCTCCCCATGGCCCACCACTATGTATGTATAATCTCCCCATGGCCCACCACTATGTATGTATAATCTCCCCATGGCCCACCACTATGTATGTATAATCTCCCCATGGCCCACCACTATGTATGTATAATCTATCCATGGCCCACCACTATGTATGTATGTATGTATATCTTAATTTATAAAGCGCTACTTATGTACGCAGCGCTGTACAGTAGAATACATTAATAATACAAACGGGGTTATTAAGATAATAGATAAATACAAAGTATTACAACAAAGACAAATAAATAAAAGATACATTTGCAATAAGAGTCATAACACAAGAGGATGGAGGTCCCTGCCCCGTAGAGCTTACAGTCCCTGTGGGGGACTGAAACGTTGAGGTCTGTAATGTTCCTTTTTCATATTCTGTAATAAAATTTACCTTTTTTCAAATAATTTAAATCCTGTGAGTGCTTACCCTTTTTTTGTTTTATTGTACTATGTTTGCTCTTGCACCCAGGTGTGTATATATATATATATATATATATATATATATATATATATATATATATATATATATATATATATATATATATATATATATATATATATATATATATATATATATATATATATATATAATATAATCTCTCCATGGCCCACCACTTTTTCTGCAGAGAACAATGCATCTGTCAGGGCCGATTCTTCGCTCACTGCTTCAAGTCAACTTTTTAAGTTTCGTTATAGAATGGCCAGTTCTTAGCAACTTTTCAATTGGTCTTCATGTTTCTTTCTTTATTGTTTATTTAATTATTTGCTTTCCTCTTCCCACTTTTTCCAGCTTTATAAATAAACAATTTCATTGTTATTGTTACCTTTTATTACAGGTATGAGAACCCTTATCCAGAAACCTATTATCCAGAAAGTTCCAAATTAAGGAAAGGCCATCTCCCATACACTCCATTATAAGCAAATAATTCTATTTTTTAAAAATGATTTCCCTTTTCTCTGTAATAATAAAACAGAACCTTGTACTTGATCCCAACTGAGATATAATTACCCCTTATTGGGGGCAGAACAGCCCTATTGGGTTTATTTAATGGTTAAATGATTCCCTTTTCTCTGTAATAATAAAACATTACCTGTACTTGATCCCAACTAAGATATAATTACCCCTTATTGGGGGCAGAACAGCCCTATTGGGTTTATTTAATGGTTAAATGATTCCCTTTTCTCTGTAATAATAAAACAGTACCTGTACTTGATCCCAACTAAGATATAATTACCCCTTATTGGGGGCAGAACAGCCCTATTGGGTTTATTTAATGGTTAAATGATTCCCTTTTCTCTGTAATAATAAAACAGTACCTGTACTTGATCCCAACTAAGATATAATTACCCCTTATTGGGGGCAGAACAGCCCTATTGGGTTTATTTAATGGTTAAATGATTCCCTTTTCTCTGTAATAATAAAACAGTACCTGTACTTGATCCCAACTAAGATATAATTACCCCTTATTGGAGACAAAACACTATTGGGGTTATTCAATATTTAAATGATTTTTAGCAGACTTAAGTTTTTGGAAATCCAAATTACGTAAAGATTCCTTATTCGAAAAACCCCAGGTCCCGTGCATTCTGGATAACAGGTCCCATACCTGTACTTATCTTTCTAGTCAGACACACTCCTATTCATATTCCGGTTTCTCATTCAAACCACTGACCAGTTGCTGGCGTAATTTGGACCCTAGCAACAATATAGCCGCTAAAATGTCATTGTTTATAAATATGGTTGAAGGTTGCTTTGCATGCTAGCATCCGTTCATGTCATCTCCCCATTACTGGTTCCATTGTGTGCTGGCACCCGTTCATATCATCTCCCCATTATTGGTTCCATTGTGTGCTGGCACCCGTTCATATCACCCCTCTGTCACTGGTTCATGTCACTGTTCCATAACTCGTGCTTTATCAGTAGGGAAGGGGGCAGGCTCCACCGGCCCAGGATAAATGATGTGTGGGCTTCAGGAAAGGAAAGTAGCACTAAAGGAAAGGGTGTCAGTTCCTGGCCTTGTTGTACAGAGATTTCTAGGCTGTTGGCAAAAGAACATTGCTGAGCTTTATTGTACTTAAATACCTTGGAAATTAGAAATTTTAAGGGTAGGGAATTCTGAGAAAGGTCTTGTATTTTATATTGGTTCTCTGCATAGATTTAGGGTCTTTCCAATATTGTAGCTTATGATGTGTTTGGGGGTGTCTCTATAGAGGAAGCAGACCCTGTGTCTGACGCCTATTTCTTAAGCCTAAATTTAAGGTGGGCCCTAAAATGATTTTGCCAGGGGGTAGAGGGGTCCCTTGATGTGCTAGTAGCTTTCTGTCCAAGATGTTTACAGAGCTTGAGTAGTTTGTATGATTTCTATGTGTTGGAGTAATCAGACGGAGTTTTAAAAGGGGAATTTACTTGCACTCTATTTTTCAATTATAACACAAGAGGTAACATGAAGGTGTAACCATAGTTCATATAGACAAAAATACATCTTCAGCATATATTAAAGGCTATAATTAAAGCACACCTATCATAGAAAATTGGTTCCACCACTGAAAACCATACTATATTGGGCAGAAAATGCCCCTAGCGTGCGCAAATACTGTCCACACCAGGAGGATACTTCCAGGGCAGGAGGCCATGTTAAGTCACATGTATGTATATAAATCAGGGGAGGAGTCCCTACCGGCCCTACATCAAAAAATGTACATAATGAGACATCTGCTAAAAATGCTTTCATTATAGTGCCCAAAGTGCCCTAAAGTAAGGGAGAATAAGTAATAAGCATGATACAGTGATGTTTTGGTAAAAGATACTAGTTATTGCTGTCCATTAGAGAGAGGACTAGTTGCCCTGCTGGCTTTTAGGAGTGGGCAATCAGGTCTGGACTGGGATTCAAATAAGTCCTGGCATTTTAGGTAAACAGAGACCCAAACAACCACCCCCGCGCCGCCCAATAATAGTGACTGTCTATGGCATCTTACAGCAGCCCCTCTGGCATTTGCCAGAATCCACAGATTAGATTGTCAGTCCAGGCCTGATCCTATTCAATATAGGCAAAATGTAACTTGGCACCTTTACACAGCAATACATACATAATTGTGCCATTGGCTATATTACATATAGTAGCCTGTTTTTGTAAGAAATCTTATCTCCCTTCCCTTGCGCCATCCCAGCAGGGGATTTTATATCTGCAATGTTACAGTGGCTCTGTAACTCACTCGGCTGTGTTTATTTTAAGTGATCATGTGAATGGTTTTGCTTCCTCCTCCTGAAATAAACGGTTTTAAAATGGTGCATGGCAGATGTTTGCTCTGTTTAAAGGGGCAGTTACACCACAATAAGAAACGGCTTATCCCCTCATTGCCAAAGTCTTATATCCACACTTTAAATTTCAGGCTAATCCCCAAAAAAGTGCAGCATTTAGTTGTCCGGTGCTTTAAAGTATTTAGCTGAATAGGAATCCTGGAAAAAAATGCTGTGATTTGGGCAGATTCCAAAATTCTGAATTCTAAGCATTGCAGCATATAAGGCTGATGGCAAACAGGGCCTTACAGTGACAAATGCCCCAATTCACCATAACCCTAAGGAATGCAAAACAAACACTGAGGACTGTTAAAGGTTTAATGACACACTTCTACATTCATCAGGAACATGTCACTATCCCTGCAGAACTCATGCTATGTACCTTTGTGTATCACCGGCACGGCCTCTGTGCTTGGTCTTAGTAGTTAATGTTGCAATAGGCTGGGGACTGGCCTGTAACCAGCATCTGCAGAGAGACTAGGGTCCTGGGCCGTATTTTATATATGAGCACCCGAGGGTCTGTCCCTAGAGCGACAGCCTTAAGGGGGTGGCACTTGGGTGCCTATATAATCAATAACATTAAAAAAAATCTATATAAAAACACTCCCCAGCCGCTGTCAGACCTACAAGTGGCAAGGGGTCTGGCACATTCTCCCCCCCCACCTCCCCCAGTGACATCACCGTAAATGCTGTCACGTGCGTCACCTCAGCCTTTATGCTTAATTAAAAAAGAAAAAGTGGGCTTTCTCCTGGCATGTTGATCATGAGGCCTACAGAGGGCAATGTTTTGTGTTGTCTTTGGCTTTTCATTTCCAATCGCGGCACCCAGTTAAACCCTCCCTACGAGCCAGGGTGCGCCAAGGAGGTTGCAGTCACGAAGCCAGGATCAAGCTACTGGCTCTTGGTGAAAAACCTCAGTTTGAGGACATTTCGACATTGTTCACCTTAGACTTTAATTTCCTAAAGGTTCTGGATTCCGCAGCTTTTTTCGTTCCATAGGAGAGTCTAATTAATGGCCCATGACGGTAATGTGAACCATGTGGCTGTGTCCTTTTGGCATGTTTTTTAGGGAATCCCATTTTCCACTATGTGCTCAAGCAAACAGTAATACCATATTAGGCATTATAGTTTTCTCTAGTTATCCTCCTTGCAGATGTTCTCTATCCTGCAGAACAGGCCGTAGGGCACTCCCACCCCATTAAATCCCTGCCTTCTCCGCCATTCAAGGTCAGGCCATGTACTTGAGTTCCTTATGAACACCAAAGCCTGTAAACGCTCTAAAAGAGTTAGGAGCCCCAGGGCCAAGGGCTCTGACGTGCTTTGTGCTTTTTTTTCTTTCTTCCACCAAATATCTGAACTATGAGAGTAAAGAAGCCTTGAGAGGCCTGAGAATAACACACATGCTTGTGGTTGATGTTTCACTTTAGTAGAGGCAAATGTAATAATAAAAAAGCTCATAAAAGGGAGTATCTGCATGCTTCACTGAGATAATGACTTAAAGGGGAGGTAGGCATGGGGCAGATATTACTGGAGATATTTTTAGGTCTGCCCTTGGTAACTGGCCCCTTAAAACTCAGAGTTACAGATTTAGTTTAATACGTTTTTAGACTTTTTTTTGCCCCTTGCAAAGCCTGTGCCCACATTTGATGTTTTGGGTCTGTCACATAGTATGGAAAACTATAAAGCTGTTTGCTCACACAGTCTCTTGTATGTGATCCAGTGCTTAAATTAAATTCACATGGAAAGGGATGACTGCCGCAGTTTAACTTAACGGGAGATGTTTGGGCTGTGGAAGTAGTCCCTGGCTCGAGGCTCTGCACCAGTCCTCTCATAGGATAGGTCCTCTCACACGTTCACTAGTTCAGACTAGACCAGTTCAGTAGTGACCAGGAAAAACTTAACACACACTCAACCCTAACCCACAAAATGTTGCTATTATAGGACCTGCACCCAATCCATACCCATGTCTTTACACTCTGTAGGCTTTTTCTACGCATTAGGTTCCAAGAAAAACTTCAGGAGCAGAGGAAGAGTGCCCTTCCCCAGTCTGACTCGCGCCCAACCAGGATCTGCAATAGTTGCCCAATTTCCAACCCTAACACACCTAACCTAAGGGTAAACCCACGGGTTTCTGGTCAACCCGCTAATCTATTTACCATTATTCATCAGTTGGGCAATACACTGGGTCAGTCAGTGTGTGGCTGACCCAGTGGTGGCATCTCCTCTTCCTTGCTGCTTTTTTAGTAGTTTGGGCTGTAGAACATTGGAAGGTGGCCAAGCGCGTAGGGTATCTGTCCATTCAATCCATGTGCAATTGGTTGGATATTAAATGGTACTGGACAGTTTAGGGCCACCTTTAGTGTATATATTTTTTTTTTTTTTTTTTTTAAATAAAGTTAAATATTAATCATGGGACTTCCTAACCCCTGCTTCATGGCAGCCTGTATACAGAAAGCAGGATTTATCAGAGATGCTGTAGGAAAGCTAATAAACTTAGGGATCATTTATAAACACTGGGCAGTAACCCATAAAAATCAATCAGTGACTGGCTTTTTCAGGAAACTGCAGCTCGAACACTTGACGGATTGCCGTGGCCAGGTGCAAATTTGCCCAGTGTTTTATAAATGAGCCCCACTAGTGTATTTAAAATAGCACACTATAAAATATTCTAAGCCATACCTGGTAAGGGCCTTAAGGGGAGTTGGCTCATGAATTGTCAAATATTAACCTTTGTTCACAGTGTGAGGAAACTCACTTTTACAGTAGTTATAGGTTAGAAGAGGTAATGCAATAAAAGGTGCAAAGTTTGCAACTGCTCTGTAAATCAAGTCACATTCACTGGTCACCTGTTTTGAAACCAAACATCTGATAGGTTGCTATGGGTTACTAGACCTATGAAAACTATTACATTACCCTGTGAAAATGCTACAGCGTTATAAGTTGATATCAAGATTTCCTCCTATTAGACTTCATTAAACTGGATGCATGCTTTTATATGGTTTTGCTTTTGTCCCTGTGCTGGGGGTTAATGGTTGACCTACGCGGCAGAGTAGATTGCCAACACAAATACGCTACAGCTGTGACCTGTCGAACCTCAAACAAAATGTCTGTGCTGGAAGTGTCCTGCAAGATACAGTTAAAAATTCTTATCCTCCCTGTCTGTAGTATAGTTAGAATTAATGTAATGTGATGTTACCTCCTTTGGCTAAATTCCAGTAAAATATTTAGTGAATTAAGTACCCCCTGTTGTAAAACATAAGGATATTTCAAGTCACCAAGGACTTCATTGACCCTATAAAAGCATGAAAGGCCTTATACTGTATGATCATGGCAATGTAGCCCCTGCTTTCTGCCCCTCTCACTACTGCAGTTCATCCAGTGAAATACATAAAGCCCACAGAGACTTAGTAGCTGACTTTTAGTTGCGGTATCAGTTCCTCCAAGATATAGGGGCCCTGTAGGAAGCCTGTGTCCCTGCTTCATTGCTTTTGGTTACGGCTTTGGTTAGACAGACACTGTGAGAATTTTCAGCTTCTCCTTTCTTATTATGACTTTCTTGGTCCAAATCAGGAAATGCCTTGGAACTGAAAGCGCCCTAATCAGCTCCGAGGCTTTCCCATCAGCTGACTCATATATTAGCTGCTGGCGAGTGGAGTGGAAAATAGCCAGGGGAAACAAGCCTGTTTCAGAATACCAGTGCGGTTTGTCTGCCATACTGATTGCCGACCTCTTGTGTGGTCCTTGAAAGTGGAACTCCTGCTCTGACTGCGACACAAGACTTATTTCAGGGAACCCCAACCTTTTTTTTTTTTTTTTTTTTTAACCAGTGAGTCACATTGGTGCACAAGCATAAAAATGTCCCTGGGTGTGCAAAATAAAGGGCTATTTGGTAGCATATATTTGGACTGATGGCCTACAGGAGGGTCTGTTTGGCAGTACACCTGTGTTTATGCAAACAAAACTTGCTTCCAAGCCAGGTATTCCAAAATCAGTATCTCTTTAGGGTGAAGACACACGGAGCTACTAGTAGCAGCTACTTGTCATGGCTACAAAAATAGACAATGCTGATCGTTTACCGATCATTCTGGATAACAGGTCCCATACCTGTATCATAAATCATGAGCTGCTCTTGAAAGTGCAAAAAAGAGGATTTGTGGGGGAATGTAAATGTAGCCATTGAAAAAGTCATAACGACAACCGCAGCGGCCCATTTCTGGGCCAAGCGGTTACCGGGACATAGGGAGGTTAAGTGACTTCTGTCCAGGGGTCACAAGGGCGTAACCTGTGGTGAGACATATTTCTGGCTATGGGGGGATTAGAACTACTGGCTGGCTGGCTTAAGGCGGGTGTCTTGACCACTAGGCTACGCTTGCTCCTCCCGCTTGTAGGCTGTTTCTTTCGTCCTCTTGTCAGCGTCATATTGGCGGTTGGCCTATCCTAACCGCTCAATGGGGTAATACACAAAAGTGGAGATGGCCCTTTTTTTGGAGTAAAAGTGGTGGGAAAAAACTTTCTCCATATTCCCAAACAGAAATCCGCATAAATTCCATCTCATCTGCCACTTTTCTGTTTTTGGTGAAAGAAAGAAAGTTTACAGACACTGTTGTGAATTTGTCTTTTAAATGACATTTACACCACATTTTAACAAAATTTTCCCCCGCCATTTTCAAAATGGAGCAAAGCTCAGTGTAACTCTCTCTCAATTCTAAGCTCTGCTGTTTTGCTTTGTTTCACCCAGTCTCCATTTCACACCTATGGTAGGGGCCCCATTGGGGGATCATGAACATGTTAATGGGGATTAGCAGACTCATTGTTAGGGGACAAGTCTCTGTCTAACCCTGGAATATTAGGTGCAAAAAGCCCCATTAACATTTTCTAAACAAGTAAAACACTGATTAAAAAAAGTTTTAAAGTGAATATATTGTATACATTTTTATTTAAAGGAAAAGTAAAGCCTCCCAGGCAAATTTTTAGTTTCCCTGGGCAAACTAAAATTACCAAAATTAAAATTATTCAGGAAATACCCCCAAAGTGAAATGAGAAATGAAATGCTGGTAAAATCCTTATTTCGAGGCTCATGTAGATGTGGGGCCGGGTTTGATGGCACACTGACAGGTTTACTAAGAGCTAAAGGCAAATTCATTAAAAAAAAAAGTGGAGATAGGGGTTTGTGAATAAGGTGGAAAATCCAACAAATTTATCTCCACTTTTATTTTGTCTCAATATCAGCACTTTTGTGAATTCCCCCCTTTGTGACACTGCCTCTTCGCTAACATAACAGTGGTGTGTGTGTGGGGAGGATTGCCCAGCTATGCTGCCCAGACAGGATTGGCATGCCTTGGTTTCTCGGTTGCAACATGAGTCTCCTTCATTTCATCCCTCCTATTCCTTGACTAGAGTTGGCAGTGAGTCTGTACAAATATTTAACATACAGTCTTCCTTGGTTTGGTTCCAGTATCACATTAGGTCAGTGATATGGGCATCTCTAAGCAACCTCCTCAGACAGTTTTGTTCAGAATTATGGAACAGCCTGGTTGACATGCCGTTAAGTACTTTGGACTTTTTTTTTTGTTTTTTGTGCAGTCATCCGGTGCTAATGTTGTGTGCAAACGCGTTTTATGCATACCTGCTTGTAGGCTGCAACAGTGTTATTTGCAGTAATTGAGGTCAGCAGTGGAGACATGCCGGTAACATGTGAATAGCACAGCATTTTTTTCCCCTTTGGTGATGACTGATAGCAAGGCTTATATGAACAAAAATAGCCGTACACAAAACCCAGACTGGAGGAAGGGCCACGCTTAGAGCTTTTCACACAAAGAATATAATAGGGCCGGTGGAAAATGCGCTACTGGCTTTCAGGGATTTTTGCTTTGTAGACATTTACTGAAGGATCGATCTCTGTCTACACTGATGCAAGTTGCTAAACCAATTTTAAAACACATTAAGGATTATATTTTCTATCCGCATACAAGGACATTGGATTGTGTGCAGAGTGAATGTATGTTGGCTAATTAGACTGGATATTTGTAGGGCAGGGGTCCCCAACCTTTTTTTTTTTTTTTGAGCCACACTCAGATGTAAAATGTGTTGGGGAGCCACAAAATCATGAAAAATGTTATTTGGGGTGCCAAATATGGAATGTGATTGGCTATGTGGTAGCCGATATTGGCCTGTGCATGGATAATACCCTCTCAACAAGCAGGGGTTAAAAGGGATCCCTACACTAAGGATCTGTTCTGTGCCTTCCTAATGAACATGTTGAAGTCCAGCAGGGTTGGCCAACTGATGTACTTGGAGAAGACCTGGTGAACTCTGAGCACATTGGTGGCCTATCTGCTGCATTGCTTTATGTTTGGGGAGTAGTGCAGACCTGTTGTAGTGTGCTGGGGGCTAGAACGAGGTCTTTTGGAGGGCCCCATGTATGCCAGTCTGATACACCAGTACCACGCGTGTATACTGTTATAGAAGGATATGAATAAAGTGTTAGGGGTGTTTAGAGGCCTTGGGCCTGGGCTTGGGCTTATGATGAAATTCAGTAATTCTTTGTCTTTGCAAATATTATAGCAATATGGTTTGTAGAAATAGGTTAAACAATACATCTGCCATATTTATTCCCTAAAATAGACACAAGAACCTATAAAATACATCCAGCCAAGAAGAGGTCTGTACCTTTCATAGGTCCCAAAGTATATTTCCTTTATATTTGGCTTTTGTGTGGCCTGTGCCATTGCTCACAGACAGGCAAAGCAGTTAGAGACCATGTATATGAATAACTGCGGCCTGGCTACAAGCTGCTGCCTATATTTAGCATAATCCCCTTGGGTTGCTAGCAGAGATCATGGCTGAGAGCCTGAATCACAGCACACTACATGGATGGATCCAGGCGTGCCCTTAACAGCAGTTCCTCAAAACAAAAACATTACATCTGAGCACAGCTGCCCCTGCCTGAACGTTTTCGGCTACACACACATTTAGGATTTACATGAATTTTTGACTTCTCTGTGCCCCTTACAGCAGCTTATACACTATGGGCTAGAGATTAGTTTAACTGGCTCATAAAGTTCATAGTATACCTCTTACTGTACAACCATCTGAGTTTGTAATCAGCTGAGGCTCTGTGTGGTGTAATGGCAGGTGAAGTGAAGCCACCACCATTGGCCTGAATTATGGGACAATAGGAAGGTGACCATGACCATGGCTTTTGGCACACAGCCCAAGATACTGGTTAGAACTGGCAATTGTATTAGCCACCTTTAACCTTTATAAGCCTAACGATGCAGACTACTTCTTTTTCTGTAAAGTTGCTGGGTAATTTGCACCTTTTAACTGTTTTTCTCTATCAAGTAGTGATGCACCAAATCCAGGATTCGGTTTGGGATTTGGCAAAGATTCTGCCTTTTTCAGCTGGATTCGGATTTGGCTTTGCACGTGCTTTTATATAACCCTTCTGTATCCTCATTTGCACAGGCAAATTAGTATTTGGATTTGGTTCGATATTTGGCTGAATCTTTCATGAAGGATTTGGGGTTCGGCAGCAAATATAATGGTTTTGGTGCAACCCCTGCTATCAAGTGAGAGGGGCTTCTCAGTCTCCGCATTTCTGATATAGAAAGGAATGGAACCATGTGTCCAAAGCCTAGCCTGGCTCTCCAAGTCCCTTGCTGCCTGGCATTTACTCTATACTCTTTCGGGGGCATTGGGAAACAATGGCATTCTCACCATAATGCTTGATCTAAGTGCGAGATCTTCACTAGCGAAGCCCTCCACAATTTCTGTGAACAAATTTACTTTACTGATTCTTTTTGGGTGCTTGGGTCTAGTGCACCCCCAGGATATTGGCAGGGTCACTTTTACACTTGTTTTGCTATCGATTTCTGTTTTGGGCCTGTGCAGCCTCTTGTCAGGCCTCAGCAGTAAGCAAAAATAAAAACGTGTTTTTCCATAGGACTCTGAGATTTCTGCACCGTTGGTAGAGAAGAGTTCAGTACAAGGTGAACATTGCAAATTCAGGATCTCTGAAAGTAATCTTTCAAATCCAGACTCTCCTAAGTGTCAAGCAACTTCCTCCCAGGTCTGGCCAAAAGGGCCCGGCAACTTCACACACAAAATGAAAAAGGAAATATGTGTTTTGTTTCACATCCCCATTTTTTTTTTTTTTTTTTTTTTTTTCTAAGTGGGGGGAAAAAAGGATATTTATATTTTGTTTCAAAGTCTTGGTCCCAAGATTAAAGGATTCATAGCATTAAATGTGGCCAATCCAACGCACCAAGTGCTTTGAGCATATTTCCAGCAGATGTACAATATGGTTCATGTGTACAGTAATATACTATATGTCTCAAAAGTGTAGTTATGTGCAGATGTACAGAGATATACAGTATGGCTCAGATTTACAGGCATGTACAGATATATATATATATATATATATATATATATATATATATATGGCTCAGATGTACAATAATATACATAAATATACAGTCTTGGTGTACTGTAAATAGTATACAGTATGTCTGTCTCAGTTGTATAGTAATGAACAGATGTACAGAGATAAACAGTATGGCTCAGATGTGCAATATACAGATTTACAGTATGGATGTGTGTGTGTGTATATATATACACACACACACAGACACAGTATGGCTCTGATGTACTGTAATGTGCTAATATACTGTATGTTTTAGTTGTAAAGTAAAATACAGAAACAGTAATTATTATTATTATTATTATTAACATTTATTTATAAAGCGCCAACATATTCCACAGCGCTGTACAATAAGTGGGTTTCATACATTGGACATACAGAGTAACATATAAAGCAATCAATAACCGATAAAAGAGGTGAAGAGAGCTCTGCCCAAAAGAGCTTACAATCTACAAGGTATGTGCTGTTATATACAGATGTACAGTATGGCTCAGATGTATACTAATGTGCACTTGTACAGTAATATATAGTATGGTTCAGATGTACAACAAAATACAGAAAAATAATGTGCAGTTTACAGTTATATACAGATATACACTATTGCTCAGATAAGCAATGATTTAAAGTGTGGCTCAGATGTACAGTAATAGACAATAGTATGGCTCAGATAAAAACGATTTACAGTATGGCTCAGTAATGTGCAGATAAACAGTTATATACTGATACAGTATGACACAGATGAGCAATGATTTACTGTGTGGCTCATATCTAAAGATTTTTAGTAATATACATATATACAGTGTGGCACAGATGAGCAATGATTTACAGTATGGCTCAGATCTACAGATTTACAGTAATATACAGATATATAGTATGGACCATAAAAAATGACTGGCTCAGATATGCAGTAATATACAGATATACAGTATGGCCTATATAAATGACTTACTGTATGGTTTACATGTGCAGTATTATACAGATATACAGTATGGCCTATAGAAATGACTTACTGTATGGTTTACATGTGCAGTAATATACAGATATACAGTATGGCCTATATAAATGACTTACTGTATGGTTTAGATATGCAGTAATATACAGATATACAGTATGGCCTATATAAATGACTTACTGTATGGTTTAGATATGCAGTAATATACAGATATACAGTATGGCCTATATAAATGACTTACTGTATGGTTTAGATATGCAGTAATATACAGATATACAGTATGGCCTATATAAATGACTTACTGTATGGTTTAGATATGCAGTAATATACAGATATACAGTATGGCTCAGATGTGCAGTAATGTGCAGATGTGGTTTCATTTTGAGTAGGTAATGGGGCAATTTGCCACAATTTAATGCCCCCGCCACCAAAAAAGAATGGTTGGGCCAGAGCAAAATAAACAGTGGGGTATGCAGCATCCCTGGACAAGCTTTGGTAGTTGATGTAATGTAAATAGTCCCCAGTTGGAGACTGCAGGTTGAACCGCCCTTGTATAAAATGTTCCTGCAACACCATGTTGCAGCTGTGCGATCCAATGATGTTCCTTTACATTCCCTCGGGGGGCTAATGCTTCTTGGTGGGGCCCCATATTGAAATCGGATGCGAGTGCGACTGTGCACTTCAGTAATCTCAAACGGGCAGTTTAGTCAGTATTTATATGTTATCTACAATGTGTGGGCCCTTCTTTTGGGCAGCGCCACAACGTACAGTATGTTGGTGCTTTATAAATGTTTGTTAATAGTGATAACCAGTCGGAGTCTGTTTCCACTAGATCACATAGTCCAAACTGATGTTGCACATACTCCATTTGCTGTACGTCTTTGTACTTGACTGCCTGTATTCCATTGATAATAAATGGCAGCAAAAGCCTGCTTATAAAAAGGATACATTTTTCCCTTTAAGCAGCCATACAGAAGGTAGCTTTGAATGGGTAGCGGTGTCAGATTAAATTAAATACCAGAGACTAATTGGAAATGTAACAGAATCTAAGGCCTTGGCCTGAATGCGGCGCTTGTTCCTGACCTTGTACAGTGTTGACATACCGCTCTATAAACCTTTGCCCTATTAACCCTTCATGGTTCCTTCTGTGGGCATTTCCCTCTGTATATGTGTATGGGCATTCCTAGCCATTGCAAATGGGTTAAGTTTTCAGGGGTTGATGTTTTCACCTCTTAACTCTTTCCTTGGATTGTGATTTTAAACAACTTGGCATGTTGCCGCCTCACCTGTTTATTTAATCAGCTGCGTTAAAGGATTGGGTGACTGCCTGCCAAATGCCTGGTATTCCAGCAGAAAAGTATCAACACCTTAATGGGGTACTGCCGCTATTAAATCAGCTAAACTGGTATTTGACCGGCCAAGCCAACAAATAGCAGGCTGGTGCTGGTAGTTTTGTAAGGCCGGCAAACCTACCAATAGATCTCTTCCTTCCCTGACCCTCTCCATGGCAATTACCCCCTTGTAAGTAGAGGCCTGTCCCTGCCCCGCCCATTTCCCCACCCTATTGTGTCATCAACCTGCACCAAGTGACAGCACTGCCTGCCCCCTGACCCAAAGACATTGAATTAGAGCAGGTGAATTCTGCCAGAGACTCACAACAAGTTAGGCTGAGGAACTTAGCAAATAAATAGTTATATAAACATCTCTAAGAAAGAAATAATTCAGACAATACAGTAAGCATCCAGTGTATTGTTTGTTATACCGACAGATCCCCTTTAATTAAAACAGTAGGCATGGTCCTAATGGGTATTTGTGTTTACCTTTTCTTTGAGTTACTTGCATTTTTGCTGTTAAGGAACAGCCATGCAACTTGGGACCCACAGGGACCCCCAACCAGAGATACATGTAAATATGGCGGGCTGTTGGGAACAAGTCCTGACCAGGCTGCCTCTGAACAGTCCTCCACACTTGTGTACTGCCAATAAAAAAGTGTACCTTCTTGTAAAATCATGGTATTTACCTGGACTGACATGTCAACTCACAGATCTTCTTCAGGTGTCATCCTGATTTTCCCCCAACTACCCATTACCTGCAAGAACAGTTGCCCATTCCCTGTGACTTGCACTTGTATTTATTGGTGACTGGGGAATGTGTCCAGGGGTATAATTGGCTTGGACAAGACACACCTGAAATGGTTCAGGTTGGCATCTTTGCCTGCATGCAAATGTGACATTTATTAAGGCTAGCGAGCTGGCACCATATAGACGCTCAAGGCGCCAGGCTGAGAGAGTGGTTTTGCATAGGTCATGGAACTTTTTAATTAAAGTAGTGTGCACACTGTTTATTATACACAAGAATAAGTGGACCGTATTACCTGCTCTACATAAGCAGTGCTATAAATGTATACATACGTGCAAGTGAGGTCATGAAGTGTTATTTTTAACTGATGACTTTTTAACTGAGTATTTAAAAGAGAAGGAAAGGTAAAATCACTGAGGGGTGCCAAGATGTTAGGCAACCCCCAGTAATTGTAATCTCTTACTTTTCTTTCAGCTCTCTAACCTCTTAGTCAGTGGTTTTAGGGGGGCCACATGGGACATAACTGTTCAGTTAGTTTGTGAGCACACAGGTCAGATTCAATAGCAAACTAACTAAACAGTTATGTCCCATATGCTCCCCCCTCAAGTTACTGACTGGTAACAGCTTGGAAAGCTGTAAAGGAGGAAGTTGTGTTCAGGCCATTATGTTAGACATCTCCCCACTCCAGCCTTTATAGAACACATTTTTGGCTAACTAACTATATTGAAAACATATTTTATTTTGCGCAGTCTATCTATTGTACCCGGTTTCATTTTTACACTGAACTATTCTTTTAAAGGAACAGTAACACCAAAAAATGAAAGTGTATAAAAGTAATTACAATATAATGTACTGTTGCCCTGCATTGCTACAACTGGTGTGTTTGCCTCAGAAAGACTACTATAGTTTATATAAGTAAGCTGCTGTGTAGCCATAGGGGCAGCCATTCAAAGGAGAAAAGGCACAGGTAACTTAGCAGATAACAGATAAAGCCCCTGTATATGGGGCTTATCTACTAGTTATCTGCTATGTAACCTGTGCCTTTTCTCCTTTTTTCCTGCTTGAATGGCTGCCCCCATGGCTACACAGCAGCTTATTTATATAGTAGCTTTTCTATAGCAAAAACACCATTTTTTTGAAGAGCAACAGCACATTATATTTTAATTACTTTAAAACACTTTAATTTTTTGATGTTACTGTTCCTTTAAGGGTCCTGATTTGGCAGCATCAGGGGGCCCACAAAGGAAGACATGCACAAACCAGTCACTGCATTCACAACCTACCCAAAAGCATTTCTCATAAATGATGTATTTGCTTTGTCCAAAACTTTCCCAGATAGAAGAGATAATGTAGTCCTGGCAGGTAAATACTTGAATTACATCTTCCGGCGGTGGAAGGGGAAATGTTTGTTTTGGGAGGCAACCAACAGAAGGCTTTCCACTGGAGAACTTTTATATAGGGAAAAAAGTTTGTCCATGTGTAGAATATAAGGATATTAGAAGTCACCAAGCACATACTATGACTATTAAGGTACAAGGCCACAGACCATTTTACAGAACATTGTCTCCCTGGGTACCGGGTATTGAGGGGGGGGATTGCTAGTAAGGGTTGAAGTTAAGGATATTAATAAAGACCACCCCCATTCATTGGGTTTATTACATTACAAAGCCACAGACCATTTGTCTATACAGGCCATAGAACTCAGAGGTGACTTGTGATATCCTCATATTTTACTACAGGTAGTACATTATATATGACATTTTTTAACCATACAAGTTTCAGGGTTTTTTTGTGTGTTTTAGAATGTCCTATTATCAACTTCTATTTTTTTGTAAACCATGGCTGTGTAATTGGAGGACCATGGGCCGATGTGACCCCCCGAAAGGATTTGTATGGCCCCCCAGTCTGTTTAATGGCTCCTTAGATTTCACTGTATGACATAATCATTTTAATTGAATCTGACCCACCAGCATGCTGTATGAGAAATAACTTGCTCTCTGTTTGTAATAAGTTGGACAGCACTGCTTTTAAACTATTTGCCAATGCTTTCTACCTCTTTCCAAGTTTCAAATGGGGGAGTCACTGAAATGATTGCTGTTACTGTTAACTGTTAATTTTTATTACTTACCTTTCTATTTAGGTCCTCTGATATTCATCATCCAGTCTTTAATAACTGCTGCCTGGTTGCTAGAGTAAATTGAACCCTTTAATTTAAAGCTTGAGAGCTCCTGAACAAAAAACGAAATAATTAAAAATGCCTTAAAAAAAAAAAAGGTCCAGTTGCAAATTGCCTTAGCATATGACGGTTTATAACTGTAATTAAAATATATAGAATAATTGCTGATATAAAATACATGTCTGTATCTGCCTGCCATTGCTACGTATGCCCAGGGCCAGAAGAAGGGGGTGGCAGAGGAGAGTGCAATGGTGGGGATGGGGGCACTAGGCACATACATCTTGTCACCCTACCCCTAGTCCAGGCCCTCCAGTTCCACTCACAATCCCTGTGTTGCCCACTTGCCTGCTGGGTTGCCTATGGCAAGTGTCTATGCCCATGACCTGCTGTATGTGCACAAAGGTATATCAGAATGACTAGAAATCCCTCCCATAATCTCTGCTTCCCCCTCCCTCAGATCCTGCCCCCGATGTTATGACTTGTTATGACAGTGGCCTGAAATAGCTTTGAAACAGAGGAGGTACCATTGCCCTTATTTGCTTTGCTTTGTTGCTATGGTTACCTGCACGAGTTGCGGCCTAGTGCTACTCATGAAGCCTGAAAGCATTTCTCCACCCTTTATGTCAACATTTAGGAACACTGATGTCATTCTGGCTCATACCTTCTAAGGTGGAGCAGGGGGAAATGAAAGCTGAGGAGAGAGAAGCATGTTTGTATTTTGGGTATGTGCTGGATTGTTGTGTTCCAGTCTGTGGCATATCCTGCGCTACGGTATAATGTGAGTCACAGATTAATAAAATGACATCAATAGAAACATACCATACTTTGTATGTTTTCCTGGTTAGCCCATATTTTACTGTGTCCACCCTTGTTCTATTACCAAGCAGAGTAAGACATAATTTACTGAGGAAAAAAACATGTTTATCAGGGATAGACGATGACACCCATGGTGAGCAAAAGTACTTATCCAGTCATACAGTTGCTGGCTTCAGGAGTCACCCTGCTTCCCTCTCTTCCAACCAGTCACCCACTTCCTTTGATTTCTACCAGGGCTGTATCTACCACATAGGCACCCATGGGTGTCAGGCTGCACCTAGGGAGGCATTTTAAGGGGGGCTGACAGGTATTTATTAAAAAGAAATGACCCAACTTGTGAGAGAGGTGGGTGGCAACATGCGCAGAACAGATGGGCCTGCATGTGCCCCAATCAAAGAAAGCTAGGGTTAAAAGGGTAGGGGGGGTCACCTTTAAGTTAACTTTTAGTATGTTATGTATTGCCCAATTCTAAGCAACTTTTCAATTGGTCTTCATTATTTATTTGTTTGAATTATTTGCCTTTTTCCAACTCTTTGCAGGCTTTAAATGGGGGTCACTGACCCCAGCAGCCAAAAAACGATCTCCGCGAGGCTACAGTGTTATTGTTGTTCTTACTTTTTGTAACTTACTTTACTATTCAGGCCCTCTCCTATTCATATACCAGTCTCTCATACAAACCATTCCTTGGTTGCTAATGTAACTTGGACCCTAGCAACCAAATAGCTCCAATCTGGAGACTTGCTGAACTGAAAATGAAAAAACTAAAAAGTTATAAACAAATCGCAAATTTTACTCTCTACATCATACTAAAAATGAATTTAAACTTGAACAACACCTATAACACCCCCTAATTGAAAGGCACTAGAAAAGCACCCAAGTGTAGCGAGACCAGGGCCTGAATAGGCCGCGCTCAAGATACACCCAAAATTCAAAAACACTGTCATAGCATTCCTGCATCTTTTTTGCTGAAACACAAGCCTATGTTGTTCAGTGGTGGCTCTCATACACACGGTAAATCTGATCCTCTGTTGTTGTTTTTGTTTTGGGAAATCAAAGCTGACGGCATTCTAATGGAATCTGATGAGCCAGATCATTATGAGATTTTCCTAATCATACAGCCATTTCACAAATTTGTCAGCAGGATGCAGGTATATAATAAACAAAGAACATTAACAACCTGGCAGAGATCTCCTTTATAAATTGTGCTGAGTGATGTATACTAATCTATAATTAGTAGGTATTGGTATATATAGTTTATAGTTGTGAGCATATAGATAGGTTGGATGTATATATGAGTGGATGTATATATGTGCTCTGGGGTTCGGTTGGAGGGGTTGAACTTGATGGATTTTGGTCTTTTTTTTCAACCTAACTTAACTAACTATATGAGTTACAATTGGTGCTTAGTAATATCCTGCCTGCCATGAACTGCTGGAAATTGTGTATAATACTTATTCTTATGGAGAATATGTAATTATGAAAAGTTACCCTAGAGTTTTATAACCTGTGTATTGGTACTCGCCCTGCAGCCATGTGTTTTTTTATGTTTTGGAACTCCTCAGTGATTTTTTAATATCCTTATAGTGTACAAATGGGGTTTATTATTCCTTGTATATGTTTTGTGTACACCTAATCTGTAGTGTTTCCTTTCTGCCCAAACAGCTTTGAAAAGGAGGGTATTAAGCACTAGAAAGTATTAATTCCTGTGTAGGTCACTAAAAAAAGATGCTCTACTCCATGATCTACTTAAAGTAGACATATAGCATAAGTGAACCCCACTAATCTTTTGGGCAATAATGCATAATATATGGTGCTGGTTTCACTCTGGGTTAAAAATTATCATAATGGACGGGCATGTTCTAAAGGTACCTGCCAGAAGCACAGTAGGAAGGAGATAGCCAATCGCAGTCTAGCAATCATACAAGCAAAGGCAGGCTTCAGTTCCCTATCAGGTCAGCCTACCTGCTGATTGCTTCCTGTCCTACAGTGCTGACAGCCTTCTTGCACATCCTGGGAAAGGAGGCAGCAGAAAGTGGAACAGATGAGTGGGTTTTGTAAGGTATTTGGAGAAATTTTCAACAAATCAGCCCAAGACACAAAGACAAAACTTTCTAACGACATTCCTATATTTAAGTATAATGCACAGTATTTCTGCTTTAATGTTTTTGGGAAACTCTTGTATCTTACTAGAAGTGTAATGGGGGGGGTGGCTTGTGTTAATTCATGCTACAACTTTTGAGCTAACAGGGTGACATTTACACTCCCCACATACGTGTACATTTCTTATGCCAAGCTCACACCTCAGTGGCAGGTTTCGTTCTAGGGGGGTCATACATAAACCTTGGTTCTGCGGCTCTAGAACTACATAGTCATGTGACCAAAGCTACTTGATTTGTACAACCCAGCATAAGAAAAGATGCTGACGAGCCTTCAACCTCATTGAGCTTTCCCCATTCCCCCACACTCATTAGTGCAGGCATTTCAATAGGAATATGAATTTTTAAAGAGCTCCGATGCCAGCATAGCCTGCTGAATAGCAAGGCAGGGAAAATACAGGAACAATAGTCAGCAAGGCAGTGCGTAAACAGAAACAAAAGTGTCTTAAAGAGGTAATACACATCTAGATACATCAATTTTAAAAATATAGAAAGACAAGTCATAAAAAGTAAAATTGTAGGCTTATTAAGGTTGCCAGGGTCAGTGACCCTCATCTAAAAGCTGGAAAAAGCAAAGTGAGGAAATTTAATAATTCAATAATGATATCAAATGAAGATCAGTTGATTGGTTGATTAATAAGAACAGGCACAGACTGGAATATGAATAGGCCCTGGCGTTCCACACAGAGGCCCCAGCAGCCCAATAAGTAGTGACTGTCTATGGGGTCTTACAGCAGCCCCTCTGGCATTTGTCAGAACCCACAGATTGCCAGTCCGGGCCTAAGAACAGGCCCCCCCCCCCCTTTTTTTTTTCTTAAAAAAAGTGATTTTTGCCAGTTCAGATTGTGTTTATGTACCTTATTTTCCATAAACCCAACTGAATGAGCTTATGTAAAAAAGGGGGAATTTTTCCCTTAAGTCTGGGAACTAGGCATCTATATGAAATGATGAAAACAAGAATTTTTTTTAATTCTCATGTTGTGTGCTGGGAAAATGTGCTATTATTAATCTTTATAAGCATGGATTAGAGCCCTGCTCCCGTTTTTTTATTTTGTTTCCAAATGAATCATTGTAAAATAAAGATGATTAAAATGGATTAAGAAATTATGTAATATATGAAGAATGTCAGAAGGTATGGCAGTGAACCCCCCAGCACCCCGGTATCGTTTAAAAACTGCAAGCTGGAAAGAGGCCGAAGAGGAAGTTAAGACTTAACAAAATGAAGATCTATTGAAAAGCAGGACATTCTATAGCATATTAACAGTTAATTTAAAGGCAAATTGCACCTTTATGGGCAGTTAGATCCTGTTGAGTTGTACATATGCTCACAGTTGTGACATTTCAGGTTTTGAGCTAATTTTGACAGTGATGATCACATACCCCACGATAATCTAAAAAGAGTAGAGGGGATCCCCGATACCCTGGCTTCTGCTATTGCCTGTATTCTTGTAAGGAGATTTTGACACTACAGGATCTATGGTTATAAGGAAGTTTGTGGTCAGAAAACTATCAATAGTGGAGTTTTATGCAGAGCTGAAAGTGCAGGTGAAATTGGTAATGTTTTCCAGTGTTGTTGACACATTCCATCAAAATAGGGATTATTCTAGTATCCAGATACTGTAGCATTGTCATATTTTACTACTGCAGCCTGTGAAAGCATTGCAGAATCCCACCCAGGTCATTGTGATGGGGAGAAGTGGAGCTTCAGCAAATAGATACCCATTGTGTTGGGATGACAAAGTTATCTCAGGGGCTGGGGGGGGCAATAGCAAGGTAAGCATTGCCATTACCTCTTGTATTTCAATATCTTAATGAGCTTGACGCTCCATGTTAGAGACCCATTTTCTTCCTATTCCTCTAAATGGATAATGCGTGGTTCTGCAGCAGAAACTGGCAAATAATAAACTATGTTGGCAAATAAGGGGTTAAAGAGCAGTTATTAAACCATATGTAACCAAGGGTAAGTGATGTAGGGATTCCCTAGGGGACCTGGGACCTGTTGCTGAACTACAAGTCTCCCAGGGCTGGTGAATTCAACAAGCAACTGATAGACATGTCATCTATATGCTGCTAACGCTGCTTCATAGCACAATCTATAACCAGTCTGTTAAAGCTATTGCTGAACTACAGCTTTCAGCATCTTCCCACAATTGTTGCTTTGTTTAATGCATTTTTATTTTATTTATTTTGTTTTGCTTTTGTATAGCAGCAGGCACTGAAACAGCTCTTGTTCATATACAGTAATGCAGGAATCATTAGGGCCTGTGGGTAATACACAAAGCTCCCAGCTAGATACCCAAGCTGTAACATAGGAGGGTGTCAAGGGGTGTAACAGTAGGATACTTGGCTAATGGTGTTCCCAGGGGTACACGGTGGCATAGTTGTTAGCAATGAAGCCTCTGACGTGGGCTCAACTATGCATGTTCTACCTGTGATCCTAGTGTGTGTGAAATGGACCTTAGACTGTAAGCTCTGCAGGGGCAGTGACTGGTGTCAATGATGTATGGTTTCTGTAAAGCCCTATGGACTATGTTAGCTATGGACATGTCAGTTGATTCTAAATTGCACATTTTCCTAATAACCATAATTATCCTGCCAATTATATCCATATAAATGGACCTTAATGATGTCATCAATTAAGATTAGCACTTAGTGATGTAATTTGTATCCGATGACTCATTAAAATTTGTGTAGTCTATACCCCATCTTGTAAAATACGAGTCTGTTAAGTCACCTTGAAGTTCCATGACATGCAGGTCATCACATGACTTATACACTTGTACTTAGCACTGATTATAACTGATGGCATCATTAAGGTCTGTTTTATATGGATATAATTTGCAGAATAGTTATGGCTATCAGGACAGTATGGAATTTAAAATAAAAGCTTCTGGAAATCACCATGAATGCCCTTGCGTTAAGGGACTGTATATTACTAACGTCCCAACTGACGTTGGTGGCACCGTGATACCAATAACCTAAATTAGTGTTATTTATTGAGAAAACAATAGTCAGAAATCCCATTATGGATCCATTGTACTATGATTATTTAGGAAAAGAATACTGGTACTGTGCAAGTTTGACCATTTAATACTGTTTATTTGACTTCTTTGTGCTATGCAAGGCACAGACTAAACACGTATCCTTCCTCCTTCTAATCCAATAAGGATATACTCAATGTCTCGCCTTCAGTGCAATCAGATAAAGCAGTATAGTAACCTAATAACGCCTGGAGATGTCTCATCCCGAAAATGGCTTTGCCTTTCCATTTCATTAAGATGTTTATGCATTAAACATCTTGTGTTGTGATTTTATTTTTGGGGTTGGGGGGTAGTCCTTTCTCTTGTCTTTGGTTCGTAGTTATTAAATTTAAAAAAAAATCCAGAATTATTTTTTTGTGTGAACTGGATATTCTGCTCCTTTGCCAAGCTGTAGTTTGCAATAGGGGGCAGGAAAACTGTTCAATAAGCTAATCATCAATATTATTTAGCAATATGCCTACTTGCCTTGGACAACAAAAAGGCCTTGAAAAATGCCTTTATTTGAGCAATGTGTAGGGCCAAATTGGGTAATCAAGTTGTTGGCCCATATGCCAAGGATCTGATCATACTCCAGGCCTACTTGCTGATGTGATTCTCGTTACAACAGGATTTTCATACCTACCCGATAGATATTTAGCTGAATTTCAGTCATGCTGTGTCTTCTGATATTCTAAGTGCCCCAGAAATTGGCTACTAAGCTGCTGATTCAGTTTGAATGAATTTGGGAGTTGATGTGGCCAGTGTATTTAGAGTGCAGGTAAAGTTGGCCAGAAGTTGGCCCAGTAAAAGCTGACAATACTTCCTCATCAGTCCAAGTTGTCAGATAATGGATCATGTATGGGGCCCTACTTATGGCTGGCCCAATCAATATCTGGTTTAAATCATGCACCCTCACAATGGCTGCCATTATGATCTAGTCATTGACCAGAGACCTAACAAACCGCATCATCCCAATTTGGTGGCCAAATTGGATAAATATCTGCTCATTTGCTGAGAGGCTGACGGTGTATGGCACAGCTTTAGTGTCTCTGGGGAAAATTCTTAGGCTTGTGACACGGGCGTTTTTTTTCCTGCTCCCACCTGGTTTAAGATCTTTGCTTACCAGTCATTGCTCTATGTACCAGTGAATGAAAAATATACTGTCGGACAAGGAGTTGTGTAGTCATCCGCAATAGATCTCTGCAATGGCGGGCCTCACATTGCTCCGAAATGCCTTTCTACTAGCGACAATAGGAGTGGAAAGGCATTTCGAAGCAGTTAGTGGCCCGCAATAGACTTTATCACGGATGACTAAACCGCTCTGTGGCACACCAGCCTTAAAGTGAGAGGGGTGGGCCTTTGGATCATTCTGTCTGTCCCTTTTTGCACTTGGCAGCAGTGACGAAACAGTTGCCCCCTGTTCTATTAGCCTTATGCTCATGGGACTATTACCTTTGTTTTCCCATGGCAGGTAAATACCTTAATAAGTTGCCCTGCTAGGTACATGCAACAAATCCACTGCTGGTTTTATAAATATAAAATGTTACATGAACTGGAAATATTTAGTCATGGAACACTTCCCAGCATTGCTGACCTAAAAGTATTTTAAAATAGGGAAATTTGGGGCTGATGGTATCACTTCAAGTATTACTGGTTTAGATTGTGTAAGAACATAGAAAGAAACTATTCCAGGCCTTACTGGGGCTTCCCTCATGAACAGCTGGGGTTGTGCTGCCTGTAAGGCAGGCCATACACTCATTTGGTTTGACTGTCATATAAACAGATCTTTGCCCAGTTTGGTTACCCACATACCAAATCACACTGATCCCATTGTTGTCCCTGTGTTCTTTTGGTTCTTGCTTACTGCATAAACACATCACTTTATTGCTAACTGCTCAAAAGAAACAGAACACTGTGGATATAATAAAATATAATTTGTGCACAGAGAGGTTCCAGCTTTGCTTTTATGCCCGCCCTCTCTGGTGTTTTAGTTTTTTTCTTTTGGTTTAAAATTTCCAAAGTCAGACCCCCCCCAATGCCCCCTGAATCTTTTAAATACACCTCAGCCTGTGCCAGACTGGGGATGTATAACAGGTTCCCAGCCCTGGGCCGAGGAAGGATGGAATTCCTTACTAGTGAGTCACGGTGTGAAATTGGCAGGGGGGGCGGACGTTTATACTGTGTGTAAAACTTTACACAGGGAGACGAAAGGACAGGCTTAAAGGGCCAGCAACACACAAAAAAACAGACCTAGGAAGAAAGCGTTGGCCAGTTCCACTTAAACATACTTTTTAGCTTTATATCTTTCGGGCTTTGGGAGTTGAAGCTGCAAGACTGCAGGAAGCAATATTTGCAAGGGAAAATCTTCCCATCGTCCCACATTTATACCATGATATTTGCACAAGCTATCTATAATTACATTGGGACTTTTTATATATAAGGGTGAAGACACACGGAACTACTAGTAGCAGCTACTTGTCACGGCTGCAAAAACAGACAACGCTGTTCATTTACTGATAATTGTCTCTACGTGTGTTTTACCAGACACAATTCTCAGTATTGCCTATGGTAGGGGATTTTCTGGCGTTTAGTAGCCGTGACAAGTAGCTGCTACTAAGTAGCTCTAAGTCTTCACCCTAAGAAGTGTGTGATATTGGTGTTACTTTAACTTTCAAACTTGTCAGTGCTAGGACTTGCTGCTAGGCCTGGATCGTTTGGCAATGGGGCAGTCGGATCGGGGATCGCATCAACGAGCCGATGCGGTCCCCGATCCGACTGGATTTTCTAACCTGGCCAATCGATATCTGGCCAATTTCAGGCCAGATATCGGTCGGCCAGGCCCCTTGGTTCTGCCCCTAAACGGGCCGATAAGCTGCCAATATCGGCAGCTATAATCGGCTCGTGTATGGGGACCTTTAGTCGATAGATCTCTGCTACCGCGGGCAACTAACCACTCCAAAATGCCAGTAGCAATAGGACTCGCCGGTGGAAAGGCCTCCACACCACTTCGGCTTTCTGAAGGAGGAAACTTCAGGCAACTTCAGAAAGCCAAAGCGATGTGTAGGCCTTTCCACCAGCAACTTCTATTATTGCCGGGCGAAAGGCATTTTGGAGAGGTTAGTCGCCCTCAGTAGCAGAGCTCTATCGAGCTCCATGGGCCACCAGCCATAAGTGAGTTGTTGTGTTTGTGCAGATAATGAGCCTTGTTGCTGGGAATTAGTGTATATTGTTTGGGTGGTGGTGATCATATTGAGCTATGAGTCACCCAAGTTTTTTTTGTTAATTTTACATAATTATTTGCGGTAAAAATACAGTGATGTACTTATCATCTTGTTTCCAGCCATATTCACATTCAAATCACCCTCCTTGTACGTAGCTACTGGCTATCGCCATGTAGTAGTAGAAGAACACATATATACATTCCACTTTTACGCTTTAGATTATGTTCTCAACTCCAGTGAGTTCCAGTAAACCCTAACTGCTTATAAATACCCATCTTTTTTTTTAAAGGAGAACTACCCCCTCCCCACTACCCATTTCCAAAAAGTGTGCTGCCTCTTTACGACTGTCTCCCCCTCATGGATTTTACTGTAAGGGCAGTAGGGTTGGTGGCCACCATGTTTGGGCCTTGGAATCGCTTCAGAAAATCTATCGGGCTCTCTGTCGCTCTTTGCTAAATAGGAGCATGTAATGTTATGGCATCCAAGGCACATACTCTTAAGCGGCTGAACGTGGTGTCCACTGCGTGCAGATAATGTGGTTTTAGAAGAAGACCACATTAAAGTTAGGAGAGAGATAAACCTAAATCTCATTTGCTAGCCCAGTTGCCAAGGCTCAGATAGGGCTGGGGAACAAATCCGTCACATTATCGTTATTATGTGTATGGCCAGTTTCTGACTGGAAATTTGTATTTCTGAGAGAATTTTGTGCTCAGGTTGTTTATAGTAAGTGAAGGCGGCTGTCTGGGCTTGTTATCTGAACATGGGAATGGATGCCACACATTCCTGCCGGGTGTTCTCTGTGAGATTGGGAGAATGAAGGGAAAGATCACTCCCCTGTCACACCTGAGTTCCTCACAGACAGCTGGTTGCCCTGCCGTACAGCCAGTACATTATATATTAATGCCTCTCGGGCCCCCACACCCACAGCTTTGGAGAAACCCAATATCTGTGTGGGAATCACAAACTGGTCAGTCATTAGCCTTTTCGGCCTGCATTGTTAGTCAAGCGTCCCCAGTATAGAGACCGAAGGGCTGCCTTGAGAAACCATGTTTTTACTAAAGGGTCAACTACCAGCAAATCATTTGGGACATTTTAGTAACACTTATACCACTAAACTGTGGTCTTCAGGTTTTCTGTATATTTCTGTAAGCAGCAGAACCTGGATTTTTACTTTTCCCTTCAAATGTATGCAGTTTTGATGTGGTCCATTGGTGAATGTTTAATGTTCAAGATTCTGCTTTATATGTATCTTATGCTTTATAGAATGTTATTTCTGTATGAATTGTGGTGCTTTAAAATTTCAGATTAAGTGTTATGAGGAGAGATGAGGAAGGAGGTCCCTGCCCTGTAGAGCTTATAATTTAAGCATCCCTCTGATGGCTGCTGTGCAACCAGGTCATTCCATTTGGTCATTTGTAACCTAATTGGATAATTGTGTGGCTATGCCCAAGTCAGATGGTTGGCCACCATTTCATCATGCACGACTTTATTGCTCATTGACACAATGATTCAGCAGATCTGCTCATGAAGTCAGTGAGCTGGATCAGTGTAAATTGCAGTCCTCATGTGTGACCCAATTGAACGTCTAACCAGTACAAAAGAAAAACAATTAATTACTTTGTAATATATAACCAAATAAATGACTTTATGGTGTCATTTGTGTCACATGACTCATTGAAAATTGTATAAATTAAAAATATTGTACTATTGTAAAATAAAAACATCTTAGAATTCATGAATTTCCAAGACTATAAAGTTTTTAGCCTCCTGTTTACAAGTGGTCATGGAATTCTCTTGATAACTTATTACATTATATTTTGCAGTAGGGGTAAGGACTGTACACTATTCCCTAGCGCCATAGACTGTACAAATTCTTAAATTCCAGTCAGAGAAACATAGTATCAGTGTTACTGGGTCTCCTAAGGCCCACCAGAGAACCTAAAACCAAGGGCCCAACAAATAGATGGCGATAATGCCAAAAGGTATAGAGGTCATGTAGGCTTATGGTGGGAATAACAAAGGGCTAATGGGAATTTTCCCTGACTGTTTTTTTATTTATTTTCATTTCAACAGTTCAGTGTGTGCTCTTCATCTGCTGAATGAGCTCTGCAGCATACTGGCACTTATTTCTGAACACGAGGGCAAATATGCAACTGGGCAGTAACCCATAGCAACCAATCCGTGATTAGCATTTTTCAGCCAGCTGCACAGAGTGCAATGAAAACAAACACTTGATTGGTTGCCATGGGTTACTGCACAGGTGCAGCTTTGGCAAGGGTTCATAAATAATCTCCAGCATACAAGAGAAAATACATCCTTTATTTCGATATACACCATTGTGATTGAAGTTAAAGAGTTAACCTAACACCAATAAATTGGGAATTGAATAGGACTTGTGCTAAGCATACTTTTTGTCTTTTTTTTTTTAACAAAATGTAATTTAATATATTATTTAAGTTAAAGTTTAGGACTTGTAGTTCAGCACAAGTCCTATTTATTGTGCTTATGTTGAGAAAGGGTGTGTTTAGGTGTATATTTTGCCTTTCTAGAATGTTATCCTCATATTTTCCTCTGGCACCCTTTTTCGGTTTGTCACTTTTTCCCCAGTGTATCCTCCTTCCTCCCATTGTACAATTTCTTGTTTTTTTTATATCATTCATGTAACTTCTGAGTCATGTTAAATATATTTCAAATAAAACCTGACTGCCAATTATAGGTGCAAATGGACTTGTAAATTCTCTTTCCTAATGTTCAGGTTGCACAGTGTAGCATATGGGCTGGATATTATGTAAATAAACTCAGTATATTATTACCAGTGAATAGTACCAACTCTGGGATTCTAATTGTTTTTTTTAATTCTGTCTCTTACAGAGCAGAAAAGACTGAGGTACTAAGTGATGACCTACTGCAGGTAAGTTCTGAAACCTGGCATTATACAGCAGCTGTACATATGCAGAGTGCTCTTGGGCCGTTTGTGTGTGTGTGTAATATATGTGTATCAATATATATACTATCATAAATAAATGAAAATTATATATATATATATATAATATATATATATATATATATGTGTGTGTGTAAAAGCCCCTGCTCTTGACCAGATGCACAAGCAGTTGAAGTCAGAACCAGATCGGCTTTAGCTAACCGTGTTCTTGCTCTGCCATTGACAATCGAGAGCTAGGGAGCAGAAAGTCAACCTCACTGCACTAATCTGTTTTTGATAACTAGATATGAAAGGGCATGGCCATATTGGATGGGGGTTCAGTTTGGGGCAGGGGATCCATGTTGAATGGCTGAAAAGTAATTGGCCCAAAGGGATGGCAAAAGTGATGCAGCAGGTATCTGAGCTGACAATCAGCTATGCAATATGTGGAAATCACATGTTATTTATAGTCCTAAAAGGATGAGTCTGCATTCCTTCTAATTACTGCCATCACCGTTTGAAATCATAAGGTGCTGACAAAGGACCTAATCCCAAGCATCCCGGGAATCTTGCTTCTCAGTAGAACAAGGTTCATAGAACAGAACCATATTAGATTACTTGTGTAGCCTGGTCCTTACTAGGGAAAATGCTGTGTTCCATCTTCTATTGTTCCACTACACTCTATATGGATGGGTGGCATATACATAATACACTTTATATTTTATTAACATAACACCTTCTATTGTTCCACTACACTCTATATGGATGGGTGGCATATACACAATACACTTTATATCTTATTAACATAACTTGGATTGCTGCATATTGGCCTTTCCATTGCAGCATAATATACATTGCTGCCATACTGAGTAACCCTGAAGGTGACAGTGGGGCAATTATCACTGGGCCTGTTGAGAGCACTGAGGATTCATGTCTCCCTCTGTATATTTGGGGGCTTTATTTTGCTTCTGTGATGTTTTTGGTTAAGAGAGAGTTCTTTCCACTGATCTCTTTCCAAGCCGGTGACTAATAGGAGCAACATGAGAGCACGGAACAATAGCTAGACTTTCCTACAATTCATGGAGCAGGCAGGGAGTGGGGGGCAGCCACGGCTGTATCATCTTGTCCTTGGCATGGGTTTGGGATTTGCCAGCACATTTTGTGATTGTTTATCCACATTCAGCTTTGTTTTTTCTGTGCATGGCATTTTTTATACCTGCTGTTTCTGGCTAAGGCCCCTGGGAGTACTACCTTGCCGCTTTCTGTTAGGGCTGAGGCATTTTTCAAATTCAGGTTTCACCCCTTGGTGGGAGAAGGAGCCGTGGTAGCACTCCTACACAAGGTTACATTCCTGGCATAATAACATGGTACTGAATGTTACCTCGGCACATTGAGATAACATCACTGCTAAATGAGCTGCTGCGAATGGCAGGAATGTTCTTAAAGGGCATGTTAATCCAGCTATAACATTTTGCCTAATTAAGTAACACATAAGTCTAATCATCTTTTCCCATATACGTTCATAGGTTTTAAATTGATTTCTAAGTGTAATTGCTGTTGAAAATGATATTTCCGTTCACCTTCAAATAAACTTTTACCCCTATATGTAATAAAAGGAACTAAGGTTGCCCAGGAGCAGTAACCCATAGCAACCAACAAGATGTTTGCTTTTAAACAAGCGACCAGTAAAGCCTACCTGCTGATTGGTTGCTATGGATTACTGCTCCCTGGCAAACTTAGGGCATTTTATTGCATAACCCCCTTAGAATGTTATAGAGCCGTGATCCCCAATCAGTGGTTAGTAGTTGTCTTCTTCTAACTCTTCTCCAGCTTTTAAATGAGAGTCACTGACCCCAGAAGCCAACTCTTACTCTTTGTAGCTACAATTTTATTGATTCCTTTATTGTTATATTTTATTGCTTATATTTCTATTCACGCCCTATCCTTTTCACAGGGTTGGACTGGGGTGTGCAGGGCCCACGGGGTTGCCGCCCCAGCTGCAGCCCTCACACCCCCCAGTACAATAAAGATCAATTACAGATTGTCTCAGTATATCTCTCTCTACTAAAAGCTAAGGGCAGTGACACACGGGGAGATTAGTCGCTGCACGACAAATCTTCGTTGTTGCGGGTGACTAATCTCAAGGCAACTTTGGAAAATCGCGCTGACGCGTATGCCATCCCACCGGTGATTTACATTCTAGCCGGTGGTATGGCATTGCGGGGAGATTAGTTGCCCACGACAACGAAGATTTGTCGCGCGGCGACTAATCTTCCCGTGTCACTGCCCTAAAGGTAAACTAACCACAATGTAACAAATCAGCCTTGTGTGCATTCTCACAGGCCTGTTAAATGGCTGGATTCTGCTACATAGTTTCAAAGTTCAGCTCCAGACAATAGACAGACACTGCTTCCAATAGCAATTACTTTTACAAATAACTTTAAAACCATTGAATGTTTTTAACAAATGTATATGGCAAAGCTGCTTAGAATGACTGTTTTTGGGGGGGTTTACATGCCCAGAGAATCAGATTGGAACCACATGCAGACATTTTGTCTTTCCTTACGGACATATACACTGCTGCTAAGAACAATACAGCTCACTGGATGAGAACAGACCGTGGAAAGTCAAAACATTTGTCTTTAGATCAATATCAGGGCAAGAAATGTACTGAAGATGAAGCTTTTATTTAGGGACGATGTGCATTATACATTGCTATATTCATTATTCCCTCAGACAATAGCATATGGAGGCTTTGTCTTGGATGAATTAAAGTAATACTGTCACCCAATGACTGTAGAGGCCAAAGTTCTGCTGCTTTTGGAAGTCTTTTAGTTTCATATTTACTTACTTTCTTTGTACTTAGAGAAAGTGCTATATAATACATACAGGTGTGTAATGCATTCATTTCCAAGAGGCTGGGCCTTGTGTAACATTTTTCCGCCTGAGTTTTGATTGCCTTAAATGCATTACAAGGAGCAAAGAAGTATATTCCATTTACTTCAAACCTGTATTTATATATATATATAGGATCTATACCTCCACTGTGATATATGCTGGCGCTGCAGTTTCTAGTTAAGGCTGATGGGGATCTAGGCTGCATTTTGCAGATTCATCTTCCTTTATTGGCCTGTGTGGATAATGCGTTGGCAAAATGGCAGTAAATAACTGTAAAGAATGACAGAAAAAATGTTCCTAGCTCCATAGCCATGTGTGCCCTTAAAGCAGGAATCCCCAACCTTTTTTTTACCCCTGAGCCACATTGAAATGTAAAAAGACTTGGGGAGCAACACAAGCATAAAACATTTTCCTGGGGGTGCCAAATAAGGGCTGGTATTGGCTATTTAGTAGCCCCTATATGGACTAGAAGCCTACAGGATGTTCCGTTTGGCAGTACATCTGGTTTTTATGCAACCAAAACTTGCCTACAAGTCAAGAATTAAAAAATATGCACCTGCTTTGAGGCCACTGGGAGCAACATCCAAGTGGTTGGAGAGCAACATGTTACTCACGAGCCACTGGTTGAGGATCACTGCCTTAAAGTATTGGAGCATAGAAGGATAAATCTGAATTATTAATAGGGCATGTTTGGTTCAAGAGAGGGCATAACAATTGAAGAAACTGGGGGTACACTGGAGCTGTAACCCATAGCAACAAATCAGAAAGTTGTTTTCACTAATTTTATTGCATTTGAATAGTCGGTGCTAATTGCTGATTAGTTGCTGTGGGTTACAGATAAAATACCTGTTTTTGTAAATCTCTGCCCTACACTGCACTTTCCAGCATCCTCAGCCCTGCTTTCAAGCAATAGTGTCAAACCGAAGCTATCTCAGTTTTTGTTAGTCTTATTCTTAGCATCCTTTGCCAAATGCCGTTTTTCAAGGTAGACCTTACCCCTTTAAACAGGATACAAAATCCACATCCACATCAGCAGTTGATTTAGATGCACTTGTGGCTAAGCAGAAAGCAGTGCAGGCTGCAGCATATATCAGCAAAGTCTTTGGATTTATTTTTAGTGGGTTTTTACGGCTAATGTCACACTGAGCAGATCCCAATGCTAGGAAAGGAACAGCCATGCCCACTGATGCTTGACGTTGTCTTTTAAGGGGAGTGGAAGCCATAGATAAAACATAGCGGAGAGGCCTCTCTTTCTAGTGTGCCCCCCCACCCCCCTGCAACTGGGGCTCATTTATAAACACTGGGTTAATATGCACCTGGGCAGAAACCCATAGCAACCAATGGTTGGCTTTTTTCAGCAGGTGCAGATTGAACATTGAAAGCAATAATCTGATTGGTTGTTATAGGTTCCTGTCCAGGTGTAAATTTGCCCAGTGTTATAAATTACCCCCAATGAGTCTTCCCAATTGAAACTGACCCTGCCAAGTAGATTCTGTTTTCTGGGTCATCCCTGACGTTGTATGTAAGGCGCTTGCCTGTACGCAAGGGATCTGTTCAGATGGCTGGCTACCGCTCATTCTCACAGTGCCGCTGCCAAGTCTGACTCACTATCCCCGGGTGGCACGAGTAGAATCGGCCGGCAGGTGTAGCTGAAGAGCTGACTCACATTATAGAGCTTTTCCCAGGCTAGCAAAGAATGCCCTTTTGCTTGGCCTCTCTTATTGACCACTGGCTTCTTCATTTTATTCGGCTTCCATAAATAGGGGGCAGCCACCAGCACAGAGAAGTACAAATGACTCGAGTTAAAACAGGAGACCCCCCTGGAAAAGAAATAGGAGAGTGCTGAGAAACAAAGCAAGTCTCTCCAGGTCTGCATCTGCCTGGAATCCCAGGGATTTAGCTGAGGTTTTGGGCCCCCAAGCCGTGTGATCTGCATTAGTGGCAAAAAAGGAATGTTCCAGGCTTCCTTCCTACCAAATGTATTTCGTACAGAATATATTATTTAAAACACTACAGGGTCTCATTAATCTGACACATAGCAACTGTTTTAGAAAACTGTATAAAAAAAAAACTCTATGCTTTGTGTGTTGGTGGGTGTGAGAAAGTTAAAGGGAAACTCCAACCAAATGCAATTCTTAACTTCTATATATGCGCCTTTCTTTTTTCAGGTTCTGACTCTTAAAACAACGCGGCAGAATTAGCCGCTCTGTGATTAATCTCTTCTGGCGGTGCTGACTAATCTGCCCTAAATGCATTCCTACCTGTGACAATCTAAATCACCAGTAGGAAAACATATGCGTCTCTTTAGAAGTCGCCCGAAGTTTCCTCGCCAGGCAAGTTTGGCCAACTTCAGGAAGCCAAAGCGACGCGTATGTTTGCCTACTGGCCATTTAGATTGTTGCCAGTAGGAAAACATTCTGGAAGATTAGTCGTCACTGCTGGAGGAGATTAATCGCAAGGCAACTAATCTCCCCATGAATCATTTTGCGATGTTGTGTCAGGAGTCAGAGCCTGCAGTGCAGAGACTATACAGCCAGAGAGATCCTACATTTACAAATACTTTTAAAACCAGTGAATAAGGTATATTGCTCAGTTTTCTTTATTTGTCTGTGAAGACACACTTCACTCATCATGGTGTCATTGTAGTGCCCCAAACCTCAGCTGCACCAATGGTGGCATAAGATGGATGTGTATATATAAATATATATATATATATATATATATATATATATATATATATATAATACTTTATATACCAAGACTATAGTTGACTCAAATAATGTTCTTGTCTTTTTAAAGATTGAAAGACGGCTTGACACCGTACGGCTGATCTGTCACAATGCACATAAGAAGCTGCTGGGTTGCTTGCAGGGACAGCCGGGAACAGAGGCGGAAAAGAGATATGTAAGTTGTTGGGCGAGCTCGATGGATCACCATGGAGCAATGTGTGCTTTGGTGCAAAGCTCTCCTGTGGCATCAAGAATGTATCCTGGAAGCAATACACGGGGGAGACCCCAGGCTTTTGCATCCTTAGGAGCAATTAAAGGCACCTGCCAATATGAAGGATGTTACAAATGGAGCTGTGTGCCAAATATATGCTGGTACTGCTCAGATTATATTAAGGATGTGTAATCTTTGCTTGGTGAGTGGTAAAAACAAATGCACAGATGCATAACCCTTGGCAACAAGCAGTGAGGTTGCTGTGAGGTACTAGGTTACTTAGTAAATGTGAATGGGAAATTTCAAAGCATGGAGCCCTTTCATGTACCTTGGAACCTGTGGCCCAGGTTTTATGGGCTCTAAATGCAGCTCCTCCTGCCTTATAAACTTTTTTACGCCTTGTTACTTGAGTTATCGGTTTTATATTTTATTTTTAGAAAATTAAATTACAAATTGGGATAATATGCATGGACCTATGCTGGTATTGGAATTTGTAAACCATTTATATACTGGAAGGTTTCTTCAAGTGAGTGTGAGCCCATTTCTTAACATAACTCTGTATCCTTGTATGTGTGTGTGGGTTTCCTCCTGGTACTCTGCTTTCCTCCCCACACTCCAAACACCTACAGCAGAGTTGTACTGGGCCAGAAAAACTGGATGGAAAAAACTTTTTGTGGTGGGCCCTTGTGGACCCAGCAAACTGAGGCCCACCCCTAATTGCGGATGCAAGGAAGAAGTAAGGGGTACGCAGGGTGGGGCGGAGGCTGGAGGCAGTGGAAGAGTTGACATCTAGGGTGGGGTCCCCTGAGTCTGACACCGACATACAAGCAGGTTACTTGGCTCCTGATAAAACTGACCCTAATGTGTATGAACCTTAGATTGTAAGCTTTGCTGGGGCTGGGACTGATGCCAATGATGTATAATATCTGTCATTTTTAATCCTTTTGTAGAAAAAACTCTCTCTAATGGGCGTGTCACAATCCATGGTGGAGGGGTGCTCGCTGCTTGGTGACGATACTCTATTGGCGTAAGTCCATGGCATTTTAGTTGTGGTTTTTTTACATAGTTCCACAGGGTTGAAAAAATCCGTCCGTCAAGTTCAACCCTTCCAAGTAAACCCAGCACACACAAACCTATACTGACCTATCTATACACTCACATACATAAAACATATACACCAACATCAATACTAACTGTAGATATTAGTATCACAATAGCCTTGGATACTATGCTTGTTCAAGAACTCATCCAGGCCCCTCTTAAAGGCATTAACAGAATCTGCCATCACAACATCACTAGGAAGGGCATTCCCCAACCTCACTGCCCTCACCGTAAAAAACCCGTACGCTACTTTAAATGAAAGTTCTGGGTTTTTTGTTTTTTTAAGAATTTGTATTTCTTATGTTATATTATATATGGTTACTGTCTTTTTTTCAAGGTTAGAGCAAACGTACTTGAGTGTGAAAATGGTATGCATCATGTTGCCCACCAGTGATGTTTGCCCTACCCCAGTATTAATGTTATCCATCCATTTCCATTGCAGGAAAACGTTGTACTCGTGTTCAGATGCAGAGCAGCAGCTGGCCATGGAGCTGTCTATGCACGAGATAGCAATAGAGAAGGATATCATGGAACCTTTAAACCAGCTGGCAGAGGTAAGGTTGAGAATATTCTGCTAAAATAGAAGGTGCGTGAGGGAAATTGGCCAAGGATGCCCAACATGTGCATGGAGTGTTGTTTTGGCCTTGCAGGCTGGTGTGGCATACCAGCAAGCAAGCCAGAAACACAGAGCTACTTAGTAGCAGCTACTTGTCACGGCTACTAGACTCCAGGGAATACCCTGCCATAGACAATACTGACAACAGCCTCTGCTAATTGGTCGCGATTTTTAAAAATCCGATCTCAACAACTAATTGTCACAGCAAAAACAATAGCAGTTTGTCCCAGATTTTTTAAAATCGCAGAGAATAATAGCTCTGTCTGTCTTTGCTCTAAGTGTCTGGAACTGTTCAGCAATAACAAAGGCCATTTAGCATTGAATGGGATTGTTTAAATTACAGATAAAGCCTCTGCTTTTAAAGGAACAGTAACAACAAAAAATTAAAGAGTTTTAAAGTAAAAGAAATATAATGTACTGTTGCCCTGCACTGGTAAAAGTTGTGTGTTTGCTACAGTAACTCTACTATAGTTTATATAAATAAGCTGCTGTGTAGCCCTGGGGGCAGCCATTCAAGCTGGTAAAAAGGAGAAAAGGCACAGGTTACATAGCAGATAACGGATAAGCTCTGTAGAATACAATAGTGTTTTATCTGTTATCTGCTAAGTAACCTGTGCCTTTTCTCCTTTGAATGGCTGCCCCCATGGCTACACAGCTGCATTCTTTATATAAACCATAGTAGTATTTCTGAGGCAAACAACCCAGTTGTACCAGTGCAGGGCAACAGTACATTATATTGGAATTTCCTTTATACACTTTCATTTTTTGGTGTTACTTTTCCTTTAATATTTGCCTGGAGCTGCTGCTTATACACCTGTGTCCTACACCTGATCCATTCTGTTTGCCTTTGCACTCTTTCATAAATACACGCATAGGCATCCAGGATCTTTGTAGTCTTTTATGTTACATTAGTATTTGCTTGGTTGCAGCTTTTCCTACAGCTGTACCATATGACCATGGTAGTCACGTCACTGGTTATATTTAAGTTTTCCTGCTCTTATCAATCATTGTTGTGTTAGTTGTGTAAGGCTAGTGCCACACTTGGTGGATTCCAGGCCAAGAATCCATCCTTACACTTGAAAAATCTGAGAGTTGTGGCTGCACCCGTGATCCCGCAGTGGCTAGTGTGGCACTAGTCTTAGTGTGCAAGCAGGGCTGGCTGTAGGAAGGGGAGTGAGACCGCATAACTGCATTTGGGGAGGCTTTATCATGGGGTTTCTCTGCCATTTTGAATTTACAGCATCCTTGTGTCATGGTTAAGCCTTAGGCTTGATTTAATTCTGAATCGTTGTTTGCCCTTTAAATGAAGAGGATTTGTTTGAATCCATTTTAATCCTACTAGACGTTGCAACACATGTATTTGGTCCCTGTCTGGGTCGGACTGAGCCCCGATCTCCACCTGTTGCTCCCCTGTTGCTGCAGCCCTCCCTCGATTGCGCTGAACAGTATTACATGGGCTGGAGGTGGGTGACTGGCAGCGAGGGGCCCTGAGAGGGTGTGTGAGGGCCCATGGTGTAGCAGCTCCACTGCCTCGCACACCCCAGTCCACCGCTGGTCCCTTTTAAACCCTAAGCCTGATTGGCCACTGCTCCATGTAGAAATCTGGCTAACTGTATTAGCTCATCTAAATGTTTATTTACGATTTACTGATTATTTGTCCCATTACCCTGCAAGTTGCTTGGTCAAGTAATACAGAAATAAACCCATGTTTGCCAGCATAAAACAATGTTTGATGCATTATACCTCTAAAGTTTTCCAGTATGCATTCTCTTACTAACCACAACTATATCATCTTCCTCCATTAAATTCATCTGCAGGTGGAGATCCCCAACATCCAGAAGCAGAGGAAGCAGTTGACTAAACTGGTGTTGGACTGGGATTCGGCACGTGCCAGGTAAGACCTGCAGAGGGGTGAGGCATGATTAGGGGGCGGTCATTATCCGCATAGGCACCGACAGCAGCTCCCAACACGAGAAAAGCAGAATAAATATATTCCTTGGGGCAAATGATCCCTCTAAGCTACACACAGAAGTATAGACACCAGTGCGGATGGCAAATTGTAAAGCGTGCAAAAATATTTATGCACACTTTATAATTCACTAGTTGGTGGGACCAGTCTTTGTTTTTTTGTTTTGTATTTTTTTTAAAAATGAACATAATTTTACCTTGTACAGTATTCATTTCCATCTAATCAGATAGCTGTAGATACAATGCATATGACTGGCTACTGGTAAATCTGACTGCTCATAAGTGGCAGATATTATTTAATCCCAATAGGGCTGTTTCCAGAAATAGAACTAGAACTAAACAATTACTTATTAACACAATATATTTATTTTTTATGCAGTGTAATAATGTGAGTGAAGTTACTGTGGATCAAAGCCAGGGAAGAAAGACAGTTAAACCTGTTTTATGTTTGGAAATAGGCTGACTAGTGTCATTATATAGATATAATTTTAGCATATTGTTATATGTATGTCGGCAATATACTGAGCCTTTACTACAGGGAACCGCAAAGCAAATGACTTGCCTTGACTTCAAGAAATTTTTTACGGGTAACATCTGGTCATTACTTAAATGATTCTCCTTGGTTACGACTCCCAGCAACCTGTGCCAGGCAAGTGGCTAAAGATGCCGAATGCTATGTTGGTGGTGCACTTTATGGGTGTCGCTGTATCATCTTAATGAGCCATAAAGCACTCACGAGGCTGCTCCTATAAGGAAGAAATAAATTGAAGTACCACAGTAAATAGCCATCTTAGCAGAAGAATCAGTGGTTGTAATGTAAAGGGTTGGTTCACCTTGAAGTTAAATTTTAGTAGATTATAGAATGGCAAGTTTCAGTTGGTCTTCATTATCTATTTTTTTTATTATTTATTATTATTAAATTACTTGCCTCACTGACCCAAGCAGCCAAAATATACTATTGCTCTGTGAGGCTACAACTGTATGGTTATTGTTACTTTTTTTTATAGTTCTATTTAGGCCCTCAACTAATCATATTCCAGTCTCTTTTCCAATCCACTCTTTGGTTTCTAAGGTCATTTGGACCCTAGCAACCTGATAGCATATTAAATTCCAAACTAGAGAGTTGCTGAACAAAAAGTAAAATAATTCATAAACCACAAATAATACAAATGAAGACAAATTGCAACTTTTTTCGGAATACAACTCTCAGCATCACTAAAAACCTACAGATGAACAACTATAAGTCATTTTTATTTATCTTATAACACTCCTGCTTTAGGTTTAACCAGGCACAAAAGTCCGGGGCTAACTTTCAGATGCAGCCTGGGAAGATGGACTCACTGAAGGAGGACATGGATGAAGCTATGAACAAAGTGGAACAGTGCAGGGTACGTGAGACAAGGACACTATAATAAAAGACACTCAGTTTTCCCAGGAGTAGGAACCCATAGCAACCAATCGGCAAGTAGAATTTACTGGTCATCTTATTATGGGTTACTGCTCCTGGGCAAACCTAGTGCCTTTTATTACATGTGGGGGTAAGGATGCAGCATGTCTGCAGTGTTCACCCGTGTCCCTAACTTCTCTAAAGCATATGCTCTCCATTGCACTTTGATAATGTGTGGGAAAAGCATTTATTTCCATGAACTTGAGTTCACTAGCTGTGCGTCTGTGTGTGTGCTGGGGTAGTTATGTTTATATACACACTTGTGTTTGTGTCAGCGGTTGTGCTGAGGCTTCTATAAATATTTACTTGGAATCTAAATAAATGTGCTGCAGCTGCGTTGTGCATCAAGCACTAAAGGGACTATGTTAAGATGAACGTTTCCCACCGAGTGTCCCCTTAACCAATTCTTATGTTACTAAATCACAAATCATGCAGTGAAATTGACCAGAGTATGAATGTAAGAGAGTATAAATGTCTTAAATTGTAAGCTTCTCTGGGACTGGAGTGATGGGCATTCTTTGTAAAGTGCTGAAGAATATAGCTTTATAAATTAACCTTTATAAATAAGGGTTAATAAGAATAACAGATATGTTATTCAGTAATATGTAGGAAGGGAAAGGGTGTGAATGCTTTACCAAGGCCCCTGTATGTAACTAAACTGACATAAACATGTTAAAGTAATGTTTAATGGATCGCTGATGGGCTTTTTATTGTTCATTGCAGGACCAGCTTGTAGCCGACATGTACAACTTTGTCTCGAAGGAAGGAGAATATGGAAAATATTTTGTAACAGTAAGTGTTCTTTTTTTGGTCAATAACCTTTTTTTATTCTCTGGGTGAACCCCAGGTTGTGAACATTTGCTACCACCTTTATTTCATTCCATCTGGAAGCCTGGTGTAAGGTGCTGGCTAGGATAGATAAAAGCATCAAGACAAAAGGAGGGGTTAGTGATCTCTATTGAGGCTAGGGTTGTCACCCGGCTTGTCATTTATCAGTCTAGTCGGTAATTCACCTACTTTTACTTTTTTTACACTTACATTTTTCACCAGGACCTCCCCACAGACCCAATGTGCATATTTCCCGCCTCCCAACATGCCAATTCCCGGCCCCCCTGATATCACCACCCCCCCTCTCTCAACACAGGCCAGTATACTAGGGGGAGGGGGAGGTGGCAACCCTAAAGGTGGTCCATCTATGACTGAACTTCCTTGCCTTCTACATCTTGTCTTTCACCTAGGCATGCACCAAATCCAGGATTCTATTTAGCCAAGTCCCACTGCTTCTGTGATTTTGGTGAATGTTAATAGCCTGGTTTTATAAAGTAAAGTGGTTTGTGAAAAGTGGTGACAAATAAATGATGTATTCATGAACTGCTAATTTCCACAGATTTTTGGGGGAATCAGCTCCTTTTTACAGTGGACTTTGCTTGTCCAAAAAACCAATACACATCTAAATATGCCATAATCAACCCTGTTTGACTGCCAAGGAGATAAGTTGCCCATGACAAATCTCCTGTACCATGGAGAAGAAACTTTGGGCCTTTTGAGGAAACGGCGCGTATATTTTCCCACTGCCGATTTACATTTTCACCAGTGGGAAAACATACTCGTACGTCATTGCCCTAAAGCTCAACAGTTGAATTATGACCCACTTTTCTTCCCAAATGATGATATTTTTTTGATTGTGCTTTTCAGTCAGCAAAATAAGTTTTGGATTCGGTCCGGATTTTGGCTGAAACTATTGTGGGCGAATCAGTATTCTGCCGAAATTCAAATACTTTGGATTCTGTGCATCCCTGCTTTTTGCCATCCTTGTGTTTCTCATTGAGTGTTGTCCTCTGTGTACATTCTGTCTGCAGTTGTTAGAGACACAAGCCGAATATCATAGGAAAGCACTAGCTGCCTTAGAAAAGGCCCTTCCTGAAATCCAAGCCCAGCAAGGTAACACTTCCCTGCTCCTCCTGCACCCTACCAACTCCTTCCTGCCTCTGTCTGTCTGGTTTCAATCTGTGCTTCCATCTGGAAATAAACTGGAGATAACGTTGAATCAGAGCTTCTGTATTCTCTGATCATTTCAGAGCTGCTGTTATTAACTGACTCTTCTTCTGTTATCTTTCACTTCTCATCTCCTCATCGTACATCCCTTTAACTTTTCCGTTGGTCTTGCACTCTGTTTTTATTCTCCTTTAAGGCTCATGGCACACATGGTGTATTCTCACCCAGTGGAGAAGCACCCTAACCCAGTTCTGCAGTTTGTCCTTTGTGTTAATGGAAACCACCAATCAGTGCTGGTTTCATCAGATTACAGCCCTAAAATATGCATTTTTGGGCTTTGAGTGATGTTGCACAACAGGGATTAGGAGCTTCTTTGCAAGGGAAAATATTCTGCCTGTGCCACAAGCCGATATTCCTTTCTTATTTCCTACCCTTGCATCAGTCATCTGACTTCTGCCATTGTATGTACTTTCCCTGCAATACAATGTTTTTCATCTCCTTACATCTGTCTCACCCCACCCACAAAACCACCATGGTGTTTCGTGTGTGGATGAATTCCCTACCCTTCAGATAAGTGGACAGAAAAGCCCGCATTTGGCACACCACTAGAGGAGCACTTGAAACGAAGTGGGAGAGAGATAGCTCTACCCATTGAAGCCTGTGTAATGATGCTGCTGGAGACCGGCATGAAAGAAGAGGTATGTAGGCAAGGCAATAAAACATGTTAAATTTAGCTAATTAGCAATATTTTCACTTTGCTGTTGTGGGGCTGTGGTTCGGGTACAACCCAAAGCATAAACCATAGTGACTGATTTGGAGAGCTATGCATTGAAGGTGTTCTCACATAAAGCTGAGGTTGTGCTTGTTCCATATACTGACTTTGTTACCTGGCTCCCTAATGTGCTTTGCAGGGCTTGTTCAGGATTGCAGCAGGAGCCTCCAAACTCAAGAAGCTTAAAGCTGCACTGGACTGTTCCACATCTCAGCTAGAGGAGTTCTACTCAGACCCACATGCGGTGGCAGGTATGGTCTTTAACTGTGGGCTGGAACCTTTAAATGCATCCTTCTGCTGTTAAGAGTGAGTCACCGTGATCCCTATGTTTAGTGTTGCAAAGATTCTTCAAATAGAAAAAAAATCTGTGATTTGAAAAAATATATATATAATGATTGTCCAAGGGAAAATTCCTTTGAAACTAAACATTATAGGCTGGATGCAAAGATCGTTCTTTAATTCTACATAAATGGCATCTGCTTGACTGTCATTCTCCCTAAACTTCAATATAGTAGAGAAGGGGACCCCAACCTTTTTTACCTGTGAACCACATTCAAATGTAAAAAGAGTTGGAGAGCAACACAAGCATGAAAAATGTTCCTGGGGTTACAAATGGGGGCTCTGATTGGCTATTTTGCAGTCCCTATGTGGACTGGCAGCCTACAGGAGGCTCCGGTTGGCAGTACGGATGGTTTTTATGCAGCCAAAACTTGCCCAAATGGCAGGAATTCAAAAATAAGCATCTGTTTGGGCCACTGGGAACAACATCGAAGGGACTGGTGAGCAACATGTTGCTTACAAGCCACTGGTTGGGGATCACTGCCCTAGAGACTGTTGTTATTTATTTCATTTTTATGTAATATATTTATAAAGCAGCAACGTATTCAGCATTGCACAATTGTGGAGTGTATATATACACAACAAACAAATACAAAACAAACGGCATACAAATTCCTTACACATACTTATAGAAAGTTACACAGCGCAACACACACATTCCTGCCTGGTTTCTTGCATTGATTGAAAACATTTGCTAATAGATTTTTATCTATCTGCTTTGTAATTATATTGTTTTTTGATCTCGGTTCAGTCATAAATATTTGTCAAAATTCTACTCCGTAGGGGCACTAAAATCGTATCTGCGTGAACTGCCGGAACCTCTGATGACCTTTAACTTGTATGAGGAATGGAACCATGCTGGAAAGTAAGGGCAAGGGGGACTGTGAAATTGTGTGCTAAGACTGATAATAATTAGTCACTAATTCATTGGGAATTCCAAAATTAGTTAGAAGCCTTCATAGCAAGGAATGGCATAAACGTAATATGTCTTCCTCTCCATGGCATTGACAGTTCTAGTTTTCTCATAACCTGCACTGAGAGATAACCAGAAATCTAAGCCACTATATGGCTCGTGGCTTTGTTCATATTTTCATTTCTAGAGGTTTCTTTTTGTAATAAAGTAGACTGGCAGCTACCCAACGCAGTATTATTATTAACATTTATTTATAAAGCACCAACATATTCCGCGGCGCTGTACAATAAGTGGGTTTCATACATTGGACATACAGAGTAACATATAAAACAATCAATAACCGATACAAGAGGTGAAGAGAGCCCTGCCCAAAAGAGCTTACAGTATAAAATTATATAAGTGATATGAATAAGTGCATCTGACTTTGTACCTCTTTTTCTCCCCTGAAGCATTCCAGACCAGAACACAAAGCTGCAGGCCTTATGGGTGGTATGCCAGAAACTTCCCAAACCAAATCTGGAAAACTTCAGGTACAGTTAATCTGGAAGTGCTTAAGCTGGTGTCTATTTTTATTTCTATTGTGACAATTACAAATATAGGGGAAAATACAGACATAGGGTGTAACAGGTAGAATAGGAAATTGAGGCAGACAGGTAAAACCAAGGGGGGAAGGAATAGTATATCTGCTACATCTAGTATAAGTAAATCTAAAGCAACTGGACTTGATTAGTATCGAGTCATTGAATACATTTCACTACTCGTCCGAGCAGCTTCCTCAGTTCATTTGAACTGAGAAACGCCTTCAGTGATTATTTAGCAAGTCCAGTTTGATTTACTTATACTAGAAATACCATGACCTGGATGAATGAAAATCTTCATAGTCCTATATCTGCTATAGTTGTAGGAGGCCAGGAGCACCATCCCAGGGTTATAAGGTAAGCGACTCCAATCACTGGGGGTGATTTTTACACCCCCCCCCCCAAGTAATTGTACCTTTCTTTCTTCTTGAAACTCAGTATAACATGATTCTATTTACAGCCAATGAGGGCAAATATTGCTGCTCTCCTGTTTGCCACAAACCAATAGTGTTATCATTGAGCCACAACAATGCGTCCACTGAGACACAGCCTCCTTTTGTCTTTCAGGTATCTTGTGAAATTCTTGGCCAAGCTGAGTCACCACAGTGACATCAACAAGATGACTCCCAGCAACATTGCAATTGTTTTGGGTCCCAACCTTCTGTGGGCAAGGCATGAAGGGTGAGTTTGATACTGATATGAGATACACAAGGTATCTTATTGGGCTATACCAATGGATCAGTGGAGTCCTTGCCCAATGGTATTTTTAAACCTGCTTGTCAAGCGAGAACTGTATCAGTCTGATAGTTTGTTTTTCTCCAAAGGGTCTGCATAGTCTGTTAAATCATTAAATCAACCCAAATTTGGCCTACAGTGCAGTGACTGACTTCATGTGTGACCAGCTTAAGTCTTTTAATAAAAGTGTAGCTGATCCCACTCTTTGCCTTGGACATGTACTGAGAGTAAATCTAGTATCCCTGCTGTATATGAAGGTAGGACCGGCTTTTCTTTGCAGAAAAGGCAATTGAAATAGCCGCGTGTTTACCACATATTGCAACTGTCTTTTCCACAGCACAGTGCAATATCCTTTATCTGAGACGCTTATTTATTTTACTGCCTTGCAAAGACTTTGGCTTTAAGAAAAGACAGCATAAGATCCCTAGGTAAATGCCTGAAGTACTAATATGACAGAAAATCAAGAGGAGTAGCTAGTGCCTTTTTTTATCACTGACTTGTAAAGGTTTAAGGGTTTAAAGTGGAGTCAGTCATTTTTATTAAAAAAAAAATGCAGATGCAGCTCATCTAAACCGAAGATCCTTATCCCAAGATTTTGAGAGACATTCTCATGGTTTCTGCATGAGAGTAGTGTGGTTTGGGGAGGAATGTGTGGTGCTGCGGTTACCCTCTTTTAGACTTCCCAAGCTTGAGCCTTTCATGTTCTCCTCCACTCCGTATTCTCTCTAATTGTGAGCAAGCCTTCCAGCTTCCCTGTGTATCAAGTTACCCCCAAAGCGCTCTGTTAATTATAATCCACTTCCTTGACTTGCGAGGGCCCACCGCAGCTCTTTCATGGGTTGTGTTCACTGCGTGGCTGGCCGCAAAGGAGATACTGCTTTTTAAAGAACAAATAAACCTTCTAATGTTTTAGTTTTATATGATGTTAATTAGTGAGTTAGTAAACTGTTTTCTTTGTTTCAAACTATTGTACTGTTAAAGGGGAACTCTAGACCAAGATGGCAGCTTAATGGCTCGTGTATGAGGGCCTTTACCCTTAAAACTACATTTGCATTTATATTAGGACTTATTGGCAGTCATGTAACCAAATAAGGTTTATGTTTTCCCAGAACCCTCGCAGAAATAGCAGCTGCAACATCTGTCCACGTAATGACAATCATCGAACCAATCATTCAGCACGCGGACTGGTTCTTTCCAGATGGTAAGAGAGCTTCCTGTTAAGGTCCCCTATACATGAGCCGATTCTATCTGCCGATATCGGTCCCTCAGACCGATTCAGCAGCTAATCGGCCTGAAATCCGCCAGATCTCGATTGGGCAGATTAAAAAAAATCTAGTTGGATTGGGGACTGCATTGGCTCGTTGATGCGGTCCCCAGACCGACTTTGCCTATACCTGTCGTAATAATTCGATTGTCATTTGGCCCCAGGACCAAATGATCGAATTAGCCGGGATTCTCCCGATATCCCCCACCAGTAGGTGGGGGATATTGGGAGAAAATCCGCTCACTTGGCGACATCGCCAAGCGAGCGGATCATTAGGTGTATGGGGACCTTTAGAAAGGGTATTGGCCTGTGTTGTATCTTTGGGGCTGGGAGGGTTGTTGTTATTTCATGTTGAGCTGACCTGATTATTTAGTGGCCTTTAACTTGCTGTAAGGATTTATATGCATCTCTGTTTAAACTTCCCTTTCTCTTCCTTCAGAATTGGATTTTAATGTTTCTGGTGCCTTTGTTCCGGTTGCACCCACAACACATTCCAACAATGTGCCTTACACCGGCAATGATATGTCATATGAGTTTGGGCCACTGGAGAAGAAAAGGCCTTTCAGTATGGTGATGGATGGAGAGTTAAAGAGGGACAGGTAGGTGTTAGAACAGCTTAATATGTATTAAAGTGATAGTTTTCTGATCTAAAGGCAGAAGTGTCCCTGCAATCCCCTAAACACACTTCTATATCATAAATTTATTGCAAACACTTCGATTTGGATGTATTTGACAGAGACATGACCGTATCAGGCAGGGTCCCAGTAGAATGATTTCAGGTCATAGAAAACCATGGAACTGGGAGGGCAAGGAAAGACCAAATAATAAACTAGGAGTTCATCAGACAAAGGTAATTGGAGTGGGAGGTAATGTGGGACTAAATCATAAAACTAAGAGGAGTTTTTTATGGAAGCAATCAAATTTGGAGGCAAGGTGATTCAAAATCTTCAACTAAAAGGAGTTCATTATATAGAGGCACAGTGAGACTAAACTATACATTTGAACGATTTCATTATATAGAGGTTAGGGAACTGGGAGGTGCAATGAGAAAAAAATCAGACTTAAAAGCATTCTTTATACAGAAAAAAATGGAATGGGAGGCAGTGTGTGACTAAATCATCAAACTAGAGTTCATTATACATAGGTAATGAAACAAGTATGCTCAGTGATTCCCAACCACCTTTCCTCACCACCCCCTTTGATGTTGCTGCCAGTGGCCCCCAAAGTAGGTGCCGAGTTTTAAATCTCTGGCTTGGAAACAAGTTTTGGAGACACAGTTATACTACAAGCAGAGCCTACTGCAGGCTAGCAGTCCACATGGGGCTACCAACTAGCCAAACACAGCCCTTTTGGCATCCCCAAAGAATTGTTTTCATACTTATGTGGCTCACCAATACTTTTTACATCAGAGTGTGGCTCACAAGTATAAAAGGTTTGGGATCCCTGCTATAAATCATTCTCCTGTCAGAAGAAGGGAATCAGTGTAATGGGACTGAATTAACACTGACGTTTCTCCCTACAGCTCAGGTCTGAAAGTGATGGACTACTATCTGAACACTCGCAGAGGGGGCACCTTAAACCGAAAACATGGTGCACCAACTGTCCAACCTCCGCTCCCGCCCACTGAAAGCGGTAACCAGTCAGATCATTCGGCATCCTCGTTAGATGTTGGTCCCACAGTGGCTACATCAGTGCAGCCCACGGCTTCTGCAGACCCTGTGCTAACCCACAGCAATGATGAAACTAGGTACTTTCTTTTTCTATACATTTCCCCTTTCTTTGCCCTTATGCAAGGCAGAAATTCCAAATTAAACCAGCAATATTAACCAGAGAAAAGAGAGTATCTATGTATTCACGACTTAATTTTTTCTTTAGCCAAATAAAACTTAGATATATTTTGCTTTTACATTTAAATTACTGCACCCCATAACCTCTTTCTCTCTTCCTCCCTTCCTCTCTCTCTTCCTTCCCCCTCCTCCTCTCTCTCTCTCTCTGTACTTATGATGCCCCTTTTTGTTGCACCCTAGGTACATGGCTGTGCCCTTCTTTATATGCTTAACAAGGCCAGCCCCATTACATAAGATCCTCTTCTCTGAAAAGGTCATGCATACATGTTTCTAAAAAGAAAAATTATGAAGGTGTAGTGGGCCTGTTCCCTATTTGCTAAAAAGGTTTATCGAAATATTTTTTTCTATTAAATAAAAAAAATGATGAGGACATAGCCCTGTGCATAAGCAAAAGCTGCTATTTATATTCTTTCTTTTGTTCAGTCATGTATGGGAGTTGCCTAGCTATTTCTCTTAGTAGAGGCATCCTCCATATGCATCAGTAGAATATCCCCCATGCTGTACTGTCTATTAAGAGAATAAACTGGAAGATAAACATTGTTAAACAGATACCCTCTCCCCCTTTCTCTTTTTTGTTCTTAACTCCACAGTACGTTCAAGACTAAAGATCTGACACCTGCAACCACCCCGCCATCACTACGGAACGGAACTCATCAACCCCCTGGTGGTGGAAATGCAGTGGTTCCTGCACAGGGCAATGCCAACCCAAGTCCCATCTCCTCCAGGCGAGGTAAATGCTTTTCCTCTTACCAAAAAGCAGGGACAACAGAAACCTTTGAATATTATTTGCATTTGTATGAGTGAATGCTTCCATACTAAATGCCATGTAGGTAACGTCCTATATTTTGGATAAATAATGGGTGGCAATACAAAACAGGATATTATATGTCCAAGGCAAGCAATATGGCTTCTTTTTCTTGTATGGATGTAGTTGTCATCTGTAAAATATTTGCACACAGGAGCATTGCTCTGTGCACCTAATCTATGTCTACCCACTATATTACAGTTAATAATACAGTATAATATTATAGTTAATAATATAGTATAATAATAATACAGTTAAGCTCTACTTATTAAATGTAAAATTCCATAATAATAGTCTGCATATAATATGTTTTCTTTCAGGTACAAAAAAACCTGCACCAGCTCCTCCAAAGCCAGTTGTACCCCATTCAGGGCAACTTGCTAATTCAGGTTCATCCATTTCTGCAAATGTCCCACCCTCCATCTCACCCAAGCCCTCCAATACTGCCCATAATCCTTCTCCACCAAGTAGTATTACCAGCCAGGGAGTCGCTCCGGCCACCTCTACACACTCACATGGCACCCTGCCTCGTAGGCATTCAGGCAGCCAGCCATTCATCCAAGCACCCAGTCATCCTCCTCCCCAGCCACCCACTCAGTCAGCAACTCTGTCACTGTCTAAAGCTAATGCCCAACCAGTGGCGTTCCCCACCGAATCCTCAACAGATCAGTCCTCCAGTCCTCCACACACACCAACACCTCCAGATACTCCCCCCCTGGGTGTAGAACATCCAGGATCCCAGCCAGCTGCCCCTGAAGCTACCCAGACGCAGCCATCACCCCCACAGACTGGGACTCTACCCAGACCTCGACCTGTCCCCAAGCCACGCGTTCGGCCTACAGTCCCTCCTCCGCCTCAGCCCCCAGCCTCTCCAACAGCCCTGGAGCACCCACAGCCATCATCAGCTTCAAAGATCATCACTGGTGAGTGTGGGAATGGGACTCAATTGTATTAAGAGCCCCAGTTGTGTGGAATAATGACTTGGTACACTCACAACCTTTCAGTGAGCTGGCTGTTATTTAACAGATTGTGCAGAGCTCTTTAGATGGAGTATGGTGATATGTACGCTTTCACCATCTGGGCGAAGGCTGTTGATCGCCTTCCAATGCCAACCCATAAGGCTTTGTTCTCATGAAGCATTTGTTATAGTACTGCATCTTGGCTTTGCTTGCCATTTGCCTTCAATTAATAAGTGTTACTGGTTTGGCATTTCTCATTGGCTGCCACTTAAAACCAACATTCACTGCCGCCTTAAGAATGGCACTAAGTACACTAGGAATGGGCTATAGGAATGTGTGTGTAATGCTGCCTAATATCAATCAGAAGCAGCCTTTGTCCTGCTGCCTAATAGATTTTGTCTTGTGATGCCTTCAACAGGTTGGGAAAGTTACCGATTCTAAGGTTTGTAAACTGCTGATACGTGCACTTACCTCTGTTGTATTAATGGCTTTGCCTGGCGCACCATATGGTCTCTGCCCATCACACTCCATTCCATGCCCTGCCATATTATCCAATACCCCCCATCTCTCTGACAACAGAATCTGTTCCACACCCTCTCACAGAATCACTCACTCCATCACTTCTCTAACAAGGCACTCACACCCGGTGTGGCTCGTGGTCTCGCAGTGATGCCAGGTTTCCCTGGCTAAAATTTGTTTTTTGCCTCCATCATGAATCAAAGAGTTGAAACTTATCAGTCCCCCAATGTTAACCTTGAGTTCCCCAAATGTCCATAGACTGCAACTCGCAGCATGCTCTGCTTTTTGGTTATATGGTTAAGAATGCTATAAGTTGTAGTCTAGGGACAGCTGGGGACCCAAAGTCACATTTGCTCTGTGACTTGTCAGCCTCCTCTGTTGTCTTGGACATGAATGGCAGTGGTCCAATCAGTTCATTTTAAAATCCACAGGTAAATACATGGCACTACATAATGTTTGCATGGCTAAAAAATGATCTGCTTCTTTTTTAAATTAAATATTATAACTGCACCCAATACTTGCCCTCAATAGAAAGTGCACACTAAAGGAGTGACCAAACCCTTTTACCTCCTCTTGGTTAGTTTAGATCACATTAAATGCAGAGTTTGCCAGTTCAAACACACTGGAGAAAGAAGGGGCAATTTCAGACGCTGGTACTTTAGGCACTTTCAACACTTTATTTTTTTATTTTTCAGTAGCCAAAAATGTGGCACCAAAGCACTTGAAGCAGGCCTCCATAAGTTTTAATGTACACGGTTGAACTGGGCTGTCCGGGGCTGCTGCCTGGGGGCCCCCCACTCCAATTGCAAGCTTCTGCTCCTCCGACACCAACCCCCTCCCCTGGAGCATATACCGCACTTCCTTCTAGTGTGCTATTGCCTACAGTTCCTGTTGTGGGGGAGCGGGTCTGGGTCGCCAAGGGCCAACCCCGGGTTTTTTCTGGTGTCCCACTGGCCTACAAGTATCCAGGCTTCTACCTGACTTCCAGGCTGCTTTGGGCATCCCAAAAATGCAGCATTTAATGAGGTGGATCACCTTTTACTATGTTATAAAATGTCCTATTCCTAGCAACTTTGCAATTGGTGTTAGTTATTTTTTTTTAATAGTTTTTGAATAATTCTTCTTTCTCTTCTACATATTTCCTGAAATTCCAAACTGGAGAGCTGCAGAACAAAAAGCAAAAGCTGAACAACCATAAAAATGAAAACCAAGTATCTATGTCATATTAAAAGGTGCACAACCCCCTATAAGGGTGCCTGAGGTAGCCCCGTCTGCAATTGCCCCTACTGAGTTTAGGTTAATGCTTTCCATTTGAAGTTACAGCTTTACTGCAGCATTACTGTAGTTCCTTATATCTTAATCTTGGGAACCCAGCTGTTGCTGGACTAGAACTCCCAGCATTCTTCAAATTATCAGGCATTAAAGCCTGCAGGGAGCTATAGTCTAAGATCTGTGGACCCAACAGGGTTACTAGTGCACTGCCTTGGATTTGTCGGAACTAGGAGCATGTCGTGTTCTGCACCTGATACCCTCCCCTTGTTTGTGAGCAGCTGCCTGTAGAACCACCGGCTCATTTAGTTTCGCCTTATTATCTATTGCATGGCAGAGCCATTGTCTGTAGCTGCCAGTGTCCCGCTCCGGTGCATGTTTATGCTGCATATCCTGAAAATATATTATTCATGGCATTTACATGTGTTGAAAAATTGCACCATCGATTCCCCACAATTTCTAGCACTAAACCCATAGCCACAGTGCATGAATTCAGCTTTGCAAGCCCCGAGACATGGTTTAACTCAGCCGCCATATTGACTCCTGGTTAATTAATGAGATTTGCTTCTGTAATTTGTAATGTGCCTTCTTGCAGCGAGATTCTAATTGTAAATAATTTCATTAAACAATTCAGATGTATGATGTGCCTTTATTGGTAGCCACTGAATCTTCAAGGTTTTATGGTAAGAATCCGGGCATTTGATTGGCCAAAACGAAAAAACAAGCACACTGACTCATTTCCCCCTCCAATCATGTTCTTGTTCACGTGTGCCGGTTACTAACTGTGTGTGTGTGTGTGACTCTAACCAGGCTTCTGTTTGCACTCACTAACACAGCATGTGGGCTGTGGGGTTCTAAGGGGGTGGCTTGCTTCTGTTTAACAGATTGTTGAACACGACTGCACAACCAGTGCTGTTGCTTAAAAGTTCCCGAGTTTGGGTAAGAAAGTAAAATTACGTAGTTTGCCTGGCCAGTGCCATGCCCAATGTAATGGTTCCCCCACTCGAATTATAGTGTAATAGTTCCCCCTCTTGGATTATAGTATATAACTCCCGGGACCTCCAGCATGCTGTTTACCCCTATTGAATACAGTAGCTGCACTCACTCGGTGGCTGTCAATGGATATCAACCAACTGTAGCGCCTATTCTGTCCCTCTTACAGCCCTAGAAATAAGAGCATTACCATATAAGAATAATAGGTATATATATTCTACTGCTACATGTCTTAAAGCAGCATTAAAATATGGCTTACTGTGTCTTCTGTAGATACTGTCATTGTTTATTACTTATGCGTGCTGTCCTCCCCTATTATTGTCACAGACAGACTGCAAGTGAGCCTGAATAGCTTGTTAGGTAGACTTTACAGCAGGGGTCCTAAAACTACGGCCCCCCAAGGTCATTTACTTGGCCCCGTGCTACTACCAGTCTGCCTCAGTGTGGCCCTGTGCCCTAGCGCGTCTCATTACCACAACCTACCGACAGCGCTGAGGCAGACAGATAGTAGCCAGGATGGGGCCGAAGTTTGAGGACTAACTATAGTCTGGCCCCCCAACAGTTTGAGGACCCCTGCTTTAAAGCATGGATATGGAAAACAATAAAAGGAAATTAAGGGAAACCTGTACCCCAAACAATGTAGGTCTCTATAAAATTATATTGCATAAAATGGCTTATTTAATCTAAATAAACCATTTTCATAAAAATATCCTTTTTTTTTAGTAGTATGTGCCATTGGATCATCCTAAATAAAACAAATTTAAAAAAAAAAAAAAAAAAAAAAAGTAATTTTAAGAACTAAGGGCCGTCTCCTGGGATCAGAGGATTCACAGAGCTCACAAACAAGCCAAGGCACACATACATGTTAGGTCACATCAGCCAATTAAACTGTCAACAGATATCTGTTGGGTATGTATTCATTCTGGGGTTATAGTTTTCCTTTAAACATAATTTCATTCCTGCATTGGTAAGTAGGATGTGTTAGACCAGGCCCCCAATCTGCTATGGTTATTTCCCAATGCAGAATCCCCTGCTCTTGTACAGTGTTACAGTGCAATCATTCATAGAGATACAATTAGGCTTTTTCTGTGTGGTTTTATCCTGGCACACAGGACTATCGCCAGCATGTTGTGGTGACCCCCAACCATAAAATGATTCCTAAGACCATCAGAAATATGTGTTTTGCGATGGTCTTAGGTGACCCCTCGTTCGACCCCCAAAGGGGTCCCGACCCACAGGTTGAGAACTGCTGCCCTACCACTTTTTTGTCTGTGTGCCCTCTGCTTCAAGGTGGGCAGGGCTACAGGAAACCTGTATCCAATCAGAGCATTATACAGGCACAATATTAGAGCAAGCAGCCTATAGGAACGTACGCATGTTCACCATTCTCCAGCCTTGCCAGTTGCTAGCTTCATTAGGAACAGCAATAAAAAGTTATTTGAATGAAACAAAACTCATACATGAATTTGTTCCCCCCTACCATCTGACTTTTCAGATCCTCAAGGTCGTTCTGTGGTAGAATCAGCGACTCCGGCTCCTTTCACAGAGCCTTCCCCACCATCCTCGGTCAACTCAGAAACTGACATTGAGAGCACGGCTCTGTGACGTGGTCAAGGAACCTGCACTATGGACTTCCCACTCTGCAACCCGATCCAGGTGCCCTGTGTCAAGACTCAGCAGTGAAAAGCTTTGTACTCCTTTCATATATATATATATATAAATATATGAATATTTTCCCTCACGAGGGAAGGACTTTGAGGTTTGAATGACCTGGTGTGTCTTGCCATTATAATATGGACGTGGCCTTAGGCTTGGGATGCAGTTCCTGGACTTGTAGGGAATATATCAAGCTGCTGTTTCCTCTCTCCTTTGTACCAAGCCCTCTGCATTTGGTGGGGCAGAGGTAGAACACTCTGAAGACATTCCATTGCAGTCCCTTTTATTGCCCCCTCTGTATCACGTGGCTGCCAGCTAAACCAGCAGCCGTCAGTGACCCATATTGCTTTGATGCATCCTTTTGAAGTGTACAAACACATCTAACAGCCCATATTTTAGGATTATGGATAAATAAAGATGCATTTTTTGGCACTTTACCTGAACCATAGGAATGAGTGAGTGGGTGATACTGCTGCATTGAGGGTATAATCTGTGTATATAGAAACCTCTAGCAGAGGCTAAATATATATTTATATACACACAATGCTGTTTGGAAACTGCAGGATTTCAGTTACTCTGTGTTTGTACAGCTATACTATTGCATTTGTGCATCTGTGTGTATATTGCATTTGCCATATGCATATACAGCACCAGGTATACCCACAAGCAAAGTGGACTAAGGCTAAATGTGTTTCACTGGTGCATTCTTGTGTCCCATGGCTTGGATCAGTGTGTGGCTGTAATGCTTCGCAAAGCTTCATTTGTAGGGCCAAACAGTAACTATATAAAGTACTACTGTCCCATCCTCAACAACTAAAGGGCTGCCAGTTGGGCAGTATTTCTAATGACATTCTCTAGCCCCTGCTCTTTACATATACCTGTCCTCTCACTCTTTCTAGTCACCATCTTACCCTACTGTCTCTACCCTTTCCTACTGTACCTCTCCCCTGACCCTTCCTAGTCACCATCTTACCCTACTGTCTCCATCCTTTCCTACTGTACCTCTCCCCTGACTCTTCCTAGTCACCATCTTACCCTACTGTCTCCATCCTTTCCTACTGTACCTCTCCCCTGACCCTTCCTAGTCACCATCTTACCCTACTGTCTCCATCCTTTCCTACTGTACCTCTCCCCTGACCCTTCCTAGTCACCATCTTACCCTACTGGCTCCATCCTTTCCTACTGTACCTCTCCCCTGACCCTTCCTAGTCACCATCTTACCCTACTGGCTCCATCCTTTCCTACTATACCTCCCCCCTGACCCTTCCTAGTCACCATCTTACCCTACTGGCTCCATCCTTTCCTACTGTACCTCTCCCCTGACCCTTCCTAGTCACCATCTTACCCTACTGTCTCCGTCCTTTCCTACTATACCTCTCCCCTGACCCTTCCTAGTCACCATCTTACCCTACTGTCTCCACCCTTTCCTACTGTACCTCTCCCCTGACTCTTCCTAGTCACCATCTTACCCTACTGTCTCCATCCTTTCCAACTATATGTAGCCCATATAAGCACCTGATCAGTAAATATCCCATTTTACTAGGTAGCTTTGGGTGCCAACTCTGCCCCCCAGCCCTGGCTATAGGCACAGCGATACAGCACAAGGATATGTACAGCCTGAGCAGGGAGAGACACTGTCTCACTCTCTGGAGAAGGCTGGAAATGCACAATGGGTTTCTAATTCACCTGCTCTTCACTTTTAGTGACATCATACTGTATTAATATAGTAACTATTTGACCTACAGTGCCTCATGGAAGCTTAATGCTGATTGGTTACTGCCCTGATGCAAATTGCCCCTGTGTTAATAAATGACCAACACTATGTCTGCTCTGGTTAATGATTGGATGCATTTCCCCAGCAAGCAGTAAGAATATCCCATCAGAACAAAAATGTCTTCTGTGCTACAGATTCCATTTACAGCTTATATCTGTGGAGTAGTTTTATTACACCTGCTATACTCCCACTGCTGTTTAACTACATTTCCCATCATCCTGACCTAGCCACTGGCTAATGGGAGATACAAGACCAAGGTCTCACAAAAGCAGTTTCCCCCCAGTTTGTCTGTAAGTTTATACAAGTGAAGTGCTGACTGTTCTGTAAGATTTTCTTTCCCTGACCGGGCCGCGGGTGCAAGGCAGATGGATCTGCTGTGGATAAAGCTCAGCAACGGGACTTAAATTATATATTTTTGCCACACATAAGAAAATAAGGTTGATGTATATTTCCTCTTCCCACGGAAATAAAAAAAAAAGTTATGAGGTTTGTTTTGTTGTGTATTTGTAGAAACCTGGGTCTCCAGCATTTTACCATCCCTTTACAAAACAAACCCCCTAAACACACCAGAAAATCCTATATATATTATAGGCAGCAGTAAATGTAAGCAACTGCAACAACAATTGTGCACAATTAATGTTTTTTAATTTACAGTGCAGAGAAATTCATCAGCCATCGCATGGCAGGGGCATGTAATTAATAGTACAATATGGCCAACTTGGGGATTATAGCTTCTCTTGCTGCTACAGATGAGTATGTTGGGCCATTGGCCACACTTGATCTAGAAAGAGAGAGAGGGAATTATTTATTATAACATAAAGCACGTGCTTAAGTGGGGGTACCCTTTTGTTAACCTATGGCCAGATCTCTAATTGGTCAGTTTGGTGTCCCTTTAAGAGGCCAGCACTTGGGCGGGCTTATGGCCAGAGCCAGAAAATTCACTTTTCCCAGTATAACAGGAGGCAGTGGGATTGGTGGCTGTTTCCATAGTACTTGAAGGCAAATGTGGTTTGCAGCTGCTGAGCAACAATGGCCGCCTCCCAGTGAAGAGCTGTGCCAGCAGGGCACCAGAGCACTAGAGGAAACACATGGCTTCCTCTGCTACAATCTGCCTTCCATACTACTTTGTACGATTGTTTGAGCCAGTGGGAGAGAAATGGACTCCACCTGTCTGCTTGTTACCCCCTGGGGCCACTTAGTTTATCCATTGGGTTTATTATAGAACAGAGCCTTCTTTGCTGAAAGTAGGCATTGGTGCATGATCCTGCTGATCCATTTACAGCACCTATGTGTCTCAGAGATGTCTATATTGGAGGTTCTTGAAGTGCACGGAAGCCCCTGCCCTCACCCAAATAAGGGGCTTATTCTAAACAGCAGTTAATAGTGGCCAGGTGCCCAGTGAAGGAGCCCATATATGGGACCTGCCATCGGGCCTGCCTTACCGGCATCTTGGCAAAAAGTGGCCCTCCAGCTAAGCGATTAGATCAGCCTGACACTGCCCAGCTCAGTTCAGGGGATATCGGGGTAAGATCTACTTGTTTGGAGACTTCACCAATGTGTATGGCCAGCTTTAAGGTCCCCATACACTGGCCGATTATAGCTGCCGATATCGGTCCCTTGGACCGATTCGGCAGCTTATCGGCCTGTGTAGGGGCAGAACCGAGGGGCCTGGCCGACCGATATCTGGCCTGAAATTGGCCAGATATCGATCGGCCAGGTTAGAAAATCCAGTCGGATCGGTGACCGCATCGGCTTGTTGATGCGGCCCCCGAACCAACTGCCCCATTGCCGCGTGCAGAATTCGATCGTTTGGCCAAACGATAGAATTCGCCTACATGCCTCCCCGATATCCCCACCCGTAGGTGGGGATATCGGGTGATCCGCTCGCTTGGCGACATCGCAGCAGCTTATTTGTCCATGTATGGGGCCTCCCCGATCGATATGTGGGCAAAAATCAGACAGGTGTTGATAGTGCAGGTTTGATTTTCCTTTCGGATCGTAGACCGCAACAACTCTCTGATGCAGTCCACGCCCAAATGATGCCTATGCCCACCATAGTAATTCAGTTGTTCAAATGATTGTATTAGCAAAATATCGCTCACTTTAGGTGGGTAAATCAAGAAATGATCTGCTCGTTTGGTGACCTTGCCTAAGGAGCGAATTTCAGCTTGTATGGCCACTGTTACAGAGCCCCAAATGTCCAGAAACCTCTGGCTTTTGTGATAATATACATAACAATACCATAGGGCTGCCGAATTCTTCTAAACAGAGATATATTTTTTTTTGTGATATTCATGCTATTGGCAGTTTTTTCCCCATGCTGCTCCCTACAGCCAGCCAGACAAATATCCAGAAGTGTAAGTTACTTATGATGGAGGCATCCCCTGCTGCTTCTCTGTTCAGTTCTATTTCTTAGTGTCTCCTGCATCAATAACAGCAGGGGGCGCTCATGTTAAAGGTAAACACAGTGGTGTTAAAATTCTGTAAAGTGTTTAGCTAAGAACTGAGCTCAAAGAACATTCTTACCTGATTCGCTGGAGATATGGAAAGGGCTGCTGTACATCTGGAGGAACTCTGCTGGAGTCTGCAGGTCAGGAGAATGGAGGAGGGCACTGACTATTTCCTCCCTGACTAAAAGTCGCTGCAGGTCGCTGTTCAGATCTTGGCTTGTGTTATTGTTCTATGAAGAGAGATATAATGGCTGTCATGTAATAAAATGTGCAATGAGCCTAGTAACCCAGAGCATACAATCAGCTGTCTGAATTTACTAGTTACCTGTTTAAAAGCAAAAAGTGGTTGCTATGGGTTACTAGACCCAGGCAAAATGCTCTTTGTAGTATATTTCCCCATTTTAGGCAGCCACCCACCCTTGTCCATTATTAAATGGATTCATCACTATGGCCTACGCCTAGCTGAACTGCCGATTGTGGCGCCACAAAGAAATGAGAGCGATTATGGATCTCACCGTCTGTGCATCAGACCAATACACTGCCAGTTTCAGCAGTTGCGCCAGGCATTCCTCCAGCAGGGTTAGTAGCGTTTTATTCAGCACAATGTTGTCCAGGTAAGTCATGGGCAGGCTGACAAGGAGAAATTGCCATTGCAGGAAAAGCCTGGCGGGGATGTAACGTGACATGACAAGGATCTTGGGGTCCTGCAGCAGCGAGCTAGAGAGTCCGGAGAAAGTATTTAGGGTAATAACAGCAACAATTAAATAAATGCTCCTTTCCATTAGGTGATGATAGGGATGTAATTTAGCCCTCCATGACCCCGCATTTACACCTACTGCCTGTGCATTGGCTTGTGACTGTGGGCCCCATGTTGCCTCTGTATTTTTAAAGATGCCCCTGTGATCCAACAGGCTCCAAACTGACCTACAACCTGGCACACATGCCCAGATGGACAGGGAATATGATTGAAAAGGACTGGACCTCCCAACCAAATCTTGGCACATATAGGGCTGCCATAGGGGGATCAGAGAAGTAGAGAAAGGAATAGGAAGGGTAAGTTTGGGGCGGGTTCTGTGGGCATTGAAAGCTTAAGGGGTCTCTGGGATTTACAAGAAATTGCATTGCTGCTAAATTTGTCATTCTGGCCCTGACATGTATTTTACGCCTAGGCCTAGGGGACCTGTCAACCGTAAACATATATGACCAGCTTTAGGGTAATGAAAAGTGTGGGGATTTCAATGGCAAATACCATAGAAATGAATTGGGGGGGGGGTGCAATTTAGAACATCTTGTCTTGTGACTAGTGATTAAACTCCCTCAACTGCCCAGTTTGTCATTATTTATATCTATACCCATGCAAATACCAATAATCGTATTTTGTACCTTATTATTCGTAAGAGTATGGCCAATTTTAAAGAGCCATTCAAATAAAAGGGTAACTGATCCTACTTTCTCTGGCAGGACACAGACTAACCGTTAGTGTATATCTACCGTCCCTGCCATAAAGCAAGACTGTGCTGTTGTTGGTTTGCTAAAAATGTGTATTGCCTACACTTAGCTTTAGGCCCTGCGCCTAGTAACTGTTAGGGGCCACAGGTCTTCAAGCACAACCTTAGTGCTAAGTGCTGCCTTTGATTCACTATAGGGTGAATATGGCCTGAGGCATGACACTGAGCCTTCCATGTTATCTGCACTGGGAAAGGTATTGGTCAAACCCTGAGGTACAAGGTAGAAGGAGACCTACTGAGCTCCAGGCTGCTCCATTTGCACAAGGTCTTGGATAATGGCGTACAGGGCTTCACCAGACGACTGCAGGCAAGAGAGAGACAGACAGAATGATGGGTTAGTGCAAGCACTGAAGAGTCAGAGTTTGGCCAAAGATCATTAATAAGATCCTATCTGTCAGTTTCTTTCTGCACTGCTGGGTCTGACTCATGAAACAATGTACTAGCAGTTGTTTATAGGTCTTTTAATCAGCTGCCTTCTGCCAGGAGCCAAAACCAGCAGTGGGTAGGATACTCACAGCTAGACAGATGACTGCTACTAATAGCTATTATGTACAAATACATTAAAATGAGTAATGAATATATATCAGGAGGTTGCTTAGAATGGCATTTTCTTTTATAAGGCAACAGTTTTGGGGACTAGTTTCCCTATAAATATCTCGGCACTGCCACCTACCTCTAGAATATGAACGGTGCAGTGTGGGTAAATCAGCAGCAAGCCCGAGACTGGTTCTCCAAGGCGGGATTTTGCCATGGTATGGAACAGGCCTTCATAGTGTTCTTAATGCATATTAACAAAGGGAAAGTATGTCAGTTCTGGTCTGTTAATGGAAATTAGAATAAGATAGAAATAGGGATGCACCAGATTTGAAGGATTTGGATTCAGTTCGGCCAAGCACTTGGATTCGCCCAAATTCAAATTCTGCTGAAACTGACTGAATCCTGCACAAATCCTGATCCAATTCCTATATTAGGTGCATCCCTACTATCAACCCCATGCGGGGCAACGGCTCCACCTTATGGAGAAGTAGCAGCACTGCAGCATTGTGAAATTCACCAGCAGCACAGAGAGCATTTCCCAAGTTTCTCTCTTACAGCGTCTGAGCAAATAGTTTCCATGGTTGGGGTTTTACCTGTTATATCCTTAGGATCGGCTCGCTCTGGGGACCTTTTTGCTATTAAAAAGAGTCTGTGAAGGACAAATTTCTGTGATTGGAAAAAAAACAAAGGTCATTAAAAAATAAACATGAAGTTGGTCAGACTGGCCTGCCAGGGTACAGAACATTCCCATCAGCCCTTACTAGGGTAGCCACTTTTTTTCTGTCAATAATTCCCCTCAACACTAACACACCCTCTCCTAACCCACATCATCCCAGGCTATGGTGCCATCATGATTTATAAACCCCCAACCTACCTTCCCATTTCTGGAGGGGGCGGGGCTGGTTTATCAATCATGTGGCAGGAATTACAGATGTAACACCAGAGGGGTTGGGTCTTGAGGGGGCAAACATCATTCACAAAGGGGCTTATGTCACCAGTGGAGAAGACCCTGAGAATAGTTAAACCCTTTGCCCGGAGTTCCCCTTGGCTTACAAATTATTTTTTAAAAAACTGCCACTGGAATATTATCCCAAGAAGCACATTACCACCAAGAGCCCCCTTAGGAGTCCCACCTTGTGCTGTATGTCCATGAGAAGCGTCAGTGCGTTAGTATGGAGGAGATCAGGGGCTGGGGAGCAGGATCTGTGTGATGCCATGTCTGCCGCCGGATCTCAGGAGCCTGAGGGAAGATGCTGCCTGTACCACATGTAGCTCTATGGCAACCAAGGAAGGAGGGGCCATAACACAACAGGAAGAAACAAGGGAAAGATAGAGAAGAAGAAAAAGTGATACCTCTATATTGATGTTTATTGCTCCTTAATATCTGGTGGATAGTATAGTAGGTTGAGGTATTTAAAATAGAAAGAGATGTACTCATTGTAAAGCAATTCGGCTACCCTTGGTAATGGTTTATTCCAAAGGACTAGGACAGTACAGGTACCGCAGTGGAATTGGATCTACAATATAAAATACTGTTATAGATGCCTCTCAGCCAACAGTAGCACTCACACTTGGGTGCTGCCACCCTCAGCCTAACAGTACCTCCATGGTGGAGGAATAGCTTCAGACTACAGTATAAGTCCATCCTTCACTTCCAGAGTGATGGCACATAGGATCTATTCCTTCCTTAACTAATCCTTATTCATGTGGTCCCATCTTACCAACTCCTTCTGAGGTATTCTCTTTTACCCAAGTGCCTGCAATCCAGGCACTGGGCATCCAACCATTGTCCTCCATGAGGCAGATTCCAGAAAGCACATATGGATTCTCACCTAACTTTTATACCACTAGTGGAAACCACCTATTGATACCTTGTACCAATGGAAACTCACCCACATTTTACACCTTCGCTAGATGAAGCTTAACCAGTGTGTGCATTTTAGAGGGTCATTATCTTAGAACTGTAGTGAGTTTCACAGTGGCCACAGTAAGTGCCAGGTTCCACACAAATGAAAGTACTCCAGTGGATACAATGCTGTATTTAGTTCAGGTGCCCCTCCGCCAGCTCCCCCGCTGGATTTACACAGCAAGTCTCCAGCAGAGAACTTATCATATTGGCACCCCAGAGCTGCACCCTCTGAAGCTGCCACCCTAGGCCCTTGGGTGCCTATATATAAATATTTACAATCTGGACAAAAACAATAGAACTATGGGTCATAATCAATAAAAATAAAACAAGTCTTCACATTAATTTTGGACTGAGTCTCTAGGGCCCACCAGAGAACCTGACACCCTTTGATCACTTTGACAGCAATTACATATGGAAAGTGCCAGGTGGTTTTTATAAAGGCCCCCAGTTGAAATAAGAATGGGCTGATGAGAATTGTCCTAGGCTGGGATCCACTAGGGTCTGTTGGGAGATTCTCTGATATTCAGGTAGGGCAGCCCATCCCTTTATTGGAGGGGATGGTTGGTAAATGGGGTTGGAATTGCTAATGTAAATGAAACAAGTAATTAGAGAGGCCTGAATTAGCAGAAAGGAATGGGCTCTTCTGAAGACTGCAAATAATATGTAAGCTGAAACACCGGATTGCCACCTAGGATCCAGTGTCTCATTTGGGCTCAGTCCTCTTGCCATGCAAAAAGTAAAACACCCGGAGTTCATCAATATTTGACTTCCTTACACCAGTCGAGCAGCATTGTATCAGCCCAAAGAGTTCAGTAAAATTAGGTGGCCCAAATGATTCTGTAATAATGGGAAGCCATGAAAAATGCATGCCACAGGTATTCACATAATAATAGTCTCACTGCTTCATGCATTCTTCATAAGCTCCCTGTACTACAGGTATGTACTTGTATAAGAGTATAGCAGAGGCTATAGATAATGTTGTGTTCCTGCTTATGCCCCTGGCACACTGGGCTGCCCAAAATGAAATGCACTCCCAAGGGAGAATTTTGGTACAGGGGTCTTTTATGTAATATAAAGGGGAGATTGGTATAGTTCAGTGTTACTCTCAGAATAACAAACTAAAATAAACCCTCGGATACTGTCCCTTTAAATCCCCATTTAGCCCAACTCTATAACATGCTACCATGTTTTAAAGTCAGGGTAACCACTCCATGCTAAACTGCATAATAAACCTTTAGATACTCTTAGAGATAAATGGGAAAGGGACATTGGGCATTGTGCTGATGAGGAATGGGATCAGATGCTGGAATCCCCTGTTATGGTATCTTTAAACTACGGAGACTGTATGATCCAACTATATTTCTTACACAAAGCCTACTACTACCCGGCCAAACTACACTATTCCCAGAATCCCCTTCTGAATGCCCTAGATGCAGTATGCAACATGCCACATTCATATGTTCTGGGAATGCACTGCACTAGTATCATACTGGAAGGAGGTGTTTGACACGCTGAATGCTGCCTTAGGCATACAGCTTTCCAGAACTCCACGCGTATCATTATTTGGTATAGGAATACAAGACTCATATACACGGTATCAAAGTATTTTTATTAATGAAACATTATTTTTAGCAAAGAAACTCATTACAAGAAAGTGCAAACAGTCTGTTCCCCCAATCCCTCCCAATGGGTTTTAGAAACCAAATGTACATCTACACTTGAAAACCTTATCTATCAGAAAAGGGGACACCACAAAAAGTACCACAAAATATGGGATAAATGGCTTGACTACTTAAGATATACAGTAACTATACAATGCATAGGGATGAACCTGTTAATGGCTCAAGTACTTACTCATATAAGTACTTACTCATATATAAACGCTTGTCTATTAATTACATACAAGATACTGTTACTAAGTACTCAATATTGTAATCAATAGAAGTAAATAATGCATTGAATTTACCGATGTTGTGAAATTTAAATTTTTAATAAACGTCTGAAGTTAAAAAAAAAGTCAGGGAAACCACAGGCTGACAGGGTCCCTTACAGCCAAGGGTGGAAGAGGCTTATTCCCTATTATATAATAATCACCCCCTACAAAGAAAATGATAAGGGTCATGGATAGTGATGGAAGAAATTTTCTGCCAGGCATGGATTCGCGGTGAATTTCCGTGTTTCGCCATTGGTGGATTGTTTCGCGAAACAGATGAAAAAATTTGCCGCGGAAAAATTTGCTGCACGTCCAAAAATTGTCGCCGGCGTCAAAAAAGAATAGCTGCGGGCTACAAAAGAATAGCCGCGGGCGACAAAATAATAGCCGCAGGCTACAAAAGAATAGCTGTGGGCGTCAAAATAATAGCCGCGGGCTACAAAAGAATAGCCGCGGGCGACAAAATAATAGCCGTGGGCTACAAAAGAATAGCCGTGGGCGACAAAATAATAGCCGCGGGCTACAAAAGAATAGCCGTGGGCGACAAAAGAATAGTCACGGGCGACAATTTTTGTTGCACGACATTTTCGCCACTTCGCAAATTTTTCACCGTTTCGCGGATCTTTTGAAATATTCGCGAATTTTTCGCCGAAACGGAACAGATTCGCTCATCACTAGTCATGGCTAAAAATATCCTGATTTGTTTCTATGTTCAGTTGTTGGTCATTCTAAATATGTGATAATGAAGGGGTGGTGCACCAAATCCACTATTTTCCATAGATTCAGCCGAATCCTGCTGAAAAAGGCTGAATCATGGCCAAATCCCAAAGCAAATCCTGGATTCGGTGCATCCCTACTTTTAAGTTAACTTTTAGTATGTTATTAGTATGTTATCAAATCAAACCATTTTATTGCATTTATAGTTGCTTAGTGATCAGGGCCATATTTCCCATAGAGGCTCCCAAGCCCCATGCCTAGGGAATCAGGTTTAGCAGGGACTGCCTATATGGTAAATAAATAATTGTTTACAATTCAAAATAGCAACACAAAACACCACACAGGAATTTCAATTTGTCAAATTTTATTAATTGTATCCAATTTACAGTAGTATCCCTTTATAACATAGGTCAGTCAGATCATATTGCTAGAGCCTGATGTGTGACTTGTTAGGCCTTCTGCTGAACACTTAGCACTGTATATGATCTGCCACTAAGGCCCAAAACAACTACAATCGCAGTGGGGATTCGGGTTGGTTGATACTGAGGCAGCGACTTCAATTTCGCGCTAACTTTCTTTCCCACAATCCCCCGCGCCCCATTCTGCGCCGAAATACGTGTGACGTCAGTACGCTGCCCCTGCTCGGAAACCCCAGTTTCGGGGAGATGGTCACTCGCTCCGCCATTAGAACTGCGAAGAGGAAGCGGTTACGCCGCCATTAGAAGAAGAAGAAGAAGCAGTAGTGATTAGGAGGCGGAAGAGAGCGGAACGGGCGGCAGCCCCGGGATTTCCTAGCGCGGTGCTTAATGTTGGAACGTATCCCTATCTAAAGCGACGTGAGGGCTTCGATTTAATCTGCTGTGAAGTGCTTGTGGCGCTAGGCCTTGTGCTTCCATTGTGTGCGCTGTTGCCCGGCCTGGGTGCCATAAGCTAGTTCGGCGGATAGAACTACAAAGGCACGGACATTGCTGAGGGAGTGCGGAGGGACGGACTGAACCATCTGGAACACGAACACTTCTAGGGACGGACTGAACCATCTGGGACACGGACAGGGCTCTCCTGGACACGGACTGAACCATCTGGGACACGGACAGGGCTCTCCTGGACACGGACTGAACCATCTGGGACACGGACTGAACCACCTTGTGCGCTGATTGGGAACGGGTTGAAACATTTTGGGACACGAACTGTGCTCCCCATTGGGGCCCTGAGGGGAACCTTCTGGGACACGGACTTATTTTCTTGGGGACAAGGACTGAGCAGGGACTTGCCACCTGGATAGGTCTGGACTATTGAACTGTTCATTCTCCACAAAGAATTCCCAACCCTTGGACTTTATAGAAGAGCAGGCGATTGGCCTGGAGTGTGGGGGGAGGGCAGGGGGCCATGCTGCCCGCCTGATGGGCTCCTCTGGTGCCTGTGTGGTGCCCTGGCATTGCACATTGGTGTGACCTATGCTGAGCCTCTCCTGTGTGCCTGTGTGTGTGTTGTGCTGAGTGCGTGCGTCCGATCCCTTTTGTCTCTGTATCTGTAGGTATAGAAAGGCCGCTAACATGTCGTGTGTGCATTATAAGTTTTCCTCCAAACTCAACTATGACACGGTGACCTTTGATGGCCTGCACATCTCCCTGTGCGACCTGAAGAAACAGATCATGGGCCGAGAGCGACTAAAGGCCACCGACTGCGACCTGCAGATCACCAATGCCCAGACACAGGAAGGTACGGACAGCAGTGGCGCTAACACATATTAAAGGCCTAGACAAAATAATAGAACGTTGAGATTGTATTACTTAATGGCTGGTTTGCAGCAGCAGCAGATTGCGTTTTAGCAGCAATTGGCTGTTGTGTTAAAGGGCACCTATTGTAGGGAAACAAATGTTTACCTGTAGGTGCCCTGTAAGGAGCTACCTTGCTTGTTGGCACTGTTCCCTAGCCATGACAGAGCGAAACGGACTGTATAGGTTCTAATTGCCCTGACACAGGTGAGAATGGTTAAATTAAAAAAGATAGGGGTGCCAGTTACTTAGCCCCCTAGTGATTTTAATAGTAAATTAGCTACTTTAATCTGAACGCTCTCATCGTTAAAGCCAGGCACACAGTACATTATTGTCAGAGATATTCATTACTGTGCATGGGTAAATCAAGGAATGAAAAACATGGTAACTTTTAGTACCCAGGGTTGGTGACCAAGATGAGTTCCAGGGTAGCAAATTAAGCGATTAAATGGGTAGAGATCTTGGGCCTTTGTCCTGCAAAAGATTTGGTGCCAAATTGCTTGAAGTCCCCAACATTGTCTAATACAGCAACTAGCTGGAATCACTTACACTTGCAAGCTACTGTTGTTAGAAGAGGTTTAATTATATTATCATTTCATGCCTTATGGCAGGGTCACATTGGCTACCAATCACTTTATTACTGGTATTTTGGAGAGAAGCCATATGTCGCTTTGTTTTCCAAAGTTGAGCCAAGTTTTCTGCAGAAGGAAACTTTGCGTGAAAACTAAGCGACTTTTGTGCCTTCCCACCAGGGATTCTCTTTATTGCCAGTGGGAGGGCAATTCTGGAAGCTTAGTTGGCCATGGTAGCCCTGTGTGCCCCTGCGCTTATAGACAGGCACCAGAAAGGTGCCCACCCCCTCACTATTTCCTGTGGCATTTGCTGATAATTTGGACAGTTAACCTTTGCATTATACTTTTATCTCAGGGGAGAGAAAGATACAGGGTTGGATGACCTGGTTTCAGATTTTGCAAGGCAACACTCTCATCTTGATATTCTGGTGGTTGTAGTAGCAGGTGTTGTGCTAGATGTTGCCGATTCCTTCTGTGCTTTTTCCATTGGTTTATTCATCAGTCTTTGCATGGCCTGGATTTGGTAGCCATTGAAACTGTACAAGAGACACAGCTGTGTTCCTCAGCCCCAATAATAGGTAGTTGACAGCAAATGCAGCTTTTCAAACAGAATAAAGGGACATTCTAATAATTTAAGGAAACAATGTTATGCTAATGTCACCCTAGGTATCGGGGAAACAAAAGTGCTTGCTCTGCTGTCTTTTGTGCAGGTCTGGGCATTGGCTCGCAGTTTTCTCTGTAATGTTTTGATGGCTGTTAAAAAGAATAGTCTGGAAGCACCCAGACATGAAACAACGCTGATTGCATTGGGCTTTCTGGACAGAATTGCTTATGGCAGTGTCTGACGGGGCATGAATATAATATGAATATTAGAGTTTAGGAAAACCCTTCATACATCACTTTAGTTTATCCCCTAGCATATGCACAGAGCTGTATCTACACACGCACGCTCTCATAAATGCACATAACTGTAACACTGGGTATTACTCTGGCGCTGGATATTCTGTCTGGTGGATTAATTTGCCCTCTGAGATTGAGCCCACATGGAAGTGATTTATTACACTTAATTGATCTACCATACTCAAGATTGTCCTTTAGACCAATATGCCAGCTTATCTGTCCGTGTATGGGCACCCTGGACGTGCCTACTCAACTGTTATCTTGCCTAAAATTGGCCAGATCTTGATCAGGCAGGTTTGATTTTCTCTTGGATTTGCATTGTCTCATTGATGCGGTCCCATGGAGCCTGTGCCCGCTATTGTAATTCAGTTGTTTGGCCCTGGGGCCAAATGATTGAATTAGCCCGAGATCGCCCACCTTAGGTGGACAGATTGGTAGAAGATGCCAATTGTGTGGATCTTGCCGTGTATGGATACCTTAAGACAGGAAGCCCAGAAAACTTGCACGTAAGACTTGGCTGCCATAGCACTTCTGCTGGGGCAACACAGATTTAAATTACAAATAAAACCCCATAGTAACTTGTCTATATAAGCTGCCTTTGTTTGTAGGGTTTCTGCAGGAATTTTACATAGGATCCCCAATGGTTTTTTTTGACCGCTGGCCCTCCTGTTACCACTCTGTGCTTCTGATTCAGTAACATTAGTGTGGTTGGCAGGTAGGGCCATTTTGACTGCGTTTGTTCCTTGCCAGTGAACGTCAATGGTTAAAACACCCACTTCCTATTAAACGAATCCTTTAGAGGTGTAACAAGTGAGCGAGTAGAGAGGCAGTTCCGGTGCTTGGTTCTCATTCTTGAGTTCCGAACAGAATGTTTGTGACTTCAGTAGCATAGGGTTCCAGCTCATTGAAGAAGGTGTAGTGGCTCTGTGTGCGTGTTTGCACAACGGTGGGTGTCTTTAGCTGACTCTTGTACAGTCATGTATTTGTTTAGATCATTGTTTTACAGCCTTTTCAGTTATACTGTTTTATTGGAGAAACAATTTGTGTGTATCTATATATAATTTTATATATAGTGTTTAATTTCCTACGGAAAAGAAGAATGTACAGTTCTGCACAAGCATTGCTTACTGAGCACTGAATATTGATCTGTGTATTTTAGGCTAATGGTACATGAGTCTGTGCATTGACTTTTCTCCACCTGTGCCTGCTGCCATTCTATCAGGCCCAGACTGGCAATCTGTGGGTCCTGGCAAATACCAGAGGGGCTGCTGTAAGATGCAATAGACAGTCACTATTTATTGGGCTCTGTGTTCTTTAAATGGAAGGGCCTATTTTGCATCCTAGTCCAGTCTGTCAGTACGGATATAGGACGGAGTGGATGGGAGTGCATTGGCTTTTATCCGATTGTGGAGAAAGTGCTGGCAAAGAAAAGCAGATACACAGCCCGTTTGCCATTAGTCTTAAAGTTGTAGATACATTAGTGCATCTGAGATATTCACTGAGGCTTGAATGAATTCTTGTTGATGTTTTCAGCTTTAAAAGCATTGATAAAACAGTACCCTCTTGGTGGGAAAGACAGAAAAAAAACTAACACTGCAAATATAAACCATGAAGGTAACTTCCTAGTCGCTGCTCTGAAAAGCAGGTGGCAAAAATGAAGATATTTTATGCAGAGTGTGCTCAATATTTTGGAAGCAGAGCACCCTTCCTTTATAGATATTTGTGCTTGGGATATCACATGATCAGTAGCACGTTTCTTTAGCAACTTTAGGACTGACATCCTTTCCCTTAGCTTTAGCACCACCCTTGATTAGCATATTGTCTTCTCAGTTATAAAATGGCAGGACAGTAGCCACCAAATGTGCTCCCCTGTGCCCTTTCTACTGTGACTGTGTCCAGGTGTTTGAGCCATATTGGATGGAGTCCTGCCAGAAATAACAGGGGGGTGAGTGTACATGAATAATTCCTTTCTCTGTATGTTGCTTTCTGGCATAATAGATTGCTGGTATTGATATTTTTATGCACAAACCTGATATTTTGTTGCGTTTGTTTCTGACTCCTTATAGAATACACAGATGAGACTGTACTTATTCCTAAGAACTCATCTGTCATTGTTCGAAGAATTCCCATCGGGGGTGTAAAGACAGCAAGCAAAAGTTATGTCATGTAAGTATCACTGTAACATGTTACTGCTTTGGGTAGATTTCCTTGGTTTTCATGCCTCAAGTTCTCCAATTTTTTTTTCTCCTCAAGTCTCAAGTTCTTTTAGCGACAAGTAAGCCTTAGTTTAATGGCTATAATGTGACAGTGATGATTTCCAAAGCAGTGCACTATTCCTTTCTCCTGCTCAGTTGATGTATGGGATCTGTTATTCAGAAACCCATTATACAAAAAGTTCCATATGACAGAAAGGCCATCTCCATAGATTCCATTATAAGCAAATAATTCAAACAATCCTATTGGGTTCATTCAATGCTATTTTTTTTTTTTAGTAAAAGAGCCCTTATCCAGAACGCTTGCGACCTGAGTTTTTTGAGGATAACAGTCCCCATACCTGTTCTAACTTTGTATTAACCAGTCGCTAATGGAAGTTATCCATGGCTTTTCTTTCTCAAAAAAGGTGCAAGTATGTACATGACATTTGTCCCTTCTTAACTAAGATGAGTATAAATTTTAGGGATGCACTGAATCCAGGAATCGGTTCAGTATTAGGCCAGCCTTTTTTGAGAGAATTCAAATTCAGCCAAATCCACGGTCCTGGCCAAACTGAATCTGAATCCTAAAATTCACTTGACTTTTTGTCATTTTAACACGGAAGTGAAAATCTGCTAATAATAATATGCATATGCTAACTAGGATACGGCTTCGGCATTCGAGCGAAAGCCTTACGATCGATCCGGGGTTCGGCCGAACCCAAAAAAAAACTGGATTCGGTGCATCCCTAGTACATTTTCTTGAAAGTGTTTCGCCGACATCTAGTTGCTTTAGACACTGTGATATAGTGAGCAGTGATATATGTGTATGTATGTATGTATCAGTATATACATAGAGATATAGATAGATAGCACCCAGGCAGTATCTGGGTCACTGGCCTAGAAATACTAGTGATGTGGCTGCTCCAGAAAGGATGGCGTTCCAACCAAAACAGCGGCGCTTGCAATAAAGCCCTTGATTGTGTAATCTATAAGCCCTGTAAAACGTAAATTCATCATAATATAGCAAATTATGTAACTTTTTCCTTGGAAATACTAATTACTTTCCCCTTCCTCTTCTTGCTTTGTAGAAGCCGTACAGAACCACAGAGTGGAACATCAAAATCAGTATGTAAACACAGAATCGCATTTTTCCTTTTACATTTTTTTCAGATATTTTAAGCTTAAAAAAAATGGGTTCCTAGTTTTGTGGGTTTCAGAACAATATTTGTGTAAATGCAATGTATTAATGATATTATAAAAATCTGCGTTATTTGCACTGTGTGCCACCCAAGCACTGTATTTCCTACTGAATGCACGGTTATATCCTGTATAAACAGGAAGTAGTACGGTCTATGATCGGTCGCTAGTCACCCTTGTGAACATGATGTCATGTTCTGTTTGAGTTCTGTTCTGTATAGGTCTGTTGTATTGTTTCCTGCAATAAAATGTTTTGCCGGTTTTCACCTTATTTTATACAATGACCTCCTGTTAGATTCCTATTGGCAGCATTTTTAAGATTGCAATGTTTCAAATGTTTGCGCAAATGCACACAAACTGTATGAATATTATTGTATAATGTATGTACATTTCCTGGTTCTCTTCTACCGAAACGTTCTAGTGATTTACAGTCAATGAAATGTGCTGCTCAAATCTCAATGTGAAAAATTTGCTCATTTAACAGAATTTATTTCTCTTGCTTCATACATTGAAAAGTCGTTAAAAAAAAATAATTAAGTGCTGTTATAAAATTTGTAGTAAGATTTGGGCGTCTCTCCAACAAGGGTAAATGGTCACTTTCTGTAGCCACACATATTCTGGGTGTGGGCAACGAGCCGGGGAACCATGACATTATCCCATTGAAATGAGGGCAACCTGTTTAGCTGGAAGAGCTCTCTAATCTGTTTCTGTGGGAGGAAAATGTGATTGAGCCAGCCATCCTTGGCACTTGTTAATGTGAGGGCATGTTTGGTTTCTAAAGGGTATTTACCCACAGGCTTGGCCATATGTACAATGGGACCTGAAAAATCAATTTTTTTTTTTTCCTGCGTTCGGCATTTGCACCTTTCCCTGTGGGTATATACTTTCTAAATATAATCAACAAAAAAACTTATCGTCCTCCTCAATATTTTTCCTTACATGCAGACTATGGGGCATATTTACCAAAGTGTGAAAACATAGCTCACTCCAAGAGGGAGAATTCACTGCTTGTGTGTAGGATTTTTTTAGGGTCATATTTATTAATGGATGAAAGTTAACCCTTTTCAAGGAATGCACCAAATCCACTATTTTTGGGTTCGGCTGAACCCCCGAACCCTTCACAGAAGATTTGGATGAATACCAAACTGAATCCTAATTCGCATGTGCAACTGTAGCAACTGAAGCATTATACAGAAGCAGGCGCTTAATTTTTTTGGTTAGGCCAGGCTTTTGGCTTTGGCTGGGTCTAAATCCTGCTGAAAAATCTTGGCCGAATCCTGGATTTGCTGCATCCCTACCTTTTTCTAAATATCCAGGTATTGGTGATATGTGGGTCAGGCTGAAACCTACAGGTTTCTCGTGGGTTGGGTGGGTTCAGGCAGACATCCACACACATTTGCGGGTCATGAGCAGGTTTGGGCCAAACCCCTCCTTGTGCCCACCCCACCTTAATATGCCATGCTTCTACCTAAGGCTGCCTCTATTTTTATGTGTGTGCTCTGCCCGGCCCCTTTATGGCATCAGGGTTGAAGCAGGACAGTAAATAGAGGTGGATTGTCGGGTTGGACGAGGGTCAACTTTTTGCCGACCTGCACATCACTAACATGGCATAGGATGTATTATCCAGAATGCTTGGGACCTGGGGTTTTCCCTTTTGTATTTGGATCACCATACCTTATGTCCGCAAAAAATAATTAATTTACATTTTAAATAAGTAATATTGCCACCAATATGGATTCATGCAGCTTAGTTACCATTGAGTACAAGCTACTGTTTTATTATTACAGAGAAAAAGGTCATTTTTAAAAAAATGATTAAAACTGACCCTATGGGAGATGGACTTCCTGTAATACAGAACTTTCTGCATAAGGGATCCCATGCCTGTACTTCTAAAAATCCCATACAATTAGTAGCAGTTGAAATTCCCTCTGACAGGCTTGTATTTCACCTATGGTGTATATATGACCCTGTGTGTCAGTTTGTTTTAAAGGAGTATTTCAGTAACATTAAATAAGGGAGATTTGTAGCTAATTGTGTTTAGAAAGTTTATTTCAATGAGAAAGCAAATAGTACAGTTTTCTTAATAATTTCCCTTTAGCTCCCATGGTGTACAAACACAAATGGGTTTGTGTCCAAATAACTTCATTTTCCAGGTACCAGGTACCATTACTCCTTTCTGTAACCAGCAGCATTCTGTTACTGTAGAAAAACATTACTACTGAACATCCTTCATATTTTTTTTTTATACTCCACCATATTCTTTGGTGTCTTCTGCTTGTAGCCACCCTTGCCACGACTGGACTTTCTCTTCCTTTGTTCTCGATGGATTTTTCTCCCGCAAGTCTGTGACCCTTCCAGTACCCATGTAACAAAGATTGAATAGACCTGATTAATCATGGCTCAGTGGCTGTGTAGGCTCATGAAGATTCTTTGTATCTTTAAATCTTACATGACTTGGCGTTCTTTCCATCAGCAGAAAAAAACCCAATGCATTCCTACCCAACCTGTGGTCAGTGTTCACTAACAGGAAAGCTATTGGTCTGTATGTACAAACGTGGGCTCTTTTTGCCCGGAAAACGTACATTCCGTGTATATGAGCCCAATGCACTGTGCATGTACACGGGTGCCTTCGCTGTCAGTGGCTTCTGTCCATGGTCTGAGTATGGGGGTTGGCATTTTCTCCATTTTTTTTTTTTCTATCAGCAGAGAAGCCTTTTGATAGGAAGGCTTTGTGATGAGTTAAAGAAGAACACCGCTTCTCTAGGCCCCTATGAGTTTTTCTTTATACGTGCGGCACATACATGCCTAGTCATTCCTGCACACACAGCATTTGCATAGCCCTTCAATTTAACTTTATGCTTTGCCTGTTGCTGCCATCCTGAAACTCGCTTCATTCAATATTACTATTCATCATTCATTTATTTTCTCTACAAATATGTAAGGCATTACACTAACCAGTGGTGTCCATTTGGCCTTTCCGCAATCCCCCTGATTATTGAAAACGTATTATAAAAATGCAAATTCTAATTCTATTGGTGCCTGAGTAGTTACTGTTATGCGATTATTGTGCAAGAATTTGAACATTACAATTTCCGTTTCATTTTGCACTAATTGCCATTTATTTTGTGTTCATTGGCATGTGTATAAACAGAGAAGTCACACAAATAAAATTAACATTTATTTTAGCCATTTGTGTTCCCTGTAATGTCTATTACATGTGTTCATTTAAAGACATAGCTGCAACAAATGTTTATTGTGTTGGTGCTGCTTCTATGGAGTCAATTGGAATAAGCCTTTTAGCCTTGTGTGTAAATGAACATGTAAATACAAGAATATAGGAATTTAATGCCTAGCTCTTTATTCAAAATAGAAACCTAGCATGGATCCCAGCATAAATGATGTATGAGCGTGGATTGAGTGTAAATACATAATTGTGCCATTAGTGCTTAGTAACATAACTTTATTTTCTTTTTGTGTGTTTTGGTATAATATGGTGATGCACAGAATCCATCATTTTATTCGGCGGAACAATGAATCCTCCCCAAGGTTCAGCCAAATCTAAATTGTAAAAATACAATATACATTCTGTAATGTGTAAAGGAAAGATTCAATCATTGTGTTAATGTAATGTGGCTTTTAGGGTTTGGCTTTGCTGAACGCTCAGAATTTGGCTAAGCTCGTTCATCCATATTGGGGATTTGTTGCATTGCTAGTATCATTTGATCATACAGAAGTATTGAGTGAAGGAAGTTTAGCTGGAGTATGGACATCACTTTCACCATTTGGTCAATTCTCTTAGAACAGCAGTCTGGCCAAACCGGATGGATACGTGCCCCTTTAGGCCAGGGGTCTCAAACTCGCGGGCCATTTGCGGCCCTCGGTACAATATTTTGTGGCCCGCACCAACGCCTTCTCAAATGCAATGAATGGATCGCGATTTTTATTGCGATTCAAAGGATAATGCAAGGCACGGTGGGCGGGAGCTGCTGATTGCGGAAATGACGTTATGCCATCATAACAGTTATTATGGGAAGACGTTTTGTTTGCACAATTAGCTGCTAAGGAGCTAATTGTGCACATAGAACGTCTTCCCATAATAACTGTTATGATGGCATAACGTCATTTCCGCAATCAGCAGCTCCCGCCCGCCGTGCCTTGCATTATCCCTTGAAAGCCAATTTTTTGTGAAATCCCTTATGCGGCCCAGCCTCATCCTGACTTTGCCTCCTGCGGCCCCCAGGTAAATTGAGTTTGAGCCCCCTGCTTTAGGCCTATGGCACAGGAAACGTTTTGTTGCCCATGGTGAATCTTCAATGCCATGGGCAACAAAACATCCCTGGTTTCCTTCCCATTGGCCAACATGTTGCCCGCCATAACAAAAGTAAGGGAAGTTTTTTTTTTTTTTTTTTTTTTTTTTTTGAGTTTTATTTAACATAAAGAGAAGAAGGAAGAAGCAAAAGAAGATAGGAAAGATTAGGGAAGTTTTCTTCACAGCCATCCTATGTGCCTTCACCTTAAGACATGAAATGTGTAATGCACATTTCATCTCATATTGAGGTTTTTTCTTTAAATACATTTTTATCAGCATTGGTTCACATAGTGATGGTCCGGTTTGTAGCTGCTGCTCCATAAGAGACTTATGATTTCCCTTCCATAAGCTGTTGGGCTGGGGCATGTGTACCTGTACCCCATGGTTTCACCAAGGACTACTTTTTATATTGTATAAAGTGATTTTTTTAGGTTCATTTGTTAGGTAGGTAAATTGCATGCTCCTGTGCTATTCAATAGACCAGTGGTCAACAGACAATGAAGAGGAGTCTCTGCTCCTCTTCACTTCCCGCTTTTCCGATGGTTCGGGCCAGCCCAAGTGATCAGGCCAGTAGAAAGGTAGCCCTATGTCGGCCTGCAGCCTGATCAGTGGGATACTGTTTGGGACTGGCCTCCATTAGGGTGAGTCTTTAACATTTCTTTTTAATGCAGTAATTTTTTTTTTTTCTATGATTGTATCATAAGTCATTGTATCAATTTGTATGGAAGATGATTTCTATTATGAATCCCTGTTTTAAATTACCTATAACATGATGAAATGAATTCATATGCTTAAAGGGGAAGGAAAGGCAAAGTCACTTGGGGGTGCCAAAATGTTAAGCACCCCCAAGTGACTTTAACCGCTTACCTTGTACCCCGGGCTGGTGCCCCTGTTAGGAGAAAATAGCACCAGCCCGGGGCACCTGGAGCGCAGCACTTCCTCCTTCCGCCTTCCACTTCCTAAACTGCCGGTGGCCGGGCATGCACAGTAGAGCGAAAAAGCCGACTTAAATGTTTAAGTTCGGCTTTTCACTCTACTGCGCATGCGCGCGCAGCGAAGCCGGAAGGAGGAAGCGCCGGCAGCTACCCCAGGCTGGTGCTGTTTTCTCCTGACAGCGGCACCAGCCCGGGGTAAAAGGTAGGCGGTTAAAGTCACTTGGGGGTGCCTAACATTTTGGCACCCCAAGTAACTTTACCTTTCTTTTTCCTTTAATTCTAGTATGTGTATTTCTTTAATACTGTTTGCTGCTTTTCTGATGTGTATCTCTGTTGCCTAATCAAAATCCCCACCCAATATCTTATTCTAATGGACAGGGCCCAATCTGTACCTAAGGGCTCTGGCACACGAGGGAGATTAGTAGCCTGCAACAAATCTCCCTTGTTGCGGGCAACAAATCTCCCCGATAAGACTTCCCACTGGCGAAAAAGTAAATCGCCGGTGGGATAGCATACACGGCGGCGCGAATTGCAACTTTGGCGATCGCGTCGCCGTGTATGCCATCCCACCGGCATTTTACATTTTCGCCAGTGGGATGTCATATCGGGGAGATTAGTCGCCCGCATCAAGGGAGATTTGTCGCAGGCGATTAATCTCCCTCGTGTGCCAGAGCCCTAAAGAAAGGCAGACTTGCGCTGCATTGTTTGTGGCTGCCATATCTCGCCAATAAACACTGCATTTACTTTGACTTCAAAGTTCAGCTGAATAACTTTAAACTTGAAAGCTAAACTAAAAACTGAAAAAAAATGTTAGTAATAGATGTTGTCTAGTTCATTGGGTAACCCTAAAGGTTGGCCATACATGGGCTGATTCTAGCTTCTGATATTGGTCCTTTAGACCAATTTGGCAGCTTATCTGCCCCTGTATGGGCACTAACGATGGGCCTCCCCAACAGTCATCTAGCCCAAAATTGTCCAGATCTCGATCGGGCAGGTTCGATGTTTCCATCTGATCTGACAGTGCCTATGCCCGCCATTCTAATTTGGTTGTTTGGCCCTGGGACCGAATTTGCCCAATATCACCTATATCGGGAGAAGATCTTCCCTTTTGTATGCATTGTAATTGCCACATATTTACACACACCAATCCAGAATAATCACAGGAAAATCTCCTTTTCCACTGAGTGCATACAAAAGGGAAGGTAATTTCAAGGCAATAAATCCAAGGTGTGTGTCATTGCCCTAAGGTTTACATGGGGCAAATTTAGTTACTGTTATGTTGTCACCAGTGACTATATTAAAGTAGGTAAAATGTATATGCATTACTGTAAGAGTGACTTCAACCAAAATGGTGAACAGGTCAGTAGCTTGCTGTGCAGCAGATTTTAAAAATTAGGTTGAAAAATTTTTTTTTTAATTGTTTGGCTGTATTGTAAGAAACTGTAACATTTTCAAATGTATAAAGTGCATTTTAATATTGGACCAATTTGCTTAGGTTTGAAGCAGACACCAGGATGTTCTAAAGTATCCCAAATTCTAAGGGGTGATTTATTATCTCTTTCTATACTATAAACCATTGTTACACAGATTAAAGTGTTCAGGAGGTTTTTGATAAATGGGGGAAAATATCCTTTAGGGCTCTGGTGCACGGGGAGATTAGTCGCCCGTGACAAATCTCCCTTTTTGCGGGTGACTAATCTCCCCGAATTGCCATCCCACCGGTGATTTACATTTTCGGCGGTGGGATGGTAGTTCGGGGTGATTAGTCGCCCACGAAAAGGGAGATTTGTCACGGGCGACTAATCTCCCCTTGTGCCAGAGCCCTTAGCGTCCCCAGCTCAATGTTTGTTAAACCTACCCCTAATTATTTATGGATTTTGTCATTATGTACTGACCACAACGCCACAGCCTCTCATTTCCCTCATTTGGTGAGGTCCCCAAACGAGTAGATCTTTTCCCAAAGTGCCCATTTTGAGGTGGGCGATACCAGGTCAGGCCAAATGATCAGATCATAATTGCCGCTATGTAGGCCTTTGGGTTGAGGACACCATTAGTGAGGAGGTCTGCCCCTTGATCCAATGGAGAATCAAACTGCCCTATCAGCAAGACCCAGTGGCCATTGGAGGGCCCCAGCTTTTATCAGCTGTGTATAGCTAAGACAAAAGAGGTGAATGAGTTTCCTTTCAAACATGAAGGGACACCATTGGCAGTAGCGCACAACTTGCTGGCAGCAGGGAATAAATTGGGCACATGGAGAATTGGCTCTGCTGGTTTCAGCCTGAGAGAAGCGGATCTGCTCTTGTACACCACTCCATTGATCTGCATAGCATCGACTTGCAGGCACAGGCAGCGGATCGGGGGTCAGCCCCCCAACGTGAAAGCAGGCCTCTGATCCACTTCGCTGTGTGGGCTTGCAAGCGAGCGGATGCTGTACAAATCAATGGAGTGGCATACAAGAGCGGATTTCCTTCTCTCAGGCTGGAAGGATACACCAGGCTGAGCTTTGAAATGCTGGAGTAGCTGCGCATAGAAACTAGCGGCATTGGTACAATTGCACAAGGAACTTGCACGGGTCATACCATCTTAGTAAATACACTAGCTCTTCTCAACCATTCATTTTAGTAGAGTTTGCAAATGATTACATTTCTTAGCACTGCCGGCTTCATCAAGGACACCCAGTTAAAAATGTTTGAATTGTAACATTATGTGCAGTCTCCATCTGTTCTAATCTGGGCTCCACCTTGCCTCTGACTTCATGGGATTGGTTATAGAGCTCAACTAATACCTGAGGTAAAAGTACTGTGACTTTACAAACAGATAATCCATCTTTGTTTCTGTATTGTTCATTGCTTTTTATGGAAAGTATTTTCTGCAGCAATCTTCTTTCCTCTATAGATTAAGTAACTGCAATGGGGTGGGAAGGTTTGGGTTATGGGGAATATCTGCCAACTCATTGAACGTGTTTTTTAATTTCCCATGAACAGATTGAGGACGCTTCATCTATTTCTCTGGCCCAGCTAACTAAGGTATATATATTACACATTGGCAACTACCTGTGTCATAATGTACTTCTATAAACATAATCCTTCTGTACAATTGGCCTGAATATTCTCCTTCGGTCATACATGGTGTGTGTAGTAGTGTCCTGTAAAGAGTAGCAGCCAGTCTCAGAACCGAAAGGAAAAATGGAGCCCCCCCCACCAGGCACCATAATCCATTTTCACAGCAAAGAAAATAAAATGCTGAAGCTGTCGGCACCAAGAAATCTACTCCTTAACCCTTTGGTGGGTTTTTTTTTCCTACCCCCAAGAATTTTTTCCATCCATTTTAAGAAGAATGGCATTTTACATTATATAACCTATGGACTAGTCTGGTTCAATCCAGGATGATGGAGTTACCGCATTTAATTCTTCAGCAGCTCTAAATGTCAACTCTTCGTTTTATAGATATGTTCCTCGGAACTATTGTTTTGCTGGCGTGACGTGGATTATTGCTAAAACGTCACACTAAATTGCCAGCGCACACCTCAGTTCTTAAGGGTTTGCTTCCCCTTTACTTTATGGACAATTGAAGTTGATTTCATTGTGACAATTAAAACGTCATGCCTGAAACTGAGCGTACTTTAGTGCTGTTAGACTTTTATATGCACTTTTTCTCACCATTTTTACCTTTTTACCGGGTTTATCGCAGCTTTATGATCTGTAAATGGTTTAATAGTGAATTCCTGTCTGTAATAATGACGTCTGTAATAAAATCTTCAACCTGTGAGCCTGTTCTTTGAATGAATGCGGAGCTCATCCACAATGCCACCAGTCTCACAGATGCCACTGTTTAGGCCATGTTTATACATGTCATTTTTAACTACTGAAATTCTCCATAGGGATTTCCTTTTGCTTGATCTACAGTTTAACGCGACAAATTTTGTGTATGAAATTATGTTGGTACCTGAGCATGTTTTAATTTAGCCCCAAATTATACAATGAAAGTTTAATACAGTTCAACGTAATTGCCCTCGTGGGCTTATTGGATTAAAGTAGAACTGGGAATTTTACAAATTGCTTAAGTATAGTAGTAATGTTTAAAGGGCAAGGGAAGGCCTTTCTCTTTGATCTAGGATGGCAATTCTCTGGTGAAAACGTACTGGTTTGGAGTAATTCTAAGGGATAACTGCACCACTGTCTATACACCATTTACCAATTGTTCCCTCTGTCACCCCAGGGTGGCACATTCCCTCTATAGTGAATATTGTAACATAACTTAATAGCGAGCATCCATTGGCCAGGGAGGCACAAACAATCATGGGAAATGAGTAAAGATGCCACTACAGGCTGAAAAGTAAACATTATATTTACTGGGGGGATGCATTAATAATGGACGCCTTTAATGATTATGCAGTGCCTTTTCTATTCTATAACGATTTAAGAGATTTATTTTATAGTTTATATAGTTCGTGATTGTAGGGTTTCTCAGCCTAGCCTGTTTTTTTCCACTTGCAACTGACACTGTGGTGCTGGGAGTCACTGACCAATTTCAGCTGCTCTGATTGGCTCATTCCAGCAGTTTGCAGGGTTTGTAGTAAAAAACAATGTTTAATAACCCCTTGATATAAAAAGCTAAGAGAAATGAATACTTTATTAATATTAAGCATCTACTGTTGGAATATATATGTTGAAATCAGTTTCTGTTTTAATTTGTTTTTGGAAATACATTTGCTTTTACAATTCGCAAACTGCAACTCTTTACAGTTTACTCTTTTACTATTTTTTAAGGGTAAGGTCGGACTAAGGAATTTTCTGTAAGTAAGCTTGCATTCCTTTTGTCTTTGGTTTAGGCTTAGTTTTGCCATCATGGCAGAGGGCACGTCATTTGTATGGCTTGTTACTGATCTTTGTATGTTTTGCTCTGTGATTGCTATATAACTTGTACAACTGAAATGTTAGGAAGCAGGTTCTTTTAGGAACCTTACATAATAAATTGTGCTTTTTTTTCCCCCCGATCTTCCCATTTAATGTGCTTGGCAGTTTATACACATGTTCAACCTTTAAAAGCAGATGAGAAACAAGAGCCTTGCCTTGTCTTTGTATTCACTCTACACCACGTGGTATAGTGGAACCAATTATTTGTTGGGTTGGGCTTGTACTTCAAAGCCACTCACTAGTACCTGCAGAGCAGCTTTCAGAATTGCCCGTTTCTAGTCCCAACATTTAGGTGCTCACTCCCACCTATCTCCATAACATGGTTCTGACCATATGATTTGGCCACAAGTACTGTACAGCACCTGGGATATCTAAGAGTAAATATGCACCCATCATAGAAGGAAAGCCACTTTTGGCCCTTATTTGCTGATTTTCAATCACTGAATGAGAGATCTGCATATTGGATGCGGATATGGGCTTAGTAGTATGGCTTTTACTTGAGGGCGACTGTGCTGATCTACTGACAACTCATAATTGTTTTACCCTATTCTGACCTTGGTTGGAACCTTCCAGTTCCCGTGGGACCACATCTAACTGTTGGACATACCCATATTAAGCTTTTTTTACTATGCAGAGAAAAATGATTTAGTGACTACCCATCCAGACATCCAGAAATATTTTAGGCAATTCAGCAAACATTTGATCTTCAAGGGGAACCTGTCAAGCCAAATTTACACTGCTCACACCTTGTAAAGATGGAATTTAATGTTACGCCAGAGTTGGGGGGGCATTCCCGAGGTTGGGTAATACTGCCCTAAGCAACACAATAGCAACATCTAAATCCAACTACTTTACCTTTTGATCAAAACAAACCTGACTGGAATGTGTGTCCCTCTTTTCTACCTAGAAAACAGCTAAAGGTTCACTTATTTTCCATCACTGGCTAGTCTGACCCATATTAGTAGTTCTGTTGTTAGAATTGTATAAACATGGCCTAAAACATTTCAGGTTTAATCCTCACTGGGCTAAGTTCCCATATCCCTGGCACCGAGAGGTTAAACAGTGGCTCGTTAATCAGAAGACTCCAAAATCTGATTGTATGGCCCAAGGAGACTCCATTTTCTCTCCTGCCTCATTCTCCATCCTGGACAGTTCTGTGGAACAGCAGAAAGTTGGTGCTAATGCTGCTCTTTACAGGACTAAGTGTGTGAGTGCTTGTGTCTGGAGGCTTCCAAAGCCACTCTTCTATCTACTAACATTTCTTTTCCAAAAAAATTACCTGTCAAACAGACGGCAAATCTGGTCGAAGCCAATGCTTCTGAAGAGGATAAAATCAAAGCAATGATGTCCCAGTCTGGTCACGAATATGATCCCATCAAGTAAGTTCTCATGATAGTGTTTCCCAAAGACTTTGCAGCTCATCAGGGGTAGCAATGCTGCAATAAAGCCAATTTTTCTTATTTCTCTCAGCTATATGAAAAAGCCGCTAGGACCACCCCCACCGTCCTACACTTGTTTCCGATGTTTGAAGCCTGGGCATTACATCAAGAACTGTCCTACAAATGGGGTAAGTCTACTACCTACCTATTGCCCAAAGAATTCTGATATTCATGCAGACGTACAAGGCCAAACTCTATGGTGTCTGACCCATATGATCAATACAGTATGTAGAGCCATCCACAGTATGGCTGCCTTTCTATCATTCTGTTTGTTTAATCTTTGGCAGCACAAACAGTTCGAACATTATGTAGGGAAGAGGAGCTATGACTTCTCTTCATCTCATCTGTCAATGCTTCATGCAGTGTCCATACACTGAAAGATCTGCTCGTTTGGCAAGGTTGCCAAACAGCAAGCATATCTTTCCCCCCAATATACCAACCTTGAGGCGGGCGATATTAGATTGATCCAATTTCTTGAAAGATAATATCATATTGAGGGTATGTAGGCCATCTAGGCATCAATAAGCCAATGTGCTTCTTCCCCTAAAAGGATTTTTAAACCTGCCAGATAAACCTGGATGCTTCTTGGCCAGATTTTAGTCAGGTAGGCCCATATGAGGGCCCTAGATGTGGGGCTGTAAGTGTATGTATAGCTTTTATTGGCCTGTGTATGACCACCTTTAAACATTAAGTCATCATCTTTAGGCCACCATAGACTCATTTTTATTTTATTGGTAGCATGTATGCCTAATGCATGTAATTCTCTCATGGCATAGGGAAGAAAATAGCTTTAAAGGAACAGTAACACCAAAAAATTAAAGTGTATAAAAATAATATATTATGTACTATTGCCCTGCACTGGTAAAAGTTGTGCGTTTGCTTCATAAACACTACTACAGTTTATATAAATACCCTGGTGTGTAGCCATAGGGGCAGCCATTTAAATTGAAAAAAGGAGAAAAGGCACAGGTTACTAAGCAGATAACCGATAAGTAGCAGATTCCCATTGTATTCTACACAGTTATCTGTTATCTTCTTATGTAACCTGTGCCTTTTCTCCTTTTTTCAATTTACATGGCTGCCCCCATGGCTACACAGCAGCTATTTCTATTAACTACAGTAGTCTTTCTGAAGCAAACACACAACTTTTACCAGTGCAGGGCAACAGTACATTATATTTTAATTATTTTAAAGCATTTTTATTTTTTAGTGTTACTGTTCCTTTAAAGGAACAGTAACACCAAAAAAATTAAGTGTAGTTTTAATATAATGTACTGATGCCCTGCACTGGTAACAGTTGTGTATTTGCTAAAGAAACCCTACTATAGTTTATATAAATAAGCTGCTGTGTGGGGGCAGCCATTCAAGCCAGAAATAAAGGAGAAAAGGGACAGGTTCCATAGCAGATAACTGATAAATCACTATTGTTTTCTACTGAGGTTATCTGCTATGTAACTTGCCCCCATGGATACACATCAGTGTTGTTCATATAAACTATAGTAATGTTTCTGAGGCAAACACACCAATTGTACCAGGGCAGGGCACCATATTGCAATTACATTTATACACATTTTGTTACTGTTCCTTTAGCTACTTCAGGTATCCCCAACCTTTTTTACTTGTGAGCCACAATTAAATATAAAGAGAATTAGGGAGTAACACAAGCATGCAAAAGGTTCATGGGGATGCAAAATGTGGGCAGTGATTAGCTACTGGTAGCCTATGTGTGAACTAATAGCCTCTAGAAAGCTCTATTTGGTAGTACATCTGGTTTTGATGCAACTAAAACTTGCCTCCAAGCCAGTAATTAAAAAAAAAAAAAAAAAAAAAAAAAAAAACACCTGCTTTGAGGCCACTGGGAGCAACATCCAATGTGTTGGTAAGTAACATGTTGCTTGCCAGCCAATGGTTGGGGATCACTGAGCTACTGTGTATATATGTGCATTTGGTTCATTTGGAGATGTAACTTCATGCACTTTGGCCTTTTTTCAACACATCTTAACTATCTTGTTTTGTGTAACCGTGCTCATTTATGTGAACAGCTATTGTGTATTGTTTCAGGACAAAAATTTTGAATCTGTTCCTCGAATCAAAAAGAGCACTGGGATTCCTCGTAGCTTTATGGTCGAGGTGGAGGACCCTAATATGAAGGGAGCCATGCTTACAAACACTGGGAAATATGCTATACCAACCATAGATGCGTAAGTAAAACATTCTGAATGTGCCATTGGGATCTCTTTGAGGCTGTGGGCTGGGGGATATTGAGCATCATTTCCTTTCTTTGTAACCTTATTCCATCCCCCTGCTTCTAATGTGACTTTTCATTGCCCTCCACATTCTTTACTTACAACTAGGGGGATATTGGGCATGTAAACAGTAGCATTTTATTTTTCTGAAAGTTTTATCTCAAAGGCATGAGATGGCCTCGGTGTGCTCCTGTTCATCTATTCTTTAACTACATGCTGGCGTGAAACAAGAATGCAATATAAGCCAACAAAACATTTTAATATTCTCGTACAGAGTGGCGTATGCTATAGGGAAGAAGGAAAAACCTCCTTTCCTTCCGGAGGAACCCGCTTCTTCTTCCGAAGATGAAGACCCTATTCCTGATGAATTGCTGTGTCTTATCTGTAAAGATATGATGAGTGATGCCGTTGTTATCCCTTGCTGTGGGAATAGTTACTGTGATGAATGTAAGTATTGATGAACATTCCTTTTTGATATTTTTAATGTATAACACCACCATATACCTCAAATATATAGATTACATAAATATAGTGACTGATACAGAGTGTAAAGAGGGCCATGCTCTTAGAAGCAAGGGCACTGGCATAGAGGGTGGATTGTCAGCTTGCAGTAACCTGGCCATACATAGGCTGATACTAATTGTATACTTGGCCGCTCATGACTTAGCTGGCAGCATGTTGGTCCATGTATGGGGCTTGGATAGATATCAGTGTGATATTGCATATCATGTGAGGGCTGCATCAGGCCATTGATACTCTCCTCTGCTGATGGGCAGGCCCAGATTTGTGGAGAGGCCACAAAGGCCCGGGCCTAGGGCGGCAGAAACCTGGGGGCGGCATGCCGCCCAGCCGCACAATAATCTCAAAATTTCTGCTCCCGTACGGAGCAATGGGGACTTCTCCCCACTGCTCCGTATGCACTTTGGCCCACGGCGCATGCGCACTTGCTTGCCCCCCCGCTGTTTGCGCATGCGCGCACCAACCCGCCTGCGCACTACCGCTGGTCAGGCACGACGCACGCATGCGCACTGGGGGGGGTGGGGGGGAGGCCTCGGACCTGGGGGTGGGGGACGGGACCTGTGACCGGGGGCGGCCTGGGGACGGGGAGTTTTGAAATCCGGCCCTGCTGATGGGGTCCATGTGTGATCCAACCAGTAGTTTAGGGACTGGATTAACAGATCAGTCCAATTTGATCCATTCTAATTTGGTGAGGTTTATGGCCAACTTTAGATGTGTTCATCTTTTGCTAATTGAAGTATAAGAAATTCTTGACAAAGTCAGCTCAGAGTTATAGCAAAACTATCAGGGCAAATCCATGCAGATGATACTGAAAATCATAGCGTGTTGCTCTCTTGTTCTGATCAGGGATTCTTCCCTGTCGGGGGCCTTATGTACATACAGTGCATTGCAACCATCCTGTGTTCTTGGGCCTTTACTTGCCCCTTAAGCGGCTTGGAAATGTAGCTGTGTTTCCAGTGCAGAATTCTATGAGGAAAAGCAAAATAGAAACAGTGTAGAGAGAGAGTGCTGCCCATGATATATGTATTACACTATCACTCCCTTGTGATAAATGTGTATAAATCTGAAGGTACCACGTGCAGATTCTATATATCATTCTTACTTCAACTGTTTTTCATGCAGGTATACGCACTGCACTACTGGAATCTGAGGATCATATCTGCCCCACGTGTCACCAGCCAGATGTGTCTCCAGATGCATTGATTGCCAACAAATTCTTACGCCAGGTACCATAGGAATTCTAATTCTCATTTTATGATTGGCTCTTTATCCTAACCAAAGAGTGTGTGTATGTTAAAGTGGCTGTAGGACTGGCCAGACCAGGGATGACTTGCTTAAAGGGGAGGGCATTGCTTGGTATTTTAATGCATAGAATGTCTTAATTTTTTATATATAATATTATAAAAAAAAAAAAATCTTGCTAATGGATATAGGTCTGTGCTTTTAACTATTTATAGCTTTATTGGTTTTTAATTTCAAGCACAAACAGTTCTCCAGGGACAAACCTGAAAAATAGCACTGTTTGTGCTCGAAATGTTGAATTTCTTTCAATAAAACTTTTGTTTTTTACATAGTCCCAGCGAGTGTAGTACACCCAGGCAGCTGACTAGTATATTTTGATGGGTTGTGCTCCTCTCTGCTCCTGTATATAGATCTGTTATAATAAGAGACAGAGGGTATATGTGTATATGTTATAATTAGAGCTTGTGTATGTATGGACATGTATGTGTATATATAATATGTTATAAGGGGAGAGAGAGTGAGTATGGAGCCATTATAATATTTATAGTGCTTGAACTGGAATTGCTTCATCATGGCTGCACCATGCAGACCAACCATATTTAATCTGTTTTTTTTATTTATTTATTTATTTTTTGTCCTCTTTGATTTAGGCTGTGAACAACTTTAAAAATGAAACTGGTTACACAAAAAGAATCCGCAAACAGCAGTCTGCTTCATCTCAGCGTCAGCCATTGCCAGCCGCGTCTTCAAGCAAAGCATTGCCTCCTTCACGTCCACTGACCTCTCGCCAGCAGGACCCTCTCATAGCTCCTGCTGCATCCACACCTGCTGCCAATCCGGCTCCTGCTAGCACTGCCCCAAGCCAGCCAACAGCAACTGCTGCAACTCAAGCCAATCCTGCTGCTGCTGCTCCTCCTGCTGCTCCTCTTCCTGCTGCTTCTGTGCCTCCCCGGGCTGTCTCTCCAACAGACCCACCTCCTGCACTGCCGTTACCTGCCCCCAAAGAGAGAGAGAAACCAGAACCTTTATTTCAGTAAGTTTCTCGTTGCACCGCCATGTATCATGTAATCTAAGAATGCACTGGTCCCACTGCATTTCAGCCCCACATATCGCAACTCTAAATGTCATGTAAGCTACATATTCCTCACACTAACTTGGCTACCACTAAGATTTAATAGATGGCCTTGATAAAGCAACCTGCAATTCTTTGTAGACTAGTCCCATTCTCATTGAATTCTGTCAATTGTACATTCTCTCCTTACAGAACAGTCCTTAATTTTTCCTTTTTCCCCACATTTTAATTTCCACACAGCAGTCATGAAAAGGTTAACGCTCGGTCCAATTCTTCCTCGTCTGCCCCTGTCACTACAGCAAGTTGCTTGCCCTTATCAAACGCATCTCATCTGGGAGAGAAGGTAAGTGTCTTGCAGAACTGTTATTGGTCAGTTTATAGTTACAGAACCCTTGCACCCACTCCCCCCACCCTCCTGATAAATGTAGGGTTAAAACAGCAGTTCCCAAACTCTGAGCTTGGCATCCATCGCAGGCCTGGAGCAGTGGCAGTGTGTGCTCAGGTTAAAGCCCACTTAGGAATAAATACTATTTGCTCCCCTAAAACACTTAAAGACCCAAATTAAAGACTTGGCTTAGGTGAGAGAAGGGGTGAAAACTTATTTTATGTCCTAGATATTCCCAGAGCTGTGGCTTAATGACTGATGCACCCATGTTTTCCTATATCTGTAACCTTGTTCTGAGCTTAACAATGCCCTTTACCCTTCCTAAGATGCCTGAGCAGAGAAGTCCAGTAAACGCTGGTTTAAAAGAATTGGGGTGGTAGTGTGTGAATTGCCTAATTTGTTTCTGGAAACTCTTGATGTTTGCTGCGAATTATATTCAAAATTGTATTTTTCAGGGCTTCCATGTTCCTGTGCTTGGCCAGTTACCATCCCTAGTGCATTCTCACCCAGCACTACGTAAGTATTGAGATCCAATAAAACAGCAATGTATCATAATGTATGGGCACTTGGCACCGCCTTGCAAAGTTGTGATTGTGCCTTTATTCCATCTGCACTCCATGCCTTCATAAGCAATGCTATAAATTGTCACTTTAGATCAGCTTGTAGATTAAAACCCATGGTTTCTTAAATTCAATACTTAGTATTTTGAATTGGCTTATAACTAAAAAAGTGTTGGACAGAAAGTCACCAAGTCATAAATGCAGGTTTCACCACTTTGGGTACAAACAATTCTATATATATATTTTTATTGGATGAAGACCTGATCCCATATCCTCTAGGCAGCTGAATAGTATCATTGGTTTAAAAGCATAGATATCCATTTCATATAGGAGCTTTTGGAGGCTCTGGAGTGTGCTCCATGTATGGCTTTGTACATTCTTGTCACAAAATGTGCTTATGTCTTTGTTGCCTTGTTCTTATGAATTGCTTACCTTCCCCTTTCTTTCACACAGCGCCACTTTTGAGAACCAATATTCACAGACTTTCTGCACCAAGACCACTCTTGGGATGGGATAGGTAAGTATTCACATATCCAAGCATCATCTTTCTATGCAATTGAGTCCATAACACATTGCTTTGCCGAGAAACATTTATTGGCAGGTAAAGCCCTAAAGCCGGCCATACACACACACCGCTAATCTTGTACGAAACCTCGTTTGTACGATGTTCGGTGCGTGTATGGCAGCTCGTTGGGGCGACCAATATCCCAAAAGGCTGCAGACATCGGTCGACTTGTTGATCGGCCAGATTAAAAGATTTTGATGGCACCCAAGCAAAATGTTCAGGGCTGAATCAGCAGGAGGTAGAAATCCTGTTGTTTCTACCTCGATATCTGACGATTCAGCCCTGAACGTCAGTGGAGGGTGGGAAAGATTGAAATTGCTATGTGAATAGCCACCTTAAGGCTGTTTCCAGTTTTTGGTCATGGGCTCATGGGATTTTGTGTTGGAGCAGACAATCGTGAGAGATTACTGTAGGTGTATAACATTGTTTACTAGTTCTTAAAACCTATTCAAGGCTAGTATCATATTGAGACTTTGATTCCAGTATTCAGAAAGTGCTACAAATTATTCTACCATGCCAGAATGTAGCGTCTCGTTGCTAATAAATGCATTTTTCTGCATATTGCTTAATGTTTGTCATATTAAAAAGGGCTAAACCTAATTATGGATGTTATATCTGTATTTCCTTTCTTAACCAAAATATTGGACAGTCTTAATCGGGGCCGGCATCCACACAATGATCGTCCGCCTAGAAACCAGAATCCCTCCCTTGGATCATCAGGACCTGCTTACGTTCATACGCCTCCACCTCCTTTGTTTCCACCACCGCCCCCCCATGGGCTGTCGCTGCCACCTGGAGTACCACCGCCGCAGTTCCCACCACAGTTTCCACCTGGTCAGCCTCCAACTGCTGGTTATAGTGTTCCACCTCCGGGCTTCCCTTCTGCTCCTGCTACTCTGTCTGCTCCATGGGTGGCTCCAGCAGTGCAAAGTGCACACACCGGAGCCTTACAGACGCCTTCATTGGCACCCCCATTGTCAAAAGAAGAGTTCTACAGAGAGCAGCGTCGGCTAAAAGAAGAGTGAGTAGGGGGCCTTCCCTTTATTTCCTACAAATATCTGTTAAACAAGCCCATTCTTGGGCCTACTTTCATTTCATTTTTACTTGCCACAATTTACTAACAAACCCCATAAAATTCAGCTTGGTTTAATTTTCTGTTTGATTTTCTAGAGAAAAAAAGAAATCGAAGCTCGACGAGTTTACCAATGATTTTGCCAAGGAACTTCTAGAATATAAAAAGATTCAGAAAGAGCGCAGACGGTCCTATTCCAGGTCAGGCATTTTACATAAGCTGCTACCAGTTACAAGTAATGTTTAACCCCTCTGTATGTATAAATTCCACTGACTGTTGGAGGTGCTGAGAGTTGGCTCCTAACATCTTAACAGTTGCTGATTTTTAACCCCAGTCGTGTTATGTTTTATTTTTAATCGGAATGTGCTTTTCCCTCTAGATCGAAATCTCCATTCTCTGGATCATCATATTCTAAAAGTTCCTACTCTTATTCAAAATCAAGATCATGCTCTTCACGTTCACGATCCTACTCTCGATCCTTCAGCCGTTCTCGCTCCCGCTCTTTTTCTCGATCCCCTTCCTATCAGAGGAAACCTCATTCAAAAGGCCGCCCCCGTTCTAGAAGTAGATCTCATGGATACCCTCGCTCCAGATCTAGATCTCCATCATACAGACGTTATCACTCTCGTTCTAAGTCCCCAGTATACAGACTTCCTTCCCCAACCAAGAGGGTGGTGCCTCAGACGGAGGGTGAACGTAGCTACTTCAACAGATATCGTGACATACCTCCCTATGACATCAAAGCAATGTATGGAAGGCAACCTAACGTTCGAGATACTTATGATAAAGATCAATACAGAGAGTGGGAAAAGTACAGGGACTGGTATGAAAAATATTATAAAGACTGTGCAATTAATGCAATGCCAAGACAGAGATCTCCCATGAACAGAGATAATTTCTCTCCTAGCCGATATGTTATTCCCCCACAAGCTCGAAGGGACAATTCTCCATACAATAGAGGTCGCAGAGAAGAATATACAACATTTACACACAGAGGTCGTACTTTAGGTGGCAGTTACCAAGAAAAACTACTGCCCCGTGACGCTCATATTGTAAAGGATGTTAGAAGATCCAAAGAAAAAGAGAGTGCTAGTCTTATTGGAGACTCCAAAGGAAATAAGCACAAAAAACATCGAAAGAGAAGAAAGGGGGATGAAAATGAAGGGTTTTCAAAAGTTGAGGCACTTTCTTCCAGAAGGACTCGAGATCTGCATGGAGACGATATAAAAAGAGCAGAACCAGTGTTTGTACCCTCAAGCAAAGATGATGCCACACCAGTGAGAGATGAACCAATGGATGCAGAGTCCATTGCTCTCAAACCCCTGTTGGAAAAGGATAAACGAGAGAGACCAAAAGTAAAACAAGAGAAGACCAAGCGCAAGCCTGATGGAAACCAGTCCAAAAAGGAGAGCACCTCCAAGGTAGTCAAAGTTGAGAGGGGAGCTGGGGATGGAGATAAGGATAAGTCTACAGTGAATGAGCCACCAGCCAAGAAGATCAAAGAGGAGTCTCAAAAGGGTGAAAGCACCAAAAACCCATTACCACAGAAGGACGATAAAGCAGCTTTGCTACCACGGAAGGTGCATCTAAAGATGATCAAGGAAAACCAGGATGGCAAACAAGCAAAAGAAGACAAACCCAAGAAAGACCATACAAAACAAGACAAAGCTCCTAGCAAAGATGAGAAAACCAAAAAACCTACAGAGAAACCCAAGCCCACTGAGCCCAAATCGGAGAAACGCAAGAGGAAACCAGATGACAAACTCTCAGATAAGGAGCAAGAAAAGACCACTTTGAAAAACTCCAAACCCCAGCCTGCTGAGGCTGCAAAGCCTTCAACCTCCAAAATTAAGTCTGAGGTAGAAGTACAGAAACCTGAAAAAATCCCCGAAAAAGAAAAGGACAGAGAAAACAAGGAAAAAGAAAAGGACAGAGAAAACAAGGAAAAAGAAAAGGACAGAGAAAACAAGGAAAACAAGGAAAAAGAAAAGGACAGAGAAAACAAGGAAAAAGAAAAGGACAGAGAAAACAAGGAAAAAGAAAAGGACAGAGAAAACAAGGAAAACAAGGAAAAAGAAAAGGACAAGGAAAAAGAAAAGGACAAGGAAAAAGAAAAGGACAAGGAAAAAGAAAAGGACAAGGAAAAAGAAAAGGACAGAGAGAACAAGGAAAAGGACAAGGAAAACAAGGAAAAGGACAAGGAAAAAGAAAAGGACAAAGAGAACAAGGAAAAAGAAAAAAACAAAGAGAACAAGGACAAAGAAAGCAAGGAGAAAGAAAAGGACAAGGAAAAAGACAAAGAAAACAAGGACAAAGAGAAGGACAAAGAAAACAAGGAAAAGGAGAAGGCAGTGTCCACAACTGGCAAAAAAATTAAACTGAACCGAGAAACTGGGAAGAAAATAGCAAGCACTGAACCCAGTGGCCCCCCAGATGATAAGGATAAAGCTGAACCCGCGACTGCAGTAAAATCCAAAGCAGACCGTGTGAAGGGGAAGATTAGAAAGAAAGTCCCAGCTCCAGATGGTTCTGGCTCCACTTTAGTAGATTATACTAGGTAAGTCACTAGCACATTTTTTTGAAGAGAAAAGTATTTATCTTGGGGCACATGGAGCAGATGATCTGCTCTTCTAGTTATTGAACGTCTATGAATATTGCTTTTATTTAAGATAAAAGATGGTCTTCCTGTTATAGTTAGGGCAGGTGGTCTGATATAGACAGAATAAAAACCATGTGACCTCTCAACCTCGACAATGGGGAAACCACAGTTTGGAAAACCCAAAAAGATATTTATTTTTAAAAATATAGTATAGTTACCATGACAAAGGGAATGTTTATAGCAACTTTAAAGGGATTAATGTCATAAAAGGTGCAAAGTTTGCTCCTGGTCTGATAAGCCATAGCAACCACCAGATGTTGACTTTCAGACAGCAGACAAAGAGCAGATTGGTTGCTATGGATTACAGTAACTGGAGTAAACTTTGCACCTTTTTATTATGCCCTAAAATGTCAGTGTTCTTGCTTGCACAGATACAATCATAACTGTGTTTTTTTTTTGTTTTCTTTTGCCTGTGTCGTGCAGTACAAGTTCCACTGGAGGAAGCCCTGTGCGGAAGGGAGCAGAAAAAGTGGACACGAAGAGAACCGTTATAAAGACAATGGAGGAATACAATAATGACAATACTACTCCAGCGGAAGATGTGATCATTATGATTCAGGTTCCCCAGTCCAAGTGGGATAAGGATGACTATGAGTCTGAAGAGGATGAAGCCAAGGGTTCACAAGATGCTTCAAGCACTGGGAAGCCCATAAGTAGTGTAGTGACAAATGTTAGTGCTAAACCTTTATCCATTACTACCCCAGCTGACAAAGACACATTGCCTACGGAAAAGCTCAAGTCGTCCCGGGACCAGACTAATGAAACTCATCCCCAAGATACCAAACCTTCAAAAGAGCTTTCAACATCTAGCACCAGGAGTAAAGCCAAGGAAAAGGACAGCCCTGCTGCTTCTGAGAAAGAATCATCTGAAAAAAGGAAGGTAGAAGGCAGCTCTGAACGCAGTAGCCGTCAGTCTTCTAAAGAGAGGCAGTCAGAAAAGCAAGAATCAAGTCGTAGCTCCTCCAGCAAGGACTTCACCCCCAACCGTGAGAAGAAGTCAGAGCATTCTGACAGCAAGGACAGGAAGCTGGAGCATGAAACCAGAGAAAAGGATAAGAAATCAGAGCATGACAGCAGAGATCGAAAGCAAGAGCACGACGGCAGGGATCGAAAGCAAGAGCACGACGGCAGGGATCGAAAGCAAGAGCACGACAGCAGAGATCAAAAGCAAGAGCATGACAGCAGGGATCGAAAGCAAGAGCATGACAGCAGGGATCGAAAGCAAGAGCATGACAGCAGGGATCGAAAGCAAGAGCGTGACAGCAGGGATCGAAAGCAAGAGCAGGACAGCAGGGATCGAAAGCAAGAACATGACGGCAGAGACAAAAAGACAGAGCATGACGGCAGAGACAAAAAGACAGAGCATGACGGCAGAGACAAAAAGACAGAGCATGACGGCAGAGACAAAAAGACAGAGCATGACGGCAGAGACAAAAAGACAGAGCATGACGGCAGGGAAAAGGACAAAAAGCAAGAACATGATAGCAGGGATAAAAAACCAGAGTATGATGCAAAGGACAAGAAGCCAGAGCATGAAAGCAAAGATAGGGAAAAGAAAGCCGAGCACGAGAGCAAGGATAGGGATAGTCGGCAGGAGCACGACAGCCGGGATCACAGCAGCTCTAAGAGGCGAGAAGAGAAGAAAAGGGAGTCTTCCCCAAAAGGAAAAGATTCATCCTCCTCCAGTTCCCAAAAGGTCAAAGCCAAAGACACTCCGACAGAAACCTCTAGGAAACGTACAGTCGATGCCCGGCGGGGCAACTCCAGCCCACCTCGAGAGCGCAAGCCACGGGCAGAGCAAAAGGCCTCTGACACCAAACACTCTCCTGGTGAGCAGAAATCTGCTGAGAAAAGCAAAGAAGTAAGTAAAGAGAAAATATCCAAGGCAAAAAGTACAGAAGAATTGAGTGAGAGTAAAGCTTCTCACTCTAAACGCACGTCACCAGAGACCAAGACAGACAAGGACATGAGTGACAGGGACACTAAAGGAAAGGTCCCTCAAAACCGCTCCTCTCGACTCTCCTCTGACCTTACGAGAGAGACTGACGAGGCCTCCTTTGTACCAGATTACAATGAGAGTGACAGCGAGGGGTCGGTAAAGCAGGAAGATGCTTCTGTGCCCCCAAGCAAAGTCAATGACAAACCTGCAGCGGAAAGTACAGAACCAGTCGACTCCAGTTTACCTGCCACTGCCCACAGCAGCCCAAGCGGCAGTCGCAGCCACAGCCCGGCAGAGTCGCTCACGCATAGCCGCAGCAGCAGCCCCAGCTCTGCAGGCAGCCCGGACCGGAAACGGAGGAAAAAGGAGAAGAAAAAACACAAGAAGCATAAGAAACACAAGAAGCATAAGAAGCACACGGGCAACGACTCTGAGACTGAAAAGGGCCAGAAACACAAACACAAAAAGAAAAAGTCCAAGAAGAGCAAAGACAAGGAGGTGGAGAAAGAGGAAGCCAAACCCCCTGCGTGATTTCAAGCCCCACCCCTGGGGCGGGAACCTTTGCAGAGACACTTGTATCGGCCTTTTTTTTTTTGTTTTGCATTCAACAAATACAATCTCTTCTCTGTAAATAATGGAAAAAAAACGGTGCCACACTTAATATATTAAGGATTATTTGACTTTACTGCAGAGCTTTATCAAGTGAACCTTTCCTTCTTTTTTTCTTTTTGTACAGAGGTTTACATATTGTGACCATATTAGGACATAACTTGGCTTTCATTCACATTTTGTTTCCATCTTGGGCATTCTGTGTTTGCCCATGAAATGGGCGGAAATCACTGTACTGTGAAAAAAAAAATCCTCACTCGCTTTTTCTTATGCCGAACTGCCTGGTCAATTGGAACGGGTGCTGCTGTACATGGGAAGCGTTTTATAGAAACTGTTATAGGAGAACGGAAAGTTAGAAATGGACTGATTCTCTACAGGGGCTGATTGGATCATTTATTGGGGGGGCTCCTGAAATCCTGTCCTACCGAATATCCACCAGGCATGTTAGTAATTAGTAAATCCCATTGGATAAAGACCACAGTGCCACGTTGATGTGGTCCTTTTAGCTCTGCATAGGCCCATTGAGATCCAAAACTTGTCACCATATGAGTGGATCTTAGTTTATTGCCAGCTCAAGCGGCATTTTGATTGCTCTTCATTTTTATGGTTTTTGAATTCTTGGCTTTCAGATTCTAGCTGTAATTTAAAATGCTTTCTGGTTGCCAGGGGTCTCAGACCCTAGTAACCTATTCAATGGATTGACTGTAAAGCTTTATTGCTTATTTGTTCATGATAAATTACACCCCAGCAACCTGAAAGCAGTGTAAATCCAAACCCCAGAGAGGCAAAAGGTTAAAGGGGAACTTTATGAAACAGATTATGCCCTCTAGAGTTTGGGGTATTTTTATAATAGTAACAGTTCCTCTTTAATTGAAAAAAACTGTTGAAAATGAGGACCAGGAGCAGATCTTTAGGGCAATCGCCACCATATTATAAATGTGAGCTGCCCCTTTAAAAGCAAATGTTTCTGTTAAGGATGACTGACATTTCTTGAAATGTTGCTCATTTTTATGCCACGCCCCTGCGGAGCTGATGAGCACTAAATGGCGCTTCTCCGTCCATCCCCAGCATGCCCTTATAGTAAAGTGCTGATACCTATGAGATGGAAGTAGGAAACCAGCTTGCTGTCATTAGGAACACATATAGGCATCCACTATGTACTGTTGTACATTTACAGCAGCTTGGTTTTACATTTTAACCACCCACTGCTTTGCCTGTCCCTTAGTGGCTATGCGGGCAAGGAGGATATCCAGCCTATCACCTTTCAGCTGTACAGACATCTGCCAGTAGCTGAAAGCCTGCCGATAGCTCGCGGCGTAGCTCCCATTTTGACCGTTTTCACTGCTGTAGCAGGTGTATTTACAATCGGGGCTGGGGTGGCCCCTATGCGCTAAGCTCAGCTGGTTTCCCTAGTTGCCCTGCTAGTGTGCATGGTGTATATTGAATGCAGAATAGCCTTATATATAATCAGTATAGGGTTAGCATAACCAACAACAGGGAAATATCAGGTTGGTGAGGAATATTGGGGGGGTAGGTACTACCCTGGACCTGAGCGTTCTAACCCAGAGATACCATTGTTTGCCCTGGTGAGTTGTGATTGGCTTAGATGCAATGTGGTGGCACCTATTGAAAGGGGTACCTGTATGTTGGTGTCCTTCACGGCTCAAATCTTGGCATCGTTTGTCTTAGTTGGTGCCTCCTGGAGACCAGAGAACCCGACGCCAAGGGCCTATTCTCACAAAATGTAAATGTTGTTCTGTGGTGGAAATGAGAAAGGGCTGATGGGAATTGCCCTCGGCTGGGGCCAACATGGGCGTCCTCGGGTACTCTGGCGGCCGGTCCAACTCTGCTTGTAGACTGGGCCCCCCGATGGTGCTCATAGAGGCAGCCAGACTCTGAGATGCAGGAATAAAGGCAAACCGTGATACATACTATTCCCATGACTACTGTAAGGGAGTGTTTTATAGAGCGGCAGAATAATAAAGGGGCAGATTGGCGGCAAACACTAATCAATAATCAAGCGCCCTGTTCCTTCCTTTGCACTTTTTATCAGCGGGTTTTTGTTTATTTTAGTTACCAATTAGAATTGTCACTATGCAGCGAGAGGAAATTACCGAGCGAATGTCCCATTGGTTGGAATATTTCTTGTGTTACAATAAATCTTGTGTAAAAGTTAAAGGCAACCCTACCTCAAAAGTGTTTGTAAATATTTCTTTTGTGAATAAATCAGAATGAACTTAATGACGCTGTGGTTGCAATGGTGAAAACTGAACAAGACATTAAAATTGCAATTTCTTATGCTTTTTTTAAACCTTTTGTTGGCGTTTTTATTTTGGCGCTTGCATGAACGTGGTGGGGTCGGTAAGCAGCGAATGGCACCGGTTGGGTTTACCCACGGCACAGAATAGATCAGAAGGAAACGTGGATAAGTAGAATGGACAGTGGTAGCCTGGTGGTCCTTTTATGGCAGATTCTACGTTTGCCAGATATTATTTTATTAATACCGAAGAATTAAACCAGTTCTGAACTTACTGCATCATCTTACAGAATCTTCTTTATAACAGTAATGATCCAGGCTTTAAAAATTGTGCACGGGGGGGATCTTGGATCATGTTGGGAGTGTCAGTGGCACCGCACATGCTCAGTGTGCTCTGAGCAGCTAAGCGTAGGGGTAGTGGGAAATCATCAAGCAGAAAATAAGGTCCGTCTATCATACAAACTAAAGCTACAGGGCTGATTATTCCATTGTGAGGCTAATTGCACTGGTTTCTGAGCTCCATGTAAGAATCTGAATTACTAATCAGCCTTGTTTTATATTTGATTTATACTGAATGTTGTCAGTTCCTTCAGGACAGCAGGGTCAGAACGTGTGCTGTGAATTGGCAGAAATAATGGGGGGGAGGGAACTAGGGGGCAAATTTTGACCTGCACATCACTAGTGTGGTGGCCTTTGGCTGGTACAGCGCCCTCACAACTTATTGTGCAGCATTTCTGCTCCGCTTTAGGGGCCTAGATCTGCTCGTTTGGTGGCCCTGCCTAATGTGTGGATCTGGCTGTGTATGGCCATCTTTAGAAAGGACTAGCCCTATAGAAATCAGTGGAACCTAACCCTAATAGGGCTTCATGGACACTGAGGTCCACTGTTGAGTGATCATTGAGGAGACAATGTCTGTTCTAGCTGGTTACAAGGTTTAGAAGCAAGAGATTGAGGCTCTGTTGTATGATGGCAGGGAATGCAACAGTTTCTGTAATTGTTTCATGGAGACACCTTCCTGACGCACATAGTGAGGTGTCTGTGTTGGGTTTGTGAAGGGTCCAAAGAATCTCTTTACATTTGGAGAATAAAAAGTCAAAACTCTATTGGGTGAAGAGACCTGAGTCTCAAGCAGGTGGGTGGGAGGCATCTAGAGAGCATAGACTGCGTGGCAGGAACTATTGGGGTCACGGCGTTCCCCCTGGAGATGCCACACTCTTCTTTCTGGTAGCTCAGGTCACGGTTTCATCCCCTGGCTGACAAGGGAAAAGGTGATAAGCCTGACTGTCTCATTATCAACAGAGACGTCTGACCATACTGCACATGGCACGGTGCCAAACTCTTCTGTGCCATCTGCCAACTTCTAATGGGGTTCCCAGGGTGGAGACTGAGATGGTCGTGGATGCTGCAGAGGATTCACTGTCCTGTACAACAATGGGGTCCCTTTGCCATGGAAACCCTTGGTTACAGTACCCCCTGAATCCCCCCTGGTGGTGCCGCGGTATGGACTGGTGCCTGAATGGTTTGGTCTATAGCAAACTGAGCAACTCACCCTAAAATATGAGTGAATACTGCAACGATTCCACTTGAGTTGTTTTCTGCTAAAAATCACATGAAATGTACCTTTTTGCCATTTTCTTTTATACAATATGCATTCACAAAAAAAATGAACAAAACAGTCACAACAAAGCATGAAGGGAGAGGATTGTGTATCAGGAATTTAATTATGTACCTCACAAGGACCAAACATGGAGGAGCTTCAGTGTCCCTGTTTAGCGCCTATGAATACAACAACAGGTCTGTGCAGCCCGAACTGTACTCATTGTACTCTTGCTGACCCGGGAGGTATACTGTTTCTTTAAGCCTTTAAATGGGGTCATGTACATGGAAAACAAAGTGAGGGCAATGTCAATGATTCTCCTGGTTTCCATTGCCGGGGCCATGCGTCACTGCTGCAGACAGATGGAATGTTTCCATTGCGCATATTAATAGTGTTGCACACCTGCACAGGTGTATAGTGCCACCTCGGCCCCAATGCCGCTCAGTCTGTCCCTAAGGGCAGTGTCTGTCATTAAACTATGTCAAAAGAGAAGCCACCTTCAAGCAGGGGACGTGCGCTATAAACATCTCAGTGTTGGGCACAATGGCCGCAGCATGATTTAAGGGAGGGCACAAAAGGTATTTGTCCCGGTGCCCTGGCTTCACAGGCCTCATTGGCTGGCAGAGCTGTATTTATGTCTGATGCTGCCCTAGGCACCAGCCCTGCCCCTCCCACTCAGTAGAGTGTTCTTTGCAAATATATATGTATATATCCCCCTCTGTGCCACTGCCAGAAGTGTGGGGTGCCAGGTTGGAGTGTATAGGGCCAATATACAGACTCCATGCAGCAGCCCACAGTCATTCATTGCCACCAGTGAGCTATACTGGGCCGCTGCCCAGAGCATGCCAGCCTCCCCAGGGATTCTCTGAGAGCCTTCCGCCTTTCTCCCAAACAGGGGCCACTAACACTGAAGCATTCCAGCACTGTGCCCCCCCCCCCCCATGTGAATTCTCAGAGTGGTACAGTCTGGCTTCTGTCTAGGACTCAGCAGGTTTTATTATCAGCGGAGGTGAGAGATGGGTCGTGCCAACGAATTAGGATTAAACAAATGCAGATTTTCCTCGTTCCTGTGGAGCTGTGAGGGGTTGGCCACGCTGGGGGATAGCTGGTTCTGAGCCACAGGAATGAATAATCATACGGCTGTCGGTTCCTTTCTGCACCTTGGCAGTTTCTGTTCCAGTTGGGTGCTGTCCAATGAGACCTTGTGTTTTCTTTCTGTTGTGAGCAATGACGGACACCTTTACAACACAAGCCTACTGGAGCTTCTCACTCCCTTTCCCCCTAATCCCTTAATTCTCTTTCCTTATTGCACCTACAACATTCCCTTCTCCTGTTTGCTCTACACATTCTTTCCTGTGGGCCTTCAGGGGAATCTAATGAGTTTTCCAGCAGCCTGCCCAACCTCTATGTGGCTGAAAATCGTCCCGATACCTATTGGCCAGGTTAGAATCCCCATCAGACGAAGATCCCACCCTAACGCTCCCTAAATGGGTCTTCCTAGGCCCCAGTATTACACAGTTGTTGGCCTGGGGTCCTAAAGTCATGGACCCTGCCCTGCTTTCTATTTCTAAATGTATCTGTAGAACTGGACATTTGTGCACATTGCAGAGCCAATGCAGGGGTAATATAAGCAATCAAGGGACACACACTACTAATTTAGCAGCTTTCCCCATTTAGGGGGCCTTTAGTGGTTATTCCATTGGTGACCGGATCCCCTGGGTGGACGGACCCTGCCAACAGGTAGACACACCTGATATGTCAAATCCCCACCCATGATTTACCCCCGAAATCCTGTCCACTCTACCCAGAAGCCCTGTCCCCTTTTACAGCCCTTAGATCACACTTGTATACCTGGTGGGGACCCCCTAACAGCAATACCCCCTGTAGCCCCCCCTGATGGTGGATCTGATGGGCATTGCTTCATGGTGTTGCATGAGAAGGTCTAGTCTTAAGCAGACTGGCACCATCCTGCTCAAAAGCTTCTGCAACAATGAGTCAATGGTAGAACAGTGTGAAATGTTTTCACCACTTCTGGAAGAACAAGAAGAGAAGCTGAGAATAGGCCCAAAGGCCACTTTATCTCTGCAAAATGTGAAATAAGGTCCTTCCAGTTGCACTTCCATAGAATGCTGAGGATCCATTGGGTTGAAGGACAAAAAATAAGCTACTTTTACACCTTTATCCCTTCCTCCTGCCATGGACGGATGGACTTCACTTCCTGTGTATAATGACATCACTTCTGGTTAAATGGCGGCAGGTCAGTTTAATGATAGACCGTATCTGTAGATAGTTCAAGTGGGTAAAATGCAGGTTAAGGGTCCAAGTGTAAGCAGCAGGTCAGTGCGGGTGTTATCTCCATTGAGAGAGGAATTAAGATGCATTTTTATTGGCTAGACTGACTTGTACTCCTAAATCATCATATGGAGCATCAGCGTGTGATTCTATTGGCCAAGTCTGTTGCAGCTACTTACACGATCTGCAGTGGATTTACCACTACGTAGCCCCAGGGATCCCCAGAATTAATAGGTGCACTTACCCCTAATTCATCAGAACAGACATGATAGACAAAATGGTCCTGTTGGCATACTGTATGTTTGGCACATAGGGTCGAAAGTCCTGTTAGCCAAGGACTGGGTTGCCGGATTCCATGGGTTGGTCACCATTGCAAGGGAAGCCCAGCACGGCAACTAAAACAAGGAAGGGTGTCCATATCATGTGACTGATGCCCATTTCCAAAAGATCCAGAAAGATTCCACTTTGTTTCTTTTCAGTAGAGAGTGTTGCCTGTCTGACCCGACAAGAAATAACTGCTAATAACATAAAGGAAACAAACAGAATTAAAACCCAGAGCAGAAATGGGCTTACTGGAAAGGGCACCCAGGGGAGCGCCAGCAATACCACTCTCTGCTGGATACAATAATAACTGCACAAACACCCCGCCTGGAGACCAGTGTTCTAATCCCCCTGCCCCCGGGAGCTTGCAGTCTGCTCCAGTTTAGCTTTCTCTTTTGAAATCCTCATTCACTGCTCTCCATTAAGATGTGATGCCCCGTGGTGGTACTAAGGCCAAAACAGCCTAGCCCTGGGGTGTGTGTATATTATGCCTATGGCTGCGCCAACAGGTACATCATTCACTTACCTAGATTCTGTGTGCAAAGGGCAATTTCTGATGCCTCTATATTAGGAAAAGGAGAGGAGTAGGTATCCTGATGTCTTTGTATCTGAGACATAAGTGCCCTGTGTCTGTGTATTAGGAGGAGGTAAGTCCCCATCTGTCTGTGTATGACAAGGAAGGGTAGGAAATGCATTGATATCTATGTATTAGAAGGTGTCTGGTGTCTGTGTATTAGGAGAAAGGAAAGGCCAGTGTTCTGGTGTCTGTGTGTTAGCAGAAGGCAAGTATTAGGTGCCCTGATGTCTGTGTAACAGGAGGAGGAAAGAGATACCTTGATATCTGGAGTGAGATTTATACCCTGGGAACTACACAGTGCCCATAGCCCAAACAGCTCCGCTCAGGCCCAAACAGCTCCGCTCAGGCCCAAACAGCTCCGCTCAGGCCCAAACAGCTCCGCTCAGGCCCAAACAGCTCCGCTCAGGCCCAAACAGCTCCGCTCAGGCCCAAACAGCTCCGCTCAGGCCCAAAGCAATAAAGCGCTGGTCTATGGCAGCTTACAGCAGCCCCCAGATTGCCAGTCTGATCCTTCCCAGATATGTGTGTTCTGAGAGGACAGGAGAGGTAGGTGCTCCTATGTCTGTGTATTAGGAGAAAGGGAGAGGTAGGTGCTCCTATGTCTGTGTATTAGGAGAAAGGGAGAGGTAGGTGCTCCTATGTCTGTGTATTAGAGGGATAGAGGTAGCGCCCCTGGAGCCCATGTATTAGGAGAAAGGGAGAGGTAGGTGCTCCTATGTCTGTGTATTGGGAGAAAGTGAGAGGTAGGTACTCCTATGTCTGTGTATTGGGAGAAAGTGAGAGGTAGGTGCTCCTATGTCTGTGTATTAGAGGGATAGAGGTAGCGCCCCTGGAGCCCATGTATTAGGAGAAAGGGAGAGGTAGGTGCTCCTATGTCTGTGTATTAGGAGAAAGGGAGAGGTAGGTGCTCCTATGTCTGTGTATTAGGAGAAAGGGAGAGGTAGGTGCTCCTATGTCTGTGTATTAGAGGGATAGGGGTAGCGCCCCTGGAGCCCATGTATTAGGAGAAAGGGAGAGGTAGGTGCTCCTATGTCTTTATATAGAAGCAAGAAGAGGTAAGAGTCCTGGTGTCCCTGTATTAGGAGCAGGTATGTTGCCACTTAGCCAGAATATTACAGGCCTTCCCAGTACAAATGCTGCATGATGGCAATAATAATAGGGCAGAGAGGTAACTATAGGTAGGTGGGTGATGAGAGGTAGGTGCCCTGATGTCGGTGTATTAGGGGGAGGGACCTATTTCCCATGGCTCCGGGACAGAAACCTGACTGAGACACATATGGGACAGCACTAAATCGACACTCCCCTCGCATCCCCCCCGCAGTCTGGCCAAATCTGTCCTAAAACAATTCAGTGTCTTACCCAAAAGCCCGCGATAGGTGGCGCTGTGCTGCAGATTTAGCTGTCGCTCTGCAGGTGACATTTAGTCTGAGGGTGGCGGCAGGGCTTTTGTACATGAGAGAAAATAAACACATTGGGCTCAGTCACTGCAGAACTGCTATGAATATATATCAGGGGGCTGCCCCAGGGCCCCCATACATTTCCTACTGTCTCCCTCACTGCCTGGGCCCCTCCCTGGTGCATTAGCAGGGCAAGTAGGGACAATGTGCCCCCCCCAGCCTATAATATCCCGTATGTACAGGTTAATGATTAGGGAGCAGTTGAGCTGCAATGCCAGGGAGGGGTGCAGTGCATCCTGGGATATGGGTGCAACTCTGCTCAAGGCCATGAGCTCAAATCTTCTCAATGAAGGATAAATATATTAATTATATCCAATGAATGACTGGAATTATTCTTTCCATGGAATCCTAATTGTAGCTGTGGGTGAAAAAAGACAACCAATCCTTTCTGGGTTCGGCCGAAACCCCCGAATCCACCATCAGGGATTCGACCGAATACCGACCTAATTAGCATATGCGCGCCAAAAATGTTTTCACTTCAGTGTTTACACAGACATTTAACCCTTCCAACCCCTAATTACTATATGTTAATTAGGATTTGATTGGGCCGAATCCAAACCCTGCCACAAAAGGCCGAATCCCAAACCAAATCCTGGGTTCGGTGCATCCCTACTAGCTCTGCTACTGATACAGGTGTTTGGGTGCAGGCATTTTGACCTCCCTCCCATGATCTGCTCCATGGTATCCTATCCCCACCCCCATTGTATCCTATCCCCACCCCCATTGTATCCTATCCCCACCCCCATTGTATCCTATCCCCACCCCCATTGTATCCTATCCCCACCCCCATTGTATCCTATCCCCCCCACCCCCATTCTATCCTATCCACACCCCTATTGTATCCTATCCCCACCCCCATTGTATCCTATCCCCACCCCCATTGTATCCTATCCCCACCCCCATTGTATCCTATCCCCACCCCCATTGTATCCTATCCCCACCCCCATTGTATCCTATCCCCACCCCCATTGTATCCTATCCCCGCCCCCATTGTATCCTATCCCCGCCCCCATTGTATCCTATCCCCCCCACCCCCATTCTATCCTATCCACACCCCTATTGTATCCTATCCCCACCCCCATTGTATCCTATCCCCACCCCCATTGTATCCTATCCCCACCCCCATTGTATCCTATCCCCACCCCCATTGTATCCTATCCCCACCCCTATTGTATCCTATCCCCACCCCCATTGTATCCTATCCCCACCCCCATTGTATCCTATCTCCACCCCTATTGTATCCTATCCCCACCCCCATTGTATCCTATCCCCACCCCCATTGTATCCTATCCCCACCCCTATTGTATCCTATCCCCACCCCCATTGTATCCTATGCACACCCCCATTGTATCCTATCCCCACCCCCATTGTATCCTATCCCCACCCCCATTGTATCCTATCCCCACCCCCATTGTATCCTATCCCCACCCCCATTGTATCCTATCCCCACCCCCATTGTATCCTATCCCCACCCCCATTATGCCATAGCCCCGCCCTCATATCTCTGACATCTTATAAGATCTTCCAGGCCGCTAAAAAATTTTTTTAAAAGTTGGCAATCCTAACGGAAGGTCATGCCTAATAAGCAGAATGGGGCCCCAACCTGGACTGGGAGTCAAACTAGGCCCTGGCATGTTAAGTACACAGAGCCCCAAACAGCCCCCCCAGCCCAATAAATAGTGACTGTCTGTGGCACGTGTCAAACACTCGGCCCGAGGGCCGAATACGGCCAGCATGGTTGTTTTATGTGGCCCGTGGTGACTCTGTCTGACCGTGCAGCACCAATCGCCTGACTGCATACCCCCCAACTGTTCCGCTTTTCGCATTGCGGGACATTTATTGAACTATCCAGCACAGTGGGATGCGCTGGCTGGAGCCGGACGTTCCGACTTCTCCTGCGGCTTCTCTCCTTATGCGGCTCCTTGTGCGGCGGCGACGACAGGCCCTTTTATAAGGTTCCGCCCCTGGGTACTTGTGACATCATTACGCACGGGCGCAACCTTATAAAAGGGCCTGTCGTCGCCGCCGCACAAGGAGCCGCATAAGGAGAGAAGCCGCAGACGAAGGCGGAGCCCTATGGGGGGTACTGTGTATAGGGGGCTACTGTGTATGGGGGGCTACTGTGTGTGGGGGGGCTACTGTGTATGGGGGACACTGTGTATGGGGGCTACTGCGTGTGGGGGGCACTGTGTATGGGGGGGCTACTGTGTATGGGGGGCTACTGTGTATGGGGGGGCTACTGTGTATGGGGGGTTACTGTGTATTGGGGGCTACTGTGTATGAGGGTTACTGTGTATGGGGGGCTACTGTGCATGGGGGGCACTGTATATGGGGGATACTGTGTATGGGGGGCACTGTGTATGGGGGCACTGTGTATGGGGGTACTGTGTATGGGGGGCTACTGTGTATGGGGGCACTGTGTATGGGGGGTACTGTGTATGGGGGGGCTACTGTGTATGGGGGGCTACTGTGTATGGGGGGGCTACTGTGTATGGGGGGCTACTGTGTATGGGGGCACTGTGTATGGGGGGGCTACTGTGTATGGGGGGGTACTGTGTATGGGGGCACTGTGTATGGGGGTACTGTGTACTGTGTATGGGGGCACATGTGTATGGGGGGCACTGTGTATGGTGGGGGCAAAACTGGTACATAGTTATAACTCACTTATAACTGACTGCCTTCTCTCTATATTTGTATTTATATGTAGGAGTTGCTATATTGTTTTCCTTAGGTAGTACAGTATGAGCGTATAGCACATTTGCGTCTGATCCCGCCATTTCATCTATATAAAAGGAGTATTTTTTTTTAATGGGGTGTGGTAATTGGGGCGTGACCACAAAAGTGGGCGTGGCCAAAAAAATTGCCACACTGCGCGCGCCAAATCTTTTTGTCCCTCTTTTCAATTTTCAATTGTTGGGAGGTATGTGACTGCGCTGTGACTGTGCCTGACCATGTGGGTCTATCCTTCTACTACTAAGTATCTTAATAAAAAATTCGGCCCCCGACTTTTTTAGATTTCGGTCCCCTTATGTTATTGTGTTTGACACCCCTGGTCTATGGCATCTTCTTACAGCAGCCCCTCTGGCAGTTAGCAGAATCAGAGCTGTCATCTTTTCTTAACAGTTACCTTGGGGGATCCAATGCTGGAAGTGAGGTCACGTGCAGGCGCATTTGCTAAAGCCACTAGCCCAGCGCATACACACACGCGCCACATGATGGCCACTAACCGCTCCCAGCGCATACACACACACGCCACATGATTGCCACTGAGTGCTCCCAGCGCATACACACACGTGCCACATGATGGCCACTAACCACTCCCAGCGCATACACACACACGCCACATGATTGCCACTAACCGCTCCCAGCGCATACACACACGTGCCACATGATGGCCACTAACCGCTCCCAGCGCATACACACACGTGCCACATGATGGCCACTAACCGCTCCCAGCGCATACACACACGTGCCACATGATGGCCACTAACCGCTCCCAGCGCATACACACACGTGCCACATGATTGCCACTAACCGCTCCCAGCACATACACACACACGCCACATAATGGCCACTGAGTGCTTCCAGCACATACACACACGCCACATGATTGCCACTAACCGCTCCCAGCGCATACACACATGCGCCACATGATGGCCACTAACCGCTCCCAGCGCATACAAACACGTGCCACATGATTGCCACTAACCGCTCCCAGCGCATACACACACACGCCACATGATTGCCACTAACCGCTCCCAGCGCATACACACATGCGCCACATGATGGCCACTAACCGCTCCCAGCGCATACACACACACGCCACATGATTGCCACTAACCGCTCCCAGCGCATACACACATGCGCCACATGATGGCCACTAACCGCTCCCAGCGCATACACACATGCGCCACATCATGGCCACTAAGCGCTCCCAGGGCATACACACACACGCCACATGATGGCCACTAACCGCTTCCAGCGCATACACACACGTGCCACATGATTGCCACTAACCGCTCCCAGCGCATACACACACACGCCACATAATGGCCACTGAGTGCTTCCAGCACATACACACACGCCACATGATGGCCACTAACCGCTCCCAGCGCATACACACACACGCCACATGATTGCCACTAACCGCTCCCAGCGCATACACACATGCGCCACATGATGGCCACTAAGCGCTCCCAGGGCATACACACACACGCCACATGATGGCCACTAACCGCTCCCAGCGCATACACACACGCGCCACATGATGGCCACTAACCGCTCCCAGCGCATACACACACGCGCCACATGATGGCCACTAACCGCTCCCAGCGCATACACACACGCGCCACATGATGGCCACTAACCGCTCCCAGCGCATACACACACACACGCCACATGATGGCCACTAACCGCTCCCAGCGCATACACACACACACGCCACATGATGGCCACTAACCGCTCCCAGCGCATACACACACATGCGCCACATGATGGCCACTAACCGCTCCCAGCGCATACACACGCGCCACATGATGGCCACTAACCGCTCCCAGCGCATACACACGCGCCACATGATGGCCACTGAGCGCTTACTGCACATGTGCACCCAGAATTAAAGGAAAAGTCCCAGAGGAGGTGCCAGAATAGGGTAAGTCCCGAATAAATAGGGTGGGTTGGCAGTTGTGCAGAATCCACAGGTTGCCAGTCCAGGCAGTTTAGTGCAGCGAGACCAGCCCTGATCAGCCCAAGCCTGCCTGTTTCAGCCACAAACCCCTCCTCCTTTCTGGCTGCTAGTCCAACTACTCAACCGCGCCAACCTGACAGGCCCCACCTGTTGTCAGCCCCCATTCCCCCCCCAATGGCAGCCCTGTAATCATTCTGGAAATACTGACACATTGCTGTGGAACATATCCGTATGAGTGGAAGACATAAGGAAGCTTAGCTGATGCAAAGTAAACAGAAGCAATTAACACATATACCCCCCCAGGCTGTATTTCAGGTGGCGGAAAACCCTGCCCATTACCTACAGTCTATGATATGAGCGTTGTTGCCAGTAACCATTCGTGTAAATGGCAGAAAGCACTCGGCACTGGTTCTCATACCAGGAAAGTATCCCTTTAAGATTTCCACAGAGACATCTACATGAGACAGTGGGCGTGTGTAAAGACAATAGACGGGAGAATTAGCGTTATCACGTACAGGGGGGGATTACAGGCTTAATGCAAATGGATTCCGGATTCAGGCACCAACAGGCTCTGCTAGAGAACTGGTTTTTAAAGGGAAACTCCACCCCAAAACATGTCTCATTCTAAGCAGCGTTCCCGTATACATTCATTCATGGATTTGTTTAAACGTCATTTGCTGTTGAAAGCAGTGCTGGTTTATCCCCTGGCTGCTGCTATAGTGTTTCAGGAGTCAGAACCAGCAGTGCAGGGAATATAAACCGACGCTGTTTCAAAAACTTGAAAATGAATTACATTTTTCAAATTAATTTCTATAGGATTTTTGCTTAGAATGTTTCGGGGTCTAGTTGCCCTTTATCATACAGCACTGCAGATTTGCGTATAGAGACGCAGACACAGCTGCTCAGCCTGACTCCCCTCTCCCTATTCCCCTGCCTTCTGCTTATCCTGAGATCACCTAACAGGGCCGCCGACAAGCGGCGACTGTGTCTCCGCAGTTTATCTTCGTGCTCAGAAGAGGAATAAAGAAATGACTTTGCTCCCAAGATACAATGCAGCAGGTTTAATTGCCATGGCAACAGGGCCCCTCAGAATTCCCTTTTCTACATTGCTGCGTTTATTTTTTGCATGGAAACAGGATTGGAGACCACATCGCAGGGACTGAGCGCAAGGGCCAGACATGTACGCCATATTTACATCAACAGTGGCCTGTCGCTTAATGCCGGCAGATTGCAAGGTTATGGGATCAATGGATGGTAATTCATATATTAAACTATTACTGCCATCGTTAGTAGCGCTCGGTATTCTGTGCCTCCTGGGGGTTATTCACCAGCTCTGTACTGACCCCAGTGTATAATTAATATCTTCTCCTGAAGGCAGATGGGACTGTGAGGGTAAATACAGCTATTAGGAAATAGAATTCATATATATATATATATATATATATATATATATATGTCCATGCAAAAGGAATATGTGCAAAGCAAAAGCTGCTGTAATGGATGGGGACAGTGAAGACCCCCTGCACCACTATATAAAGCAAGTTTAAACTTATGTTTAAGCAGTATGGCAGCTCTCATCAGGGTCGGACTGGGGGGTGCAGGGCCCACCGTGTCCCCTAACCCCACACAACCCCACAGAGCAATGGGAGCCGATGCGGTCCCTGATCCGACTAAAACTTTTAACCTGTCCGATCGATATCTGCCCAATTTCAGGCCAGATATCGGTCGGCAGGCCCCTCGTTCCTGCCCCTACACAGGGCAATAAACTGCCAAATTGACCGATATCGGCAGCTACAATTGGCCCGTGTATGGCCTACACTGTGCTCCCTCCAGCCTGCCCGCGGCACATGTAATGACCCCATGCGGTGGCAGACAGGAGATTAGAATGATTTGCTGCAATGTGGAAAGACTCTGCAGAAATAGAAACTTGCAGGGGGGCCACACCTGCTGAACTTTGTATCTGTCTCTTTCTCCCATGGACTGCGGAGCCAAGGACCACGCGTCAGCGGCAGAAGCTGAACACTGCTTAAAGGGCCCCCTCCTGTTGAAATCAAAGGAATGGAAGCTTGGAACATTCACATTCATAAATATATGTATATATATTAACTGTTTAGCACACATGCACCTACGGATACTGTGTATAAGTCCGGGCCCCCTATGCTTTTCTTTTTTTTCCCCTCCAGCAGCTAATGGGTCTGCTGACTGTATTGTTATTCAGCGTATCAGTATTGCTTTACATCCTCACATATTGCTTAACCACACCAAAACCACTCCGGGGGGGGGGGGCGGGGCCACAAGTTCCATGTTCTTAAGTAGCTCAAGCTTCGCTTATAGCAGCCCTTGTCTGGCAACTGCTGCACTCTAAATCTATAGCTGATATGAGTTTTAATGGCTACTTTTTGGGTTGCTTAAGAACTAAGTGTTTAACAGGGCAGTAAACCCTAAAACCATTAAAAAAAACTTACATATTTTCCTATTTTTTGTCATTAAAAAGCATTTGGATATTTGCTTATCTTAACTAAACGTACCCCTGCTCTCAGCTCTCAGTTGTTCAGAGCTTCCTAGCTACCGCTAACAAACAAACCCCATTTTTCTCTAAGCAGCAGCAGCCTTTGAGCAACCCATTATCAAGGGCTTCTCCGTGGACTGGTAATGCATTTTATCAGCTCTCCCTGTACTCTGTAGGACAGGAAGTACTAAAGTGAAAATGTCTTTATATTTTTGTTTAGTGCTAGAAATAACAGAAGCCATAAGTACAAAGTAGTTTAGCACAAGTCCCTTTTAAACTGCTCCATGTGCCATGATAAGTGTTATGCTGTTGTTTATAATCATGCAATAAATATGAGATATCTGACTGTGAAGCATTAGTAGCCTTGCTTTGTGTTTTGCATTGAGGAAGCACCAAGATAATGGAGTTATGCTATGTAAATCTCACTTGGCCAGGGCCAGTGTTTTGGTAGTATTTACTTAAAACCGCAAGTGAAAGCAGAAATTTCAAGGGTAAAGCAAACCACAATGCGTTCAGAAAGCGGAAGAAAACAAAGCAACTCCCTTGGCAAGCTCTAAGAATAATAGAAAGATCTGCAGCAGCCGCAGCAAAAGCTTAGGGGGCCACTTACTAACACTGATTTTTTTTAGCGCTAAAAGTCGCAGCTTTTTTAAAAGCAACAAAACAGCTAAAAATCCAAATATGACAATTCGCCAGCTAAAACTTGTCAAGATCATATAGAAGTCAATGGCAGAAGTCTCTTCCCTTCCCTGGAGGATCCTTCTTTGCTTTGAAACTATTGACTATTGACACTGGTTTTTTTTCTGTGACAATTCAAAAAAGTAGAGGTTTCGGTGCAAAAATTTTCCTGTTTTGTGACTTTTCTGCGCATATTTTTTTTCCGGCGCATACTTTTTCAGCTGAGACTTTTAAGTAAATGTCAGACATTCGTGGAAATTAATTCATTAGAATTTTTAAAAAGAAAAAAAATTAGAAATATTAGGGTGAAGACACACGGAGCTAATTCATTAGAATTTTTAAAAAGAAAAAAAATTAGAAATATTAGGGTGAAGACACACGGAGCTACTAGTAGCAGCTACTTGTTACGGCTACAAAAATAGACAATGCTGATCATTTACTGATAATTGTCTCTATGTGTGTTTTAGCAGAGGCAATTCTCACTATTGTCTATGGCAGGGGATTTTCTGGCATTTAGTAGCTGTGACAAGTAGCCGGAGCATAACTGTGGTTGCAGGGGGGCCTGGATTGTAGGGGGCCCTGTAAAGCCCTAATTAATGAGCAACATCAATATATCTTGTAGAATACCTCAACTTACCAATGTTTTGGGGCCCTAAATTGAATTTGTTGTGAGGCCCAGTAACTTCTAGTTACACCACTGCAAGTAGCTGCAACTAAGTAACTCTGTGTGTCTTCATTCTGAAGGTGGCCATACACGCTAAGACCCGCTCGCTTGGCGAGGTTGCCAAGCAAGCGGATCTTCTCCCGATATCCCCACCTACGGGTGGGCAATATCCAGCGAGTTCAGGCTAATTCGGTCCCCGATCCGTCTAAATTTTTTAACCTGCCCAATCGATATCTGCCTGGGCCAGATGTCGGGCAGGCCTGTCGTTTGTGCCCTTATTTAGCTGCCGAATCGGTCAAAATTTTTTATGTACGTGTCGATATGTAAGTGTGGGTATGTATGTGTGGGTATGTAAGTGTGGGTTTGTATGTTTGGGTATATAAGTGTGGGTATGTGGGGGTATGTAGGTGTGTGTATGTAAGTGTGGGTATGTGTGTGTCGGTATGTACAGTATGTGTGGGTATATAAGTGTGGGTATGTATGTGTGGGTATGTACAGTATGTGTGGATATGTGTGGGTATGTACAGTATGTGTGGGTATGTGTGGGTAAGTGTGGGTATGTGTGGATATATAAGTGTGGGTAAGTGTGGGTAAGTGTGGGTATGTGTGGGTATATAAGTGTGGGTATGTGTGGGTAAGTGTGGGTATATAAGTGTGGGTATGTGTGGGTATATAAGTGTGGGTATGTGTGGGTAAGTGTGGGTATATAAGTGTGGGTATATAAGTGTGGGTATGTGTGGGTATATAAGTGTGGGTATGTGTGGGTATATAAGTGTGGGTATGTGTGGGTATATAAGTGTGGGTAAGTGTGGGTATGTGTGGGTATAAAAGTGTGGGTATATAAGTGTGGGTATGTGTGGGTATATAAGTGTGGGTATGTGTGGGTATATAAGTGTGGGTATGTGTGGGTATATAAGTGTGGGTATGTGTGGGTAAGTGTGGGTATATAAGTGTGGGTATATAAGTGTGGGTATGTGTGGGTATATAAGTGTGGGTATGTGTGGGTATATAAGTGTGGGTATGTGTGGGTATATAAGTGTGGGTATGTGTGGGTATATAAGTGTGGGTAAGTGTGGGTATGTGTGGGTATAAAAGTGTGGGTATATAAGTGTGGGTATGTGTGGGTATATAAGTGTGGGTATGTGTGGGTATATAAGTGTGGGTATGTGTGGGTATATAAGTGTGGGTAAGTGTGGGTATGTGTGGGTATATAAGTGTGGGTATGTGTGGGTATATAAGTGTGGGTATATAAGTGTGGGTATGTGTGGGTATATAAGTGTGGGTATGTGTGGGTATATAAGTGTGGGTATGTGTGGGTATATAAGTGTGGGTATATAAGTGTGGGTATGTGTGGGTATATAAGTGTGGGTATGTGTGGGTATATAAGTGTGGGTATGTGTGGGTATATAAGTGTGGGTATATAAGTGTGGGTATATAAGTGTGGGTATGTGTGGGTATATAAGTGTGGGTATGTGTGGGTATATAAGTGTGGGTATGTGTGGGTATATAAGTGTGGGTATGTGCGGGTATATAAGTGTGGGTATGTGTGGGTATATAAGTGTGGGTATATAAGTGTGGGTATGTGTGGGTATATAAGTGTGGGTATGTGTGGGTATATAAGTGTGGGTATATAAGTGTGGGTAAGTGTGGGTATATAAGTGTGGGTATGTGTGGGTAAGTGTGGGTATGTGTGGGTATATAAGTGTGGGTATGTGTGGGTATATAAGTGTGGGTATGTGTGGGTAAGTGTGGGTATATAAGTGTGGGTATATAAGTGTGGGTATATAAGTGTGGGTATGTGTGGGTATATAAGTGTGTGTATGCGTGGGTATGCGTGGGTATGCGTGCTGCCCATTGCTGTATCCTGTCCCCCTGAGCGCTGGCTGCCTCCATGAGCTTGGAGTTTGCTGTCACTTGCTGTGTGCCTGACTGGAATACACATTCACACACATTCAGCTCTGACAGACAGTGGCCCCCCCGCACACTGAGCCCAGCATTTTCTAGCAGCCAAATGTACCAGGGGCAAAATCAGCTGAGAGACTAAAGAGGTTTGGGGTTTGGTCATTTCAGCCCAATTTAGTCTGGAATAAAAAGAAGAAAAACAGACTGTGTTTATCAGAGACAGACGTACCGGCTGACCCTTAAAGGGATTCTGTCATGATTTTTATGGTATACTTTTTATTTCTAAATAACACTGTTTACATAGCAAATAATTCACTTTGCCATTTTATATTTTATTCTTAAACCAACAAATGTATTTTTAGCTGTAATATTGGTGTGTAGGCGCCATCTCAGTGCATTGTGCCTGAGTCTGAGCTTTCAGAAGGAGCCAGCGCTACACATTAGAACTGCTTTCAGCTAACCTATTGTTTCTCCTACTCCCATGTAACTGGAGGAGTCCCAAGCCGGACTTGTATTCCTTACTATTGAGTGCTATTCTGATACCTACTGGGAGCTGCTATCTAGCTCCCTTCCCATTGTTCTGCTGATGGGCTGCTGGGAGGGAGGGGCTATCACTCCAACTTGCAGCGCAGCAATAAAGTGTGACTGAAGTTTATCAGAGCACAGGTGACATGGCTGTGGCACCCTGGGAAATGAAGAATATGGCTAGCCCCATGGGAAATTAAATATGAATAAATCTGTTTGTGTTTTTGAATAACAGATTACAATGCAGGATTCTGCTGGAGAAGTTCTATTAACTGATGGGTTTTGAAATAAACATGTTTTCTCATGACAGTATTCCTTTAAAATTGATTTTAATATAATGCTGAATCAAGTGGGTGCAGTCACCTGTGCAGTATAATAAGGCCGAGGGGACTGTAGCCACAAGCCCGGAGTGCTCCATCTACAGAACTGTAGAGAGCCATGAATGGCTTTTGTCCTGTAGGGAGTGATGAATGGCTTTTGACCCCTGTTTATCTCCCTGGTTCCGCACTAAAGCCATAGCTTATCTGTTATCTGCTATGTACACATGTGCCCTATTGCCCTCTTTCAATCTAAATGGCAGCAGCCATGGCTACACAGAAGCTTATTTATATAAACTATACTTAAGCCTATGAAGCAAGCACACAGTTTGTGCCAGTGAATGGTAACAGAACATGTTTAAATTCTCAGTTCATCATTTTCAGTGCAGATTTATGTGTCAGTTTGGCAGGATGTGTTTGACTCCTATGTGAGGTGTTAGAGTTCCGAGCTACAGAACTCTAACACACAGTAATGTAACTATAGCTTTAGCAAACTCCCCTGCCCACCATTCTCCTACCTGAGAGCTGGAGTGTGCGGTGGGGGGGATGTAAGAAAGGGGTGGGCAAGGAGCTGGGAAATGAGGGGGGGTGAGGAGGGAGATGTGAGGGTGTGGAATGGGAGGGGCAGGTAATGCCTCAATAATAACTAAGGTGGGTTGTGTCCCTCCTAAGTTTTTTTTAGCGGGGGGCCCGGCGTGGTCTAGGAACACACTTGCTAGCACACTCTCTCTCAGAATGCTTAATCCCTGATGACAAGAACAAGAAATGAAGGAACCAGGGAATCTAGAATAAGCAATATTTTTTACCAAGGGGGTAATACTAATTTGCAGGGTCACTAGTAGGGAGACTGCTGCTGGAGGGCCTCCGAGGCCAGGTTACAATCATGATTAAAATGTTTGTTTAAGGAAAGATAAATGGAAGTTAATGATTTGTTATAAAGAGGATTTTTATTTAATGTTTGCTTTCAGCTCCTGTCCTGGTTAATGGATTAACAATGCCAGTTCAAGCACCGTCTTGCGGGAAATTCCACAAGCTGTCAGTGAATAAAATCCCATTAGCAGATTACACTGGTTCTCCGGTTTATCAGGAAGCTCAAAAGTGGAGATGGAAAAAAAAAAAAAACATAGAGGCTTGGCCGGCAGCTCTGATTGTGTTGTGGTGGAGAATGCGGCCTCTAGAGAAGAGCTAGTGCAAACCTCAGCAGTGCCCCAAGCACTGGCATTCCAGTCTGCAGCTGGCAAATTGCCCAAATAAGGCTCAGAACAAGCATGAAATGAGCGCCACGGCTGCAGACCAGCGTCTCGGGATTACTGGGAAAGCCTCTACAGCACAGGCCTCTTGAAACAGTGGCTTTCCTGTCTTATTAAAAGAATATTGTAAGGATCATTTACAGAACTAGTGCAGAATGTAAGCACAGAAAGTGCATGCAGCACAACCTAAGGCAGATTAGTAAATGGGGTACTAGTTGCATTTACAATAGTCTGAAAAATAACCTGTGTTTCAGCCTATTATTATCCTTTATATTCCATAGGGCTTTATTCAGATTATAGGGTTCATTTATTCACTGCTCTGCCGTGTGCAAAGTGTAATTTTGTCTATAAGTAGCTTCCTATCCACAATGCAGAATGTTCTGCCAGCTGTGCATACGCTTTGATGTACTGAAAATTCAAGATGGTGTCACTTTCTGGCACTCAGCATCAAAACGATGTCTTAATCTTTATGCACTATTTCACAGGCTGTTATGGGAACCCTGGAGCTGCTGTCGCCTTCAGAGGTGGCTGTAGCTTCAGGGTTCACCTGCATCAATAGGCACTCTGCACACAGGGAGGTGGGACGGACCAATCAGCTTTTAACGCAAGCACCTTTAATGGATGCCTGACGGAGGGCAACTTGAGTGATTGTGGATTACCTCGTAAGTGAACCCTTTTACATCATACACATTAGTCCCTGCCCCAGTGAAGTTTACAATCTAAGGCCCCTATCACATTCATACACACTAGGGTCAGGTTTATTAGGAGCCAATTAACCTACCTAAGGCACTATAGGCAACTTGGTGCCTAAACTTGGCGGTTTACCTAAACCCCAACCCTTCCATTTGCACGTGCATGGACGACCAACAAGACCTGGACTGGAATTCAAAATTAGTCCTGGCATTCTAGGTAAAGAGTGGTTCATACAGCCCCCCCACTGGCCCACTAAACAGCGACTAAACAGTCTATGGCATACAGCAGCCCCTCTGGCACTTGCCAGAATCCACAGATTGCCAGTCCGGGCCTGGTGTAGTGCCCCAGTTCCCAAACTTACTGCTTACTCCTTTAGGGCTCTGGCACACGGGGGAGATTAGTCGCCCGCGATTAACTCCCTGTTCGCGGGCGACTAATCTCCCCGAGTTGCCTACCTCTGCCATCCCACCGGCGAACATGTAAGTCGCCGGCGGGATGGCAGACGCGGCGGCGCGATTTCGCGCAAATCGCCCCGCCGCGTCTGCCATCCCGCCGGCGACTTACATGTTCGCCGGTGGGATGGCAGAGGTAGGCAACTCGGGGAGATTAGTCGCCCGCGAACAGGGAGTTAATCGCGGGCGACTAATCTCCCCCGTGTGCCAGAGCCCTTAGGCTAATGTCCCACGGGGAGATTTAGTTGCTGCGATTTTTAAAAAGCGAGTTCCAGCGACAAGTCGCTCGTCTTTTCCAACAAGCAATTACTAGAGATTTCAACAACGGAGCGATTCTATCTCCCACAAATCCAGGTGCCATATTCCCCGCCCACAATTAGAAATTACATTCAGTGCAATGGGAATATTGCAGCGACTTCCCGCTCAGTGGGTTTTACTCTCAGCAATTCCAATAGTTTTGAATGGCAGTGCTTTCTTTGTAAAATCGCTCGAAAAAGGGTCTCATAGCGATTCGAAGTGATAAACGATTTGAAGTATTATCATCGGTTTAGGTACCGGCGATTTATATTCTATATGCTTGCTTTTTAAAAATTGCAGTGACTAAATCTCCCTGTGGGACATTAGCCTTAAATGTAGGCTTAAATTTTGCGTTCCCTTTAAATCAATGCTGGGAATGAGCAGAGACGTTTCTTTTCTCATATACAAGCCTTACTCCGTCTGGCTGCTGGATTTCTGGAATGAAGCTGTGATCTGATTACATAATGTAAAATGAACACCATGATAGCCACTTGTGTTTACATACAACACGCTGCGCCTAATTGCTACAAATGAACTTAGCATCTCTTGCGAGCTGCGTTCATATGAAATTATTATTCTTCGCCGCCGAACATTTGTTGTGCATAATGTGTCTGGTTGTATTAATATGCGCTAGGCTCGCCTGCCAAGGGGACCTTCCCACAAATTAGATCAAGAACTGGCAGACAACAAGACAATGCGATGCATTCGGGACTGATGGGGGGGGCGGTGGACCATGCACAGTATTTGGAACCCATGAGGTCTTTTTTAATTCGACTGACGGGGGTGGGGGAAGCTACTTTGTCTGCTCCCAGAGTAACGTCATGCTGTGTTTTACAATAGCTGTACAACAAAAGGCAAGGGGAGATTTCCTGTTCTGCTGAACAGGAAGTGAGATGTGTACAAAGGGACTCTGTCTTCCAGCCAGCAGATAAACTTCAGGTTTACTTTAAAACTACTCAGCCCCTCCGGCATTTGCCACAAACCACAGATTGCCAGTACAGGTCTGCATAGAGCTTTTCATGGCTCTAGAGGAGGTTACAGGCTAAAGTCCCTATAACACCCATACACATTATCAGGCATTATCAGGTATGGAGGGAAACCATAGCACCCACACAGTAACGCAACTAAACCTGGCTGGGCCTAGGTGTGGTCATACATTTATTCTTCTCCAGTGGACCCAGAGGGGATGTGGGCCCGGGTGCAGTTTCACACCCCTGGTAGTTACGCCTCTGCACCCACAGGAAACTCACAAAAGCATGGAGAGAACATACCATCTCCATGTCCTGTGGTAATCAAACCTAGGACCCCACCACCACATGAAAGCACTGCTAACACAGTCATTGATAGAGTTCTGTACATAAATAAGTTCTGCTTACAGCTTGTTAGTATAATGTATATGTTGTCCCTATGTTTGAGGAGCTTTCCTCTGAAATTGACCTCTGTGTTTGTGTGTGTTCCTGAGATAGAGATCAGATAGGGTAAGTAGCAGACTTGCAGGGACCCATGTGAATCATTAAACCAGCAGTGCCCAAAAGGTAGATCGTAATATGCTAATAGATCTCAGCAGATCTCACAAAGCATTGTCCAGATACAATAGATTATCCGCTGGGATGTTTCTGTTGTTCAGATCTTTCAACATAAGAAATAACTGAGGGGTGTATGTTGTTCATTTACCTGCAGCAATTTCTGTTTTGATTGATCATTAAATGTAGTTAAAGGAGAAGATAAATTCACTGGGGGGTGGTAAGTTGTTCCCTTCAACTTGCTCCACTTTTTTTTTGGGTGCCGTGTGTCATTTTCTTACATGGGCAGTACAGAAATCTTAGAACAAGTCCATGTCCTTGGAGATTGTAAGCTCTTTTGGGCAGGGCTCTCTTCACCTCTTGTATCGGTTATTGATTGCTTTATATGTTACTCTGTATGTCCAATGTATGAAACCCACTTATTGTACAGCGCTGCGGAATATGTTGGCGCTTTATAAATGGATGTTTATAATAATGTCCAATGGGGAATGTCTGGTAGACCAGAAAAAAATACTGTGGCATGCCTTATTGGAGTGGTAGATGTTGATGGAATAGAATAGAGTGTGTCACATTTAGTGGAACTATTGCTGTTGTACCTACTCTTTTAATCAATACACCTATTAAATTGTTGTTTGTCAAAGACTTGCTTGGCCAATACACACAACATATCACATCCTTATTGACCAATCTCATTGTAGCCCAACATTATTTATTAAAGCCCGAGCAGTGCTTCAAAATCAAAATCACTCAGTGCAAACAGTGTCGCACACAAAGTACAAACACTAAAGTGCAAGAATGCAATGGACAAAGTCTTAAAAAAGATAAAGTCCCATACCCCTCATTCACCTGGACAAAAGTCGCAAAATAACCAAAAGAGTCTTCACACTCACCCTCACCTGAGGGCTAGGGTGAACTCCTTTATCCCCAATCTCCATGGCCTATGGCTCAAAGGAGGCAAGGGCCTTCAGACCCCCTTCACCGCAAGGCTAGGGGGTCCCTTTATCCAAACCCCTAGAGCCCCATGGCTTTTAGGGCTCTGGCACACGGGGAAATTAGTCGCCCGCGACAAAACTCCATGTTCGCGGGCGACTCCACGGGGAGATTAGTCACCCGCGACAAATCTCCCTTGTCACGGGCGACTAATCGCCCCGAGTTGCCATGACCCGCCATCCCACCGGCGAACATGTAAGTCGCCAGCGGGATGGCACACACGGCGGCGCGATTTCCCGAAATCGCCGAAAAAGACTCGCAACCCTTAGGGCTGTGGCACACGGGAAAATTAGTCGCCCGCGACAAAACTCCATGTTCGCGGGCGACTAATTGGCCGGATTTTACAAATTCTCAGACATCCGCTGCCAAAAGGTCTGGGGTATAAGAGCAGTGTTTTGCAGTAAAGTGCCTTAGCAATAAAGTGCATAGTGCCATATTAACGGAAAAAGTGTAGGTTTGTGAGATCAGGCACCCCAGGGGTGCAAATTCTGGGGCACAAAAAACCTTGGGTCCATCGCAAAAAACACCCGGCCCCTGGCCAAGATCAAGTAGTTCACTGTTCCATCAGTGGCGTTGGCGTCTCCCCCAATGGTAAACTGATAAGAACAGATACTTAACTTAGCCAAAAGGCCGAGAAGCAATCATTTTTTCACTTAAAGCTTATATGGCTTAATGGATAATCTGAGTGGCTGTTAACTGCCTCTGCAGTTATATGGAAACGTAGGCTGGTCAGTCTGCCTTGGCTTGCCTACCATCATTATGGCTGACTGCAGGCCTATCAGGTCTCTCCATTCAGTTGCTAGTTAGGCTCACAACCAATGTGGCCAAGTTGACTACTGGTAGTCCGACGGAATGACCAAATCTAATAACATGGGAGCAGTATTCTGTACTGGGCTTTGATGCAACTCCATGAGACTGAGGCTACAATGAAAAGAAAGACATATTAGTGGTACTGCCAGCACACAAATGTAAAGCAATTGACTTATGATAACACACCAGGCCATACGTGAAATATCTTTAAGAGGGACCATTTCAGGTGTGACTAATGATCTGGGGGCCAGAAAAAAGAGTATTCTCTTTTCAACTGGATCTCCTGCAGAGGAACCATCTATACACCAGGATAACAGTCTCAAGAATAAATAGCGACCTGTGGTGGTAATTATAAGGGCTGATGATTAGCAGCTATCAGGATCATGGTCATCTGCTTTTTCCCCCAGTGCATTGCTTTCATGTTCAGCAAATTGCTTTCCACTTTCCCTGTTTTCATCCCCTGCACACGTTATGCAGGCACCCTGCAAGGCTGAGAATGTCCCATGGAGAAGTGAAAAGAGCAACAAAGGTTAGAATTACTTTGCCTTTGATACACACACACATATATATTTACTGTATATATTTGTGAGATTAGGCACAAGACAGGTGAAAGGGATCCATCCAACATGCATGCTTGCTCTGCAGAGCAGTTCTATGTGCTCTATGTGTCTGTACTATGGGAAGGGAGACTGATGCTGAATGCAATAAAAGCATTAAGTGTTGATCTCTGTGCCACAAGGCCAGATGCACTGGTAAAAATGAGAGCAAGTAGCTTATGTGTTCCCATGTTGTGAGCAAAAAGAAATTCATACACATAAGGATCCTGAGCATGGTATGGGTTGCAGGTAGAAGACGGTTATTTTAGTTAGGGTTGTATTCTCCAATACCGTACTGCATGTGTTGGCCCAAATCATCCTACAGCTCTCTACATAGGGCAGTGGTTCCTTAAACTGTGGGGCTAGCCATCCTGGAGGGTGGGGGCAGCCTGATGGGCAAGTTAAGGATATATTTGGGTGAAATGCCTATTTGTTGCACCTGTCTTAGATTCTACCAGAAGCCATTATTGAAGGTAAATTAAAGCCAGGCCTGGACTGGCAAATGCCAGAGTGGCTGCTGTAAGATGCCATAGACCTATTTACTGGTGGGGGGCTGTTTGGGCCTCTGTGTAGTTGAAATGCCAGGATGTCTTTTGAATCCCCGTTTGGCCTGATTAGAGCAAGATTTGGGTAAACACTTATTTGGATAGATGTATAAATTTATTGATTAGATATTTTGCAGCTATGTCTGAATGTTGCATATAGCCCTGGCATTTTCAGTATACACAGGCCAAGCCCCACTAGCCCAATATTGACTGGAATTCTGGATACAGCAATGTTTCTAACCTTCTTAGCATTTAAGGAGCCCCATGTCAAATACTGGGCTGGAACTAGGGGTAGGCAGAAACTTAATAAAAATCTACAAGTCTACAGGGTAATGACCAAATTATTATACATGCTGCCACTAACCACAAAATGCTAGCAGTCTCTCTAAAGGAGCTGTGTTTAACTCACCTGTAATAATTTTGCACTTCTTCGTTTTAACCATATCTGACATGAGGGCATGGACAATACTCTCAGACTTAAGCTTTGGTGAGAGGAGAAATGCCGATGACCCTATATTTAGAAAACCAAAGGAAAAATTGGTTGACCTCTATTCGCAGCTTCATTCAAAAGTAACAGGCTGTAACAATACGTGGAAGGAATCATACACTAAAAAAGGATTTCCTGCCTTTAACACCCATAATATATAGTATTATTAAGCAGATTATAATCATCCAGGGACTGAAGAATAAGTCTGCACAGGATTTTTGAAGGAAACAGTAAACTTTATTATAAAAAATTATAGGGAGTCATTTATTACGTGCTATAAAAAGGCACAAGCTGCCATGTTTTCCACACTTTGCATACCGCTCCATGGGTGAGCCCACTTTGCAGGCCCTTGTACTTCAGACATACGCTTTCTACATAAATACAGCATTGTATTCATTCAGCAACTATGTATTCATGAGAGGTAGGTGGGGGGTGAGCACTTAAGCATTCCATAACTTGGGTGTCATTCAGTGTTGGACTGGGCTGGTGGGACATGGGAAAAAAACCTGGTGGGACCCGATCCCTTCCTGCCTTTCCCCTGCCGCTCCCCCAATTGCAGCAAGTATAAGGTGCATGTGGGGGGGAAGGGGCTGGCCGATGGGTGAGTGGGTGTGTGGTGGGGGCCCAGAGGGGGTGTTTGAGCCATTGGGGTAGCCGCCTCAGTGGGCCTTGCATACCTCAGTCCAACCCTGGTGTCATTCGGTTGTGGAAGGGAGAGCTAGTGGGCACAGGCTTGTATAGCTGGCAGTAAGGACTAGGGTGCCTCGCACCTGCTGCTGGATTTTATCACTTTTACTTAACTTATTTAGAATTCTGTTATCATATTATGCTTTTTTTTCTTATAGGGACTACATTTACATTACAGTCGCAGCCAGCAGTAACATAAGGCAGGTGGCACATGGGGATTAGCCGGCCGCTATAAATCTTCACTACCATTGGGACTAATCTCCCCAAAATATCTTCTGAAAATGCTTTCCCACCGACAAAATAAATACACTTTGCTTTTCCAAAGTCGCCTAACGGGGAAACTTTAAGCAAGTTTGGAAAAATTACATGACTCTTATATGTCCTCCCACCGGCAATTTGCGTTATTGCCTGTTCGACTTTTCAGATTTGTGCCCCATGTGGGCGAGAGATGAGTGCCTAGGAAAATGCCAGATGTATGTATGTATGTATGTATAACTTTATTTATTAAGCGCCACAAGGGTACGCAGCGCTGTACAGTCTTACAAAATTACACACAGGGAGGACAAGTGTTATAATAAATATAATAAATACGTATAAATACTCAGTAGGAAGGAGGTCCCTGCCCCGTAGAGCTTACAATCTAAGTGGTTGGGTAACATACAGGCACAAATTGGAAGGTAAGAGTGCACCAGGTATGGGCATTTGCCCTTAAGTGCAGGACTAGGCAAAATAATGTTTTAGTGCTCCAGAAGGTAACAGCTGAGCTTTATCTTAAAGGAACAGTAACACCAAAAAATGAGTGTATAAAATTAATAACAATATAATGTACTGTTGCCCTACAACTGGTGTGTTTGCCTCAGAAAGACTACTATAGTTTACGGTATATAAGTTAGCTGCTGTGTAGCCATGGGGGCAGCCATTCAAAGGAGAAAAGGCACAGGTTACTTAGCAGATAACAGATAAACCCCCATTATATGGGGCTTATCTACTAGTTATCTGCTATGTAAAGGCCCCCATACATGGGCCGATAGAAACTGCCGATATCAGTCCCTTGGACCGATTCGGCAGCTAATCGGCCCGTGTATGGGCAGAAACGAGCTGCCTGGCCGACCAATATCTGGCCTGAAATTGGCCAGATCTCGATCGGCCAGGTTAGAAAATCAAGTCGGATCGGGGACCGCATCGGCTCGTTGATGCGGTCCCCGAACCAACTGCCCCATGGCCTCAAATTGGGTCAAACAATCAGATTTTTTTTTTTTAAAGCCACTTGCTACCCGATATCGCCCACCCGTAGGTGGGGATATCGGGTGAAGACCCGCTCGCTTGATGATCTTATAGTGTATGGGGACCTTAACCTGTGCCTTTTCTCCTTTGTTCCAGCTTGAATGGCTGCCCCCTTGGCTACACAGCAGCTTATTTATATAGTAGCTTTTCTGTAGCAAAAACACCAGTTTTTTGCAGAGCAACAGCACATTATATTTTAATTACTTTAAAACACTTTAATTTTTTGATGTTACTGTTCCATTAAAGAGAGTGGGTGAGTGTTCCCTATGGAGGAATTCAGGGATATAGTTCCAGAGGGAAGCAATGTCCCAATTCCAATATTTTTGCTGTTGTTGTTTTAGTGTTTTAGATTTTATTCTTTTTAATTGGACATGACAAAAATCACCTCACGGTTGATGACCATGATGAAAGCTGTGTGGTAAACTAAACCCAAATCACCAATACTCTGCGCACACTGGGACCCAATAGAGTTTATCCGCCTGCAAAGAGATCACGAACGCAAATCAATACACACACAACTCTTTATCAATAATATAAACGCCTACAGACTGGGGACGCCTTAAACTTAACGTGCTATAGTTGCTTCTCCCGCCCCACCCCCACCATATTCGGCCACAGACGTGAAAGCGCTGTTGCTAAGCGGCGGTTGCTAGGGCGGACATTTTGGAGGGGCAATGAAGCCGCAGAGCGGAAGTGCAGCAAGCGCACGGCCTCCTCTTCCGGAATTACAATTTTTTTTTTCGGTGAAGGAAATGGCGCCGCTGGCTGTATTGACGGTGTTTTCAGCGCTGCCTGTGACGGACTGAGGGGCGCTTCCCCCAGGCCGCAGCTCCAGCCGGACGCCACCTTATGTCCCTGCAGTGCACTTTATATACTTGAGGTAAGTGCCGCTGCGCCGGCTTTGCCCTTGCTGTTTGCCCCCTGCTCCCCCTTAGTGTTTGCAAGCTTGCAGCTACTCACCGCCGCCACTGCAGTCTCCTCATCTATCCGCAGCCCTCGGCCTCTGTAAGCCTCGTCCGACTGGGGGCGCCTCGACTCTAGCGTCCCGCTGCAGGGGTACTAGCGCCCCAGGAGCAGAAATCTCCCACCATGCATTGCAGCCGGGGGGCCGCAGGTCGGACATACTTAATCCAAAGTGGATTTTCTTGGCTGCTGCTACATGGCTTTTGCTGTGCAGCTGTTATTGGCTCCTTTCTTATTCAGCCATTGGAATGAGCGGCCCTTAAAGGGTTAACTCCACCCAAAAACTGTTTTTTTTTTGTTTTTTTTTGTATAATGAAAAATATATATAATATTAAACACTTTATTGGCTTTATTTTAGTAATTGTTATTTAAAGCAGTATCTGACCTGTTTATACCCATAGTACTGCTGGTTCTGACTCCTGAAACAGACGTCAGCTGTAGGAGGAGGGCTGGCTTCTGCTCAAGCTGTCTCAGGAGTCACAACTGCAGAACACCGCTTCCAATGGCATTTCTAAGTAAGAATAACAGAAAGCGCTAACAACTTTTAAAGAATGAATAAGGGAAAATGTCTTAGAATAGGATTTGCTTTCGTTAGTCAAAAGCAAAATTAGCAGGAGGGACCCCATTAGTATGTATGTATATCTTTATTTATAAAGTGCTACTTATGTACGCAGCGCTGTACAGTAGAATTCATTAATACAAACGGGGTTACGATAATAGATAAATACAAAGTACAACAATAAATACAAATAAATACAAGATACAGTTGCAATAAGAGTCAAAAACGCATAGATGATGGAGTACATTCAGCGCAAACTGTTTACACATTGATGTACAGGTATGGGATCCGTTACCCAGAAAGCTCTGAATTATGGAAAGCTTGTCTCCCAAGACTTCATTTTAATGAAACAATTTAGATTTTTAAAATGTTTCCTTTTTCTCTGTTATAATAAAACTGTATCTTGTATTTGATACCAACTAAGATGGATAATAATAATGGATCCTTATTGGAGGCGAAACAATCCTATTGGGTTTAATTAACGTTTTATTGTTTTTTTAGTAGACTTAAGCTGGCCATACACGGGCAGATCCGCTCGCTTGGCGATGTTGCCAAGCGAGCGGATCTTCACCCGATATCCCCACCTACGGGTGGTGATATCGGGGAGGCATGTAGGTGAATTCGAATTCTGCACGAGGCAATGGGGCAGTCGGTTCGGGGACCGCATCAACGAGCTGATGCGGTCCCCGATCTGACGGGATTTTCTGACCTGGCCAATCGAGATCTGGCCAATTTCAGGCCAGATATCCGTCGGCCAGCCCGCTCGTTTCTACCCCTACACGGGCCGATAAGCTGCCGAGTCGGTCCAAGGGACCGATATTGGCAGCTTCTATCAGCCCGTGTATGGGGGCCTTTAAGGTATGGAGATCCAAATAATGGAAAGACCCCTTATCTGGAATACCCTTGGTTTTATACCTGTGCATTATGAAAAACTATGACTGCATAATATTATATGGGCTAACTTTTTTATATATGTTACATATTTGAATTACTTATGCAGAGAAATAGAAATCGGTTATAAAGTTATGAATTGATTCTTTAAATAGGACGATGGCATTCCTGCAGTTAAAAGCTTACTGGATATAGATCCAATTTTACATTGTAAGCTTCTAGCAAGTAGGTATTGCTAAATAAATAAGAGTAGTTGTGGTGTATATTACTGCACATTCCTGTATGAGCCACTAATGTTTACAAGTGTACAGTGGCGTACTTAGTCACAACATTGTGAGACAGCCCATTGCATTACAGCTCAATTCTCCTGCATAGGCTCCAAGCTGCTGTTAGTGTGTATTTGTAGTTTTATTGTATTAGTCCTGCCACATTGTTATAGCACTACTATATCTATATTTCTTTATGCAGAGACTTGGAAGCTGCAGCTACCAAAGACGTTGAAGGAGATCCTAGCAGGTAGGTCTCTAATATTCCAATTAAAAGCAGGGTTATTTAGGTCTTCATAATGTATGCAAGACAGCTGGCTGGTGTTTTTCCTCTGTGTCGTGAAATATTCAAAATATTAATTGCTTTACAATGTTTTTGTGTAAATCCGCTGCTTTGGAAATGTAGACCTTTCTGTTTGCATTGTATGGTAGTGCGTTGCCTCGAGCAGTGTTCTCATTCTAATAGGACCCTGGGAGAATAATTCCTTGGGGTGGGTGCAGTGTCTGCTATAGCTTCTATAGCTCTGTATCGGAGATATAAGCAGAAAAGCAGCAAAAGGCCCAAGTGTCTGAGAGAGAGTTGGGTGCCGATGTTTTTCCCCGGATAGCGTCATGCAGTGAAAGTCCTGGGACCCATTGTGTGTGTGTGTGTGTGTGTGTGTGTTTACCGGCGGTAGAAAAAAAAAAAAAGTTGAACTGAATACTAAATATAGATCTGTGCCAAACGCATGACTGGTTTGTGCCTTTCACAGGGTAATTGCCGTATGATTCACGAAGCCATTTATGTTGGCTTGCCTGAAATTATAACTGAACTACAAAACTGTATAAATTAAAAAAAAAAAAAAAGGATTGAAATCAATATTTATTATTTCAAAACTTCCATTTATAAGTAATAGGATCCCTTATCCAGAAACCTTTTATTGAGAAAGCTCCAAGATCACAGAAGGCCATCTCCAATAGAGAACATTTTAAGCAAATTTATATTTTTAAATTGATTTCCCTGTTCTCTGTAATAATAACAGTGCCTTGTAAGTTATAGGACCTGTTATACAAAATGCTTGGGACCTGGGGTTTTCTCGAGAAAGGGTTTTTTTTAATTGGGATTGTTGTTCCTTAAGTCTACTAAAAAAATCATTTAAATGGTAATTAACCCCAATAGGATTGTATTGCCTCCAATAAGGATTAATTATATCTTAGTCGGGATCAAGTACGAGTCACTGTTTTATTGTTGTTATTACAGAGAAAAAGGAAATCATTTAATTTTAATTATTTAATTAAAATGGGACATCCTTCCTGAAATTGGAACTTTCTGGCTTATGGGTTTCTGTATAATGAATCCCATACCTGTACTTGATGGTGATAAAGCCACATAAACCCATAGTGGTGACAGAACAACAATTCTATTGGGTTTATTTAACGTGTTAGCATTTTTTTTTTTTTCGCTTATGGTTATTTAAATGACATAAATTCTTATCTGGAAACACCAGGTCCAAAGTATTCTGCATAATAGATCCCAGCTTTTTTTTTTTTTTGTCTTGCTTTATGCCAGCTATACTCAACAATTCCTTTTACTTATAAAATAGAGGTTATCTTTATCCAGCTCTGTCTCTAAACGCTTGATTTTATTTGTGTTCTTTTGACTGTTTGAAGACGTTAAAGATAGTTTAACATAAATATTGCATTTTTGTATTTTTTTTATTAATGTAATATAAAAGTTTATGGGGGTGTGTCTTATCTTTGTTTTTCAACTACCTTTAAGAAAAAAAAACGTAGGTTAGCTTTTTACAACATTGCTGTAATCTAAATTCATTAGTCTGTTAATATGTCAGTTATCTGTTTAGCTTTATAGCTCAATGACTTTCAAGCTCATAAAGTGCTTATTTATCAGAGTGGCGGCTTGTCTCACTGCTACACAATTATTGATTTCTGTTTTATTTGTGCCTTGGAAGAACCATCTAGTGCTATCACTTTCTTATCTGAGGTTTTATGAACTATTGATTGATGTTGTTTGGATTTATCTGAATAGTACGAAAACGTACAGGCGAACTTTGATTTGAGACGTTCTAAGGATGTACACAGGTACGCACGTGGTGCAATAAGGAGCACCGCCCTCTGCAATTTGTAGGGTTTATATGTGTAGATTTTATCTTGCCAATTGCATACAACATTGTGATGACATTTGTGTTTAATGTTAAAGGAAAGCTTTCCCCCCAGAATAAATACTTAACCAACAGATTTATATTATGTTAAGTGGCCTATTAAAGAATTTTGCCAAACTGGAAAATATATATATAATTATTTATCGGTAAATATTGTCCTTTCCCTTGAGCCAGCATTTAGTGATGGGCTGTGTGTATAGAGACCTACATTGTTGGGGGTATAGTTTTCCTTTAAGTGTTATCTGTTAAAGAAGAATTAAACTTTTATGCTATTTCAATCAACCCCCCCCTCCCCCCATAGAGGATTTCCAAACATTTCCACTAATGCACTCCAATTTACCCTCTTCATGGTTGGCGGCTGCCATCTTTGGCTATGTGACTTCCTTTTCCTGGCTCTCTAGTGGCCAGGAGCGTGCTCAGACAGGACCAGAGTAGCCGGATATTGGTTAGTGCTGGTGATGGCAGCTGCCAGCCATTGTACTAAGTTTGCCTTTTCTCATAAAGGGATGAAGCCGAGGGCCATATTGGGGCATTTAGGTGGCAAAGTGAGGGATGTGTTATGAAGGGGACTGAAGTGGTGTAATGTTTTTCACACTGCTTTAATGTTTCGTTTACATATATAATTTCAGCATAAATAGGATTTTAGTTGCAATTCCAGAATATTGGCAGTGCTGATTTTTTAGACTCTTGATTTTGTTTAGGCAGAAACAAGGGATATTTTAAATATTTATCATGTGGTTTCCAGACTTGGTGTGGTTTCCTCGAGGGGCACAAAGCAGTGGATGGTTTGAACCAATTTGAAGAGTGATTAGAGTTAAATTTTACTTAAAGGGTTATTTGTTCTGGATTCCCACAAACGGTCGAATTGCAGATGGTTTGTGTAATGGGAAGTAATTGTGAAAATGTCTGAAATCCTTATTAGAATGGAGGAAATTCCTATGGTTTGCCCAATCTTGTTATAATTAGGGCGTGATTTGCCCTTGAGGGAACTCATTTGTAATATTCCCTATTAATTCAAGAAAATTCTTTTAATTCATATTAATTTTCACATTAGTAAATTGTAAGTAGAGCACCGGAAACATCACAGGCATTGAGATCTATTAACATGACACTACAGGATTTTCTGTGTTGACAATTATTTTTGAGTAATGTAACTGTATTTGCCTTTGCTCTCTCTGTGTTATAATGAGATGTGAGAAAACAGTTGTTAGCTTGTCAGTTCCTCTGTTCTCTCAAGTGCCTGTATAATGGCGTATCCAATGCAACAATTACCGTTCTACTCGGGAGCATGTAGCCCTGTCAGGCTGGCCCAGCCTCAATCCAAGGGCTCTATCCGCACACTTCATTTACTGTTTTGATTGGGTGTTAGTAGCAATATGCCTCATCTTGAAAGTACTGCCAGTGTTGCTTCTGAGCCGCGCTCTTGTGCGCATGTAGCAGCTCACTGCGCAATCTTATGTAGCGCACAGGAAACTTTTTATGCACATTAATATGGGCTCTGACCCTCCCACAACTGCCAAGAAATTGTTGCTGACAGACCAGTTTCCAAGTAGACTTGGAATGTTCAGTCTTCTGCTGAGAGATGTAGCGTTAAGTGCAGGACCTTGGATTGAATATCCTGGATCTAGATGCACACGCAAGTCTTGCTGCTAATCTAGAATGGGCTTAAAGGAGAACTCTTGTCCAATAAACATGAGCCAAACTCTCATGGAGGCACAACACTTTTTTTTTTTTTTGTGTGCAGGTTTTATTATATAAAACAATATGAAGTGTAAATTCTATTCTAGTCTGCTCCCTTATCCTAGCTTTTTTTTCCTGCTAACATGCTATTTGTCAGTAGTGCAATGTAAATAGAAGACTCTCGCTTGAAACGGCCAGTTAGGGCAGGTTAAATCTGTCAGCAACTCACAGCTTCATTTTTATTTGCAAAAACTTAAGTCTATTCATGAAACTAATTTTATGAAACATTGGTGGATTTTTTTTTTTTTTTTTATAATCTGTTCCCCTTTAAAAGACGATAAAAGGTAGTCATTTGGGGGGGTGGGTGGGCAATTTGTAAATTATTACATGGTAACCTGGGATGGCACTCCGCCTCTTAACCAGCCCATAGTAGTTTATGGCAGGGCTGGAGGTTGCCATCTTCTCAGGATTCTTATGAGCCAGGTTTTTAAGTTTGGGTCAGACCTGGGCAGAGGATTCCTGAGAAGACTGCAGCCTCCCAGGGCTAGTGTAATTTTTGTCGAAGTATATTGTGGGCCTGGGCATGAGGTTATCAATGTCACTGACTGGGGGTGCCTAATTGGATCTCTCCATTGCCCAGCTTTTTTTTTTTTTTTTTAACAGGATTGCTAAAAATAAACTCGATAAATAGCAGTTCTGTTGAAACTACGTTCTACCCTTTGTTTTAATTAGAAATGAATGTTAGCCTATTTTTGCTTGCTTTTCCCCCCTTCCTTTATTAACAGGGCAACTTTGTTCAGAGCTCTCTATATACCTTTGAGCAAACAAGCCTGTACCCTCTCTAAAAAAAGCAGCCTTTGAACTCCTCATTTTCAGGGGCTTTGCAGTGGACTGGTATTTAGTTTCATCAGCTCCTCTGGTGTTCTGCTTGACAGGAGGTGCTCAAGTGGAGCTGGCTTCATATTCTTGTTTTTGGGCCAGATAACTTCCCCACATATACATTAGTAATAAATGGCCAGCAGGTCATTTTGGGGGGGGGGGTTACTCCATGACTGTATCCCTGTTGGAGGTGCAATAATTTTTAATAAAAGGCAACATTGAGGCACCCATCTTTTAGGAACAAAGTGGCAGCTGCAACATTTCCCATTGATCTGTCTAGTCAATCACAATATGCAGTGGCTTATTATTTTATTGCCGTTTGATCATGACTCTTTGTAGAAAGAATTCCTCCAATTGTCTGTATGTGTGTGTTTTAGCAGAGGTAATTCCGCAGTATTATCTATGGTAGGGTATTTTCTGGCATTTAGTAGTCTTGGCAAGTAGCTGCTGCTAAGTAGCTCTGTGTGTCTTCACCCTAATACAATGAACTGATAATTTTATTAAGCAGCCAGTCAGCTGCAGGGACTCCTGGCACTTGCTCATTTGCCTTTGCTTTGTTTATGTAGGGACTGTGTGGTTGGGGAATTCTTTCTTTAGTTCATTTATCGTGGGAGATTCGCCTTGTGTTGCCATAGCCTTACAGAAATAGGCTGCGTTTGTTACTGTGGAGTTTGCCACACAATGTTGCTTGCTTTGCAAATAACAGATAAGCGGTTAAGAACGAGCTCTGGAACAGTCACCGCAACAAAAAGCAGCTTTAGCTTCAGTCGCAAACGATGGAATGTGAGTTTTCAGTCCCACTTTTGCAAAGCGGTTATTTACATGGAAGCAATTGTTTTGTTTCTGAACATGTTCTGGGGAAATAACGGCTGCAAAACCTTGACAGATCCCACATTTGAGTTTTGTTAGTAAAGGCCATACGTGCCCAATTTTGGCCCATATTGGCCAACTATCTGTGTATGTATCAAACCAGGGGTTGCTTTTGATCATCCTGCATTCTTATGACAATCCCGCACAAGCTGAAAACTGAATCTGCCGATGCAGCCATCCATGTGTGTGGGAAGTCCATTTGTCTCACAGTTGGATTCCGGATGTTATCCAGTGTATTGCTGCAAATGTTCTCCTTACCTGATAAGGACATGAAGCCAAAAACTCAGTATTCGTTGCTGTTTAGCTGTTTAGCAGAATAGACATGCAGTCTACACTGATAAATACCTTTATCAATCATTTGTACATGTACATCTTGAAACAATGTAGCAGAAGCCAGCTGATTAGCCAACCAGGGAAGAAACATGCAAGGCTGACTTTAGCTACATTGATTCCAGCAGTGCAGAAAGGGATAGGAAAAATACTGCTTTTAGTCTTTAACTAGGTTGACAGCAGTGAAGTTTTAGAGGCCTGGACTTTCTGCTTTCTCTGTATATTCTAATTCTACATCACCCAGAAATGCTTATAATTCTGGGCTTTTCACAGGTTAAGCTGTTAGCTTTTTTTTTTTTTTTTGTAATGAAGGTTTATGGTTGAAGACACATGTAGCTACTTGTCCCTGCTACTTAAAGGAACAGTAACACCAAAAAATGAGTGTTTTAAAGTATTTGAAATATAACGTACTGTTGCCCTGCAATGGTAAAACTTGGTTGTTTGCTTCAGGAACACTACTATAGTTTATATAAATAAGCTGCTGTGTAGCCATGGGGGCAGCCATTCAAGCTGGAAAAAAGGAGAAAAGGCACTGGTTACATAGAAAATAACAGATAAGACACCATTGTATTCTACAGGGTTTATCTGTTGGCAGCTATATAACCTGTGCCTTTTCTTCTTTTGAATGGCTGCCCTCATGGCTACACACCAGGGTTTATATAAACTCTAGTAATGATTCTGAAGCAAACACACAATTTTTACCAGTGCAGGGCAGCAGTACATTTCTTTAAAATATGTATATTTTTTAGTGTTCCTTTAATGCCAGAAAAATACCCTGCCGTAGTCAATACTGAGAATTGCCTCTGCTAAAACACACACAATCAGTCAATGGTCATCATTGTCTATTTTAGTAGCCGGGACAAGTAGCTGCTATCAACAGCTACATTTCCCAGGCCAGACATGAATGATTTGGGTTTGGTTTGTGGCTCACGTTGTAAACCACAGGCTTGTTAAAACATGTGAGTCTTGTGGGAGCACAGCAGCTGGGTTGGTAAAATCAACTTGAGTGCCAGAATTAACCTCATATTGAAGATTAATATGGAATGCAGTGTCCTTCTGTAACTGCAGAACAAGGTCCACCTTGCGTCTGTCATGCAGTCGTAAAGAGCTGTAGCATTAATGTTGTCCTGGCATCGCATTGTTTTTGCATTCCACCCGGGATCTTTTCAAACCAATGCACTCTATAATGATCAACTATACTTGTATGTAAATACATATATATATTCTGAATATTTGTTATAGCGTTTTTTTGCAGTAGACTGCGTAGTAAACATTGTGCTGCTTCTGGGGTTAATGAGCCTCCGCCTTAAACCTTAATCTGTTTACTGAGCTGTAAAATGATTTTAGCACTTGAGGATTCTGAATCTGCATTAACTCTCCCAGCATTTTAAAGGGCAAGCAGTCACAAATTTCCAGCTCTAACGGGTTTGTGCTATACTGCTAGCCTTATGACATTGGGAGGGATGCTGAACACTATTTTGCCTTCAGTCAGTGTTTTATCCATAGCTTATCCAGCAGGTGATTGCAATGTTCTTTGGTGGGGTGTAGGGCAAGTAAACAGTATAGTAACCAAAATATCGCCACAAAATTGCCACCCCCTGCGTTTTAACCTTCTTTATTAATAAACAGTGCTGCACCTAATTCTAAGTAAGAACTAAAAGCTTTTGTTTTACTTAAATTTGTAAGATCTCATCCAAGATATTTAAGCCATTTTAATGTTTTTCTGCAGCTTGAAAAGTACAAGTATGGGATCCCTTATTTAGAAAGCTTTGAATTACGGGAAGCCCCTCTTTCAGTAGACTCCATTTTAATCACCTTTTTCTCTGTAATAATAAGGCTGATGGCCCAAGGAGTGAGTTAGTTATCCAAGATAGATCTCTGCTACTTCGGGCAACTAACTGCTCCGAAATGCCTTTCCATTAGCAACGATGGGAGTTGCTTGTTGCGATGAGCGGAATTTTCAGGAGGCATGAATTTCTATGTTTTTGCCATTTGGCGGATTTTTGGGCATTTAAAGTTTCACAAATGTCTTCACGGTTTTGCATATTTTTGGGTGAAAAAGATTCGGTCATCGTTGCTGGTGGAAAGGCCTATGCATCGCTTTGGCTTCCGGAAGTGGCGCAAAGTTACCTCCTGCAGACAACTTCGTGCGGCTTCCGAAAGCCGAAGTGATGCATAGGCCTTTCTACTGGCGACTCCTATTGTTGCCAGTGGAAAAGCATTTCGGAGCGGTTAGTCGCCCACGGTAGCACAGATCTATTGCGGGCGACTAATCTCCCTGTCTACCATGGCCCTTAGGCTTAATTGACATTTAAATCATTTTTAGCAGACTAAAGGTATGGAAATCCAACTTGCAAATAGTCCCCGTATTTCCCCAAGGCCCCCCCCCCCAAGCATTGTGCATAACAAGTTCCATACCTGTGTATCTATAATGAGAAACTGTGTTTTAAATACAGTATTTCTCACTTGTACCATAACTTCTTAATTATGACATTGTAAAAACCCAGTTGTAGTTGCTTCCCTTTATCCAGCACTTCCCTCTGCTGAAAACCTTAATTTCAGGCAGCTTACTGCAACTTTGTGGTGCCGCTCCAGAATTTTGTGGTTTCCAATTTCAATTTCTTTCTGCGTTTCCCAAAATAGAATTTGTTTAGGTAACTATAAAACCCTGTGTTTTGTGCCAGCCAATCAGCTGCAGCCTCACAGACAGGAACCTTCTGTAAGTGCTATTTCAGATTCCTAAGCAACACTTATTTACCCTCTAGTTTGTCAGATATAACACCCGGAATATCCCCTGACATCCAGAGGTTTCTCTAAGTTGCAGGCCTCGTGCAGATCTGATTTTTTTTCTTTGCAAGTTCACACGGAAAGACAGAATTTCATCTCGCTACTTTTCAGGAGCGCTCAGCAATTGTGTGCACTGACTTGAATAAAAATGAATTTACGGTTGCATTGGGTAAAGTAAAAGCTGCTAGTCGCACCAGCAGTTGTAGAATGCTAGTACAAACCAGTGGATATGCTTTTATTATGTGTTCAGCAAATCAGGAGGCAGGCTGTGGGCAGGATTATTTCTGCATTACACTACATAAAGGATGGCAGGGGACATACAGAAAATCAGATTGCAAACGGAAGCAGACATGGTTGGGCGGTGGACATATTTTTTGGAAAGCAGAGGTACTTTGAGTCCCAGAATCCATCACTTGGAACAAGGTGAGAAGGGGGCAGAGTGACTGCCAGACTAAAAAAGATTGAGAAATGGTCACTGAGTCAAAGGAAGACTGATGTGGATTCTTCTCCTTTGGAAGAATTCGGGTTTTTCAATATTTATGCACTTTTTTTCCATTGGCTCGTTGATGGGTGTATTGGCCCAGCGGCCTCTATCCCCATGTTTGGCCACCTTTAGGTCTCATACTCAAGTGTTTCTTGTTTCTTCCTGCACTCCCCTGCTATGGCGTTTTTCCTGTGTTCCTCCGCAGGGGAACATTCATATTATTAGAAGTAATTGAACAATCCATTGGCCATATAAAAGTATAAGGCTAAAGGCCAAGAGTAGTTATACAAGATATGGGATTCTAAATATATTCCCATTTTTTAAATTAGGGGGTATATGCTGTTCACTGGCTCATGTAATACATTTTATTAATTAGGCACTGATTGTAGATATATGCAGAATATATCTATCGAGGCTGGAGTACGGCCAGCTTAAAGCCCTGCTTCTTATTTTTTGGGTCCACAGATTTAGTTTTCGATTCTACAGCGACTTCTGTGGCCACCCTGTCACGTCCAACCTGCAACCTCTCAGGTTTTCAGTACCACAATTCACTGTATCCTCAAGCAGTTACTATGCTGTCTAATCTTCTTTACTGCACAGCTCTTGCCTTAGCCAGAAAGGGAGGTGTATGTATGAGCAGGTGTGAAATGCTTTAGAAGCGCAGCAAGAACCAACACTAAATGATACAACACAAATTACCTCAATAAAGGATTACAGTAATTACTTTTTATAGCAATGTTTAATATTAGTCATAAGAGAATTTTGCATAGTTGAAGTATTTGCTCAAAACTATTGCATATCCCTGTTGGCTCCTTTTGGTACAGTATGCTACAGTAGCCTTTTATTTTTTGCCATTTCAAAGTGAACTGCAGCTCATAACGTTTTCTGTTACAGCAGTGCATTCCAAGAATAAGCATGTTAGCTGAGTGTATGCTCAATATCATTTTTTTTATGGCCTTTAAAATCAGATATTTCTATGTCATCATCATTAAGGTGGCTTCCGCCGATTCAGCAGCTTATCTGTCCATTTACGGGCCCTCTGACCAGCCTCCCTGACCAGTATCTGTGCAAAAATAGGTCAGATGTCGATTGACTAAGCTTGATTTTTCTGACTGATCAGGGGCCGTGCCAGTTGATTGATGGCGCTCCGACTTCTTCTATTCCCTTTATTGCAGTGCGATTGTTGGCTAAATGATCACATTAGCATGATATTGCCCACCTAAGGTGGGCATGTTAGGGGAAACATTCCCTGGTTTGGCAAGCTCATCAAACAAGCCAATCTTTGCATGTGTTGCACGAAAGATCGTCAGATCCGCCACTAACCTTCAGGGCTGAAACAGGCAGATAAGGAGGTAGAAACAATAGGATTTCTACCTCCTTCTGCCGATTCAGTGCTGAAGGCAGATTTTGGTCAGGCGCCTTCTATGGCGCCCGATCAAAATCTTTTAACTGGGCCGATCGGCGAGTTGACCAATATCAGCAGCCTCCTGCGATATCGGTCGACTTGCCATACACGCACCGAATATTGTACGAAACGTGGTTTTGTACGTTATTATCGGTGCGTGTATGGCCAGCTTTATGGTTGCTACCTCACCACATTAATACTGGCCGCATATTGAATCCACAGCCTGCATGGTTAGTTGCCAATCAATACAGATGTGTTTTGCAGACTGAGCTGATTTATGTGCAGCCATGCATCTAAATTAATTGCTAATTAGCCATTCAGGATGTGAATTCAATATGCGTGGCCTGTATTAAAGGGGTGAGGTGGCAACCCTATTTATAGAACTGCAGTAGAAGTGCAAGACAATACAATGCACATTCTCTGGAATTAGTCTGGTTTTCCTTTTTTTGCATTCAGGTAATGCATAAAAGCTTGCACAGAGCCAAATGAAACGGAACAATTGTGTTTATTGTAGCGGAACACGCACCAGTGATATACTCCTGACGGAAGGCAATGCATATTATAAATAGGGGTGCGAATAATCTCATGCGCAATTAGTTACCGAGCAAAACAGTTGCCAGCGCTCTTAATTACAGGAGACTGGTAAATTGTTTGGTAGCGCGCAGGAATGGTCTCCAGTGAGTCTCCCTCTGTATAATTAATCTGCTGCTTTCTCTGTTCTACAGCAGGAAAGAGAATGGTCTAAACAGTACCATGTAATCAAATTCATACTCTCGTGCCTGTGTTTATATTATAATCAGTGGGGATTTCTGTTAATTTTACAATATACAGAGATTCTAATAGGAGTTTCTGTACCTTAGATGAGCTTCAAATGCAGTTGGCTGTAACATTATTATTACGTTAATTAAACATGTAAATTTGTGCAGTCTTGCACCATAGCTTTCTACTGCGGTGTTCCTTGCATGTACTGCAATTTTGTCACCACTTGGCTTGGTAGGGGGGGCCTAACAGATCACTTGATTATGCCGTTGCATTTCTTTACTGGCTGGCCTAGAAATGATTAAGTCACAATCAGTGCAGTGCAATCATTGCAATGTGGCCCTTCACATCTGTGACCATATTGCACAGATTTCTGCCCAGTCATTCAATAAGATTCTGTTGGATGGGCAGCATATGTGTGTTCAACAAATGTGTTAAAGATCTGATGGGAATTTAAGGGAATAATACAGAATCCTCTCTAAAGCTGGCCATACATGTACTGATAAAATTGTATTAAACCTAGTTTGTGTGTGGGCTCTGAATTATCTTTCCAATAATTTTCAAGCTATGGCGATTGGTCGTTTAGTTGATTAGCCAGGTTAGAAAATTTTGGTTGGCTAACTATAAAATCTGCACATTTATTGTATCGGACAATATCCTTGGGGGACCTACAGTGAGTCATTTTCTTACGATTGGTGTCTGCCAACTATTTCATCTTCAGAACGTATCCTCCAAATTGTGTATTAAGGGCTCTATCCTACAATTTTATTCTGAATCTTATATTCAGACCGTTGCATTGAAACGTACGACAGACCAAAAGTTTGCCAGACGAAGACTAAAATCTGAACATGTGTGGCCGGCTTAAAAAGTAAAGACTAGTAAAATGTCTGCTTTAATTATTTTTACAAGTTAGGTAATTTAATGTTGAGTATTTGTAGAAGCAAGCTATCAGTTAAAACCAATGATTTATTTAAGTTTTGGTGAGTTCTTAATGCTTATTGTTTATATTTCAGGGGTGTAGAGAAAAGGGCAGAAGGGCAATTGATGGAAGGAAAAAAAGAAGAGAGAGGACAATAAGAAAAAGGAATCTGTTCATAAGAAGGTATATGGATGACACGATTTGTTCTCAGTCCTGGTTTGTGTATGAAATATATATAATTTATATGCTGAAATATGTGAGGTGTATTCCTAGATAGCCAATGACTGAAGAGTAGTACAAGATTTAAACCTGCAGCATAAAGCTGTGTATTTGTTGCTTGTGTATTTAGTTGTTAGACTGGAGTGCCCAGAAGGTGCCTATGTCTTTACCTGTTACTGATGTGGTATCTAACTTAAGGCCGGCACCATCATCTAAATTAAATTGTAGTCCATCCTAGCCTCTATGCCAGTCACTACATTTTTTTGGTAAAAAATCCCATTCTTTTTAGTAAATAATCTTAAGAAAATCTGCTTTATGTGTATTCCGCACATTCGCACATAGCTCTGGTTTCAATGTGCGCATGATTCTTGCGTTGATGTAACGAAAAGGAGTGTAGAAAGTTGTATGTGAACTGGCGAATTGCTTTTGAGCTGCAAAAGGAGTAGTGTATATTTTTTGGGGCTTGGTAAGTGGCTATGAACAATTCTTTAAGCACTCTCACAGATAGCCACAGATATTTCTGAGGGTTTCTTTGTCCTTTAAGCATTATACTGTTGAAAATGCAAACTGTAACTATCTTGGACACCCCTTGGTGTGATTTTGAATATTATTTGTGCTTGGCAACTCCTTATTTATGTCAATCTCTTTGCGTAAAGAATGTTTTATAGGACCTATTATATTACTTTTCAATATGAGTTCAGAGAATAGGGCTTGTACAGAAATATAACAAAGAATGTTTATATGTTTGGGCTTTTTTAGTGTAGACTAACCCCCCTTCATTCTGGGTTCTGTTTATCTAGGCACTGGTACTTTAATTACCTCCCTCACAAGACCCAGTCATGGAGTAGACCCTGTTCCCTGTTTTGCTCATGAAGTTACAAAAAAATGTACATTATTTCTTATTAAAACATTAAATAAAAGTCTCCAGCTGAGGTGCCTGGGATTTCTGCTTCATTTAGCACATATCATAGCGGATATCTGTTTATTGCACCTGTAGTGCTGGGAGGCATATCTATTTTGCAGGGTGAAAACACCACAGGTATTTCATGCTAACAAAACCTTGACAACTGGGCTGTGGCCACATGGTGTGGTGTGGTGGGTTTTATTTCCAGTGGTGAAGCTCCTGTGTCTCCCATTTACTTGAATAGGAAACCTGTGGCAGTGTAGAAGCTTTTCAGCTCAAAGTCTTGCACCCATACAGCATATCTGAACACTATCTCATCAATTAGCTTTTGTTTTAAAGTAACACAAAATAATATCCATTTTTGTTGACGTGGCTCATTATTTTCTTTGGAAAGTCATACTTTTCAGCCCACGGGATGCTGTTGCTTAAGCCAACTGGATCCTTGCCTGCCTGTAAGTGTTAACAAGGCCAGCATAAAATCCTTTTCCTCAGCAGGCAGTGTCACGCTAGTAGCAGAAAGGAGTCAGTGTCAGTTCTGCTGTTACATTGGCATGGAAAGGAATCCATGTTATGCTTAATAATCTGTTATGACAGCGTAAAAACACCGCACAAGTTGTGCTGTTGTGACACTAACTTCTTTCCTTAGTATAGGTACTGCTGCTGGCCTGTGAGTTGTAACACAATACACTATCCATATACATTTTCAATTCTTTAGGGCTGTTGCTGTTTCCATGTTGAGGTCTTATTTCACTGTTTAGGACTCGTAGGCTTTTATTAAAGTGCTTTTTGCTGTATTAAAACAGTTTACATTACGGTGGCCTCAACACATTGCAAGCTTGTTGGTTAAATTGAGCACATCATTTGCACAGTTTTAATCTTTACTGAGTGCTGAAAGTCTTTGTTATATATTAAGTGGGACAGGTTAACCGATTTTCACTTGTACATGACTAAAGCTGTTTGTTCATATTTTGCTACTGCACAGTTAATATGTATACAGAGGCATGGCTCAGCATTTGCTCTTGCTGTTGACTGTTTCTGAACAATTATCTAATTGAGATGCAAAGTAATTGTAATTCTATTTGAGACAGGATATTTGAAACTAAAGGTCCCCATACACGGGCCGATTAGTAGCTGCCGATATCGGTCCCTTGGACCGATTTGGCAGCTAATCGGCCTGTGTATGGGCACTTCCGACATCGCCAAGTAAGCGGATCTGCCAGTGTATGGGCACCTTTAGTGTGTTATATTCAAATTATTAGCCTCTCTGTTTTGCTCTTTGCTTTTTGTGGTCTGAAACTGGAAATGAAGATAAAAATTTAAAAAAATAATTGTGGGGATTGAATTCTCTTACCTTTGTTTTCAGCTTACATTCCAACGTATACATTTCTGCTTGGTTGCTATTATTAAACCCTAGTGACCAGTTAAAATGACAAGTCTGCTGCACAACAAAATTATAAATCAAATGACAATTTGCATATTGTCTTAGAATACCATTGTACAGGTATGGGACCTGCTATCCAGAATGCTCAGAACCTGGGATTTTCTGTTTAAGGCCTCTTTCCGTAATTCTCCATACCTTAACTCTACTTAATTGGGATCAAAAAGAAGCTACTGTTTTATTACTACAGGTATGGGATCCCTTATCCAGAATGCTCCGAATTACGGAAAGCCCGTCTCCCATAGACTCCATTTTAATCAAATAATTTAGAATTTTAAAACTCATTTCCTTTTTCTCTGTAGTAATATAAACAGTACCTTGTAATTAATCACAACTAAGATATAATTAATCCTTATTGGAGGTAAAACAATCCTATTGGGTTTAATTAATGTTTTATTGATTTTTTTAGTAGACTTAAGGCCCCCCATACACGGGCCGATAGAAGCTGCCGATATCAGTCCCTTGGACTGACTCGGCAGCTTATCTGCTCGTGTTGGGGCAGAAATGAGCGGACTGGCCAACTGATATCTGGCCTGAAATTGGCCAGATATCGATTGGCCAGGTTAAAAGATTCAGTCGAATCGGGGGCCGCATTGGCTCGTTGATGTGGTCCCCGAACCGACTGCCCCATTGCCGCCTACATAATCCGGTCGTAATATTTTAATATCCTATATACAGAAGGTTTTTAATTGTGGTCTCTTTGTAAAAAAAAAATTTTTTTTTTTAAATTATTTTTTTTGGTTCAGTTGCTAAACCCTGTGCTGGAACTGGAGGAACAGTCCGGACTTGAGGGAGTTAATAGGTTGGCAGAAAGCAAAGATATTTTCCAGAGCGGCGGCTAGCTGGGCTCGCAGCTGCGGCCATTTTTTTCTTTCGCAGTGAAATTTCTAGTGCTGCAGATTAGTGTGTCAGCTTTAAAGCCCGACTTCCTCTGTTTGCCCTTCAGCATTCCAAAACAGACAACTCTGAAGGGAAACACGTTCCAAGAGTACAAAAAAAAAACCCTACGGCAGAGCCATCTATGCAGCTCACTTGCTCTCCTTTTAACTCTTGCTGGTCATGTAAAGTAGCAGCCAATTGGATTTTTTTTTTTTAACCAGCAGTATATTAATGTTCAGGGCAGCTGCCGTTATTTATTAGAAGGGAGGGGAGTATTTGTCCAAGTGGAGCCCTCCGTCAGGAGGAGTTAGCAAACAGGGCTTTCGCAGCAGCAGTAAAATGACACCATGCTTCTCCTCCATTTTCTAATGAAATCTGCAGAGTGGGAAAGCAACAGGAGTTGGAAACGGCTCTCTTTGAATAGTGGCTGCGCAAGCCCCGTGTTCTAGGACCTTGCCGTTTGGATCGGTGTCAGGTTTGTGCATACCTGTTCTGTTTATGCAGTGCCTCTGTTATCTGTGTGCCTGAAATGCCCAAAGGGCTGGATCCCAAGCTGCTTCCCACGCAGAAATGCTTTGCACGTATGTCTTTTATTAAGGCACTGGCAAACAAAATGCCAGTATGACGGAGGGATTGCTTTTACTAGCAGTGCCTGCTGCTGGGCGGCTGATGGCGTGCCATTCTATACAAGTATGCTTCTAAGTGCCTCTGTTTTTTTACATTGCACTGTACTGTAGGGATCCAAGGTTGTAGATTATTTAAAAAGCTCTACTGTTTTCCTGTTTCATCTTGCGTAACTGCGAACTAGCGGGAAATGTTTTAGCGAGATGGCAGGGCTAGTGCTAATACTATGTTCTTTGTGCAAGGTAGCCTGTATGAACAATAGTCATACTTAGAGGCGTCTGGGGGGGGCGGGCTGTTACTTTAAGAACGGCAGCTCGGTTCCCTAAAGTCTCCCCTGCTCCCCTTTGCTAATGAATTTGGCTTTCTAGGTAGAAACAGTGAGGCCCCGGGGGTGGTTCTGCGACACAACTCCCCACACTAGCTGGATTCAGCAGACATGAAAGTGTGTGTGGATATTGGGATAAGTTAGTTGCGTACATGCTTTTCCACTGACTCATCACAAACTGCAAAGGGACCTGCGTGACTTTACTTGAAACTGTTGCTGTTTCGAGGAAGAAGCAACTTCTCGTACAAGTTACATTTGCACATTTCATTTGTTTATTGAATGCTTATGCCATTTAAGCTTGCTGCGTCTTTTTTTCCCTTGCACACAGGCTTCCCTGATTCTGCATTAGATACATTGCTACAGGTTTTACTTGGCTCCAAATAAACAACACTTTAAATATATTGACTATAGCAACACTATTTTGAACCCTCACTTCCATATTCAGATGTCAAAAACTGCAGAAATTGTGAAGAAAATTATATGTTCAGTTGTCCAAAGCTCTTGGCTAAGGCTTTGCTGTGTCGTAATCTCTTTTACATCCATATACAGATATCCTTAGCAATTCATGAGTAATAATTTCATCTGTAACATAAGTGTATTGCTGTGATGTAAACAAAATTCAATGTATATTCCTTTTTTTCCCCACCCAACTAATTAAATAGCCTTTGTTTTTTGTAAGACAGAATGTTTTCTGTGCATTGTGGAAATGTTATATTTTAGAATTTTGTGCATACATATTTTATAATGATGGGTCTGTGAAGTATGCAATGCCGGCTTTCTGCAGAAGTCTGAGGCACCTTCATTCTGAAGCCTTGACCATTTCCCACCTCCTCCTTTCCTTTAAAGGGGCAGGTCACCTTTAAATTGACTTTTTTAGTATGATGTAGACCAGGGATCCCCAACCTTTTTTACCCGTGAGCCACATTTAAATGTAAAAAGACTTGGGGAGCAACATGACCATGAAACATGTTCCTGGGGGTGCCAGATAAGGACTGTTATTGGCTATTTTGTAGCCCCTTTGTGGACTGCCAGCCTATAGGAGGCCCTGTTTGGCAGTACACCTGGTTTTTATGCCTCCAAAACTTGCCCCCAAGCCAAAAATTCAAAAATAAGCACTTGCTTTGAGGCCACTGAGAGCAACATCCAAGGGGTTGGGGAGCAACATGTTGCTCACGAGCCACTGGTTGGGGACCACTGATGTAGACAGTGATATTCTGACTGTTTGCAGATGGCAGTCAGTTTGTTCATTTTTTGATATTTAGCTTTTTGTTTAGCAGCTTCCCAGTTTGCTATTTTAGCAGCTATATGATTTCTATGGTCTTATTTTCCCTAGCAACCAGGCAGTGGTTTGAATAAAGGTGGCCATATATGTTCAGTTTTTATTCTTCCCCCGAAAGTGTAGGATAAAATCCTTAAAATAACAAATTGGAGGATGTACTGAACATATTTGGCAGACAACAGTTGTACGAAATTGAAGTCCCAGAAATGCATTTTATGTCCCCAAGGATATTGTAAGGTACACAATGCATGCACGGGTTTTATTGTTATGTGACCGACATGTTCTAATCTGTCCAATCACTGTGGTACTCCATGGTTATATTGGTGCGTGTATGGCCAGCTTTAGAGACTGGTATAAGTATAGGGAGGGGTCAGAAGAAGGCAAATAATTCAAAAACTATAAAGAATAATGAAGACCACAGTGCCATGAGTAGGGAATTCTGTAACATAATGGTTAACCACCCTTAGATTTGCCTGCAGACATGATTATCACACTGAACTGCACTGGTGCATATCCTTGGGAGATGGTTGCAAGGCTGTGGCTTTCTTGGGAAGCTTCCCATACTGGTCTCAGAGCAGGAACCTGAGCCATGGTCCAAAGTCCTTGTGCAGCACAGTGCTAATAACAATAGTAGTAAATAAATGAGTAAACGTAAATCATAAGCTTCCAGGTCTTGGTTATTGTTTTGGTGCAGCTTTATAATTATTGCTTACATGTTGCTATCATGGATTTGCATTTTTTTTTTTGGTAACATCTGTAACTAAAAGCTGTTTACGTTCTGTTTTTATTTGCTATGCAGTGCCAGATCAAATAATAAGCCAGCCTTCGTCTGTCAACCAGAATATCGGTATTTCCACAGCAACCAGCATTCAACATAATAATGCCAAGCGGCCCTCATCAATCAGTCCGCAGCAGCAGCAACCAGTGCCTCATTACCCTCTTTGTGAAATACCACCGCAGTTCCGACACCAGGAACAGAAGCATCTTGTGAAGTGTGGTCAGCAGTTACCTAGCATTGCAGCCAACCTGGGGTTAGCCACTAAAGTATTGAACAGATCCAGAAGCAGCACTGTGGTTTACCAGGAGGGACCCGTGACAGAAGTGCAGGGAAGTTCTAAAGAACATCCAGGTAAATGTTTGCCTTTGGGGAAGACATAGTAGAAAATCTAAATCTGTGGGGTTTTTTCAAGTGAGTGTATCTTAAGAGTTTGGGGTTTTTTTTGCAAGGTTCTGTAAAATCCAGGACCAGTGCCATTTTTTTTCATGCTTTCTGGGGGGCTACCAAACTTTCTCTTCCTCCAGATCCAGGCTGTCCCCACATTTTATCTTTGCATTGACACATCTAGAAAAATCAAGTTAGAAGGGCTGCACTGATTTCAATCTAAGTTAAATGTGATCAATGCAGCTCTATTTTAGTGAGATTACGGCATCAGGGTGAACCACTTTGAGTATTACCGGGACAGTAATATCGTTCAATTTCCCTAAACAGCATGTGTTTAAATAAACTGCGTTGGTTTCTCAAGCCATTTTGTTTAATATCTGAATAATGGGGATTAACTCCATGGATTGGTTTGTTTGTGTGCTGCTGTGATTAATCATAACCAGCTCAAGTTATCAAGAATTGCCCCCCCCCCTTTTTTTTTTTATAAACCATTTCCCTCGATTAAGCCAAAAAGTAATGTTTACTTGCTAAGATCCAAAGGTAATTAAAGGGGAAGGCATTTTGCGGAGATTTGTCAGCCCTGGCAAATCCATGCTACTGTGCTCAACATCTCCTAATGTGCCAGTACCCTTAAGGACCAGTAATGCCATAAAGTAAAAAAAAAAAAAAATTAATATAAAATTTTTTACATTTAAAATGTCTGCAAAAACATTTATTTGGCAACGTGTCCTATTATGTGAGAGGATTTTTTTCTGTAGTTCTGCAGAGAGCCATGGCACATGATTTTTATTTATCTTAGTAAAATTTGAAGCCAGTTGTATTGTACGCAGTGTATCTATTTTAACATGTGCCTGCCTCAAAGGCTACATACACAGCAGCTTATTTATATATACTTACATAGTAAGTTAGGTTGAAAAAAAGATGTACGTCCATCATGTTCAACCATAAGGAATTCCGCAACATCACAGCTCTCACAGTAAAAAATCCTTTCTGAATATTTAAATGGAACCTCCCTTCTTCTAAACTGAGTGGGTGCCCTCGTGTAAATGCACACAAAATGTATAAAATGAAAGATAGGGAGCCTTATACTTTCATTTTATACATTATTATATTGATATTTTGTTTACAACACTGTTTTATCTCCATGCAACCTGGATAAAGTCTGCAAAATTCCTCTACCCCCAAACAAATTGTCTAGAAGCAGTGTTCTAAGTGTAGTGTTTGTGAAATGAATGTCATTTTTGGTTGAGTAGAGGTAATGTAACCAGCATATACATTAGCTACAGTAGTAATACTTCATTTTTATTTTTTTCTGCTTCTCTGTAGGCATGCCCCCCATTCGGGATCTGGTCAGCCATTCCCCTAACCAGCTAGGTGAATTACTTTTTTTTTTTGGCCTTATCAGGCTGCACTGCTAGTTCTTGTGGGTGAAATGACTTATCTGGCTTTTCTGCACTGTGTGTTATGTACAAGGCTTTGGAACCCCCATCCCCTTATGCATCTATCTTCCCTCTGTCTACAGCTGCTGATACGCATGTAACTCTGGGTTTGCATCAGTAAATCTGCCTGTATTGTGTTTTGGCTTCGCATACCATTATTCTGAATTTTTACTTTTAAGCTTCAATTAAAAAAAGAGTTCAGGAAGTGCTGGTTAAGTCCCAGCCTGCAAGAGCAATAAAAAAAAGCATGATCAACATAATAAGTTTCAAAGTGCTTTTTCATGGATAATATATCATGAGCAAACATCAGATCCGCTTCTCTCCACCTGTTTAAAAACTGCAGGTGTAGAGAAGCATTTTATACACAATGTGTGCCCTTGCCCAATGGGGTAATTCATCTTTTAATGTACCATTTAGTATGACACAGTAATATTCTAAGACAATTTGCAGTTAGTTTAGATCAGGGGTGTCCAATATGTAGATTGCGTTCCACCAGTCGATCCCCCATGGATTCCTGGTGGACCGCGATCAAGCCGGGGATGCGGAAGTGCAGCGTGAATACGCATTCACACAGCGTCACGTACGTTCGCATTCACGCCGCACTTCCCCATTTACCAGTCAGTCAATCGCGGCCAAAAAAAGTCTGGCCACCCCTGGTTTAGATAGAATTTACACAGAATAGACTTGCATTTTATCTGCCTACAGATCCACCAGTGAAATGGCACCTATCACCCTAAAATTGCTTCCCCCACCAGAGGTGCAGGCTAATAGAGCCCTTGCTCCACTGGGGGGAAACAATAGGGAAAGCAATTTTAGGGTGATTGGTGTGTCTGTACTTCAAGCCCTCCTTCTGACCAAAAGAACTTGTCTGACCAGTAAACTAAAAGGTTACATGGGGTGCTGCTTCTTAGAGGAAATGTTACAGGAGTCCCGAAGATTAAACCCAACTAAATGGGCAAGTGAATGCCAGCATTAGCTCCCTGATTAAGGCAAGCTGTATTGTAGGTTATATATAAATATCCTACGAATTTGCTTCGCAGCCCAGTTGAGTGCCCACAGAACAGTTGCTATCATGGACAAATGTCTGTAGTGAGCAAGCTACTTTGTGTCAACCCAGCCTCCCAAGCTGACTTATGCCGGCCCCACTCTTCCATTCACTGGCCCATAGTTCGTGGATCATGTTCAACAAACTCACTTGGCCATTAACAATGTTGGTAGTCCACTCTCCAGTGTCCTTTAGTCTTTAAAGGAGAAGAGGAGGTATAATCTCTGTTGGGGTGTCAGTGTTAGGCACCTCCCAATGGTTATGTCTTACCTAAGACCCCAAGCCAGTGCCCCAGTTTGCTAAAATCTGCACTGGGCTTGGGTATAGGTTAGGAAAGCCAGGCCAGTAGCAAAGGATTCAGAGGAGATTAGTTGCTACCGCTAGAGAGGATTTATCGCAAAGCAACTAATCTCCTCTTGTGCCATTTCCCTTTTGGGCGATCTCCTACCAAAACCTGTGGCTACTATTAGTAGTCTACTTTGGCCGGGTGGGGGTTGGGGGACAGTATTTAATTGGCATTGCCATAGAGGAAGTTCCTAGATGATAATATCCATTTTAAGTGTGACTTTAATGTGTACTTGCTTTTATTGCCGGGCGTTAGAGTTCATTTGTGTTTTTTTGAAATCTCAAGCCAACACCATGTGGAATGAAAGTAATTTGGCATGGATACAAAGCACATTCTGACTAGAGCACTGGCCATATATTCACTCTGGCAGATACCAGGTGCAGGCCTTTCCATGTTTATTTAGCCAGACGCATCCCTCTTGAGTTTTATTCTTCTTTAGTTGCCTACGGCTACTGCCAGAGGGGGCCCGTCGGCTGATCCACTTGCTTCACTTTCCTCCTGTGTCAGACACACACAGCAGATTTTGGTGCGAAAACGCCCAAGTATGCATTTTTGTACCAAAATCTCTACTAATTAACGTAGGCAGAGAATCCGCCCCATCTGGCATTAGTCTTAAGGCTTTGAGTTCACATTACAGAAAGACCCTTTATCCACAAAACTGTAGGCCTTGAAAGTTCCATACCTGTATTTATTTTATTTAAAAAAAATTTTTAGTTTTCCCCTTGCCAGAGCTCAAGTTTTATCTGTAGTTTAGACTGCTTCCAGCACTCCAGCCCCGATCCCCACTGATTCTTGCCTAACGGGTGCTGTTTACAAAAGTGGCTTATTTTTACTCCATGATTTGGTGCGGTTGGAATTTGTGTTCTGTTAAATCCCATGAATAGCCGGCATGAGTGCATTTAGAAGACCCGTTGCTAGGAGCCGTTTTTAAATAAGCATGCTTGCCTGCAGAGTATTAAGGTTGTATTTGTTTGCCTTCTCAGATTTACTGAGCATGTATAGCAAGAAAATGGGATTTTTAAACTGCCTGTGTCAAAGTAAGATTAAGGACTGCTTTTCCCATGAGCTAAGAATTGCATGAGGTTTTGCACAGTTTTGGTAACGCTGCTTTTATATGTCAGAATGCCTCGGGTTTTAATGGCACAAAATCACATTCTACTTGTACTATATGTATATTGTCTAGCTTTACCTGCTAGTTTTATTGATAAAACCAAATTGTGATTGTGCAGTTTGTTCAGTGCTTTAGCTGTCTACAGGGCTATTTGCCCAGGGCCCACCATTATTCATTGCAGTTGCAATAACTTAAAGGAGAAATAAGCCCTATAAACAAATATGGATAGAAGTGTTGTTTTATATACTGAACTTCATACTTCAGTCTAAAGGCCTGGATTTTAAGTTTTAAAATCTCTTAACAGTAATAACCAGGCCTTTAAAGTTGTGCACAGGGGGTCACTGTAGTTAGGCGTGTCAGTGGCACTGCACATGCTCAGTGTGCTTTGGGACAGCTGCTGAGAAGATAAGCTTAGGGGTCATTAAGCAGAAAATGAGGTTCGTCTGTCACAGATGCTGGCGCTACAGGGCTGATTATTAAAAGTTGGTGCAAATTGCACTGAGCTGCCATATAATGACAATTAAATTGCTATCAGTCTTGTAACTTGTATAGTCAATAATTTAAGCTGCAAGTTGTTCCCTAAGTTCAGGTACTGTATGTAACCGCATCACAGAACATGGGGAAATAATATAGGGAGCTCCTGGGGGCATATATAGAGTAGGGATGCACCGAATCCACTGTTTTGGATTTGGCCAACCGCTGAATCCTTTGTAAAGTATTCGGCAGAATACCGCATCAAATGCTTATTAGCATGCTAATTAGGTTTTAGAAGGGTTAAATGTCTGAAAATTTTGGAAAAATTTACGTGACAAAAAGTCACGTGATTTTTAAAATTCGTATTCGGTTTGCTCAGGACCATGGATTCGGTCAAATTCGAATCCTGACAAACAAGGCCGAATCTTGGCCGAATCCTGGATTTGCTGCATCCCTAATATGGAGACACAGATCTCCCCTGCTAAAGGACTTTGGTAGCCTTGGGCTGGTACCAAATCTTAAATTATAATGTGCAGCATTCTTGGCCTACTTCATTTTTTTTGTCTTAGTTTTAGTTCTTCTAAGGATGCACCAAATCCATAATCTTTGTGATCGACTGAATCCCAAATCCTTCAGGTTTCCCCTGAAATAACTAGCCCTTTCTTTTCAGTCATCTTGCATAGCTCTGCAATGTAGCTTTGTTTCTGAGGAATATTTTATATACTTCCATAACACTGAAATGCTGCTCACCTTTACAATGGATAAGACTGTTGGCAATGGTGCGAGAAGTTTTTCCATTTCCTGTCAAGCAAGCCAATCAAACGGTTTAATGATTACAGGGGTCAGAAGCTTACCCTTGCAGTTATACAGGCTAGTGAGAACAGACTACAGGTTGATTTGTTTGCCCCCAAGATCTGCTGTATAAGGAGCTCCTGGTGGCTTCTCTAGGTTGCTTTACACAGCATATATTTAATCCCTGTTGACTGAACCAAAATGTCTTGACAGTATATAAATGTAAATATATGGGTTTCATATTTTGAAAAATGTTGTCATACTGTTTGCAGCTGCTAGGGCAAAATTTGTGTTTGCCTTGTTTCTAATTTACTGCTTTTATTTTGGTCTCATTGTCCCTTAAATCTTGAGCTCTTTGGTGGCTGGGTATCTTTATTAATTTGAAAAATGTTAACATTGACTAATATTTAAAATACATTCAGCAGTTTTAAACAAAGATCTAATATTTTTTTCCCCTTCTTCCCTTAGAGCTCAATCATGGTAGCCTAGGCTCTCACTATGAAAACACCCACTGGGGGCCGGTCTCTTCCAATGGTGATTCTAGCACTACCTGGGAAAAAGTCATTGTAGACGGCACAGAAAAAGTGTGGCCATCGATCACAGGCACTAGCTCCGAGTTGACCTCAGAATGTATGGATATTGACTCTTCCCCCAGCTCTGGGGCAGGAAAGAGCCACCTAGTGCCGTTTGGGGATACCACAGAGGAAATGGATACTATGAGAAATGGCATTGGACATAGTTCTCAGAGCAAACTTTTGGTTGGCAACAACAGCAATAATGCAGGCAATGGAAGTATTAATGGGCCGTGGGCCGTGACCCATGGAACTGTAATAAGCACATGTCAAGATGGCCCCGATAGCAATTCAGATAGTAGGCACAACAGGATTAATGCTTGGGGCACCGTGAATACTTCAGTGAACGGAGTTCTAAATCCAAGCACTTTGAATATGAATGGCAACCATGGTGCCTGGCCCATTTTGGATAGCAATGGACATGCCCTTAAAGGGTCAAATAATTCTGGCACAAATGTTCCAAGCAGTACTATAGGTCAGGTGTCTAACAATCGGAGTATTAACCCTAAAATGGGCAGCTCAGCCCCTGGCTCCTGGGGAAATCTTCAGGAGAATGGGGATCCTGAACTCAGTGGAACACGGAAGGCTTCTTTTAGTGGGCGACCTCAAAACCTTAACACTGAAATGACTGGACCAAATAACACTACTAACTTTATGACCTCTAGTTTACCAAACTCTGCTGGCTTATTGCAGACAAATGAACTCCCTAATTCTACAGGGCATGGGGCTTGGAGTGTGAGCAATATGAATCATTCTCCTCTTCACACCCCTTCAGTTACAAATGGCACTTCCATTCCTCACCTAAGTAACGGTGAGGAAAAAAACAGCGGATCATACGGTACTACATGGGGTACTTCCGGCTCCTCTTATTCTGGAGATAAGATTTCAGTCCCTAAAGGGCAAGCTAATGGTGACACTGTGAATGCGACTATAATGCAGCCAGGCCTATATGGGCCCAATGGCCCAAACAATAAAATAAACGGGAATAAAGGAGGATTGTGGGAGTCAGGGACTGTAAACTCCCAAAATATGCATTGGGGAAGTGGAAATGCAGGAACTTCTGGTGGAAGTCAACGAGGATGGGGAAACGCAGCACAAAACACTGGCACTAATCTTTCAAATGGTGGTTGGAACAAATTGCCTAACAATCAGCATTCCAATGAGGGGGAAAACAAAGAAAATGGTAGGAAAACGTCAAATACGTGGAAGTCTGCTGAGGAAGAGAATGCAGGGCAAATTTCAGCAGGATCCAAAGGCATTGAGGCAAATGTATGGGCCAAAACTACAGGTACGGGGGAAAGTGAAGGTAGTGTAGACAGCACTGGAAGTCAGAGTGAATATGGGACCGGACACGGGCTTCAGGAAATAAGGAAGACGGACCAGCAAACTTTACTCCAAAGTATTGTAAATAAAGGCGACCTAGATCCACGGGTCTTGTGCAACACTGGCTGGGGACAGATTCCAATTAAACAGAACACTGCCTGGGACACTGATGCTGCTTCGTCTCTGAGCAACAGAAAAACTGACAATGGAACAGAAGCTTGGGGATGCTCTGTATCAAAGACTTCTAACTCAGGGGGATGGGTGGATAAGCCCAACCCTAACAGCAATGATACCTCATCAGTATCTGGGTGGGGAGATCCAAAGTCTGCTACAGGGTGGGGTGATGCCAAAGGCGCAGTAAGCCAAGGGGAATGGGAAGATCAATTTGCTGCTACTACTGGAATGGTCAAGAGCAATCAATCATGGGGGAATAATAAAGAGGACAAATCCAATTGGAATGATGCACAAAAGGTCAAACAGGGGTGGGGGTCACACAGTGGTGACAGCTGGGGAGAGAATTCAAAGAGTAATCACTGGGGAACAGCAAAGTCAAGTTCTAGCAGCGACAGCGAGAGATCTGTATCTGGTTGGAGTGAGCCTAGTCGTTCCAACTCCTGGGGAAGCGGAAATCAAAATAATGCATCAAGCTGGGCTGAACCCTCCAAGTCAACTTCAGCTCAAGGGTGGGGTGAGCCAAAAAAGCCTAACCAGGGGAATGGGGATGTTTCCAAATGTGGCCCGAACCACATGGAGAGCGAACATCTGCAAGCAAGCTCTGCAGAATGGAACAAAAAGCAAGAAAGTGGGTCATGGGGGGCACAGCCAGCCACCAATAAGTCTTCTGGGTGGTCGGGTGGATCACTGTCAACTCCAACAAAGGAAGATGAGCCAACTGGTTGGCAAGAGCCATCACCAGAATCCGTACGGCGCAAAATGGAAATTGATGATGGGACTGCAGCCTGGGGTGATCCCAACCAATACAAATTCAAGAATGTGAACATGTGGGATAAAAATACATCTAAAAACATGAGTGCTGAGGAACACCAAGGCCAGGTTTATGCATTGCCCCCAACTTCAAGTACTATGCCAAATAAGGAAAGCAGCAGCAGCAACAGCAACAGCTCTGGTAAGATTTATTTATTTTAATATCTAACATCTGCGTGGGGCTTAACATACACAGAACTGTCTCTGCCCCCATATGTTAGAATATTCATGTAAGAACAGTGTGTATTTTGTATTTGATACTTTGGGCACTGAAAATAAAATTCATCTGTTGGGGTTGTTCTGTGAATATCATATATTCTTAGCTGTTAAATTTAGTCTTGCTCCTAATCATTTGGGTCACCTTTTTGTCTGAACATTTTCTATGCTAATATCTGCTTTTTAGTTTGGCCAAATAGTAAAGGAGTAAATGATGGGGCACTTTTCCTTAAACTTGAAAGTTGCCTATTTCGTTATTCATCTCTCTTTCTTTATTGTACTAGGCTGGGGTGAAACGTGGTCAGAAAGCAGAGCTCCTGTTGTGGATAATGGTACTGCAGCATGGGGTAAACCTGTGGAATCTAGTGGTGGTTGGGGTAATCGCAGCACCAACGGTGTGACATCGGGTTGGAACCACACTCCCATTGGCCAACAAGCTCCTGGAAAACCTGGTATGTTATTTGTTTTGTTACCCTTTTTGCTTAAAGTAGATAGTTTTCAAACATGTTCTAAGGGGGTTCAGTGATTTCTTATGGATTTGTAAAGTGAAATTATCCCCCCCCATATTTTGGTGTAGTGTGATTCCTTGCAATGTTAAGCACCTGCAGCTTCTAAAGAATTATGGTTTCTTGCTTCCTGTCTAGGTCCCAAATCTATGCAAGATAGTGGCTGGTGTGGTGATGATACGTCCGGGCCCGGGAGCAGACATGGTAGTTGGGGTGAGGATGAAGATGTGGAAATTGGGATGTGGACCAGCGGTTCATCACAGGAGACCAACCAATCAGTTAACTGGCCGCCTTATATGAAGAAAATGCCTACAAAGGTAAGTTTGTGTTTTGGTTTAAAATCTCTTCTAGGCTGTGGTTATTATTAATGGCTTACAGATGTGTGTGTTCTATGTGTTATTCTTCAGGGACCCTTAAAGAATGGAAATAAGCAAGAGGAGAACTGGATGAATCCATTTGTAAAACAATTCAGCAATCTGGGATTTTCAGTGAGTGTGAAATACCAATTATATGTGTTTACACAAAAAACTCCACATTGTCTCTTTTGAAACTGTGGCTTCTACAGGAATGTTGTCACAGCTGTCATTTTGTAATCGGCAAACAAATATGGGTCTTAAAGGAGTCTCAGGCTGAAACAATTATGAAAACCACCGCATTATATTGTTTTTAATACTTATTTTATTTTCACATTTGATAAGAGTTGTAAGTCCATGTTGCATGTACTTTTACTTGATGTTCGCGTTTTAGTGAGGTGTAGGGCTTCATCCTTGGATCCAAGGTCACAGTATAAAGCTGATTACAAGCCATAGAGATAGGTTAAATATAGGAGCATGGTGTGGTAATGGTAAATTAAAAATGTCAGTGGTCTAATTGTACATTTATATTACAGAGAGAGTCACCGGAGGACTCCTTGCAGAGCAATAAGATGGAGCTGTCTGGAGGTATGTCCTGTCCTTGAAATTCTGACTTTGCAGCCAAGGTAGCTGGCAGTTTCACATCCATTTCATACTTACAATATCTGCAAAATACCCAATCCGACTTTGAAGGTGGAAAGGCATTTCGGAGCAGTTAGTCTATAGCGATAGCAGAGATCTGACGCAGCAGACTTACTCGCTCTGTTGGCCATCAGCCTAACAGAAAAGAAATTATAAGCAGTTATGTGGGGGATATGCATGAATTGGCACGCCCTCAGTGATTTATCATTCCTTCTCCTTTAAAATATGTTCCATATTGAACATATACTTGTTTTAATCTAAGGTTAAGGATGTTTAGTAAAACCTGATAATGGCATTCATTTTAGCACTCTTTCACTAATAATTGTTCTGTACAGGGATTTTGCCCGACAAACGGATGGAAATGGACAAATCCGGCCTTGGCATAGGGGATTACAGTCGTGTGATTGGCAAAGTTCCAGGTCCTCGGCACCATCCTAAAGAGTCTTCCATGGATTTCAATGCTTACTTTGATAAGGTAAGTTATACGTTTGCAGGCGATTCTGTGCAAAAGATAGATTCATGTTTGCTGCTGTTTGCAGTGGCTGCCTTTTGTAATTATAGACTGTTGGAAATCAGGCAAGGATTTTGTAGATATTATTGCTCTACCAGATTTCAACCACCTGTATGTTTAATCCTATGCGGAGAACCTGATTTAAATGGGGGCACTATCACTATTTAAAGGGGCGCCACCTGTTGGTCAGTTTTGTAACTGATCCATTCCAGAGAATGTGTGGTGAGAGGGAACTGTCCTGATGTTACTCTTTTCAGGAAAGACATGAAATGTTATTTGAGGTTTCTGAAGCCTTTCAGACAAAAGCAACAACGGAATAGTCCTCTTTATTTCACCTGACACCAAATTAGCCAGGAAAACTGACCACCAGCAGGTGACACTGTTGGTTCCCAATTAATTTATTTTTAAGGTTTGCATTGAAATAGGGCATATTGCATACTTATTTCAGGTGTCGGGGTCACTCTTCCACCTTGCTGTATTAGAAAACAATTCCTGTATTTTTGTTTTACTTCAGTACTTTCTATATAGATTGGACAGTGATAATTGGTTTAATTATAAATTAACTCTAATATATACGTTAGGTAATTTTGTGATACTGACCCTTAAAAACCATGTTGCTTAGGGCAAACAAAGGGTGGTTACAGATGATTAGTAGACATGGTTGTTACTGCTCTGGTGGTGGAATATTTTTTAACTTTGCTTTGCACATTCTGCTGACTGTGTTCTGCTTTTCTCTCTCTCTTGCAATCATCCTGAATGCTTTTGTGCTTCGCCCCTTGGATCCTGCCTTCATCACATTCACCCTTCTCTACTGTTCTGGGCACTTGTGCTTTCTTTATATGACCACCATCAGGATGGTATTGTATCAGAAGAGCCGCAAAGCATGCAGTTTATTTCCAATCAGAACACGAAGCTTCCCCCTTTGAATAGTGCACTATCTTCTCAGTCCCTCAGCTCTTTCCCAGGGCTGGGAATGCCAAACGTCAATTCTGTGAGACAGGTGAGTCTTTCAAATCAGGCCACAACTTTAGGAATTGGTCCGTCAAAGTTATAGAACCACTGTATAAGTCAAGAGTTGTGTGTTCTTTAATCCAATGCAAAATGACTCATAGGAATTGCACAGTATTACTGTGCATAATATTTACTAACAGGACTGGTACAGGATCCTTTATCCAGAAAGCTCAGGACCTGGGGTTCTGGATAAGGGGTCACCATGGATCACCATATCTTAAATTTCCTAAAAACTAATTTAAACATTAAGTAAACCCAATAGGATTATTTTTCCACAGTAAGCATTCATTTTCTTTATTGGGATCAAGCACAATGTAGTGTTAATAATAATAATTAATAATAATAATAAAAATAATAATATTATTTTTAGGGTAACCATTTTTATAAATCTGAATTATTTGCATTGTAATGAGAGATGGCTTTTCTGTAATTCAGAGCTTTCTGGTTAACGGTTTTCTGAATAACTAATCACATACTTCTGTCTGACTTTTAATTGCTGCGGTGACATATATAAACCATACCTTTTTTTTCAGCTCTTCTTGTCAATTTGTTTATTAATCCTCAAAAAAAAAAATAATTACCTGTTGGCAGGAACAAATGAGATTACAGAATAGAGTGGCCTTTTACTTTGTGGCTGTTAGCTCTCGAGCCAGGTAGAGCTTCATGCTTGTCGGCTTCTCTTAGCACATATGGGACTTCTTTTCTTTGAACATGTTTGTTCTTATGTACAAGTGTCTCCGTAAAATGTGCTTGTGTGCTTAATTTGTATGTATTTTCCCCTCCCACAGAATGGCAATCCCAGTATGTTTGGTGTTGGCAATGCAGCACAAGCCAGGGGCGCACAGCAGCCTCCAGCACAATCTCTTAACTCATCTCAGCCTAACCTTCGTGCGCAAGTGCCTCCTCCCATTATACCCCCTCAGGTTTGTTGCTACTTTTGCATACGCTTGTCTTATAATGCATGTTACATAGGTACATTGTAATCACTTATGCATGGCCAAGCAGTGTATTGGCAGGGATTTGTATTGTCTGCCTTTTAATGGCATCCCTTAAATCTCATCTGTGGCCTCTAATGAAAATATAGCAGTTGACTTTATTAATTAGATTTGTATGGCTTCATCCCTATCTGTTTTGCTTTAATCTATGGAAAGGGTAGTGCTAACAGCAGGAATTGCTGGGTCTATGGAAATTGGGCAACAAGCGATGATGTATGGCTAATAAAAAAAAAAAAAAAAAAAAAAAAAAATATATATATATATATATATATATATATATATATATATATATATATATATATATATAAGGTGGAAATTGCTTTTAATACCTCCTTATAAAAGCATTGCAGAGCAGTGACCCCTAGTGGTAGATCAGTAGGATTTTGATGAATGTGGATTTGTGTAGTTTTCATATGGTCATAAGTCTAATTCCAGCTGACTGACAGGAGCATAATTCAGTGCTGACTTGCCCCTTTTGCCAAGTCAGGTTTTTTACTCTGCTGCTTCTGGATCTCTCGGGCGATAGGAGTGCAAGCATCAAAAGCACACACTTCGTGCTGCTCTTCTAGCAATTAGAATTTGTAGCTAGGGTCCAGGTCTGCCCAGCATGTTAATGTGACAAGTACCCTTGTATGGTTGAGCAGAGCTAATGAGGATCTTTGCTTGAATGACATAATCTATCTGCACCTTCACTGCATTGCAGTTTACTTGCTCTCCCTCCACTATGTAGGCTTGGTTCCTTCCTTCTCTTCTTTATAAAATGCATCACTAATTTTGTCAGCTTTACTGCCTTCCAGTGCCTTATCCTCTCAGAAGCTCCACTTTCTCTAGCATTATCCCTAGTTAAAATATATACACCACTTCAATTTAAATACTATAAGGATCCCTTATATGGAACATTGGAACTACAATACTGTTGTGGACTTTTCTGATACATTGAACCAGTGCCTGCCTCTCTTCTCTTCGCATGTGTGTGAGATGACTTTCCTGGATAGCAGTGTTTTCTTATACATCCATCTGCTGTTGTAATGTTTGGTTGTATTTGTTTAAGGTGTCTGCAATGGTCCTCTAAACTGATATAAGGATACTTTCCCCTTTATATGACATTATATGAGAGGGGCTTTGTACAAAAGAAATCACTTGTTACAGCAAAGCAAACAATTTTAGTAAAGTTTGGCCAAAAGAATTAGTTGTCAAGGAACAATATGGCACACCATACATAAAACCTATAAATGTAAATTCAGCACCTTCTGTATGTATGTTTTTGTTTTTACGCACTTGTTTCCATAGCTCATGTCCACTTTGACACAATTTTTATTTTCTTTATCAGGTTCCTCCTTCTTTACTGAAGTATCCGCCAGCCAATGGTGGTCTGAACCCCCTTTTTGGCCCCCAGCACGTAGCCATGTTGAACCAGCTTTCCCAATTAAACCAGCTTTCCCAGCTGCAAGTAAGTTGGACTAATCGGTCCCCATCCCCTTGTACAAAGACCGTTTCAGGAGCTGTGTGGTCTTCATTCACCCTTTCTCCATGTTTGTAACTGGCCACTTTTTCTTCCCGCAGAGGTTATTGAATCAGCAGCAGAAGATTCAGAACCAGAGGGGGGTGCCTTCAGGAGGTCGCCAACAACATGAGCAGGTATTTCAATGTTAAACGAATCTTAGTGTTTGTAATGTGACAGCTGCATTAGTGGGGTTTTTATGGTTTTGTCTTTTTCTAAATATTTTGTTTTTGATCTTTCAAGGCCCGGTCTCTTGGTACGCAGCAGCCGGCACGTCAGCTTGATCCCAACCTGCTGATGAAGCAGAGCATTTCTCAATCACAGCAGCAAATGCTTCACCAGCCTCCCATGAAATCCTTTCTGGAGAATGTGCTGCCCCACTCTGCCCCTGAGCTACCAAAAGTCCCTTCACCAATCAGTTCTTTTGGTGGCTTCCCTTCAGGTTAGTGATGGTTTTTATTTTATACATGGTTTTTGTGCAACTGCTTTATTATAACAACTGTTCCTTTAAACAGCATTAAATCAAGGAAATCTGTCTCCTTTTCAGGCTTGAACTCAAATTCGAATGTAAATATGGATCTCGGAGTTGTAAAGGAGCCACAGTCACGACTGAGGAAGTGGACAACAGTTGACAGCATGTCTTCTAATACTTCTCTGGATCAAAATTCCAGTAACCATGGTAAAATTTGAATGCATGCTAGTTTGTGTTTACCTTAAAGAGAGATTATCCTTATAAAGAAGTTTGTAACCCATGGAAATTCCATGGGTTCTCTAGTCCTGACTCATGAAACTGTGTAGCAGAAGTCAGTTCTATTGCAGGTTTGTTAATCAGTCATCCTTTGTCTCTAATTATGCAAACTCTGTAGCGGCATCCAGATGTTTTTCCAAAATCTGACACAGAGCAGATATTCCCTGCCTCGACCATTACAGTAATAATCTTGTGTGTTTGCAATTTCTTGCCCTAGGTGCTATTTCAAGTGGTTTCAGGCTTGAAGATTCTCCTTTTGGTTCTTATGACTTTATGAACAGCAGTAACTCTCCATCCAGCCCTCCAGGATCTATTGGGGATGGCTGGCCTAGTGCCAAATCGCCAAATGGCTCCAGCAGTGTCAACTGGCCCCCTGGTAAGCAAAACCCCTGATATTAACTTCATTTTTGTTTGAGTTCCGTGGTCTACAGCTGTAGCTCTTTACACTGTTCTGTGTAGAAAGACTTAAGGCAGTCTGAAATGTTGCATTTGTCTAGAGGCTCTTGCAGCGTTGTAATAGACTTTTTAGCATATATTGTGGTGGATGGTGCTCTGCTTCTGGACTTGTAAAATATGAAAACAAGTCATTAGGAAAACATTTTCAAATCGGCAAGTTCTGGCCATACACTGTAGGGTTGAATGTTATGGCAGCCTTATGCCCGAAAGGTATCTGCCCAGTTTTCAGCAGATTGGGCAGGCTGTCATAGGGCACCATGCTTGGATGGGTAAGCTTCTGGTTTGCTTTGATGGGCTGGGTTGGCAGCGTTTTTGGGCCCTTGTGTGGTCACCATTATCCTCAGGGATGTCCCTAAAGAAGTCCTGCCGTTTTTTTTTTAACAATATAGACCTACGTTTTTGGATTGTGCATATAACAACCTGTTTCAGTAGGATTTTTTTAAAGTTTTACCGTCTGATATTTTTAGAATTCCGTCCGGGTGAGCCATGGAAAGGATATCCAAACATTGACCCAGAAACTGACCCTTATGTCACTCCTGGCAGTGTCATCAACAATTTGTCAATTAATACTGTGCGGGGTGTTGACCACCTCAGGGACAGAAACAGTGGTATGTATCTCTGAATTCTGCAGCTGGGTTTTGTTTTTGCCAAAGCCCTCCCTTGCTCTCAGGGTCACTTCTATAAAAATTAATGCACACAATTAATATTGTGCTTTTTAGGGTCATCCTCATCTTTGAACACCACGCTGCCTTCAACTAGTGCCTGGTCCTCCATTCGTGCCTCCAACTACAGTGTCTCCCACAGCAGTACAGCACAAAGCACTTCAGGTAAGATGTCCGAGTACTTTCTATGCCGTTTGAATTGCTGCCTGTGTGCATGAAAACAATCCCAGAAACACCTGCTGCTATACCCCCAGAATGAACAGTTTATATTATGTTAAGTGGCCTATTAAAGAATCTTCCCAAACTGGAATAAATATCAGTAAATTTTGGCCTTTTACATCTTTTCCCCTGAGCCGCCATTTAGTGATGGGCTGAGTGCTCCCTCAGAGATCAGCTGACAGGAAATAATGCAGCTCTAACTTTAACAGGAAGTAATTTTGAAGCAAAAGGCAGAACTCTGTCCATTCATTGGCTGATGTGGCCTAGCATGTATGTGTGCCTTGGCTTGTTTATGTGCACTGTGAATCCTATGATCCCAGGGGGCGGCCCTTAGTACTTAAAATGGCAAGTTTCTATTTAGGATTACCCAATAGCACACACTACTAAAGTATATTTTTATGAAAATGATTTATTTAGCTGAAGCAGGGTTTTACATATGAGCTTGTTTATGCAGTGTATTTTTATAGACCTACACTGTTTGGGGGGTATAGTTTCCTTTAATGAAAACACTTCTGATTTATCTGGGAAACCTGCAGGGCCTTTGTTTTCCATATCAATCAGAGCACAGGCCCTGACAGGTTTAGTAACACATAGTATATCACATTCTTATTTCTCTTTACAGTAAGAAACAGTGACCCCAAACCTGCTTGGTCTCCTGGTTCCGTCGCTAACACTTCTCTGGCTCATGAACTGTGGAAAGTCCCTTTGCCATCTAAAAACATCAGTGCTCCGTCCAGGCCTCCCCCAGGGCTGACTGGTCAGAAGCCACCTTTATCCACCTGGGATACCAACTCCCTGCGTCTTGGTGGGTGGGGAAGTTCTGACTCAAGATACACACCAGGCAAGTGCCCCTCGCTTAGTACCTGCTGATACATGCATTGTTCAGTGAAATGCCCATCCTGGCTTCAATTCCTGATAGTGTGTTCCCCCTGCCACCTGTGTGCATTATGATCTTTTCTGACTGACTAGTCCTTCAGTGACAGATTTCTGTAGCCTTTGCTATCTTGTAGGAGAATAGCACTGTTACAATGTGATAAGAAAAGTGATGACCATGGCCTCTTTATAGAAACTAGGTAACAGGGAGATGTTAAATGTACAGACACAATTTTAAGCCGCATATTGATAATACATGTAAGCATCCATAGTGATTTCTTTCTGTGCTGCTTGCTCTGGTAATTCTTTTTCCTTTCTGCACCTGTTTCATTACTGATCTACCAGTGGTATAAGAAATACATTCATGCACCAGAACCTTGCTCCGGTTGGTTCTAACTCTATACTTGTGTCCTTGCTAGGTTCTACCTGGAGTGAAAACAGCTCAGGGAGAATAACAAATTGGCTCGTTCTGAAAAACCTAACACCTCAGGTCAGTGGGGTTTTGTACTATATAGGTTTCATGTACTCCTGGCAGGCTGTGTTCTAACTCAAGTTCTCTTGCAGATTGATGGCTCTACTCTGCGTACTTTGTGCATGCAGCATGGGCCTTTGATAACATTCCACCTGAACCTGCCCCATGGTACTGCTCTTGTCCGTTACAGTTCCAAGGAAGAGGTAGTGAAGGCACAAAAGTCTCTGCACATGTAAGTTTGTTGTGTAATACTGTACGAAATTCACTAGCACATTCTCATGGATTATATTGTAACAATAATTCACTTCTAACTCCATAGTTCAGATGTTGGCACTAATGTCTTTTTGCCAAACTGCAACTTCCCTTAGGGGAAAGGGTAAGCCAGGACCAATGGTGCAACCCTGCAACTGATCCAATAGTGGCTGATGTGTTAGGCTCACTTGGTTGGCTGGGTTCCCAATAAGAATAGCTTTGATTTGCCTATGCACATTCTACCTCATCTAGTTGATCTGATCTTTCAGATCTACAGATTGGTCACATTGGGATACATTTGCAGTACTGTCATTGGCCCACTGTATTTTCCACCTGGCTAATTCAAAACGGAGTCCAAAAGTGAATCTGCTGGACAAAAGTAATAATTTATGTCCCATACAAGGAAACTAAAAACTAGGTGCGAAGGGGTTAACACGTTACCAAGATGTCTGTGTGTTGGTTTAGCAACCAAAGTGAAACGGCCATCCACTCCAGTTCAATTGAGGGAAATACAAATTAGCAGTTTGTGTCATCAGTGAGCATTGGGAGCCCCATAGAGGCTTAGTACTTTAAAAATGCACTTTGTGATCCGCCCACTATCTCTCTTCAAATTACATATCTAGGCGTTTAAATTACTCTTCAATCATTTTATGATACCAATATCCTTACATTGATTACTTTATTTTTTTAATTTATTTTGAAATTGAACTCTTGGCAAGTGCTTCCAGGCCAGTGGGCAGGACACAGCTCATTGGAATATTTGTCCAACCCAAACTTATGTACACTTTGGCTTGTTCCACTTCAAATGCCACAGTCCTTCAAAATTCACACCCTTCTTAAAAATGTTATTGGGGATAAGGCGCAAAATGCATCCAGGGGGGCAGGGCGGGGGCCTGGCTGCATCCGGACCCGGGGATGACTAGTTACGTTACTGACGAGGCATTAGTGTACTTGCCTTGCAACACCTCCAAACACCTGAGGGTGAGGTTAGCTGGCACTTCTTTCTTCCACTCTTTGTACCCAGCACTCCAGATTCCCCAGGTTAATCTGATGGTTCTAGATGGCCCCTTTTCAGCTCTATATTATAAATTAATAGTACTTTGATCCCTATACATCTCTTACAAAAAAGGCACATAAGACACCTGATGTCCTCTGTTTGCATTTCAAGGGACTTTTTCTCACAAACTCTCGGGCGACTAATCTCCCCGTGTGCCAGAGCTTTAAAGTTCAGGTTGGGCTGGTAGATAGATGTAGGGCCTATATCTGATCTTAACAGCCCCTTCCTTGGTGAAGTGGTCTACTGCCTTGCTGCTGATATACTAAAGTTCACTGTAATTGGGTGCAGCAGGTAGAAAGTTGAGTCTGTTTTGTTTTGTTTTGTTTTCCTTGCTTTGCTAATCAGGACCAAAGAACCTTATTTTTAAAGGTTTATGTCTTAATTTTTTTTATGTCTTTATTTTTAAGCTTATGTCTGTGGGCTCAATTTTACTTAAATCATGTTCAAAAATGTTTTTTTCTCCTGACAGGTGTGTTTTAGGGAACACTACTATACTTGCTGAGTTTGCCAGTGAAGAGGAGATAAGTCGTTTCTTTGCACAAGGCCAGTCTCTGACTCCTTCCCCTGGCTGGCAGTCCCTTGGGTCTGGGCACAGCCGACTGGGATCCCTAGACAGTCCTCACAGCATCTCGAACCGTGGAGATATCAATCACTGGAACAGTCCAGGAGCTTCTGGCTCTAGCTCTGGAGACCTTCATGGCACTTCTCTCTGGGGCACCCCAAATTATTCAACAAGCTTATGGGGTAACCCCAGTAATGAGGGCAGGGGCTTGAGCAGTCCATCACCTGTCCCCGCTTTCCTTTCTGTTGATCAGTTAAACGGAGAGCCCATGTAGCCTTTCTTTCTATGACCTCAGCTGATATTTGCTAAAGCAGCCCATTGGCTGGACTGTTCACCCTAAAAAGAATATATATCTGCAGGCTCTGCAGACAGCTCTTCTGCACACTTCCCACTTTTGTTTCAGCCCAAAACATATCAGTTTGAAATACTTGAATCACGCAGGCCAATATTATAATGTGAAAAAAGAAAAAATTCTATATATATATTTACACTTCCACGTTTAGTGCTCTTCATACGATAGCGGCGTACAGTGAGCTGTGTGTAGGTTCCCAATTCCATTTCCCCCCCCCCCCCCCCCCCCATACTTTATATTTTCCTGACAGAGTTCGAGCTACATTTCTTATATATTTTTTCTTTGCACTGGACGGTGCTCCGTACATTATTATTTTTTTTTTTTTATTTGAGAGAATTAGAAGCAACAGCTCAAGTGTAAACTGTTTACTCTTAACGTGTGTACTTATAAGCAGAAACCAGATAACTGATAATGCTCATTATTTCTAAGATGCCTTGATGTACCTACCTTATTGTGGTATTACAAAGTTCTAGCTGCTTCGCAGCGTCAGACCTCAGTGGCGTATTGCAGAGCAACACCCCACTGACAGCTCCTGCGCTGCAAAGCCGTAACCATAACTGACGGTTAAAACTTAGTTTTTAAAGAAAAAAAGAGAAAAAAATGAAAAGTATTGCACCAGGTTTTCGTGACTAAACCTAATAGAATTTAGCTCTACAGTTTTAATAAAAAAATAAAAATTACAAAAAAATATAAAAAAAAAATTTATACTGAAAAAATACTAAAAAAAAAAGGTGGCCACAGCTGTGACGTACGCCCTACATGTGCCAGTAGGGGGCAGCACTTTCAAAAAAAGGCTTTGCATTTTCTTTTTAAGAGATTCCCATTGTTTGGGTTCTCTTGTTTACAGAATGTTTTTTTTTTTGTTTTGTTTTTATTTTATTTTTAGTTTTTTTTCTTTTGTTCGTTCGATGGGGAGGGAAAGTGGGTTCTTAAAAAATTACTTTTTGTTTTGAAATCAATGTTTACTCTTCCATGGATTTAAGGAGATAAAAAACTAAAAAAAAAAAAAATACTGAAAAGTACTTGTGGTAAGGATGAGATCTCTCTGGGAGTCGCAGTGTTTGGTCGTTTTATTTTCCCCCGTTTTTTCCCCCCTTTCCCCGCGTGTGTGCGATTCCCAACTTGTTAAATAAAATGGGGAAAAATGGCTCTCAGGAACAAGATAAAATAACACTTTCCTTCTCCCCGCTGTACATACATATAAATATATACGAGAATCACAGAAATGCAACGTTTAGCACTAACCGTGCTGATTACTCAAAGACTTTCCTCTCTGCCAAAAACTCCCCCATTAAAGCTTTCTAAAGCCAAGATTAACCGTAAAATATAAAATTAAAAAAAAATCCAAAAAAAACAAACTTTCTTTTGCTTTGATGCTGTGTGTTAGTGAGTAGCCTGGAGATTTGCCCATAACCAGTATAGACTCGGGTTTGGTGTTCCTTTCAGTGGTCCTGTGTCTGCTTCGTGACAGTGTTTTATCCATGTTCTCGTTCGTTCGTTTTTGTTTGTTTTTTTGTTTTTGTTTTTTTTTTAAAAAAAGCCGATTATTTAGTAACTATGCACATTTATGCACATTGTAACAGAGTACTGGGCTGATGATGACGATGATTTTGGTTTGTTTGTTTTTTGTTTTCTGGTGTGTTGTATAAAAAAGAAAAAAGTGTATTTTTTAAATGTCAAAGTCAATGATTGCAAAAAGGAACAAGTTACATTTTTGTTGTTGCCATAAATGGTGTTATGCTTGTTCGGCCGATTCATTCAGACGCTGGACAAGGGTAAATATATGTAAATCAAACCCCCCCACCCCGTAATGGTTTTCACCACAGATAAAGGCCAGGAGTAACCAGCAGAAATTGCCCCACCATGTTCCACTACTGATGTAACCCCGCCCCCTCCGTCGGCAAAATACTGCAAAGCAGTGCCATTTCCTGGTCAAGCTAAGACATATCGTGTTTGACTTTAAAAAAAAAAATTCCCTGGTCCTTTAGTATGTGGTGGAAAAGCTCGCTCTTTGCCCCCTTCAGTGCCAGGGGTGCAGTAAAAAAACAGGAATTTAGTCGAGTCTCCCTGATTCGATCTCTGGGATATCCAAAGCCAGTGGTATTTTTATCTGATTGTTTTTATGTGTATATAGAAATAATACTCTACAAGGTGCATTCGATTTTACTGTAAAATTCCACGTTCGTTCTTAAAAACTGGGTGCAATTTGGGTTCCCAGGGACCGATTCCACTGTCCCCCCTCCCCCCACCTACAATGTTTGCCATTTTCTCATTGCCTTGATTCAGATTGCTTTGTGTCAGCTGATACAAATCAACTTTTGTGGCTTTTTTAACTGTTTACAATAGAGAATGATTGTACAATTTACAATTTTTTTTAATTGTTTTTGATGAAGTTCGAACCCGTCGAGCGTCGGCGGCCTCTTCCGCAAAGTGAGGCCCAACCGTCGTGCCCCGAGGGGTCGAGAGAGTAGTGAACCGTGGTTTCTTTCCGCTGCTTAGCAATTTTTTTTTTTTTTTTTATTTACTTTTTTTCTGATTTGGAAGCTGTTTTTAATGCAGTCTGAAAAGAAAACACAAAGTAGAAATCTTAAATCTGCTCGGACTGCGTTTAGTATTTGTGATGAATAATCAGAGGAGAAGTGTAATATTGTACAATGCGCGGGGCCGGCGCCTCGCCATGAAACGAATAGCCTTAGTTTATCTGGGATCACCTTAGAGGACTTTGCCAGAACATGTATCTAACTGTACTATCATGCACTAAGCTCGGAACTTGAATATTCTACAGGACACAGCCGCTCGGAAACTTTGCATTTGATATTTAACACTTGAGTCTCTGCTTTTTTAGCGCCTTTATACCTCAGTTCAAGAACAACCCAGCAGTGACTGAATAGCAAACCTTTCCTTTTGTTTTTATTTCCTTAAAGCACATTTGTCCTGCTTTGTGCGCTGCTTCACGGCACGCCGGTGTTCCTATTGGGTAGCTGACCTTACCGACTAAGCGCGCTGTGATCCTCGTACGATAGTCATTTCAAGACAAGCCTTCTGTATTTCAGTAAAACTTATTTTACCTGTAACTTATTACAAACAGTACTGTAGTGAATAATCGCCCTCTTGCTGTTGGAATGGGTTTTTTTTGCGCGGTATTAGGATGTATGAACCCGCAGCCCCTCAGTCCGTTCAGCTACGACCCCCTAGCGCCCCCCCGAGAGCCAGCAGGCGCCGCTGGGAGTTGTGGATGAACAGCATTGAAAGGCATTAGGGCTGTCGCCCTTACTCGACAAAGTGTTGCGTTCGGACAGCAAAAGGACTAATGCGTCGGAGAGGCTTACAATAAATTGCAATTCACGTCTCTCTGTAGGGCTTGAGTTAAATATATAAAGAAAATGTAAAAAAACAAAAAAAAACCAAAGCTAGCTTGGTGACACTTCACCGGAGGAGATTAAGGTTTCTCATTGATTAGCTGCCCTCCAGACACTTGAAATATGGAGTGTTTTATTTACAGCAGTTTTATTGTATTGTTCAAATGCTTGAATGCTTCCTGTCTTATTTTTGTTTGTTTTATGAAGCTTGTTATGTAATTAATAAAGTATGGTTGCTCTTACACCGCTGCCCCCCGCTTCTTCTGTCATTGGACCGGCCCATCTTAAGTGGAGGCAAATTGTTGTGTTTAGTTTAAATACACTTTGTAAAAAATGGAGCCGCGCCGACCCCCCTGTGGTTGGTTCCTGGTACCACGTTTATTCGTTATTGTGCAGTTTATTTCAATTAGCTTAATAACACATCATCATGTCCAACCAGAAGAGCCGAAGTCTGTAATGTGGCAAGTCCAGATATTCTCTGTGCTCTGTCCTTATGGCATAGGGAAGAAGAAAAGCTCCCACTCTAACCAGCACAAAGCGGCTTTGCGTTCCCAAACAGGCAGAAAGGCAGGGGTTTCTAGTCTTGCCCCCAGCTGGGCCATTCCCTCACCCCCTCACTGGCCACACTTCATCCTTCCAAGCACCTAAGCAGTCCAGCTCCTCTCGGTGTTTACCAGTTCCATTCCTTCGAAGTACGAGTGAGGTCTGCGTGCGTGGAACTGAAAGGCACAAGAAGTTTCTGTCAGCCTATCTGAGTAAAGACTTACCAACAAACCCCTAAGATCCAGACTCTTATTAAAGGTGGCACTCCAGAATGGGGGCAAATCAGACTAGTCCCTACTGTATTGGCCAATGTAGAGACCTATAGTCAAACTATAAAATCCCCTTTAGCATCTGCAGATCATTACACAGCATGGCTTTGTGGGGGTATGCTCCCAGCACCCCTATCAATATAACTTGGCCTGTGTATCAGAAAGCTTTGATTCCCCTTATTAATTTAGTTGCCCCCATTTCTGGCTTTCATTTTCCTTAGCCTCCATAGCCTGAATATAGTGAGGCATGATGAATATGTACTAATCTCCATACATACATGTCCATGTAAATAGCACGTACCGGCGACTGCAGTGAGAGCTGATGCAGGATGGGAAAAGGAGTCCAGTGAATTGGTTCCATTGGCCAGCTGGATACAGACACATCGCTTGCTTTTCCCGAGTCGATCATTAGATCGTTTATGCTGCTCCCGCTGGTCTCCAACCTAAGGACAAACCAGAATCGGAGGTTTTATAGTTATTGTTCCTTTAGTGAAGATGCGTTTATGCAGGACAGGCACATAAGCCCATGCCCACAGTGGAGTTGCCAATCTAAGGTCTCCACATAGTGATAGTGCCCTGGTCAGAATAGAACTCTGGGGCCGAGTCACTACTATATTTCTTTACAGCCATTTGCAGTTGGTGCCCCCCCTCCATAAAAGCACTGATGGAACCTTCTCTAGGGAGACCGCCCCAGCCCTTATTCAGATGTTTACACGAGTTTAAGCCATGAATAACGTTGAAGGGTTGGGAAACGCTGTGCTTCTCTTGGGGAAATAGTAACTACATTTGTGTGAGCAGCCCCCTTGCAGAATGGAAGGGTTTAGGAGAGAAGGTCTATTTAGCAACAGGCAGCGGGTCGACTGTTAAAAGGCAAGCAAAATCCCTTGATCTGAAGCAGACAATGGGCGGGTTTTTGGGTTTAAGGCCCAATTACACTGGTGCAATCAGGCTCACGATTAATGCACAGTAAGTGCTCTCCAGTTACTCTTGGCCTTAATGTAAGTCATTGTTGCTTATGGCAGTACTTGCGGGTTTTGGTTGTTTGCCAAGGGGCTGAACTGCAAATTCATTGGAGCCCAGTGCTACTAAGTTATCAGGGCAAGGGGTTATTAGCCCTTCTGGTGGTGTACCCTGCCAAATAAATAGAATGGGCTCCATTTAAAAAAAAAAAATGGACATCTAACTAGACCAAGAAGGGTCTAGTACCAAGAAGTCTACCCTGGCCATGCCCTGCTATGGCCTTCATCTATCACTGTTTGATCTAAAGAGCTGCACCATTGAAAGCCATGCATCTGGCTGGACATAAGCCAACACTGTCTTGTAACCAATCTTGTTGCAGAAATACTACATGTATGAAACTAAAATGTCCGCCTACTTGACCAATATATGGATGGCTTTTGCAGACCGTGCCAAATTTAGAGTGAGGTGTTGGAGTGCCATGTCATTAATTAAGATGGTTTTACACAATAGTGATGTGTGTGCCCCCCACCATAACCCACAAAATGTTGCCATGCTAGGACCCACACCCAGCCCATACACTTCTGGTTCCATGACATGAGGTTTTGGGGAGCAGAGGAGAAGTGTACTTTCCCTAATGTGACTCGCACCCAATCCGAGCCTGTCTGACCCACAGGTTTCAGAGCAACCCACACATCACTGCTACACAACCAGATCTGTTTCTTAGTGAGGTCACTAAACAAGTGGATCTGAGCCTAATTTTGCCACCCACATTCAGGACTGATCTAGTGCGGACCCACAGAATGAGGCCCACATCGACGTGCAGATCCTCATCCATTGGGATTCTCAAAAATGCCCAATATTAGTTTGAGGTAAGCCTGTTATTGGGCCCCAGACACAGAAGCTGCTGCATTTAATCTCAAATCTGCCCAGTTTTATTCTGTGACTATAGAAGGAATGCTCTGGTCCAACTCTATGTTCTTCCCCCATATGTTACTGCATTCCCAGGTGCTGGAATTTGTAATTCAGAAATACCTAGAAGGCCTTGTTACCCATTCTAATGCTAATACAGGGGCTACAGCCAATTACGGATGCGCTGAACCTGGAAGCCAATATTTTCCCTGGTTACATGATGTGTGTATAATGGCACAACAGGATGGAACCGTCACAACAGGAAATGAGGCTTTAATTACAGGACTCACACGAGGGGTATCCGTTAAGTGCTGCCAGATAGCACATTCCTGAATCCTCTGTCACTTAAAGTAGAACTAAAGCTCAACCGAGAAATGGGCTAAAATGCTTTGGGGCTTCTGTGCCAGCCCGAAGCCCCCTCAGTATCTATACAAACCAGTGCGAGCTGCCATATCTATATTGCATAGTGTATGCTTGAGCCAGGGGAAGGGGCTATACCAGTTCCCTATGGGATACGGGGAGAGTGTCAGCATGGCTACCCCTACTAATTGGTATTCATGGCCAGCACCGGAGAGAAAAGCAAATTTGTGGAAGGATGGAAAAGGTCAGCGTTCATGGGAAGCTACATGTGTCTGCGCTGTGTGAGCCCCCCAACCTGTAGGAATCTCTATGCAGTGACATGAATCTTCTCTGCTTCCAGCTGTCCCCAACATCATCATCCGCCCCCCCCCCCCCTCTCTGCAGCTGCTGCAGTCGCTATGCAGGGGAGTTGTATCCATGACAACAGCTCAGCCAATTATATTGCAGCCCTTCTGAATTTCATGGGTACCGCTGCTGGAAAAGTAATAAGGATTTAAATGAGCTTTCTGATTGGTTAATCAGAAAGAGGAAAGGAGAGTGCCGCTTATGGGTTTTTAATATAACATCTTATTCATGGGGGGTTTCATGTGTACGGAGGTGTTTGAGCTGGATACCTTGTTTCTTATTCTTAAATTCCCAGATGTAGCTGGACTACAACACCCTGCAATCACCAACATATGAGCAAGGGTAAAAGCATGTGGGAGTTATAGTCCAGCGACCAAAGGTTATTAAACAGGGATCTAGAGATGAAGTTCAGCATCCTTTATAGCAAAATATTTATATTGATTGGTGTTTGTTTCTTTTCTAGTGGACCTGCTGTTAGAGGCTGCCTGTGGTCAGTTTGGGGGTCGGACCCCTTAATGCCTATGATTTCCTACTGAGGGAACACATTCCCCAATTTTACTTCCTTAAGGGACAATAACAGTACCCCCAGGGGGGGGGGGGTGCCAAGGGCAAGAAGTGCTGGTGTAAAGAATAGGGGGTTCCCTAGATGAGTCCTGACTTTGCCAATTGCCCCCAGGGCAGAAGGCCTTTCCAAAAGGTAGAATGGGCTCCCTATAAAAATAATTGAGCTATTGGTCACTTCTCTAATTTACCCAGCAACACCCCATTATTCCAGTACCTGCCTAGAGTCCACCCAAGCCCCTCATACTTAACCCACTTTCCAATCTCTTGGGACTGGAGTCAGGGCCGCCATCAGGGGGGCACAGGGGGTACAGTTGTCCCGGGCCCGGACGATTTGAACTTTAAAAGGGGGCCCGGCGGTGCTACAGTTTTTTTAGTAGCTCGGGCCCCCTTTAATCAGTTCCGGGCCCTGTCATTGGTGGTCAGCGGTAATCCTATTGGTCGCGCCCCGTGCGTACATGCACGTCAGTACGCACGGGGCGCAACCTTATAAAGGGCCTGACGTCTTTCGGCACTTAGAAGCGCAGTGCTGTCGGGAACGAAGGACCTCGCCGGAGGAGCCGCCGGAAGAGCCGCCGGAGGAGCCGCCACAAGAGCCGCACAAGACAAGGGGGGCTGTGCTCTGCTGGCTGCCAATGTACTAGGGGGGCCCTGCTGGCTGCCAATGTACTAGGGGGGGCACTGCTGGCTACCAATGTACTAGGGGGGCCCTGCTGGCTACCAATGTACTAGGGGGGGCACTGCTGGCTACCAATGTACTAGGGGGGCCCTGCTGGCTACCAATGTACTGGGGGGGGGTCACTGCTGGCTACCAATGTACTGGGGGGGCACTGCTGGCTACCAATGTACTAGGGGGGCCCTGCTGGCTACCAATGTACTGGGGGGGGGTCACTGCTGGCTACCAATGTACTGGGGGGGCACTGCTGGCTACCAATGTACTAGGGGGGGCACTGCTGGCTACCAATGTACTAGGGGGGCCCTGCTGGCTACCAATGTACTGGGGGGGGGTCACTGCTGGCTACCAATGTACTAGGGGGGCCCTGCTGGCTACCAATGTACTAGGGGGGGCACTGCTGGCTACCAATGTACTAGGGGGGCCCTGCTGGCTACCAATGTACTGGGGGGGGGTCACTGCTGGCTACCAATGTACTAGGGGGGCCCTGCTGGCTACCAATGTACTGGGGGGGTCACTGCTGGCTACCAATGTACTGGGGGGGCACTGCTGGCTACCAATGTACTAGGGGGGCACTGCTGGCTACCAATGTACTGGGGGGGGTCACTGCTGGCTACCAATGTACTAGGGGGGCACTGCTGGCTACCAATGTACTAGGGGGGCACTGCTGGCTACCAATGTACTAGGGGGGGCCCTGCTGGCTACCAATGTCTCATGTCTGGGAGTCCTTTGTATTTGTGGGAGGGGGGCCCAGAAAATTTTGTTGTGAGGGGCCCCGTGATTTCTGATGGCGGCCCTGACTGGAGTAACCCCTATACCCAGGCCCAGACTGGGATTCAAAATAGGCCCCGACATTTAAAGTAGATGCAGGCCCAAGGGGAGAAAATAGAAGTCTGGTAATGGATGAATGGATGTGGTCCCTTCCTAACAGGTTCCAACTGACCAACATGGCCCAACAATCAGATTTGGCACACTGACAGTTCAGGCTAAGGCCCATTCATTTAGCACCAAATGAGCAAGAATTGTGATTTCTGATATTTCCAACTCCTGTTCTCTTGCTCTACCCCCATTTCCTACCCCAACATCCCATCATGACACCCCCCTTCCCATGCCGAGTTTTAATCATTGCCTCTGGCTGCCTATACATACACCCCCTTAAGCCTCTCTCATGTGCCTCTGGGAGTCCTGGGAGGGGGCCATGCTGGGTTCCCCCCCTACTCTACACGGGATCCCTCAAGGAGTTCATGAGAAATGAATGGATCACACACTTACTGTATCTCTAAAATGAGAATGAAAAAGTGCTGCAGTATTTCTTCTCCGAGGAACAAGGTTACCCTCAGCCCTTCCAAAACTACTAGTCCCATCATCCCCTGCCAACTGCAGGTACTGGAAACTGCCCCCCCCCCCCCCTCAGTTTGTTTCCATTCCTCAGCAGAGCATCAGGCTGGCTCCATTTCTCGGGCCCAAGGCAACCCTCACCTCCAGCTCCATGTTTTCCTAGGAATTTCAGCTTTTGCTTCACCTCCTTTTTAGCAGCTATTAACCTGAAGGGCTACCAATGGACTATCCCTTTCTTAAGAAAGCCCCCCTTGTAAATGTGCTTTTGATTTGCCTTGGAATTTACCCCCACGGGCAATCTCTGCATGTGCTGCCTGAGATCCTGATACAGAACAAGAGTCGTCATTTCCTTGGTGTAATTATCTCAGATTTACTCTATAGAAGGCTTATATATCATAGAGAGACACCCATTATACTAGGGTATCTTAATATGCATGAATTGTATAATATCTCCCCTTGGAGTGTGATGTTGGTAGAACCCATCTGAGTGGGGGGAAGAGGTAACAGCTGTGGTACATTATAACCCTTTATTTATACAGGGCCAACATATTTCACAGCTCCTGACAGAGATAACCCATCATTCCCATCAGTCCCTGCCTCAGTGGAGCTTACACTCTAAGGTCCGTATCACATTCCCATCAGTCCCTGCCCCAGTGAGCTTACACTCTAAGGTCCCTATCACATTCCCATCAGTACCTGCCCCAGTAAGCTTACAATCTAAGGTCCCTATCACATTCCCATCAGTTCCTGCCCCAGTGAGCTTACAATCTAAGGTCCCTATCACATTCCCATCAGTCCCTGCCCCAGTGAGCTTACAATCTAAGGTCCCTATCACATTCCCATCAGTCCCTGCTCCAGTGAGCTTACAATCTAAGGTCCCTATCACATTCCCATCAGTCCCTGCCCCAGTGAGCTTACAATCTAAGGTCCCTATCACTTTCCCATCAGTCCCTGCCCCAGTGAGCTTACAATCTAAGGTCCCTATCACATTCCCATCAGTCCCTGCCCCAGTGAGCTTACAATCTAAGGTCCCTATCACATTCCCATCAGTCCCTGCTCCAGTGAGCTTACAATCTAAGGTCCCTATCACATTCCCATCAGTCCCTGCCCCAGTGAGCTTACAATCTAAGGTCCCTATCACATTCCCATCAGTCCCTGCCCCAGTGAGCTTACAATCTAAGGTCCCTATCACATTCCCATCAGTCCCTGCCCCAGTGAGCTTACAATCTAAGGTCCCTATCACATTCCCATCAGTCCCTGCCCCAGTGAGCTTACAATCTAAGGTCCCTATAACATTCCCATCAGTCCCTGCTCCAGTGAGCTTACAATCTAAGGTCCCTATCACATTCCCATCAGTCCCTGCCCCAGTGAGCTTACAATCTAAGGTCCCTATCACATTCCCATCAGTCCCTGCCCCAGTGGAGCTTACAATCTAAGGTCCCTATCACATTCCCATCAGTCCCTGCCCCAGTGGAGCTTACAATCTAAGGTCCCTATCACATTCCCATCAGTCCCTGCCCCAGTGGAGCTTACAATCTAAGGTCCCTATCACATTCCCATCAGTCCCTGCCCCAGTGAGCTTACAATCTAAGGTCCCTATCACATTCCCATCAGTCCCTGCCCCAGTGGAGCTTACAATCTAAGGTCCCTATCACATTCCCATCAGTCCCTGTCCCAGTGGAGCTTACAATCTAAGGGGTGTATTTAGGTCCAGTCCTGCCCTTGGCACAGTGACGTCCCACGCATATAAGTCGTGCTTCGCTCCATCGTCGGATTTCCTATGGAAATCTGCGGCGGAGACTGGGGTCATTTCTTTAAAATAAAAAATAAATTAATTATAGGCACCCGAGTGCCACCCCCCAAGACCTGCTGCCCTAGACACAGGGCCTTTGGTGCCATATTATAAATACGCCCCCATCACATTCACACACACTAGGGTCAGTTTTATCAGAAGCCAAGTAACCTGCCTCTCTGGTTTTGGAAACTGTAGTGCCCACAGGATAACAGCTGATTAGTTGCTATGGGTTACTAGACCTGGTTCAAGAAAGGAATTATTTATTACACTATGCCCCCCCCCCAAGAAATAATAGTAATGAGCGTGTTACCTGGGAGGATCACCCGCTGGCGGCTGCATTGGGCTGGTCTGTACGCATTTCTGTGCCCCCTCCTGGCACCCACACACACAGCTGCCCAGCGCCTGTAGGGGGAACACTTCTTCCGAACTGCTGAAAGCCGGGTTATCCAGGGAGTTCAGCGAGCCTGAGGCTGTCAGCCATGTTTGGGATGGGCACCAGAAATGAGTGGGGACATCATCGAACCTGCTAAAGCGCCTGTAACTGTACAGAAACAAAATCTCATCCCTCGGAAAAATACAGCGGCACCGACTGCTGGTAAATATATAAATGGCGGATTTGTACCTGCTCTGCGTCTGAGCCAATTTCTGCTGCAGGATCTGCGTCTGGAATCTACGGACAAGAATATAAACGACGGCGGCGGCACAAGCGATGATGAAGAGCACAATGGCGCAGGCAATGGCTGTCAGGCGCTGGTGTGTCATCCGGTAATCACATGTCTGCCCCATGTACCAGAAGTCTCTTCCAACTGGGCATCTGAATGGTTAAGAGCAGAAAAAAATCACCACAACATGCATCACATGACCCCATGGGGTTGGATCAGCCATGGGGAGTAAAAAAATGATTTTTCCCCCTTTAGTTTTTCAAGGGGGTATTATACATGGAATTGGCACTGTGTTTATCCTGCCATGTGTTCTGGGGTATTATACATGGAATTGGCACTGTATTTATCCTGCCGTGTGTTCTGGGGTATTATACATGGAATTGGCACTGTATTTATCCTGCCGTGTGTTCTGGGGTATTATACATGGAATTGGCTCTGTATTTATCTGCCGTGTGTTCTGGGGTATTATACATGGAATTGGCACTGTATTTATCCTGCCATGTGTTCTGGGGTATTATACATGGAATTGGCACTGCATTTATCATGCCATAGCTTCTGGGGTATTATATATGGAATTTGCACTGTGTTTATCCTGCCGTGTGTTCTGGGGTATTATACATGGAATTGGCACTGTATTTATCCTGCCGTGTGTTCTGGGGTATTATACATGGAATTGGCACTGTATTTATCCTGCCGTGTGTTCTGGGGTATTATACATGGAATTGGCTCTGTATTTATCTGCCGTGTGTTCTGGGGTATTATACATGGAATTGGCACTGTATTTATCCTGCCGTGTGTTCTGGGGTATTATACATGGAATTGGCACTTTATTTATCCTGCCGTGTGTTCTGGGGTATTATACATGGAATTGGCACTTTATTTATCCTGCTGTGTGTTCTGGGGTATTATACATGGAATTGGCACTGTATTTATCCTGCCGTGTGTTCTGGGGTATTATACATGGAATTGGCACTTTATTTATCCTGCCGTGTGTTCTGGGGTATTATACATGGAATTGGCACTGTATTTATCCTGCCGTGTGTTCTGGGGTATTATACATGGAATTGGCACTGTATTTATCCTGCCGTGTGTTCTGGGGTATTATACATGGAATTGGCATTGTATTTATCCTGCCATGTGTTCTGGGGTATTATACATGGAATTGCCCTGCTTTTATCCTGCCATAGCTTCTGGGGTATTATACATGGAATTGGCACTGTGTTTATCCTGCTATGTGTTCTGGGGTATTATACATGGAATTACTACTGTGTTTATCCTGCCTTGTGTTCTGGGGTATTATACATGGAATTGGCACTGTGTTTATCCTGCCGTGTGTTCTGGGGTATTACACATGGAATTGGCACTGTATTTATCCTGCCGTGTGTTCTGGGGTATTATACATGGAATTGGCTCTGTATTTATCTGCCGTGTGTTCTGGGGTATTATACATGGAATTGGCACTCTATTTATCTGCCATGTGTTCTGGGGTATTATACATGGAATTGGCACTTTATTTATCCTGCCGTGTGTTCTGGGGTATTATACATTGAATTGGCACTGTATTTATCATGCCATAGCTTCTGGGGTATTATATATGGAATTTGCACTGTGTTTATCCTGCCGTGTGTTCTGGGGTATTATACATGGAATTGGCACTGTATTTATCCTGCCGTGTGTTCTGGGGTATTATACATGGAATTGGCACTGTATTTATCATGCCATAGCTTCTGGGGTATTATATATGGAATTTGCACTGTGTTTATCCTGCCGTGTGTTCTGGGGTATTATACATGGAATTGGCACTGTGTTTATCCTGCCGTGTGTTCTGGGGTATTATACATGGAATTGGCTCTGTATTTATCTGCCGTGTGTTCTGGGGTATTATACATGGAATTGGCTCTGTATTTATCTGCCGTGTGTTCTGGGGTATTATACATGGAATTGGCACTTTATTTATCCTGCCGTGTGTTCTGGGGTATTATACATGGAATTGGCACTTTATTTATCCTGCTGTGTGTTCTGGGGTATTATACATGGAATTGCCCTGCTTTTATCCTGCCATAGCTTCTGGGGTATTATACATGGAATTGGCACTGTGTTTATCCTGCTATGTGTTCTGGGGTATTATACATGGAATTGCCCTGCTTTTATCCTGCCATAGCTTCTGGGGTATTATACATGGAATTGGCACTGTATTTATCCTGCCGTGTGTTCTGGGGTATTATACATGGAATTGGCACTTTATTTATCCTGCCGTGTGTTCTGGGGTATTATACATGGAATTGGCACTTTATTTATCCTGCCGTGTGTTCTGGGGTATTATACATGGAATTGGCACTTTATTTATCCTGCTGTGTGTTCTGGGGTATTATACATGGAATTGGCACTGTGTTTATCCTGCCGTGTGTTCTGGGGTATTATACATGGAATTGCCCTGCTTTTATCCTGCCATGTGTTCTGGGGTATTATACATGGAATTGGCACTGTATTTATCATGCCATAGCTTCTGGGGTATTATATATGGAATTTGCACTGTGTTTATCCTGCCGTGTGTTCTGGGGTATTATACATGGAATTGGCACTGTATTTATCCTGCCGTGTGTTCTGGGGTATTATACATGGAATTGGCACTGTATTTATCCTGCCGTGTGTTCTGGGGTATTATACATGGAATTGGCTCTGTATTTATCTGCCGTGTGTTCTGGGGTTTTATACATGGAATTGGCACTGTATTTATCCTGCCGTGTGTTCTGGGGTATTATACATGGAATTGGCACTTTATTTATCCTGCCGTGTGTTCTGGGGTATTATACATGGAATTGGCACTTTATTTATCCTGCTGTGTGTTCTGGGGTATTATACATGGAATTGGCACTGTATTTATCCTGCCGTGTGTTCTGGGGTATTATACATGGAATTGGCATTGTATTTATCCTGCCATGTGTTCTGGGGTATTATACATGGAATTGCCCTGCTTTTATCCTGCCATAGCTTCTGGGGTATTATACATGGAATTGGCACTGTGTTTATCCTGCTATGTGTTCTGGGGTATTATACATGGAATTACTACTGTGTTTATCCTGCCTTGTGTTCTGGGGTATTATACATTGAATTGGCACTGTATTTATCCTGCCATGTGTTCTGGGGTATTATACATTGAATTGGCACTGTGTTTATCCTGCTATGTGTTCTGGGGTATTATACATGGAATTGGCACTTTATTTATCCTGCCGTGTGTTCTGGGGTATTATACATTGAATTGGCACTGTATTTATCCTGCCATGTGTTCTGGGGTATTATACATTGAATTGGCACTGTATTTATCCTGCCATGTGTTCTGGGGTATTATACATGGAATTGGCACTGTATTTATCCTGCCGTGTGTTCTGGGGTATTATACATGGAATTGGCTCTGTATTTATCTGCCGTATGTTCTGGGGTATTATACATGGAATTGGCACTTTATTTATCCTGCCATGTGTTCTGGGGTATTATACATGGAATTGGCACTGTATTTATCCTGCCGTGTGTTCTGGGGTATTATACATTGAATTGGCACTGTATTTATCCTGCCATGTGTTCTGGGGTATTATACATGGAATTGGCACTGTATTTATCCTGCCGTGTGTTCTGGGGTATTATACATTGAATTGGCACTGTATTTATCCTGCCGTGTGTTCTGGGGTATTATACACGGAATTGGCACTGTATTTATCTGCCGTGTGTTCTGGGGTATTATACATGGAATTGGCACTGTATTTATCTGCCGTGTGTTCTGGGGTATTATACATGGAATTGGCTCTGTATTTATCTGCCGTGTGTTCTGGGGTATTATACATGGAATTGGCTCTGTATTTATCTGCCGTGTGTTCTGGGGTATTATACATGGAATTGGCACTGTATTTATCCTGCCATGGCTTCTGGGGTATTATACATGGAATTGGCACTGTATTTATCCTGTCATGTGTTCTGGGGTATTATACATGGAATTGGCACTGTATTTATCCTGTCATGTGTTCTGGGGTATTATACATGGAATTGGCACTGTATTTATCCTGTCATGGCTTCTGGGGTATTATACATGGAATTGCCCCGCTGTTATCCTGCCGTGTGTTCTGGGGTATTATACATGGAATTGGCACTGTATTTATCTGCCGTGTGTTCTGGGGTATTATACATGGAATTGGCACTGTATTTATCCTGTCATGGCTTCTGGGGTATTATACATGGAATTGGCACTGTATTTATCCTGTCATGGCTTCTGGGGTATTATACATGGAATTGCCCCGCTGTTATGCTGCCGTGTGTTCTGGGGTATTATTGGGAGTATAGATGGGTGTACCCTTGGGATACCATGAAGGAATCAGTGTACAAAATAAAAAGCCTCCCCAAACACAAAAACCCTTGGCCTATGAGTTTAAAGGGACACATCCCTTACTGCATTCACTACAGGCAGACAAAGTGGGGGTGGGGTTATACAATCATCCAATCGCCTGATGAGAAATTCTGCTCCACAAGGACAAGTTTAGCCAATTGCACGTAACTGGAATGTGGCGCAGGGATGCACCCTTATGCCGGTTGGTATAGTGTATGTTTGATTTATTTTGAGTCTATAATTGACTGTAACCATAAGCAATAGAGGGAGGCGGCACACACAAATACAGAGAATATCTGTTCCACTCACTGGCACTCCGGCTCTTGCTCCTTCCGGTGGACGCAGATGCCTCGGTTGTGGCAGAAGCCGCCGTGGCAGGGAGAATGGCAGCGGGCGCCGAGGGAACGGGCAGCCAAGCACTGAAAGCCCAGCGGGCAGGAGAGCCAGTCTGTGCAGGGGTCTGCGTGATCCTCTGAGGGGGAAACACAACATGTCAAGTGGGTCACTATATACCCTCTTGCCTTACTATACACACTATCCGACAGTTAGAGGCCCCAAGTGTCATACCCTCTTGCCTTACTATACACACTATCCGACAGTTAGAGGCCCCAAGTGTCATACCCTCTTGCCTTACTATACACACTATCCTACAGTTACAGGCCCCTAGTGCCATACCCTCTTGCCTTACTATACACACTATCCTACAGTTACAGGCCCCTAGTATCATACCCTCTTGCCTTACTATACACATTATCCGACAGTTACAGGCCCCTAGTGTCATACCCTCTTGCCTTACTATACACACTATCCGACAGTTACAGGCCCCTAGTGTCATACCCTCTTGCCTTACTATACACACTATCCCACAGTTACAGGTCCCTAGTATCATACCCTCTTGCCTTACTATACACACTATATTACACCATCACAGTCCCACCTCCTGCCTTTCTATAGAGCAAAACTAGACCCAGAAGGGACCACCTGCTGATAGAACCTTGATGATAGAACATCAATTCATTTGCTCTGGGCAGCCTTTGGTTTCCCACAGAAGGATGATCGATAGCGGGCAGGAATCCACAGAGGGATCCGGAGGGCAGCAGGCAGGATGGCAGGTCAGTAGGTCAGCTCCCGCCTGAGATGTTACCATATTTATAATAGAAAAGTAACCCCCCCAGGAACATGCAGACAGAGAAGCCTGGCTCCATCCCTATCAGTCAATAAAACATGGCTGGAAACACAGGAAAAAGATAGCAGGGATTCTATGCAGCTGGCAGTGGCGGAAGAAGAAAATACCGAGGGGCCCCATAGTAAATCAATATAGGGCCCCTCCCTCAAACTTTGGAAATAAGACATTTTTTTAGAAACAGATATTGGAAATGCTTATCAGTCACAGGGCCCCCGATAATCTGCAGCTATGTCTATAGTAATCCAGAGGCTCTACTCACCTGCCATAGCAACGCTACGGACCCTGGAGGTAAGGCTGTCCTCTGGCAGGTGTGACCCCCCAAACAGCCAGGTGGGGTCACTAAGGGCGAGCTCCAGTAGGTCAGACATTGCACTGCCGGATTCCACCCTGAGATGCACTCGATACTCCAGCGTCCTGTCCAGCCTAGAAGTGTGAGGCAAAGTCATTATTGTTATTTATTGGTCTGGCTTCTGTGAGTCTGACAGCTGGGGCATAAATCTGTACCCCCCAGATCCACCCCACTAATGTATATTCCACCCAGCCCGGCAATCCTCTGGCTCACATAGTGGGGTGGGGGCTAAAGTGGTGAGAGGGAGGACCACAGGATTTACCTGTCCCACCTTCACAGCCACAGTGTCTGCAACCCTATAGTTACACCCAGGGCCACTATCAGCAATCATGAGGCCCCTATATTCCTAAGTCAGCAGATCCATTCACTCAGGGGGTTCCAATATTTATCTCCCAGGCTGAAGTGGGGGGGTGTAGGGCAACAACACAGGCTAAAGGCTTTATACCCCAAACTTACGTGATATTCTGTAATTCAATCCTATCAAATCCTGGCACTGCCTTATAGAAAGAAACCACCTGAAAGAGAAAAGCAAGCAGACACGGGTATCACTTAGTGGCGTAACTTCACTTTTCTGGGCCCCCCTGGAACCCCAATAACCCTACTGTAGATAGCCAACCATATAGCAGCATAACTTCACTTTTCTGGGCCCCCCTGGAACCCCAATAACACTACTGTAGATAGCCAACCATATAGCAGCATAACTTCACTCTTCTGGGCCCCACTGGAACCCCAATAACACTACTGTAGATAGCCAACCATATAGCAGCGTAACTTCACTCTTCTGGGCCCCCCTGGAACCCCAATAATGCTACTGTAGATAGCCAACCATATAGCAGCGTAACTTCACTCTTCCTTGGAACCCCAATAACACTACTGTAGATAGCCAACCATATAGCAGCGTAACTTCACTCTTCCTTGGAACCCCAATAACACTACTGTAGATAGCCAACCATATAGCAGCGTAACTTCACTCTTCCTTGGAACCCCAATAACACTACTGTAGATAGCCAACCATATAGCAGCGTAACTTCACTCTTCCCTGGAACCCCAATAATGCTACTGTAGATAGCCAACCATATAGCAGCGTAACTTCACTCTTCCTTGGAACCCCAATAACACTACTGTAGATAGCCAACCATATAGCAGCGTAACTTCACTCTTCCCTGGAACCCCAATAATGCTACTGTAGATAGCCAACCATATAGCAGCGTAACTTTACTCTTCTGGGCCCCCCTGGAACCCCAATAACACTACTGTAGATAGCCAACCATATAGCAGCGTAACTTCACTCTTCTGGGCCCCCCTGGAACCCCAATAACACTACTGTAGATAGCCAACCATATAGCAGCATAACTTCACTCTTCTGGGCCCCCCTGGAACCCCAATAACACTACTGTAGATAGCCAACCATATAGCAGCATAACTTCACTCTTCTGGGCCCCCCTGGAACCCCAATAACACTACTGTAGATAGCCAACCATATAGCAGCATAACTTCACTCTTCTGGGCCCCCCTGGAACCCCAATAACACTACTGTAGATAGCCAACCATATAGCAGCATAACTTCACTCTTCTGGGCCCCCCTGGAACCCCAATAACACTACTGTAGATAGCCAACCATATAGCAGCATAACTTCACTCTTCTGGGCCCCCCTGGAACCCCAATAACACTACTGTAGATAGCCAACCATATAGCAGCGTAACTTCACTCTTCCCTGGAACCCCAATAATGCTACTGTAGATAGCCAACCATATAGCAGCCCCATAAAATGAGACAGGGTTTTAGTATCCTCTTAATAAAAGCATATCACCGCTGCTCAGCTTGAACATTCTCCTCTTTTACCCTTCATACCAACCTCCTGAAGCAGAAGCGCCTGGCACAGATCCGGCTGATCACACAAAGCCGAGAGCGCCATGTTCAGCTGCATTCTGTAGGTGACATTAATCGCTTCCACTGAAAGACAAGAGCATTGTGTTCTCAGAAAGTGTCCTGAAATTGTGTGACTTCCTCTGTTCGCTGCCTCCAAATGGGCAAGAAGAATGAACCCCATCTAATGGCTGCAGTGTTAATGCCACAATCAATCTCTCTGCTGGTTCCGCTCAGGCTTTCAGCCCAGAACCTTTGTGGTGTGTAACTTCCCCCCCGGAACAGAAACTATTACTCTGACATTGTGGCAAATTGCTGAGAGTTAAATAATGTCCTGATAATAATATACTCATCTAACTTCATGACTCATCTGGTTGTCAGGGGGGTCACTGACCCTGGTAATTAGATGCCATTTTTAAATTTCCGTTAAAAAGGCAAATGGTAGCGATCTGCATTCTCGCCATCCAAAGACATGTGTTGGGCAGCTGACTGATCAGTGTTTCACAGCTCCAGGTAATGGAAGGGGATTAAGGCAGGATTTCTGGGTGGGGGGGATTCTAAGCAGGGATAATAACATTGCAAGCAAATACACATGGTATAAGGGGGTTTTCATTAGGAATTTACTATAATTCAGCTCATGCAGACGGGGAAGGCACATAAGCCATGTGTATTAGGCATGATCCCCGGCAGCTTAATATTCGCTTTTTGCAGCAAATACAGCAAAACTGGAGGCCCGGGAGGTTGGTGGCATTCATTATTGCATTGACCCTAAAGCCTAATGACCCACATTTTAATGGTTGTGAATTGAATACTTTTATCGCCAATGGGAATCAGGTTGCTCAGGGCACACAAGCACAGAAAATAAGAATTCGCTGACTGCAATTAGTCAAAAAGGACTCTACAGTTGGCTAAACACTTTGAGATCCACTCGATTGGCTACCTCACTGGGGAAAATTGGGCTGATCCTGATCATACTGTGAGCCTATGGAGCGCTGTAGGGCAACAACAACCTGCACAATAGATATTTGGCTAATCTGCCACCAGATATTGATGGGACAGACCCCCCCGAGGATCTGCAGAAGGTGATCATTGGCACTTTCCAACCAGATGAAATAGCAACCCCCTCCCTTACTGTGGCCTGGCCCTACAATAAATAAAATGAAAATAATTATTTAGACATAGGCTAATAACTATGGGTCCACATACGCTGTCTCCACCATTGGTTCCAGTCTGCTATCTGGGTGCTAGGGCAACTGATCAAACAAAATAGAATATTTGAAATGTAAAATGTAGGTTTAGAGGCAGAATAGAATGACCAAAGATCCGCCAAAATGCTGCTGAGATTACTGATGTCCATGGGGGGGGGGGGGGGGGGTTACACTATAAAGTGTAGAATATAAACTGTGGCCTTCACAAAGGTCTGAGATCTTTCATTCCTTGTTAATGTTCTGACCAGTATTGATAGGTCCATCCCACTTGCTGAACTACAAGCCCTACCATTCTACTGGAATGCAATGCTTGTACTCATCCACTGGATAATATTCTTTTAAAAGGCAATGGCTCCTGGGGCAATCATGCATCATCATAAATCGACCTCCATTAATTGCTAAGAGGATGGTGTGAATATTCCAGTGTATTTAGTAAATAGTGTATGGCTTAAACTACAAGATATAACCGAGGATTGTGGACACATTTAATTCATCCTAAGAACCTGCCTACGTTTTACCTAACTCAGCCAATAAACAGTATCGCTTGAAGGCTGTTACCCACTATAATAAAATGGATGGATGCGCTCATTTGTCTCCTACCCAGATGGAGAAAACCCAACTACCTTTGACAACTGGACAAATTTCCAAAAACTATAATATAGTTGCAGAAGGCTGTAAAGTTTGGTTGAAACTTTGCTTTAACAACTGTATGTGTCCATGTTGTTAGGGTAGGTCACCACAATCCCCTTAAATCCAACAGAAATGACCACCTAAAATACGAGTTTGTCAGATTTGTTGACACAGTCATTACCAGAAATACAAAATAATGGTATTAGGTCCTATCTCAAAAGAGTTCTGAAGTGCCTATCACAGTTGACAGGGGGTATGTCTGGCCTAATACAAGGAAAGAAGTGGTCGCCACTTTTCATTGAGGGTAACAACAATGTTCATTTATCGTGTGGTGGATAAAAAAATTACAATATAAAATGTTTCCATCAAGCTTTAGCAGCAATTGGATAAGTCTACACCTCCCTGATCTGGTCAGCCTATCCTAAGCTCTGACCTATCCTAAGCAGGCGATGGATATAAATGGGCAACTTGCTTCTATGTATGTAGTAACCTGTGTTTTAGTCTGAATCAGTAGTTTTCTGACTTTTTAGGTTCAAGTGCCATTTGGAGCAGGCCACCATTAGCTATAGTTCCAAAAATATCAAGGGCATCCAATAAGTTTTTACCAAATCTCACGCTAATTTTCCATCAAGATGTTCCCCACAGTTCGGGAATCACTATATATTTGATTTGTATAGATTGGCAGAAAATTATGAAAATAAAGAATGCAGAGAAGAAATGGAGGACACACAAAATATACCTGGGTAGGTAATAAGTGACAAATGACAAGACTGAGAATAGTATCTCTGAAAATGGTGCTTTTGTGATACAGACATCTTGGTGAGGCTTTAATTCCATGACAGACCTTTAAAGACTGGCAGCTGCTCGTCCACAATGAATATCCTGTCTGTTCCAGGCTGTACAGGCCCCAAAGTGTTAGTTAGTGTGGTGGTCCTCATCCGCAGGGATGGATTCAACGGAACTGTGTGAGAATCCTGTGAGATTTGTCCTGATCCTGTCACCATGTTATCTTCTGTAGTAGTAATTCCATTAAAGCTACTGGCAGTGGCAGGAAGGACGCTGGATGTTAAGGTGGAAGTGTCCTTGCGAGTCCATGCTGGGTTCATTTCAGAGTCCCGTGTAAAAGAAGGCGACTGACTAGAGTTCCTTTCATATTGAGCCGTTTCAGAAAAATTGGCTCCATGTGAATCTTCCACTGTTACTGATGTTGTGGGTGATGTAAATCGGGTTTCGCTTCCTTTAGCGCTTGTAGCACTTGGTTCTAACGTCAGCTCTGTCTGCCATTTTGGTCCATGATGAGTTGATGTTATTCGGCTTTTGTGTGTCAGTGTGCTGTGGATTTTTTCGTTATGATTTGTCGGTTCAGTTGTGTGGGTTGGCTCATGTGTTTCTCCTTGGGTTTGGGTAGTTATTCCTGGTCGTGTTTCTGTAAGTAGCTGTGCTTTACTTTGTGTTGTTTTGTGGGTTTGGCCTGATGCTGTTTGAGTGGCTAATTCTGGTAGGCTGCCGGATTTTTTAAATGTAGATAACTGTGGGTAAATCCACGTGAATGAATATGGCTCTGTGCCCTGGCTTGGTGCAGTCTCTACATTTTGTTCTGTCCTCCCCAGTGTGGCTGATTGTGGTTGAATTTCTGTGCTTAGGTCTGTTTCTGGGGGTGTCTGTAGAGCTATAGTTGTTGCTGGATGATTCTCTGTGGCTGATTCAGTCTGGTTATATGCGTATAGTCTAGGCAGACTTTGTGTGGAGAGCTCATGTTGATTACGAGCAGTTGTCAAGTCTTGATGGCTTTGCGTGGATAACGCTAGTTGACTCTTTGTAGACTTATCCCAATACCATGGCAAGGAGGATCCTGGATGTTTTTGTGTGACCAACTCTGGAATGTTGTCAGTGGAATGTTCGGGCTGAATCTCTGTAGATATCACTGTCTGGCTAATTGTTGATAACTCTGTGTCTGTGGTCACGTCCAGCTGACTCCTTGTAGATAGCTCTACAGTGTACAAGACAACATGGCTGTTTGTGGAAATGGCTGTTTGGTTCAAAGGTGTGCGCCTGTTTTCAGATTCCTCTAGTTGGCTTTTTACAGTTATATCTGGATAGCTCTTTGTGGATGTTTCAAGCTCTTTGTGTGTGGATAATTCTGTCTGGTTGTTGGTGGACACCTCTGTCTGGCTTACTGTAAATAACTCAGGCTGGGTCTCTAAGAATGGCATGAAGTGGTTGTGTGTAGAACGTTCTCGCTGGTTGAGTGTGGTTATCTTCAATTCGCTCTCTGTGGATAGCTCTAGATGGCTCTTATTGGATAGACTTGACTGACTTTCTTTGGATTGTTCTAGGTGGCTATATGTCGACAGTGCTGCCTGGCTCTCTGTAGTTAATTCTAGCTGTCCCTTAGTAGATAGCCCTTGTTGGCTCCATTGCGATATCTCAGGCTGGGTTTTTGTGGTGGGTTCAGGTGGGCTATATGTGAATAGCTCAGGCTGCCTACTTGTGGATGGCTCAGGCTGCCTACTTGTGGATGGCTCAAGCTGTCTTTTTGAGAATAGCTCAGGCAGACCATCTGAAGATAGCTCAAGATGACTTTTTGTGGTTAGCTCAGGCTGCCTAACTGAGGATAGTTCCGGTTCACTACTGGCAGATAGCTCACTACTGGCAGATATAGTAGGTGTGAACCAGCCAGACCCTACTGGCTTGGTGTGTGAAACTAGCTGAGGAATCCTATCAGTTGCTTGACCTGCTATACTATATTTGGCCAGCTCAGGAAAGGTCTGAGTGGAGAACTCTGGAAGTCTCTCTGTGACTACTGAATGGTTTCCTGTGATTTTAGCCTCCATACTGGATTGTATCAAGTGTTCACGTGTAGATAAGGTGCCCTGCATATGTGGTGTTGTATTGGAGTTAATAAGCCCAATTCCTGACTGTGTCAAGTTTATTTTTCTAGCTTCTGTTTGCATTGGTATGCCAAACCAGTGTGTACCTAATAAAGCTGCAGTAGTTGGCACTGGTGGCGTTTGCGTGGTTGTTTTGTGCAACCCTGGTGGAAACATAGAGCTTAACATTATACCAGTTTTTGTGGTTGGGCTATGCTCGTGTACTCTCTTGTGTGCTTCTGTAGATGTAACTGATGGGCCGTGTTTGTCTGTCTTGATATTAGGGTCTGTTTGGGCCTTTGGACCTTGACCTAAGTGCAATTGTTTGCTTGCGTCATGTTGACGTGTCGCTGGTTGGGCAGATGTGTTAGGCTTTGTCGTCTTGTAATTCTCTGATTCTTTTTGTGGTCTTTGTTTGGGTTTCCCATGGGAGGTGAGAGACAGATGAGCTGGGCTGTGAGTGTGTCCTTTTCTTGGGCTTCCTGTTGTCAATACGGGCGACCCTGCTTTGGTTTGCGTTTCTATTTGGATGGAGGTGTTTCCTGGTCTCCTCAACTTAATGGGAGATCCAAGACCAGGTTTAGTATCCGACTGAACCTGCCCAAGTGCTTTATTACTTGAGTCTTTTTCTATGTGAAGGGTTTGTGTCTCGAAATCTGCCTCTGGCCTGGCTGAAGTCATTTGGGGCAGCTTTTGCGTGGTAGAATCGGGCTGGACCGGTATTGCTGTTGAACTGAAATTGCTTTTCCTGCTTTGGTTCGGAACATTCTTTAACAAATCCATTTCATGCCCCTTTAAGATCACTTTGGAATCGCCCTCTGCACGAGCCGCTCTAGTTTCACCTGTCACGTGGGCATCTAGCATTTTGAAAAGTAGAGGCCTTGAAATATCATTGTTCCTGTCTCCTTGAGAAGTCAAAGTCATTTTCTCTGTGCTATTTATAATCCTCTGTTCCCCTAAGACAGATTTCACGGCCTTTGCAGCGTCTGCTGTAGAAGTTCTAAGGCGTTCTGAGGCAATATGAGAACTCGGCCCAGTTTCTTTTTCCGGTAATATAGCTGGAAAGGTGACATTTGAAGAGCTGTGAACAACATTAGGGAGTTGGACGTGGAACGAGCTTGTGTTCCGATATGCTAAAGTGCGTAGGGACAAATCAGAAGGAAGATCAATGATAGATTTATTTTTCAGTAGCCTACTGTGGTGAGGTTTTGTCGGAGAACCCACAGATACAATCTTTCTGTTCTCAGTTGGAGATTCACTAAATCCATGTTTTAATGGTCTCGTCATAGATGTCCGGCCAGGAGTGACCTGATGTTCCCTGGCTCTGGTGCTTAGCTCTGGAGAACCGGTGGCAACTGTTGAGTGCATGTGGCCCACACCTTGCACTGTCACATTCACTTCATGTAACAATGCCTGGCCTAGGCCCTCTGTCTCAGCAAGGCCTGGTTCTGTAGGCATCTTTATATCCATAGCCCGAGGGCTAGGTGCTTTTTTGCTTTTCAGCTTCTTCAGAGCTAATTCCCTGGCATTTCCATTTCTAGACACAACAGGCCTCTTTGTGGAATGAGAATGCCCTGTGTGTGGCATGGAGGTTGTTTGCAATGGACTCCCATTCTGCTTGCTGGTGTAGACTGCCCGTCTTTCTCCATGTACAGAATGGACTTTGGCAGGAGCTGTTAAAAGGGACTTTTCTAGGAGACTAGACAGTTTGGCATCCATAGAAGGCAAGATCTGTGGTGCAGGCTCTTTGATCTTATGCTGACGAAATGTTGGAGGAGGACTCTCGACTGTAGTCTGGGTAGTCACAGGGACTCTGTCCTCAACCATTGGAGAAGACTCTTTTGAAGACTCCAGGTCATCTGTCTTGTTGGTTTTAGGCTCTAAAAGGACAAACAGAAAAGAAGAAATCAGACACACTTTTATAAAGACAACTTGTCCTTAGCCAAGAAAACTGGCTCAGCTCAACTGTGCCTATCTAAACACCTCGACATAATCTAAATCCATCATTCTTCTCCATCTCTAGGCCCACCAGGAGAGTTTTGAAACACACAACATTGCTAATAAAAGCCTATGGCATAGAATTCCTGTATTTTCTTCCTGTTATCAGCAGATCTGTGCTCCCCCAGACTCCTAGGTACCCCTGTGCTTGGGCATTAATTGCGCTGCAGCAGAGAATTAAACCCGAAATAAATCCAAGAGGAGGATCGCTTTGCTTAATCTGGAAAGTAAGTGAAACATGCTCCATTGGGCACCATCCTATATGGCAGTGTTTTTCAACCTTTTTTGGGCAAAGGCACACTTGTTTCATGAAAAAAATCACGAGGCACACCACCATTAGAAAATGTTAAAAAATTTAACTCTGTGCCCAGCAGCAGTGCCCCCCTAGTACATTGGTGCCCAGCAGCAGTGCCCCCCTAGTACATTGGTGCCCAGCAGCAGTGCCCCCCTAGTACATTGGTGCCAAGAGCAGTGCCCCCCTAGTACATTGGTGCCCAGCAGCAGTGCCCCCCTAGTACATTGGTGCCAAGAGCAGTGCCCCCCTAGTACATTGGTGCCCTGCCTACGGCACACCAGGCAACATCTCGCGGCACACTAGTGTGCCGCGGAACAGTGGTTGAAAAACGCTGCTATATGGCCCTGGGCTGCTGGATGTGAAGGAGTACAGGGCAGCACAATGCCCTAAGCCAAATTAAAATCACCAAATATTCTTACGGACCTAAGCAGGTCTAGCCCATTATTCAAAAATGGCCCTGGCATTTTAAGAACACAGATACATAAACAACACCCCCCCCCACCGCCCGATAAATAGTGACTGTCTACGACATCTTACAGCAGCCCTCTGGCATTTGCCAGAATCTACAAATTGCTAGTCCAGGCCAGCTACTAAGGACGAGTTAAGACCACTAAAAGACCTACATTATTAAAGGCTATTTGCCTTTTGCTGCCATAAATAAGCCAAGCTACTCTGCAGTTAAGCCGATTTAATGTTCTTTTCAATCTGTCCTTTACCTGGAATTTAAAAGACTATTACTGATGTTAGCATCCACTGGGCAAAATGATTATCATGATGAATAGTTGAATATGAATTATGCTCTGTACCCACAGAATACCCACAAAGTGGCCAGGTTTGGGGGTAGGAAGTTCCCAATTAACCAATTGGCTGGGCAGCCTGCAGTACCCTGCTAGGGTATCTGGGTAGCAATTTTTTTCCCTATCTGGTTGCTCTGCCTCTGGAGTGATGTCATTTCCAGTCCATAGTGATGTCACTGTGGGGTTTGTGGGTAAGTAAAGCCATTGTGGGTGTGGGTTTGGGTAGCGGGTCTGAGTAGGAGACATAGCGGGGTGACGGGTACAGGTTGGGCTGCAGGGCAGACATATGCCCAACTCGGGTCAGTGCAGAACTTTATTCCAGGCTCCCATTCAAACACCTGCCTGGTTGCTAGGTTAAACCTCTAACAACCAGACAGCAGTTTAGGCCTGTAAGTGAGGTGATTCTATGCTTCCTCCTGTAACTATAAAGACTGTCATTAGCAGGAATGGCGGCTGTATAATGAGCGCTATATCCCCGCAGCTATGAGAGGAGCTGCTGCTGCCCGAGATCCGTTTCAGTGCAAGGATAATTGAATTAATACATGCATAATTTGTCTAACAGCCAGACACCAGGTTCCACTGAATCAGAGACTAAAGCTGAAAGCGAAACGCACTGAGAAACCTCTACTGAGCGCGCTCCATCCTGCTGGTCTGTGACATTCCAGAACCTGGCCCCGGCAGCATGTGATTTGCCTTCATATGGAGTAGTTTCTTTAATTAAATATATATATATATATACAATATATATAATGTATGTAATTGTATATAAATGTATATATATACAATTTGCCCAGATGATTAATACAAATGCCCCATGTGTTTCTGTTCAAAATGCATGGCGGCCATATGATGCGTCTCAGCATTTCAGGGGGGGTCAAAATATCATGAATATGAATATAAAACAGGCTCAGCCAATACTCTCCACTGGGCAGCGGAGCGACCCCCTAGGCTTAGCCTAAACAGCCCGGAATACACTGAGCATGTGCAGTGCCACTGGCACACAAAAGATGGCCTAACAAGATCCAAGATGACGATCTCCAGTGAACAACTTTGAAGGCCTGATTATTATCATTACTGTTATGGGGCGGCTGTCGCAGTAAGGTTAGTATATAAAATACAGCATTTCTACCCATATTTTTATTTCATCATTTTGACGTTCCCTTTAAACAGCCAGGTCTGTGCTTATTCAATCTGTAGCCTTTTGCTACAGATTGCGGAATCTGCCAGCAGTTTTGTTTGCACCGTGGACTCAGCAATCATCCCCCCACAGTGTCAAGCAGAGCTCAATGCCTATTCCATGCCTTTAGTAATTGCAGTCACAGCTCCGCTCTGTGTTCTCCCCAGTGAATCTTAGTTCCGCTCCGTGGGACGGCGGCCAACACAGCTCCACTGTTTGCAAACACCCCCGCCAACATGAGCTCTTCCCGGGGTGATTATCAGCAGCATTTGGCTCCAGTTCTCACACCATATACAGGGAAAAACTACTATCAGGGCTCAACTGTTTGTCCAGTTCCCTATGACTTATCTCACTGTCCAAATGATAAATAGTAAAGAGGCAAATAAAGGGGAAATACACCTAAAAAACTAAGTTTTAATAACTTTTAATAAGCTGCTGCATCACTAAGGAAAGAGTGATACAAGGTTTGGCGAGGCCATCAAACAAGCTCATCTTTTCCTCATATGCCCACCTTGAGGCTGAAAATATCAGATTTATCCGATCGTTTGGCCCTCGGGCCTAAATGATTGGATCACATTGATAGGATGCCTTGGGGTGAGAACCGCATCAAGCCTGGTGGGATTTTAAAACCTGTATATTGTATATTTTTGAATTAATTTTTAAACCTGCCTGATCAACATCTAGTTGATTTTCATCCAGACCCATCTAAGGGCCCCATACTAGGGCCGATAAGATGTGTGGCTGTAGCTGTGCCATAAGAAATAGCTGTCGCTCAATCCCCCAACACCTCAATGTTTATAGTAATGGACTGTAAGCTCCATGGGGCATGGAATGATGTATAAAGTGTTGCATCATATGGCGGTGCTATATAAGTAATAGGTAATAATAATCACTGGGAACACGACTGGCTGTTATAAAGGGATGGCCAGGGCCGATTGGAAGCAACACTGCGGCCAAGGGAATGGGGCTGAAAGGCTCTTTGAATGGAGAAGAAGGCAGGGGCCTGTGTGTTGTGAAACACCAGCGAAGTTCCGGATGATAAACAACCCAAAGAATTTGCTGCCGGGCAGGAACTTATTTCCCTCGACCTGAGGGCAGGCAGCGAGGAAGCCAGAAATCAAGGTCAATTTTTGTAGGACACAAGAGGGTCTGTTGGCTCTGGTGAAACGGCCCAGCCATTTCTCATCCTTCCTGCCCCTGACACAGCTTTATGAGCCACGCTTGATAGTCAGACCCCTACCGGCTACTGGAATGCAAAATATGTGCTCTGGAAAGCAACATACCTAGGTCTGAGACACAGGAAGAACCAGTTCATGCTATGGGGCATAAAATAAAATAAAAATATTTTTCATTGTTTGATTAAACAAGAAGAATGCAGTATGGTTTGTTTTTACTTTCCCCTTTGGAATCACAGACAGAAGGCTATACATTTAGGGGTGTATTTATTAACATTGGGGACAATCATCACCGGTGATGTTGCCCATAGAAACCAATCAGCAACGGTCAGCTACAAGTTAGAAAATAAAAGCAAAGATCTGATTGGTTGCTATGGACAACGTAACCAGTGATGTCTGTCTTCAATATTAATAAATATGCCCCAAAGTGTCGGAGATACTGGGGTGACCAATATTCTATTGATCCTTTCTTCATCCCTTTCTGTGCTCAGGGCCCATGGGCACACAGGACTGTTTGGGGGGTTTGTGGTGGTGTTCCCTGGGCACAGTTTAAAAATAAATCACTTGATGGGGTTATTGGTCCCATAAAGTGTACCCACCATGCTGAAAAGGCCTCCCCCACTATGGTTGCAAGCTGAGAGATGGGAAAACCATACTGCTACATACTCAGGACATGAAAATGCTACACGCCTTGGTACCGCACTGTGCGCAACTCAAACAGAACAGCAAAAGCCATTTATAGACCCCAGGCCCTTGCCGGGCCCCTCTCACCAAGGAAAGCAACCCGGCTCCCAAGAATGGCCCTGATCTCCCATACTGGGCCTCATAGGGCAGAGCTGCACAGTAGGTGCCATGTCAATGACGTAACAGAAACATGACACGTGGCAGTTTATCCTTATTTTGTAGATTCCAGTAGGGTCAACCAGCAATGTAACTAGAAGTTACTGGGCCCCATCTTTTTAGGGCCCCCTAAACCTTGGGAATACAAAATTTTTTATAAACATATATTGAAATGCTCATCAGTCAGTGTACTACTGAGGCCATTATACCCCCTGGGCCCCCCCAGCAGTCATAGTGGCTGCTTCCACTATAGTTATACCCTTGGTGGCTGCCATGTTTGGCCACCTTTTGTCTAGGGTTGCCACCTTTTAGAAATAAAAGCTCCATATGGGATGGGGGGTATATAAGGTGTGTGTGTTTGGGGGGGGGGGTAAAAGCTGTGCAGTAATGAATGTAAGTAATGAAAAAGTAATCTGGTGTGGTGGGTAGGGGAATGGTAACTGCTGGGGGATACAGCTTACACTAAAAGGAAGGCTTTAGCTGAGACTGGCAGAATCATTGAGAGCTACAAATATAAGGGGCAAATATAATTTGTAATACTGGCCCTGGCTAGAAATACTGGCCAGATGGCAACCCTGCTCATATCACTGGCATTGGCCACCAATTAGGATCATGCACACTGGAATTCAGCAATGTAGCATCCAGACATTATGGCAGCCAACCCAATTGCACCGCTCTGCTTTAGCATTTCTTCTTTAAAGGAGACATATCCTATAGAAATTATGAATGTGCCAGGGAATTATACTCCTCTAGATATAGAAGGAATGAGCTTAAAAAAGTTGTGTTTCTGACTGATTTATTGAGAAATTCCCCCCAAACCCCACTAGCCCCGCCCATCTGTGCCACTTCCTGCTGGCTGAATTCTCTGGATGAGCTGGGGAGCCGACGGCCCTCCGTACACTGCACTGTAGGATAGGAACCAATCAGCAGCTAGGCTGACCTGATAGGGAACTGAAGCCTGTCTGTGCTTGTGTGACTGCAGGGCTGTGATTGGCTCTCCCCCTCATAGTGTGCTTCTGGCAGGGACCGTTAGGACACGCCCACTCTCCATTTCAAACATGGTCGGAGAAGGGATAGGATCAATAAGAAGCTCCAATAAAGGGGCCATTGTTACAGATAGGGTTAATGTTTAGCCCAAAGGGAAACCAGCACCGTATATTATTCATAATTGCCTACAAAATTAGGGTTTTCCCATTTATGCAATATGTCTCCTTTAAGAAAACCCTTTTTTCTTTCTTTTAGACCAATACAAAGCACTTTGGGGTTATGTAATAAAAGGCACTAAGTTTGCCCAAGTGCAGTAACCCATAGCAACCAATCAGCAGGTAACATTTACTAGTTACCTGTATAAAAACATTTTGTTGGTTGCTATGGGTTACTGCTCCTGAGCACACTTAGTGCCTTTTATTACATTTGGGGGCAAAAGTTTAACATTTCGGGTTATAAGTGTCAGTTTCCAGTTACAAAGGCAAAATTCCAATAAAAACACATTTGCTAAAAAGATTGGTCAGCAAAATGAATAATAAATGAGTGGTAATTTTAGCTGCAGAGACTAAATATCATTTGTCATTTCCAGATTCAGCCTGGTTAATAAGAGAGAACAGCGTGGCCCAGATAGTGCCCGATACAGCTGCACATTCCTCCCCTGTGCCCCATGGCAAGTGCGGCTGTGGGCAGAGAGAGGCGCATCCTGCCTGCCTGCTGCTTCCTGGCTCCGGATAGAAATCCTGCTGTCTGTTTCCGCAGATCCCTGGCTGCAGGCCTGTGACATTATCTGCAGGAAAGAGCGGCCGAGATAAGGCAGAAAGGCCAGTGGGGGGGGGGGCATTCGTCAGTGAAAGGGAATTAGTTCTACAGGAACCACTTGGTGATCATAAGGGGGTTTTTGGGTTTGTAGATAAGGCAATTAGCATCACACCCTCAAATCCCAACGAGGTGACTCAACTGGGCACTTTATTCCAAAACAAGTTCTAGGTACATCAGCCATATCCCAGCATGCTTTGCTCAGTTGGAGGGGCACCCACTGCCCATAACTACCGTAATGCCTCATGCTAAGAGTACTAACTCCGCTGCAACTTTCATACGTTGAGACCTTTAAAGGGGAACTTCAACCAAACACACTGTTTGCCTACTCAAAAAAATGTGATTCTAAGCACCTTCCCGTTATACAATAATTAAACGGTTTCATTGGTTCTGAAGTTATTTCTAAATATAATTGTTTTTGGGTGAAGTTTCCCTTTAATAGCCACCATACTATCATCAGATACATAAAGTTGGTCACATATTATTCTGTAATTCCCTCATTCATCCCTGGGCCAAATGAGTGAAATGAGATTGAATCTGGCCACACGCCTGCTGGCAGGGGCTCCTCAACCAATCATATTAGCTTTGTATCACAGGATGAAAATGATAGGTTCTATTCCATTTAGATCAACCTTTTATTATTTTAAAAGATTGCTTTAGCTTGCTCAGACTGGCCTGCTGGGGAACCAGAGCATATTCTAGAGCAGTGATCCCCAACCAGTGGCTCAGGGCAACATGTTGCTCCCCAACCCCTTGGATGTTGCTCTCAGTGCCCCCAAACCAGGGATTTATTTTTGAATTCCTGACTTGGGGGCAAGTTTTGGTTGAATAAAAACAAGATTTCCTACCAAATAAAGCCCCTGTAAGCTGATAGTGTGCATAGAGGCTGCCTAATAGCCAATCTTAGCCCTTATTTGGCTCCTCCATGGACTTTTATGGTGCTTGTGTTGCTCTCCAAGTCTTTTTACATTTGACTGTGGCTCACGAGTAAGAAAGGTTGGGGACCCCTGTGCTAGAGAGCCACAGACTGATTGGGCCCGGCCAATGACACTTGCCATCAGCCCTTTCTTATTCCCCCATTTATGACACCTATGGTATTTAGCTGTGTCTATGAGAGGGGCCCTTGGTGCCAGGTTCTCTGCTGAGCCCTAAGTGGCCCAGTTCAACATTGCTTTCAGGCATAGACTGAAAACACCAGCCCTACCAATGCACGGCAATCATGTATGGTAATCAAAACAGTGACCCAGTTATAGTTCTGCCAAGATAGTTTTGTATATATAGAGTAATAAAACTCTGCTGGGGGCCCAGGAGATATAGGATGTTGGTATTTGTTCTAACCCAACATGCCTGGTCCTAAAACAACACTCTTAGGGGCATATTTATTAAGCTGTGTAAAACAAATTTTCTGAAAAAGACGGTGTAAAAAACTGTAAAATAAACGGAGAAGATCACTGAACACCAGATTTTACGCCGTTTTTTACGTAAGTTCTGGCAGAAGAAAAACCACATAAAAAAATTACGCCGTCTTGATGCCGTTTTTTACACAGCAAAGCCTGGCGATGTGCGCCAAATTTTCTCGCTGTTTTTGACACAGCATAATAAATATGCCTTAGCTATTAGTCGTGTGGAAGCAGTCGCTATAGCACCCCAACCAAAGCGACAGCATGGGATACGAGAGGCTTTAAAACAATACAGTAACGGCCTGTCCTTTTATAAGCTTTCATATATGACGATTTCCATCAGTAGCACAATATTCTAACAGTTATTCACATATAAGGCAAATTATAGGCAAAACTGTTAGTTACAAAAAACATCTGTTATTATGAGAATACATCCGTAATAAACTTAAAGTTTCCTGTAAAATAAGGAACTAGATGCGACATCGCATCATCTCAAATCTTCCAGCTTTGACCTTAAAATATGTATTAACCCATTACTGCCTTTTGCCATTTCTCTTACTTCACCCTGCCTTAGGCCCATCTATACTGGGGACACAAATTGGGGCTATAGATCAAATAAAGGGGTGGTGTCTCCCCTCAGGCAGGTCCGTCCTGGGGTAAAAGTCTCTTTCATTATCAACAAGGGGCCCAGTGGGAAAATGACTGATAAACAGCTGCAATATATATATATATATATAAAATTCACAGTCACACTTACCCCTTATTTCTACACTACTGCACAGTGGCTCCTATGTCAACCATCTTGAAAGGGCCCCCACTGCTCTGCTTATTCTTGTAACCAAGACTTACGTAGAAGCATGGCTTTATGGAGTAAGGAAAGTATGGGGACAGTCCAACATACAAGTCCAGCACATAATGCATTTGGAAAGTCACATACAACCGTTAGCCAGAGTGACAAGGTGGCTGACAAGTCCATAAGGTCCCCAGCCGCCTGGTACTTGCAGGATCTTGCATGGAGCAATTGCATATTAGTGATAAAACTCCATTTCACTAGTGTTGATAATAAGTTCCCATTTAGAGAAAAACAGCTCTATTTGCTGTTATCCCCAGACCTACCACTAGGTGTCCCCGTCTCTCATACTCGCTATCTAGTCCCCACTGTATGGATTAAACACATAGGAACACAGACTGTTAGGTATGGGAAAACCAAGCACCTACCTATGTCATCACCCCAACTTCATTATTTAAAGAGACAGACAATGAAATGCATGCTGCTGCCCTATGATAGAACAAGCCCAAGTCCACCAGTCCTGAAGTCAGCAGCCTTATCAGTAATTCAGCCAACATAAAAGATTGCAGAGTCTCTCACATGACCAAGATAGAGGTGCCCACCATCAGTCCTGTTCTGCTGCAACAGCCTTTGAATAAAGCCCCCGTTAACTCCATAGTTACATAGGGTAATGTAATCAAGTCTGCATCACTTCTTGTAATCCATAGCAACCAATCAACAGATAACCATTTACCAATCCCCCATTTAGAGCTAACATGAGTGGTTGCTATGGGTTACTAGACCCAGTGCATCCTTGCTAGAGGTCCCCTCATATAAGAAAAGTGGGCAGTAATGTTTGGGGTGCAGGGTTTAATGTATTTAAGGGGGGGCAGCAGTGTTGCCCCCCCCCCCCCCACCCACATCTACCTTTAAACCATGCATCCCATCCATTACTGCCCACTCTTATAACATGAGAAACACCCTTTCATATATTTTTGGGTTTATATCCCCTTTATAGTAGTGAGGATAATGATGCTACACAGATTTAAATGAACTACAAACAAATCACAAGAGGCAGATCCCAGAGGAAGAGAGAAAGTTATTCCAGATGTGGCATTAAGCGCCCACAGCTATAGCATTATAGAGGGCATTTCTCTTTAATGGCTGGCTAGTCACCCCTGGGAAGGGTAACCCAGCTGCACGGCGCAGATACACAAGGCAATAAGTGTGAGCCATAGTGACACACTCTCGCTTGGATCCAGCCCAAACGCCTGCATGTTGTTATATCAGCCATAGCCAGTGTTACTATCAGCAGCGTCCCCTATCCCTGCAACAAACAAACAGCTGTGACTTCCCACCCACGCCTGCTAGAAAAACCAGCAGAAAAAAAATAGGTCATTTTGGGTTTTTAAATGACTGTAGGAAATCGGAATGTGTTATTATTTGTTTAGTGAATCCAAAGGCGCAAGGCAAGATGCTCAGCAGAGAGGTGGGCTCCAAGCAATGTAACATGCACAGGCTGCCAGTGTATCTATATCCCAGCCATAGGGGCAAGGCAGGAGAGGGAATTAACTCTTACAGTGCTAGGGCAGTGCATCTTTCATACCTGGCACAGAATGCGATGGTTGAGCAGGGGTTAATCAGGCCTGTCCTTTAAAAAAGGGGTTCAGATCAGGTTGAAGGATCCAGGTACCCCCCTTACTTTTATATAAGGATTTGTAGAGTGTAAGCTCTGTTGGGCAGGGCCCTCTTCACCTCTTGTATCAGTTATTGATTGCTTTATATGTTACTCTGTATGTCCAATGTATGAAACCCACTTATTGTACAGCGCTGCGGAATATGTTGGCGCTTTATAAATAAATGTTAATAATAGTAATAATAATAATAATAAGGATCTGATTTACAGAACACAACCCCCAGGGATGCCATTAGAAACTCATGTTTCCCTTCAGGGCCTGGTACAGATGCAACATTTAAGGTCCAATGTGACACATGCAGTTGTATTAAATATTGGTCTGTAGGGACCCCCTGGAAATGAGGGGGTTCCCTATATTTGTACCCCTAGATGGCTGCCCTAAGGGCTGACTCTCTAAGGGCTGACTGTCAAGGACATATAGATTGTAAGCTCTACGGGGCAGGGATCTCCATCCTCTTGTGTCTTTAACTTATTGCAACTGTATTTATCTTGTATTTATTGTTATACTTTGTATTTATCTATTATCATAATAACCCCCTGTTTCTTCTGTACAGCGCTGCGTACTTAAGTAGCGCTTTATAAACAAAGATATACATACATACATACATCAGACCATGTTTAAACCTCTGATGTACAGAACACAACAAAGATCAGGAAGGGGGGTAACAGGGCTCCCCTGAAATACAAGAATCAGATCACTTGTACCAGAGCAACCAGGTTTCCCTCCCTGATAAAAGGCTCAGTTGTCCATAGCACATTAGTGATTGGGGAGGGGGTCCCCTCCAACGCAATAATCAGGTCTTCATAAAAAAATAAAAATCAAATGTATGGAACACAGAGATGATCAGGGAGGGGGTAACCAGGGCTCCCCTAGCCAGAATGGTAGGTACAAGGTCTCCCCTTTTATAAAAGCTCTAGTGCTGCAAGGCTTGGTGGGCACAGAGCATAATGGGACTGGCAAAGCAGTGATCTCCCCTTTATAATGTGAAGGTGGGTGGCCAGGATTTCCCTTCCAATATCATTCTGCTCACTAGTCTCTGTAACACTATGTACCAGGGGGAGCACAGAGGTGGCTGGTGTAGGGGCTGTATATAATGGCTATATATAATGGCTATATATAATGGCTATATAAAATGGCTATATATAATGGATATATATAACCCCCCCCCCCCCCTTTCCCACATAAATGGAAATATGGGGGCAGATGTTCCATATTCCAGAGGCAGAGAATGAATGATTGCAGGCGATGCTCCATACATTACCATGCAGAGGGGCACAATCTGTAAGGCACATATATAGGTATATGGGCAGCCACTCACCCAGGGTAACTAAGGGCACACAGACCCAATCCCACTGCACATGTGTGGGGTCCCCTATATTAACCCAATAACCGCTGGGCAGACCCGCAGCACCCCGATTCCGTGACCTTGCCCACGTACCCTCACCCCCCGGCCCCCCGGCCCCTGTCCCCTTACTCACCGGCCCCAGGAAGCAGCAGGAGCAGCAGAAGGAAGCGGATCATCCTGGGGCCATCGGTGCCACCGAGTGGGGAGATCGGATTGGAAGGCAATGCCAGGCTGTCGGGGTAAGTCCGCACAGGGAATGGCCGCTCTACATGCAGCAGTACTGGGCAGATGCTAAGCCCCGGCTGTGCTCCCCGACATGTGCGATTTGGTGGGGCCCCCAACGCGGGGGAGGTTTGTGGCAGCGCATGTTCCGCGGCTCCCCAGCTCTGCGCTCTCTCCACTCACTGTCACTTGTGGCTGCCACCGCCGCTACCGCTACTGCCTCCCCCTCCCCGCCCCCCACACAAACACATTCTACATCACAGCCAGTATGGGGGGGGGGGGACCCCTGCTGTAACTAAAGCCTGCCCCACCAATCAAAGGACACCCCCATACTGACAATCAGAAGCTCCAGATCCTGTTTTCACATTATTATTTTCTGTTAGCAAATCAATATATCCCTGTCAATCATGTTAGGCATGACTTAGTACCCCAGCCAGAATATCTGCCCTTATACCCCCTTATACCTTCCAAGTGGAAAGGATGCACTGCACTCCTTATTAGCAGGTAATATAAGTGCATTTAAAAAAAAAGAAACACTAGATAGATGAAGATAGATGATGATAGATAGATAGATAGATAGATAGATAGATAGATAGATAGATAGATGATAGATAGATAGATAGATATGGATAGATAGATAGATGATAGATAGATAGATAGATAGATAGATAGATAGATAGATAGATAGATAGATAGAAAGATAGATAGATAGATAGATAGAATAATTTTCTATGCAGATCAAGCCTATTATTGTCCTGTTTAGATAGATGATAGATAGATGGGTAGACAGATAGATGATAGATGGATAGATAAATAGATAGATAGATAGATAGATAGATAGATGATAGATAGATAGATAGATAGATAGATAGATAGATAGATAGATGATAGATAGATAGATAGATAGATGATAGATAGATAGATAGATAGATAGATAGATAGATAGATGATAGATAGATAGATAGATAGATAGATAGATAGATAGATAGATGATAGCTAGATAGATAGATAGATAGATAGATAGATGGTAGATAGATAGATAAATTGGCAGATAGATGATAGATAGATAGATAGATAGATAGAATAATTTTCTATGCAGATCAAGCCTATTATTGTCCTGTTTAGATAGATGATAGATAGATGGGTAGATAGATGATAGATAGATAGATAGATAGATCGATGATTATTTTCTATCAAGATCAAGCCTATTAAGGTTCTGCTTGATTTTATTATATGTTTATGTTTATATGTTTTTATGCAGATCAAGCCTATTATTGTCCTGTTTAGATAGATAGATAGATAGATAGATAGATGGATAGATAGATGATAGATAGATAGATAGATAGAATATTTTTTTATGATCAAGCCTATTATTGTCCTGTTTAGATAGATAGATAGATAGATAGATAGATAGATAGATGATAGATAGATAGATAGATAGATAGATAGATAGATAGATGATAGATAGATAGATAGATAGATAGATAGATAGATAGATAAATAGATGATAGATAGATAGATAGATGATTATTTTCTATGAAGATCAAGCCTATTAAGGTTCTGCTTGATTTTATTATCAGTATGGTAGCAGAATCTTTGCTGGTTGCTATGGGTTACCATGTCTTTACTGTAGTACATGGTGCAAAGTTTCCGCCAGGTCTAGTAACCCAGATGCTTGTTTATAACCAATAAAAATAGCAATGTTCAAAGCAAACAAGAGATCAGAAAGCTCAGCATGAGTTCTGAGCCACAAACCGTTTTGAGGCATCACTAAAAATCCTCGCACATTCTGCCCAGTAGTGCAGGGGTTAGCATTAAAGTACTGGGGTCTTGGGGTCAGTGGTTACTGGGCTCTTATCTGTATAGCTTGTAATTAAATTGCCCCCCAAGGTGCACATGTAGCATTTCAGATGTTTTCCTCACATCAGAATGAATTGCCCCTCCCCTTGCTCCGCTGGTGGCAATGGAACCCATATAAAAATGCCAGCACAGGTGTACTTTATGTGATTCTTGCCTGGGTATTTTTTCAGGCAACTAATGGCATTAAAATCATTTGTGCAGGCATTTTCACACAAATCCCGTGGTCAGAAATGGGAGGTGGGCAATTTATGGTACTTTCCCTCCAAAGGAAAAGCACATGGCTCCATAAGTCTGTAAATAAGTCTAGTACAGAGATTAGATTGCGCCGGTGCAAGTAACTACAAAAATATTTATTTTGTAGATTCACAGATTCTATATAATGCACTGACCAATATATGGGCCCTGTATAAATAAAGAATAAGGATGAGGGTAGTGGTACAGATTTGTAGCATTTTGACAAGATATTGTGAAAGACTATGGTCTACGTCAGGTTAAATATGGTCTACGTTAAACTAATCAAACCCATATTTCAGGAATTCTTTTGATGACAGATGCCATCCATGGGGGTCTATTTGCCCATAAAAGGCCATCAGCTGCTATAGAACATCACAGCTCCTCGCCTATAGGAGGATTTTTTTGCCACAAAATGTGCATTGGCAGCTGAAAGGGTTTCCATGTCCCAGAAGGAATCCATGATGAGTCAATAAATTCCAGTGCTGTTTTCAGCAAAGCCCTCACCATATATCCAGTGACAGCTTGATGGCATTCTCTCTGGGACGCTTATGTCATCTGCCAGACAGACAGGAAAAAAAATTGTCAGAAACGGCGGAATTGAGGGCTGGGGGTACGACTGCACCAGGGTCTTTCCTCAACAGGGCCCACTGGGAGGTCCAGATGGCACGGCCAAACTGTCACAGGAAGCTGCTGTCATACCTCCCAAATTTTGGCCACAACTACTTTGTAACCACATCCCAAAATACCACACCTAATAGGCAAACACCTAGATTTTCATGGTTGGAATGGCAGAATTAGGAGTAAAAAGGCATTAGGTGCATCAGCATTGTATGACAGACACACCAAGACTCCCATATTTCATAACATATTGTGGCCCCCAGTACTTCATGGCATGGTGTGTCCCCCAAGTATTTTATTATAGTGTCCCACCAGTGCCAAGCCAAGAGGGAAGTGTGCCCACTGCCCAAGCTGCCAGTCAGGTGCCCCCCCTACCATGCACACAAGAGTGATGAGCGGGTGTTACCAGCTAAGTATGTAGAAGCCTAGATCACTCACCACAATGAAAGCTGGAATGGCAATTCTTTAGGGCCCTGAACTAGAGGTAGGCAGACAGCAAAGCTATGTGCCTAGCGCTAGTGGCATAACTAGTGTTTGTGGGGCCCCCCTGCAGAGTGACGTCACTTGTGGGTTCACTCAACGGTGACCCAGAAGCAGCAGGCGCTTGTAGGTCCACTCAGATCCTGGCGGCAATGGGGCCCTTCAGGACTCGACACCCCCCCCCTGCGCATTGCGGGGTCTGCGGGGGCCTTACTTACTCCACTGCCTAGTGCCACCACCAGCATTGTGCCCAAGGCCAGGCCTGGATTTGTGGCGAGGCCACAAAGGCTCGGGCCTAGGGCGGCACAAACTTAGGGGCAGAAAAATTTTGCTCCCATACGGAACAATTAGGACCTCTCCCCACTGATCCATATGGGAGCTTAAACGTTCAAATGGGGGCGGCCTCCAGGTGTCCAGATTAGAAATCCGGCGCTACCCAAGGCACATGCCTCTTCTGCCTAGCCCTATGTCCAGACCTGGTCCCCACATTTCATGACACACTGTGGCCCCCAAACATTTCATGACAGACACAATGGCAGCCCCCAGCTCAGCACAGAAGTTGGAAGGTATGCCCTGTTGCCCTGGGGGGAGCCCTGTAAACACTTGCAGTGGCAAAGGGGCTGAGGTGTAATTTATAGCTGGGGTGCCAGAGCAAATGTTACACTTGGGCCTGTAGGACTTTAATATGTTACTGCTTGTCAGAATTCAATCAGGTTGGCAGGCATCAGATTCATTAGCTAACCACCCAGCAGGTAATGCCCTCACACCAGGGCTAAACGTTCTAGTGGCACCTCTTTATGCCCACGCTGGACGTCCATTTGCCCTCTGTAACAGTATGAGACATATTCAAAGTCTGTATCCTCACTGTTCATATTTATTAATTAAAAATCCACACTGGGAATATATAATGGCCGCTGTCATTCATATACGTTGAGCAAGCAGATGTTGCCATGGTAACGCCTCCTCGCCAGTGAACAGAGGGAGTCGTCGAATGGAAACACAAACCTTTCTGGGAAGCTGAGAAAACCTCTGTAAATGTAGCACATGAAACTGGAACAGAAGCCAGGAGAGAATAGGGATCTGAATCCAATTCATATGATACAGAACCTGACAGCAAAATCCCTGTACCTAGTGCGTATATATAGTCTGTGATATATCGTTAGCAATACCACAGATATCTTTAGGGTGGGTGTAAATAGGGGATGATTCCCTTGGGACCCACATAGCAGCAGCCGCAAGTAGGTAATAGTGGGTGATAGCAGGAACATTGGACAAGATGGCGACTGAAACACTTTGGGCCATATCTATAAAGCTATGTAGTAATCACAAAGAGCTAATCTGTGTATTTATAAAAGCTCATGCTTCATTTATATCAGGGATGCCTAACCTAATGCTTTTTAGTTGGACAGTCTGTTTTGAAATGGACCCCACAACAAATAAAGATAACCCCTAAAAAAGCAATGGCACACATTGTTTTTCTGCCAGTGGATTCCAGATGGTGGGGATACGCGCCATGCTCCTCACCACTAGAGACAGGCAATTTGTATTCATCTAAATGACAGGCAGTCTGGAGACATGACAAGGCCACAAAGGCCTGGGAGTAGGATGGCAAGATATTAGGGGTCTCTATCAAAAGCTACTGCCTGCCCAGTCCCCAGCACTGCTCCATTTCAAGAATGGGAAAGAGCTGTGAGCTGGCGGGGTTTGTGGATGGATATTGGCCTTAGGAAACAAGCTGTTATAACGGTATGTTGACAAACTATACACAATTCTAGCATATTAGCTAAATTATTCATTAAGTTGCCACCATGCATTATTGTCACCAAACAGAGGAGACTGCCATGATTTCATGCCTAAGGATGTATTAGAAACCAAAAGAACCCAGGGCAATAGTCTCAGATAAGGAAGCCGGCCATATTGAGCCAATTCTAGCCCAGGTTTTGAGGTGTTTAAACCAGGCAGATATCACAGTGGTCAGACATGTTTGTTTAAGGAGGAAAACATGTTTCATGTGTGACTGTAGGAACATTGCATTTTGCCAATTTAACATTGTGTATTTTGCAGTTTTACATCATATCAGGATTTTTCCTCAGCAGCTCAGATCCAGAGGGTTAAATGGCTGGCAGGGTGTCTGGGCTCTATATTGACATCAGTCAATTAACCCTCTGTCTCAGAGCTTTGAGCAATTTTACATTATATATGATTTTGCCCCATTTTTCCAGGCAGACCTGTTCTAGGTCAGTTTGATCAAACTTGTGCACTTCAACCTTTAACCAGTGCAACAGACTCATCAGAAATGCAATGGATTTGGTGCGCTCCGCTGCACACCAGCATGTGTTAACTTATCCGAGTGTTCTTTATGCATCTGTACCCACAGAAGTGCACTTAACTGCTGAATGGGGATAAAATTGGATGCGGGAGCACACAAACACTGAATGTAGATAACATTTAAGTGCACTCCCATGGGTGCTTGTAGGGGAGGCTCAGAAAGTGTAACTTCTACATAGCCTTTATATTGAATGCACAAAAATCTGCCACACAGAAAACTCAAAGCCCCTGTGTGTTAGGGAACTAAGGCAATGTGTTTTCATCAGGAGGTGAAATTATATTTTTTGATAGGTATGCTTAAACGGTACTTGTCATGGGAACTTGGTTCCACCACTGGAGGTGTAGGCTAATGAAGGCTGCGCTCCGGTTGGAGAATTTTTTTGCCCAAAATGCTCGTAGCAAGCACTATACCACTTGCACTAGAGAGAGCTCCCTGTGCAGGCAGCCATGTTTGATAATACACACGAGAATGAGTGAGTCTACTGTAACATCACATGCATGCACATAAATCAGCTAGCTGGGGCTCTTAATGCTTAAACTCCCAACATAAGGTCTAGACTGGGGTTTACAATCGGCCCTGGCATTTCAAGTACACAGGGGCCCAAACAGCCCCCAGCAGTCCAATAAATAGTGACTGTCTATGGCATCTTACAGCAGCCTCTCTGGCATTTGCTAGATTCCACAATTGCCAGTCTGGGCCTGCCTGTCATGGTTGCCCCTAGAGTGGGCTCCCTCCCAGTGTGGGAAGCACAGCACTGTCTACAAACCAATGTTTTCAGGTTCTATTAGCCTGCACATTTGGTGGGGAAAATTGTTTCCTATGATAAGTGCCCTTTAAGTTCTCTGTACTGGCCAGTTACTGCCCTATTGGAAAAACAATTCCAGATACCCATTGGAGCTTTATGGGCCTTTGAACCTGCATTTCACTGCAGGAAGGTGTTAACTGACCCCATTCTTCTTTATAGGGAATGAATCAACGGGTAGAGCCATTGGCTCTATGCACCCTTCAGTAAAATCCCCAGAGAAAAGAATGGGGTCAGTTAACTCCTGCCTCCCTGTGCAGTGTAATGCACAAAAAATGCTTTGCACTGGAAGGCAATTAGGAGCCCAAAGAGGGAAAATACAGCAAAGTATTAGCAGGTAAAGAATTGCTGCTTATAATTTGTATATTAGCAAGTTAATGTCTTGCACATAGCAGGCTTCCCAGACAACAGATTAGCACTCACTCACAGTATGGAGAATTGCTGCTGCCAGGCGGGTAACACCATCACACTCACATTAGTCACCTCAGAGGTAAATTAAGATTTGCTAATTTCGTATTACTCCTCAATTGAGACATTTCTTATTCACATACATTCCCTCTGTGGTGCAATGTTTCACCCCTGGGCAAATACACGAGACAGACTTCATAGATAAGGAAGGAAATGTCTGAGGATGGGGGTAGGGTGTCAGTCTGTGAGGAATTCCTCCATGTTTAATTCATCTTCACGCTTCCTTGGATAATAAACCTGTTTAGCCTTAACCACCAGCTTAAATATCATGGTGCTTTTAGAGATGACCTTAAAATTATCTGATTGTGCATCTCTCCAGCTTGAGCTTGGCATTTATACGGTTATCATGTTGCTATGGTGAGTAACCAGGCAATCAGTTATCAGTTTTTTTTAATAACAGCATGTAATTTTAAGGGGGGGGGGGGGCTATGACACAAAGGGTGGGAATTGGGCATATCAGGCAGGGAAAGGGTGAATGTGATTTTCAAATGGGCAGGGAAATAGGCTGGGCTGAGGTGGGCCTGCGAGTATAAAGCCTGATCAGTGCGATGTGGAAAGTGAGGGGGACTTAACTGCAAGTAAATTTCTGGTGCCGGCCCTAGCTTGTGATATACCGGCTAGGCCAGTTAAATAGTGACTAGGTGGCAACGCTAAATGAGGGTCACTGCTTGTGCAAGAACAGGAGTGTTCAGAATGGAAACAATGTTAGGCACCCCCAGTGATTGAAACTCTTTCATATAATTTATATCCTAATAACTGACCTATCAAATAGGTATATACATAACAGTAAATATTGCCCTTTTACATAGATTTTGTGATGTTCTGTTATTCACAGATCACCTGACAGGAACTAGTGCAGACTCTGGGACATTCGCCGAGGGTCTAATTGTGTCTTGATTAGCAGGTCAAGTACTAGAGAGTGAGGAGCCTCTGGCAAATATGGAATAGCAGCTGGTATTGCAGGCATGGCATAGGCTGTAAGCAACGCTGATTTGGCTGTGTGCTCCCTCACTTACCTGCCCTGCCCCATGTGTCAGTCTGTGTTTTCCCTTGAGACTGATTCACAGTAACTGGTAGAAACGTAAAAAAAAAAAAAACTACTTCTGATCATTATTTCTAAATCGCAGTCCGAGTAGAGGGCATCTACTAAAGAACCCTCTACTTAAGTCTGTATTATTCCTTTCCCCTTAACAGGAAAGTATCAGAGTGCATAATACATTTCTCAGCTACATAATTATATTCAGGGCTGCCATCAGTAATCATGGGGACCCATACTGAGCTATCAGGGTGTACCTCACTAGTCACCTGATCACCCCAGTTAGTGGGCCCTGCCAACAAGTGAATGAAATAAAACCTCAGACTGTAGGCTGTCCTCTCCCCAAAGGTCCTGCCCTTATTAAGACCCACAACCAAAACCTTTGTGCCTCTTGGGACACCCTTCTGACAAATCATGACTTGCGTACCCCTCCTTATGGTGGCCTTAATAGGATTTATACATGAGTAGGACCATCCATCTGGATCGGAGTTGTCCTACTTAATACATGTAGTGGGCTGATTAATTCTCATAGATCACATTTAAGGGCCAAATTATATTAAAATGATGTCATACAGAGAAATCGGCCTTCAGTTAGACAGCCCTGCTCTAGATTACACAAAAACATGTTTGGATATTCTGCATAGCAGATCAACTAGTGGGTACAAATATTGTGCTTTACTTTGGTGTTATATGGAGTATTGCTCAATGTCAGCAATACGGCAGCGCCCACTTATACATTAATTATTTTGAGCAAATTGTGTTTTATAAGACACGAATCCAATACACACATACTTCACGGTTTATCTTTTGGGCAATACTTACTGAATCATTTAGACGTGGATGTACATTTCCTTTACAAGGAGTGTGGTGTGAAGTTAACCCTTTGCCTAAACTAAGTGTATGGCCAAGGTATTTCTTAGCACCAAATGATGTGAGCAATAACCATAGCAATGAAACTGTAGAGAGGATATTAAAAAAAAAAAAAAAGCTACGAGGAAATGGCAACAGGTTTTTATTCCGTGCTATTTTTTTGGGGGGAAAAAACACAAACCTTAAACTAAATCTTTTTTTCCTTTTTACATTTATTAAAGACCACCATATTCAGACAGTTTTAAATACAGGATCCTGCAAGAAGTGCTGGGGGCAGCTGTGCCACGACATGCAGGCGCGGTTGTGATGCGCCAAACCCGAGCTACCAACAGAAAGAGCGCATCCTAAGAGGGGAGAAGAGGTACAATCATAAGTTAAAAACAGCAAATGAAAAATGAATGTTGCTGCAATTGATGCTACTATTAAAATACCTATGTACCCCTGTTGTATAACATAAGGATATTAGAAGCCACCCTGGATTTTATGACCTTCATTAATTGATCTGTACAGGGAAACTTTCCTATGTACTCAGCTAACAGGATCAGTCCAAGGTACACCCTCTGGAGTTTTACACTTGTCTTATACAAGGTGGCCACTTGCTGATCAGCAGCTCTGGAAGGGACAGGGATGGTATAAATAAAATGCACTCCCCTTTAAATAATCCTAATAAGATACCACCAAATAAGTTTAATGTTATGAAATATCATCCCATATTTGGGAATGTTATAAAAACGCACAAAGATCACACAAGGCCAGGTTTCATTTTTAGTTTAGTAGTAAATCGGTAAGTATAGAGGCATCTCCAATAGCAACGGTGATATACTCACAGTGAACAAGGAGACTGACATTTGTACTTCACTCATAGACATCTTTTTTATCTGCAATGTAATCTACGATCTCCTGCGGTGTCATCAGCTTCTCCCCGTCTGCATCTGGAATTTCAAAGCCTGTGGAGGAAGAGCACAAGTGTGTCACCTATGAGCACAGCAGTCCAGGCGTAGGAATGGAAAACAGAAGAGTTGCGCACAGCATAATGCAGTTTTAGAGCACAATGAAACTGCACTGGGCCAACTTGCTATTACAGTTCTGCAACAGTGCTATAAAGTCACAGAAATTATAATACCTAAGAAAATTAAAGGTGCACTTTCCCTTTAATCCCTACTTGATTACAGGTATATAGAGTCTGCTGAAATGGATAATGAGTCTCAGTAGAAAAACAAATGGACTACAGGCGGGGCATCCCCAAGGATCTTCCTAATTACTGCCCTTCCTACTCCTGTCTTCTTCCGACCCTATGAACTTCCATAACAGTGCTTTGTCCTCTTGCACGTGCACCATACTAGCCCAATTAACTCCTGACCCTGGCTTAGCACCCAAACCCAAACCCTGCGCTCCTGAGCGCCTGCAGAGGAAGTCTTGCACACGTGCCGACTTCCTCAAGCTGTTCTTCTATGGCTTCACCCTGTGCAGTCTAAATGGAAAATACTTCACTTGAACAATACAAATTTGTTGCTAATTACCACTCTGCAATCAGATGTGCTTAAGCCTTGGCTGGAGTTATCAGAGAGAAGGTGGAGCCCTGTTCGTTGTCTGTGCCTGAGATAGTTCTACCCAAGCTATGTTTAGCAGTGTTCTCTCACTCCCTATTCACGCTATTTGTTCCATTAACATTAGTAAATGCCCACAAGAGCTCCCCCATCTTTCTTACCTTAAGGGGCATTCTACCTGTGCCCAGTGGCCCTGCTCATGATCAGTGGCTGAGCTCTGTGGCAACTGAGATTTCTTAAGTATTAGGTCAGATTCAGCCCTCCAAGAGGATCTTATAGCCACCACCTTGCTGTAAAGATCAACTGACTTCTATGTAAATGATTTTGTTGTAATCCAGATTGACAATCAGAACTCACCAAACTCGTCTTCCATTGCCATGATTATCTCTACTTGGTCCAAACTATCCAAGCCAAGGTCTTTCATAAAATGAGAGCCGACTGAGAGCTTTGAGAGAAAGGGGGAAAAAGGCAAAGAGCAAATTCAGTCAAGAGATCAACATTTGACACGACTAATCATGTCATCATGATAATGGGAAGAAACCAGAACACAATCTAGACTACACAAAGGTTATATATGACCAATAGTATATATGCCTAAAGGGGTCACACAACACACAACGTAATGAAATGGTTTTCTCTGTATTTTAAACTATGAAGATCTTAGATGCCACCTTGGGCTTCCATAACCATGCGGTAATGGGGGGGGGGGGGGGGGGGGGGGCACTGATCATGAAAACAAGATCTTACAACAGGGGGTGCATTATTCCCATCACCCATAGCAAACACAGTTTAAGGTGGCAATACATGGGCTGCTGACAGTGCCCCTCCACACAGATTAAGGCCCGAGGGGCAAATGACTGGATCAGCGCATGTGTGGCCCAGTCAAAGATTTGCTCATCTGACAATTCTGCCAGACAAGCAGGTCTCACTGTGTCCATCCTTAAATGTTTTTCCTTTGATTTTAAAACCTTACACCTCAGTCCACACAAAATGTAAATATGCTGGTTGGTTCTGCTCTCGACCCCTAATGTAAAATTACTTTGATGCTTAGCCCCCTCTAGTGGTCAGTAAAACAACTGACTTGTGCATTGGTTAGTTACATGCCTGAGCCTCAGTATCAGACATAGTAGAAGAAAGATGTTGGAAATATTAATGAATTACAATACAACAGTCTTTGTGGAGAAGCAAAAGATAAGGGGCTAATAAAAACAAGGAGGGCAAGCAAGGCATGCAGTGTGTATGGGCAGTGCACTACATGGCACACTGGGCTTGCGGATGCAATTTACCTTTTCAGGGTCGATCTTGTCATACAACTTCAAAACATATAAAACCCTTTCGCCGATGTTCTCCAGCGTGAGGGGAGGGAGGTCTCCATACTGGCGGCATAACTGAAATAAGGAGGTGGAAACCTACAAAAAAACGAAAATACATATTCCATTTAGTTTGGACGATTAAGTATTGTAAGGGGCTTGCTGGTGCAATACAATGATACCGGACAGAAACTCAATGACACTATTAAATCATTTAGAGCAAGGAATCACTAGATTGCCAGAGGCAGTGTCTTTTTATAGAAGGATGGATAGGTCCCCTCTATGTTATTATCTGGCAAATAACCTTCAGTGCTCAGGAAAGATTTGTCTCTTCCTCAATAAAGCATTTGATTAATATCTGCTCCCAGCTTCATACATCTTAGCTTTAATCAGTTCTGAAAACATGGTGTGTGTGTGTGTGTGTGTATATATATATATATATATATATATATATATTATATATATCTTATAACAAAGTTACTGGCTCATGGAGCTTACAATCTAAGGTTTCTATCACATTCACACTACACATACTCTGGTTAATCAGGAGCCAGTTAACCTGCCTGTATGATGTAGGAGTATGGGAGGAAACCCATTGCGGCAACATACAAACTCCCATGTAGTTAAGCTGCATGTTGGATTGAACTCAAGATCCCAACGCAGTCGGGTAGAAGTGCTGGTTTTAACTTCTGAAAATTTTAGGCAAGTTTTATGTCTTCAGTTTTTTTTTCTCAACAAAAATGTAATATTGCACTCAGATATTGTATAATGCATGCATGCAAGGAAATAAGGCTAAACTATCCTCTAACAACAGTTTCACTGCAAACCTTGTGGCCAGGGCCAGTGTGGCCCTTCCATACAAACTGCACTGGACTGGGGTACTTTCTTCTGAAGTGCTGCATCACACTGCCTAATCCCTGGGCAGGCACATGTGCAGTATTGGTGTACTTGCTAAACTGAGCATATGTCTGCCCAGAGTGGCACAGGGTTACTTATGAGGCCAAACCTATACACTGGTCAGTGCAATTTTCATAAAGACCTGCACCAGCCCAAGAAACAGAGGCCTCACATATGGGGGTGGGGGGCAACATATTGACAGCCCTAATATTTTAACAACCCTTTGTTCTCTGTGAATCTTTGTAAATATATTGTGGTGCCTGTACAATGGATGTATGGCAAAATGCACAATGCAGCTCTAAATAAAAGTATACTTCCACCAAAATTATGCCACTACTAATTTGCTATTTCTGCTATATTACAGATCACTGATTACACCTGGGTAACACCACTGTATTTTTGCACTGTGCACCCTGCCCCATCAGTGAGTGCCCATAGGCGCAGGTCTTGGAGCACAAGGACCTGCATTACTCTGATGAATACAGCAATGTATTCAAGAGGGAGAGGCAAAGGGAGGCACATAGACATGCCCTCTTTATTCACCTCTTCTATACCTGAATTTCATAAAGGCTAAAATGCAGTAAACAATGGGAATGCTGGCTGATAGAGGATCCTCTCTGAGACAACAGCTAGACAGTAATAAAGCTCAATTAGAGTGCTTACTGGATGTAAGGGCCAACAGGACAGTAGTAACTTTGAGTCAATATATATTTGGTGACTGCTAGATGGGAATGTCCTTCAGTAAAACAGTAGTTCTTTCCTTTGTGTTTGCTTGTGCTGGAGCATCAAAGACACTCATGCCCGGGTGCTAGTTAAGTTAATCAGAAGTTGAATAACCTTCATTTAACCTGCTGCCATGTGACTAGTACAGAATCCCATACAGAACTCTGCTGCACGGCAGCTGCTATTCATTGGCTCTACTGTCAGACATTTAAACTGACCAATCACAGCATTTCCTTTAAAACAAAGCCTAGGAAGTAAAAAAAAAAAAAAATCTACTGAAAGAAATTTTAGTTGTAAGCAATACACATATAAAATGCTAGATGTCATTGCATTCAAAAGCAACATCTGTCTTTCCCTTTCTGTTCTCTGCACTGCTGGTCCTGACTAAAACAATAGAAAGCCAACTGACTGAGAGGCCTGTGAAGCAGCATGCAAGGCAGAACTCTACTACATTGCTTCAAGAGTCAGTCAGCAGTGCAGAAAGGGACAAACACAGACAGCTTTCAAAAGCAATTATATTTACACATAACTTTAAACCAGTGGAAATTAAAAATAAATGTATATTAAAAAGTTGTTTAGAACTACATTGGGGAAAATTGCACCTGTTAGCATCCTACAAATAGCAGAACATGTGAGGGAGGCATAGTGGGCACTGGAGTCATTTTTTCAATTAATTTGCCCTTCGAAGGTTAAAGACACGGTTTGCCCAACACAGCAACCCTCTCTCAGGGCTGTGGAGTCTGAGGCAAGTTTGGGTACCTAGAGTTGAAGGTGGGGGTACCATACACTAAGGAGTCAGAAGAATTTATGTACTGACTCCAGAGCCCTGCTCTCTTTCCATGTTTATATTTATACATATGAATGGGAGCCTAATACTAACAGGAATGTTGCTTCTCAGTATAAAGGTCACAGCATACAGGGTGTTTTGTACATCCATGGGAGGGGGATAGAATAGTTGAAACTGTCCCCAATTTACTTTGAATGGGTATTTCCTTCAAACACCCAGGAATGTCAAAAGACTGGGGGTCATTTATCAACACTGGGCAAATTTGCCCATGGGCAGTAACACAATGCAACCAATCAAATTGTTGCTCTCATTGTTCTACATGTGGCTGGCTGAAAAAGAGCCAATCGCTGATTGGTTTCTATGGCTTACTGCCCACGGGCAAAGTGTAGGTAAATGGGCTCCAGACACTTATGGCCCAAAGGTACCCAGTGCTGAATTTTCACGAGATAAGGGACTCTCATTTAACAGCACAGTGTTTTTGCACTACCACCTAACCATTTCCCAAGAGCTCCTTTGCATCTGAAATCTTTACTACAGGAGGGAGCTGTCATACTGATTTCTTGGCTAAGGCAAAGAGAAGAACACCACCAGCACCATGATAAGGAGCACTAAACTAAACACTGCAGTTCTCTAGTGCCACTCTCTGGTCACTGGGGCAGTGCCAAGCTGCAGATCTCCATTGTTAGCAGGCCGCATAGATTGGCCAACTTGGCAATAAGCAGCACCGCAAAACTATGAAGCTCCCCAACGGTACTGACTGTAAGAACCCAGGGGCTTGGCAGATGGTTACACCAGTATATACAGTGGCAGCAATTTGAAGGCTGTAATACTCAACATAGCAAAGCAGCTTAGAGGTTAACAAAGGGCGACCCTGGCTTGGGACAGTTCCTCCGAAGGCCCACTTGTGATTTGTGATTCATGTGTAGGGATTACCCCCTGAGCCTCAGGCTCCTGAAGCAATCCTTGAAGACAAAGCCCTTTATAGCCTCTTTTTTGCTAAAAGGTTAAGTGCTCAAGTGCTAAGTGCAAAATGCAGGGAAATGCAGTGCTCGCTGCCTTTCAAGTATTAAGCTGGCCATACACGCACCGATAATATCGGTTTCGTACGATATTCGGTGCGTGTATGGCAAGTCGGCGATAACGCAGGAAGGTGCTGATATCGGTCGACTCGCCGATCGGGCCAGTTAAAAAATTTTGATCGGGCGCCATAGAAGTCGCCTGACCAAAATCTGCCTTCAGCGCTGAATCGGCAGAAGGAGGTAGAAATCCTATTGTTTCTACCTCCTTATGTGCCGTTTCAGCCCTGAATGGTTTGTGGATGATTGTACGATCTTTCGTGTGACCAAGATCGCAAATCACCACGTGTGTGGCCACCTTTAGGCAGAATTGCCAAATATATGTGTGAAATGAGAGCTAAACCCCCAATTCACTGGGAGGAACCTGTTCAGCAGCCCCTGGTGCCACTAATTGCTAACATTCTACCCCAAGGCTGGTGCGCTTTTTAAAAAACAAACAAAAACAATATATTAATAAACCAGCCCATTGCGGAATGTGCCACAACCATATTACAGCTTTCCTAGGAATCCCACCCAAATGTGGAACATGCTCAGTTGCCCAGGGTAGAAGTATTATCTATTATAGTCACTGTAGGGTGCCCCAGTGATGTTAGGTAAGTTTCCCATCAGGATACAGTGCCTGTATATGTAGCGCTCCCACTGCCTGCAGGGAAGGTCGGCGCAGGCGCTTGGCTGCAGATGCTGCTCAGAGCAAGCTTTCTAGCATAAACTGCTTTTTTGCTGGAATAAAATCAGGGTGTCCTGCGCCCATCATGCATAGTACGTCCCATGGGGCCAGCATGCTGAATATGGCAGTGAGCCCACACAGGGTATCAGCAGTACCGGTACTGAGGCTCTCCCACCAACACAAGCACCCCCTACCTGCTCCATGTACTTACAGTGTGTAAATAGGAATGCACATGTGTAAATACAAGTCACATGGGCTATGAATGAAACAGAACAGGAAACACGCAGTCTAACATGATCTCCCTTCATTCCCCCCCACCAACCTTGCTGGGAGTAGTAGTTCTGCACACACCTAGGATGTATAAACTTCCTACTGCTGCAGCGCTCCAATCCAAAGCGCCCACTCCCGCCCCATACTTATCACTGACAGATGCGGAGCACTGACTTTATAGCGTTGTCTCTCCACTGGCACAGGTGCCGGTCTCCCCAGTGACCCCTGCCCGGCCTGCCCTGGCTCTGTCTCTAGCTCCCCCTTACCTGCGGTACGAGTATAGGAGCGGCCGTAGATGGCCGTGCCAAGGAGGAGCGTGTCCGACATGCAGCAAGGCTCAGTGCCGGCAAAGCTCGCCGGGGGAGGGGACGGAGAGCAGCGCGGACACACACACAGAGGGCACGGGAAGCCATGGCGGACAGCTGCTACCCAAGCTGCACCACGGCATGGACTGAACCAATAAGACTTCCGGCAGCGCTGGATAGAGTCGCTTTTAACCATAGAGATTACTGGATAGTCTGTCCCAGACCGGCTTTGCGATAACATTGATAGCACTTAGATGATAGAGAGGAGTAGCGGATAGAAAGTCTCGGCCAACAAGTGCCTACGAAATAGAGTGCGATAGTAGGGTAACACCAGGAGGCATAGGCACATATATTAACTTACATAAGAGAGCATGTTTTGGGCTTCCCTAAGGTTGTGACTTTAGTAACAGCACAGTCTCCTGATAATTATAAACTGCGTCCACGTTGCTTTTAACCATTGAATTAAAAGGGCTTAGAACCCACCAAGGTTACCTCAGTCACAGGCTGCACTGGGCAGAGATAGGAATCTGATGCAGGTCTGGAGTAAGACCCAACACAGACATTTCCAGTACTCAGAGGCCCAAACAGCACCCGCAGCCCAATAAATAGTGACTGTCTATGACTTCCTAATGCCGCGACCCTTTAATACAGTTCCTCATGTTGTGGTGACCCCCCCCAGCCATAGAGGAGCGGTATCTCGCTTCCTAAGGCTGATGCCACACGTGGCGTTTTTCCGCTGCGTATTTTCTAATTCTCTCGGCGGCTGAAAAACGCCTGATATCATCATCCATAGAAATAGCTTGAAAAGACGTGAAGCAAACCACACAATGCGGAAATACGCTAGAAAACGCCTTAGCACAGATTTTTCAAGCGTAGGCCGAAATACGCCAGTACTTGCAAAGCAAGCTATTCCTATGTATACGCAAAGGCAACTGCCAGACCTAGCGGAAATACGCTGCGTTTTTTGCTATTTCGTACTATTAGCACCGTGGCAACAGGATTTGCTTACGTCACCAGTACTAGGCTGAAAAACGCCATGTGTGGCTTGTGCAGCGTTTTTAGGCCGAGAAAAAACGCAGCGGAAAAACGCCACGTGTGGCATCAGCCTAAGACCATCTGTAATGTGTTTTCCAATGGTCTTAGGCAACCCCTGTGAAAGGGTTGTAAGAACCACTGGTCTATGGCATCTCCCAGCAGACCCTTTGGCATTTGCCAGAACTCACAGATTGTCAGATCAAAACTATGAACTGGGGGCATAACTTGTCAAAACTGTCCCACAGGGTTGACATTTTTTTTGGAATGGTGCAATAATCAGGGGTGTAAATGTGGATACCCATAGACAGCTTAGGTACCAACCCTTAAGCTGGCCATACACGCACCTCGTTTTGTATGATATTTGGTGTGTGGCAACTTGAAGAGGCAACCGATATCGCAAAAGGCTTCACTGACGTTCAGGGCTGAATCATCAGTTATGGAGGAACAATAGAAATTCTACCTCCACCTACCGATTCAGCCCCGGAATGTAGATTTTGCCTGGGCGCCAATCCAAATTTTTTAACTTTGCCAATCGTCTGCAATTGTTGCGCGAAAGATCATTATTGCTACGTGTATGGCCCATTAGAGGGGCCCATATATGGCCCTTCAGACCGATTCGGCATCTTATCTGCTCGTGTATGGCCACCCCCAACGAGCCTACCCAACCGATATATGTGGCCTAAAATTGGCCAAATCTTGATCAGGCAGTTTTGATTTTCCGTCGGATTGTGGACTGCATTGGCTTGTTGATGCGGTCCCCGATCTGACTGTGCCTATGCCCGCCGCTGTCATTTGATCACTTGGCCCTGTGGCCAAACGATCGAATGAGCCTGATATCACCCACCTTTAGGTTTGCATATTGGGAGAAGATCTGCTCGCTTGGCAACTTGCCAACTGATGGTGATTTTGGTTAGTTCTGCTAGAGGCCAGTCTCTGTAGGCGGCCTGCAATATAAATAAATGATGATGATCAACATGGACGTCCTGATTCATAGACCCTTGAAAGGATTGAAGCTTGTCAGAAATTGGAGGGGGAAGGATTATTGGGGTGGAACTGGAGAGTGTTTGGCCATAAAGGGGCATTGCTGGGAGGATCTGTTAGGCAAGCCTATTTTTTGTAGCCCAATTTTTTTTTATTTTCAGGGCCCTCCCCTGGGGGGGACTAAAGGTGGCCATACACACCACAATTATGATCTTTCCTGTGACCATTGCTCGCAGGAAAGATCACTTATACCCTCCTTTGATGTTCAGAGCTGAATCGTCAGATACGGAGGTAGAAACAATAGGCATTCTACCCCTATCTGACGATTCAGCCCTGAATGCTTGCCTTCGCTTGGGCACATTTCACGGCACCTGATCAAAATTTTCTGTCCTGCTCAATCGATGAGATGACCGATATCCAAGGCTTTTGCAATATTGGTCGCCTTATCAATCCACCATACACACACCGAATATCAGATGAAACCTCGTTTTGGTGCATGTTTAAAGGGGTGGTTCTCCAAGCAAGTGTAATATATATATATATGTATAAATATAGCAAAGCTGCCACCCTATGGATGAATCCTCAGGTTCCTATATAGAAAAGATGTCACCATTTTACTGTTTTCTCAGTAGCCTCTGTCAAAGGAAATCTTATTTGGCAAGGAATATCACAACTATGGAACATTTTCCAAAAGCATCTTAAGAACCAATAGCAAGAAGAAAGCAGCTGTTATTGCTGCCAATTACCACTAGATGTCTCCACTACACACCAAATCTCTATCACTAAGGGCGAAGACATATAGTTACATAGTTACATTGGTTTGAAAAAAGACCAGAGTCCATCAAGTTCAACCCTTCCAATTAAACCCAGCACATACAAACCTATACTGACCTATCTATACACTCACATACATAAATCATATATACCAACATCAATACTAACTGTAGATTTTAGTATCACAATAGCCTTGGATACAATGCTTGTTCAAGAACTCATCCAGGTCCCTCTTATAGGCATTAACAGAATCTGCCATTACAGCATCACTAGGAAGGGCATTCCCCATCCTCACTGCCCTCACCGTGTTAAACCCCCTACGCTGCTTCAAATGGAAGCTCGGTTCCTCTAAAGGGGGGGGGGGGGGGGCTCTGGTGTGCTGGTCATTTTTATGGGAAAAAAGAACATCCCCCATCTGCCTATAATCCTCTATAATGTACTTGTACAGAGTAATCATGTCCCCTGGCAAGCGCCTTTTTTTCAGAGAAAACAACCTCAACCGTGACAGTCTAACCTCATAGTTTAACCCTTCCATCCCCTTTTCCAGTTTAGTTGCAGTCTCTGCACTCTCTCCAGCTCATTAATATCCTTCTTAAGGACTGGATACTCAAGGTGAGGCCTTACCAGGGACCTATAAAGGGGCAAAATTATGTTTTCATCCCTTGAGTCAATGCCCTTTTTTATACAAGACAGCACTTTATTTGCTTTAGTAGCCACAGAATGACACTGCCTGGAATTAGACAACTTGTTATCTACAAAAAAAACCAGATCCTTCTCCATTAATGATACCCCAAAAACACTACCATTTAGTGTGTAACTTGCATTTATATTATTTCTACCTAAGTGCATAACTTTGCACTTAACCACATTGAACCTCATTTCCCAGTTTGCTGCCCAGTTTTCCAATTTAATCAAATCGCTCTGCAAAGTGGCAGCATCCTGCATGGAACTTATAGTTTTGCACAATTTAGTGTCATCAGCAGAAACAGTACTCTCTATGCCCACCTCCAGGTCATTAATAAACAAGTTAAAAAGCAAAGGACCAAGGACTGACCCCTGCGGTACTCCACTAACCACACTGGTCCAATTAGAAAATGTTCCATTTACCCCCACTCTTTGTAATCCATCCTTCTATCCAAGTGCAAATATTATGTTCTAGGCCAATATTCCTCAAAGTTATCGTTAACTTTCTGTGAGGTACTGTATCAAATGCTTTATAAAAATCTAAGTAGATGACATCCACTGCCATTCCAGCATCGAAGTTCCTGCTCACCTCCTCATAAAAGGCGACTAAATTAGTCTGGCAAGATCTGTTATGCATAAAACCATGCTGGCACAAACTTATAGTATTGTGATTTGCAATGTATTCAAGTACCCTATCCCTTATTACACCTACCAAAAGTTTCCCCACCACTGATGTCAGACTAACAGGCCTATAGTTTTCAGGCTGAGAACAGGATCCCTCTTTAAATAACATGGGGCGATTAGTTGCCACGACTTTTTAAAATTCGGTTGCGGCAACTAAACTTTGTGTGTCTTTATATGTTGTAAAATAAGAACACAATAAATGTGTGCAAATAATTGTCCAGAATAGTATGTTCTTTGTATTTGTAATGTTGGTGACAATTGACTCAATAACTGGTCAATATGGTATCAGAAATTATTTACCCTTTGTTACAAATGAATGTTTGGTATAACTCCCCAGAAGTGCAGAAGTAAAAGGGTTGCCACCTGACAACTGGTATTTCGTCAAAGCTAGTAAAAATACCAGCCAATGCCAAGAACAAATAATGCAAATTTACCAGTTGGTCTTTCCTCTCCCAGCTCCCGGCCTGGACTGGCAATCTGTTTATTCTGGCAAATTCCAAAGCGGCTGCTGTAAGATGCCATAGACAGTCACTATTTATTGGGCTGGTGGAGGGGTGTAATTGAAACGCCAGGGCCTATTTTGAATCCCAGTCTGGACCCCGCCACTAACGTTGCCACCTTTCCCTGTCTGTAACTCTGAGCAGAGGGGCGGGGTGTGACATCACTGGACAGGGCAGTGATGTCACATGAGTGGCACAGTGCCATTGCCTTCCCCTAGTCTGGACTCCCTTGTCATTGCCACTTGGAGGGACAATAACCCAACCCAACCAACCCTTAGCTACGTCTTCCCACTCCATAGGCTACTTCTGCTCTCACCTCTTCACAGACAGAGAGTCTCCCAGAGCTAAAGGGGAAGTGTACTCTGACCTGCATCCCACCAGAACCTGCAATGGTTGCCCAAATTTCAGCCCAGTCAATAGATAGTACTCAATAGAAAAGTCCAAAGGGCTGTTACTCACGGAAACTGGGGAATACTGGGACCTGTTATCCAGAATGCTCAGGACCTGGGGTTTTCCGGATAAGGGATCTTTCAGTAATTTGGATCTCCATAACTTACATCTGCTAAAAATCATTTAAGTATTGAATAAACCCAATAGGATTGTTTTGCCTCTAATAAGGATTAATTATATCTTAGTTGTGATCGAGTACAAGGTTCTGTTTTATTATTACAGAGAAAAGGGAATCATTTAACCATTAAATAAACCCAATAGGGCTGTTCTGCCCCAATAAGGGGTAATTATATCTTAGTTGGGATCAAGTACAGGTACTGTTTTATTATTACAGAGAAAAGGGAATCATTTAACCATGAAATAAACCCAATAGGGCTGTTCTGCCCCCAATAAGGGGTAATTATATCTTAGTTGGGATCAAGTACAGGTACTGTTTTATTATTACAGAGAAAAGGGAATCATTTAACCATGAAATAAACCCAATAGGGCTGTTCTGCCCCCAATAAGGGGTAATTATATCTTAGTTGGGATTGAGTACAAGGTTCTGTTTTATTATTACAGAGAAAAAGGAAATCATTTTTAAAAATTTGAATTATTTTCTTATAATGGAGTCTATGGGAGATGGGCTTTCCGTAATTCGGAACTTTTTGGATAACGGGTTTCCAGATAAGGGATCCTATACCCGTACAGGAAAAAAATGTATTAAATGTATTTATGAGAAGTTTATTAGCAATATTAGCACACAAAGTTTCAAACTGTACTTAAGTTGATAATTAGCTACTCACTGATAATTAGCCTGATCCCCTGTTTATGAAATAACCCACTGTCATATTTAAGTTCTCATGTTCTGCAGAGTGTTGTGCAAAACCAGTTTCCACCAGTAGGGGCCGTGTTACTTAAAGCAGTCCCAGACATTATAGGATGTAGTGAGTCCTAAGTTCCTGTGTGAGACTTGGGGAAAGGTCAGTGAAGATGGCGGCGTTGGGAGCGCTCAGGAGCTGCTGGGCTCCAGCCCGGCTTTTGACAGGTGCGTGATTTCCCGCCCAAAACCCCCGCCATTGCCCGCGCAGTAATGGCGCCACACAGTGACCTGCCCCCCTTCACACCGAGGCGCCGCCAACACGTTTCCCGCCCCCAGCCCTGTGCTTGCAGCCACTTAGTGACGCTTGTCCTTTCCAAGGTCCCTCCTGAGTGCCAGTTATATATACAATAAGTATTTGTTCCAGAAAACTGTTGCTGCCTGCGACAAAAGCCTTGGGAAGTAGTAGGATGTTGTGAGTTTTTATAAAGGCAAATGGACTAAAGTTCATACAACCACTTACCAAATGCAATATATATGTTATATAGCTGTTATGTTTTGTGTTGTGTCATTGACAGCTGCCATTTGCTTTGCTGGGCCATGGATTCATGAGTATAATGTAATATAGTAACATAGTAAGTTGGGTTGAAAAAAGACATACGTCCATCAAGTTCAACCATAATGCCTATATATATAACCTGCCTAACTACTAGTTGATCCAGTAGTTAGGTATGTATATCTTTATTTATAAAGTGCTACTTATGCACACAGCGATGTACAGTAGAATTCATTTATACAAACGGGGTTATTAAGATAATAATAGATAAATACAAAGTATAACAATAAATACAAGATACAGTTGCAATAAGTTAAGAGTCAAAGACACAAGAGGATGATGGAGTCCCCTGGCCCGTAGAGCTTACAATCTATTTGGGAGGGTAATTGCCCTTTAATTTATTTTAGAAAAGGCAGTTATAGAATAGTTTCAACGAGAATTGTAACAGGACACAATGTCATGTTTTTCTAAGCTTACAGTCCCTTCTACAATATGGTGGGTCTGCATTAGCCTTATACACTAGGCTTGTGTGGCATTTGCCTAACCTATGCTCCCTAACCTCACTCACTTTATAGGAGAAGGAAAGGGGCTGCAATTTATAACAGGCACTCAGGGCAACTTCACTCACTTTATAGGAGAAGGAAAGGGGCTGCAATTTATAACAGGCACTCAGGGCAACTTCACTCACTTTATAGGAGAAGGAAAGGGACTGCGAGTTATAACAGAGACACTCAGGGCAACTTCACTCACTTTATAGGAGAAGGAAAGGGACTGCGATTTATAACAGGCACTCAGGGCAACTTCACTCACTTTATAGGAGAAGGAAAGGGACTGCGAGTTATAACAGAGACACTCAGGGCAACTTCACTCACTTTATAGGAGAAGGAAAGGGACTGCGATTTATAACAGGCACTCAGGGCAACTTCACTCACTTTATAGGAGAAGGAAAGGGACTGCGAGTTATAACAGAGACACTCAGGGCAACTTCACTCACTTTATAGGAGAAGGAAAGGGACTGCGATTTATAACAGGCACTCAGGGCAACTTCACTCACTTTATAGGAGAAGGAAAGGGACTGCGATTTATAACAGAGACACTCAGGGCAACTTCACTCACTTTATAGGAGAAGGAAAGGGGCTGCGATTTATAACAGGCACTCAGGGCAACTTCACTCACTTTATAGGAGAAGGAAAGGGGCTGCGATTTATAACAGACACACTCAGGGCAACTTCACTCACTTTATAGGAGAAGGAAAGGGACTGCGATTTATAACAGAGACACTCAGGGCAACTTCACTCACTTTATAGGAGAAGGAAAGGGGCTGCGATTTATAACAGGCACTCAGGGCAACTCCACTCACTTTATAGGAGAAGGAAAGGGGCTGCGATTTATAACAGAGACACTCAGGGCAACTTCACTCACTTTATAGGAGAAGGAAAGGGACTGCGATTTATAACAGGCGCTCAGGGCAACTTCACTCACTTTATAGGAGAAGGAAAGGGGCTGCGATTTATAACAGAGACACTCAGCAGCATAGTGTCCCTGTGGTTTGCTTTAGTTATCAACATTTTTGTGTGGGTTTTATGGCAAACATATACAGGCAGATTCATGTTCTCTTGGTGGAAAACATTTTGGCTAAGAAGATAAGTTTGAGTTATATGCAAAGCAGAAGGAATTCTGGGGAAAAAGGCCCAGAATCACATCTAAGATTTCCATTTACATGGAGTATTCATGCTATCAAACCCATTGGGTGAGCTTTAGCTTTAAGTTTATTCAATGTAATTTAAAATATTAAGAGCAATCCTGGGCCTTTCTCCCAGAATTCCTTCTGGCTCCTGATGACAAATCCTATTAAAAACGAACCCCTTTAAAATGGCATCTACCACCTAAAATAACATTTCCCCCCATCAAAGGTGCAGAGTAACAGAATCCGCACTCTGGAATGGAGAAAGAATAGTATTTTTCAGATAGGCCCCAGAAGCATGTTGGGGCACATGCATGCACATAATGAGCTAGTGCCGTAGGACCGGGGAACATGCCAACCAAGCTAAATTACATGCATACACATAACAAGCAGGTTGCAGCACTTGCTCATTGTGTGCCCAAGAATGGCCCTCATGGTGCGGGAGGAAGAGTGCTCATCTGACTCTGTTAGCCTGCACCTCCAGTGGGGGAAACAATGTTTTGATGATGGGTGCACTTTAAAGTTGATATCAGACACTACTGCTGATTTAAAGGGGAAGGAAAGGTAAGTAAACATTATCAGAATGTAAATCCATAAGCACTCACAGAAATGTCCTCTATCAAAAGAAACACTGGATTTCAATTCTTCTGTGTACACATGTTCTTTGGTATCAGACTTCCTCTCTCAGGAAAAATACTTCAGGGCACAGCAGGAGTCTGTGCAGCTCTCTCCTCTCTCCCCCTCTAAACTGTGCTGTTTAATCTGAGCTACCAGCAGCTGGAGCTGCAGCATGGAAGCTACTGAGACCAAGCTAAAATGGCAGCTGCTATCTTAAACAGGGAGCTTCTAGGGCTCTTTATGGTAAAGCTTTTTACAGAATAAATATAGTGTTCTAGGTGGCACTATTGTGGCTAATCTATTGGCAGTAAAATGCCAAAATGCCTTTCCTTCTCCTTTAAGGGCTTTGGCACATCTGGCAGTTTGGCCATTGCACTGCCATAGTCCTTATTCAAAAACTGTTGTATGTTGTATACGGTATTATTGGGGTTTTTTTTGGGGGGGGGGGGGAAGGATATCTCTTCTGTTGGCGCTCTTATTAGTTCAGTATACACAAAACTTACTGTCCTGTAACAGCCTTTAGGATGAAGACACACAGAACTACTAGTAGCAGCTACTTGTCACAGCTACTAAAATAGACAATCCTGACCATTTACTGATAACTGTCTCTACATGTGTTTTAGCAGTGGCAATTCTCAGTATTGTCTATGGCAGGGGATTCTCTGTGTAGCTCTGTGTGTCTTCACCCTTACCCTTGTCACATCTCACACCTCCAGTTACCTTTTAGGTCAATGTACCTTGCACAAGACATTGTCTTTACTCTCTATGCAAGAGGTCTTCAGTTACAGCTGATAATTAGACGTAAACATCAAATAATGTGTTGATTGCCTTAACTAAGAAATTGTTTTGTCTTCATTTGTGGCATTCAAATATTTCTTTCTCTTGTGCATCTTTAGGTTCAGCACATCACAGCAATCGATTGGTGCTCTGTCAGCAAACTAGCATTAAGAGGCATTTCAGTAACAATAAAATCCTTGTGGAGCTGGATGAAGCAACAGGTAAGAATGCTGATTGATTGGTGAGCGCACACCCCCCAACGGCAGATTTGGCAGGTGCTTTGTGTGGGGATTGTTTTTCTGAAGGTGTAAAATGACCTGGGTGGCTAATGCTTGTTCTCTGTGGAACTAGTCTGCCCTGTCCTGCAGACCAGGGGGTGCATTTTTGTAGTATATTTGCAAAGGCAGTACATTTTATTCCTGGGTTGTACTGTGAGGTCAGAGCAAATCAGTAGCCGTGTATGACAGGGCCACCACTGGGTTGGGCAAACAGGAATCCTGTCAGCAGGCCCGGCCTGGCAATCTGTGGGTTCTGGCAAATGCCAGAGGAGGGGCTGCTGTAAGATGCCATAGAAGTCACTATTTAGTGGGCTGATGGGGGGCCTGTTTGGGCCACTGTGTACTTGAAATGCTAGAGCCTATTTTCAATCCCAGTCCAGGCCTGTCTTTCAGGGGCCCAGACAAACAAGGGGACACAGACTGCTGCAAAAAGGGGAGGGGCTTGGACAGATCATAGACAGGTTTTGGACAAGTCATGGGCAGGCTTGTGAAAAGCGCGCTGTACCACAGTGCCAAATCAATTGCCTGCCTTAGTTATATCAACCCAGGGACCAGAGAGGTTTACATTTTGTTGTCAGAGAAGGACCACACCTGTTGAAGTGGTCCTCTGCTGCACCTGTCTTTAGGGTCATGGAGAATATGACAATATAGAATATATTGTCCCCTGTGTTTTTCCATGAACAAGACTTGGCATTCTTGCCTAAAAAAAATATGCATATGCATTTCATCCTTGGCACAAGGAAGTCAAATAGGCCTCTCGGGCTAAGTCATGCTGTGTTGGGATCTGGGATCTTGAGCTTTTTAGGATCAGGTTGCCGATGCGCTTTGCTGATCAAGGGTCACAGATACAGATAAGGCATCATCTTACTGATAAAGACTTGCCTGTCAGCAACAAAGCATTGTTTGTGTTTTTAGGGGTAGCAGTCATGAAAATGAAAAACCCTCCTGTGAACAGCCTTAGTTTGGACTTCCTAACAGAATTCTCCATCACTCTGGAAAAGCTGGAGATGGACCGTGGCTGCCGGGGCCTTATTCTCACGTCTGTATGTGTATTTACATATCTTGGCTTATTGCCTTAAAACCAGCATTTGCAAGTAGTAGTAGTAGTAGACTCAACTGTTAGTAGTGGCACATGTAAAAACATGATCTACCGTAACAGTTAATGTGTTTGAATGAATGGGTTCCCCATCATTTACATACTAACCTACAAATGATGTTCCTTTATGTGGTGGGGTAGAAGCAGGGCTGGGTGGCCAAGATAGAATTCCGGGTGATGCACCCTGCAAAAACCAAGTAAGGACAACACTAACTTTTCCAGTCTAGTGCTGGTACAAGCCACATATAAGCTAAATGGTAATTGTGTTTATTGCACAGTAAAATATAAATTTAATTTTATATTATTCTGCTTAAGGCATCACCCAAAATATTCTCTGCTGGGCTGGATATAATGGAAATGTGTGGAAAAAGTGCAGAACACTACGGAGAGTTCTGGAGAGCCGTCCAGGAGATGTGGTTGAAGCTGTATGGATCCAACATGGTGACAATAGCGGCTATCAATGTAAGTGGGGCTGAATATAAAGGTCCTGTTGAAAGCACATGGACCAGTGACAGATGGACTTTGGCTGGATGCCTTGTCCTGGAAGTGTCCCGCCATATGAATGCACCCCATGAAAACAAGCAAGTGCCAAAGAATAATTAACATTGGCCAAGGTCCACCTATCACTGCTCTATGTCTATCCATTGCAACAGTTTTCATTCCCTACTGTCAAAAGCAGTGACAGGCATTGAGGGCTGTATTCCGTCTGTTTCTGTCAGATGTGTGTCATAGGCCTTAAAGTTTTCTTTCACACGCCTTACTTTATTTGTATGTGTAAAGTTTATCTTCTGTTTCCATTTAATCTTTTTCATCTAGGGTTCAAGTCCTGCTGGCGGTTGCCTTATGGCTTTGTGCTGTGACTACAGGATAATGGCAGACAACCCAAAATATGCTATTGGTCTGAACGAGACCCAGTTGGGCATAGTTGCTCCATTCTGGTAATGTTGACCAGTAATTTGACAACATTTTTAGTACCTTGTGTCCCTATTGAAGAAAAAAAATAATATAGGGCATTCATAGAGAGGCAAATAACTTTTTTCAGTAAATATTGTTTGGTGTAAAAAATTAAATTTTAATAAGATAATATATTCAGTTTCACACGATATGGGTAGTATGTTACTGTAGCTGCACACTTGCTTTGCTTTGTAACAGCACAGGCTACTGGGAAAGGGGTAGGAGTAAAATAAGAGCAAGGTTAGGGCTAAATTTGTAGATTTGCAGTTTACTTCTGCCTTAGAAATGTACATTCTGCATTTATGTACATTTTACCTTTTATTATTAGACTAAGGTTATATGGATGGTATGTTATATAAAAATGATCAACATCATTGGTGTAGTTCAGCAAAGGGAGGTGCTGGCACTGTCTGGTGGGAATTGCTCACCAAAGTTTAAGTAAGCTTAGTTAGAAAAGAGCATTTGAATCTCATGGTTCTCCCTGAGAGAACATTTCTGATCAATATGCCTTTTGTGTCATATACATTTTAGTCCGTGTGTCTGATTGTAAATTCATGTACAATAAAACATGGGCTCAGGCAGGGTGGGAACAAGGGGTAGCCAGAAGAGGCACATGCCTAGGACAAAATGGCAGGGGTGCGCTAGGCAAGTACCTTATCTGTCTGCCTACCCCTAGTCTGGGCCCTCATTCTGCACACTCCTCCCACTGCCATCTGCTCCCCTCAATGCTTTTCACTCCTGCCCACTCACGCCTGTGTACAGTCTGCAGAGTTGTGCTTTGTCAAATATTGCAGCATTCTGTATAGAAATCTTCCCCAAATACACTGCCAATTAAATTAAAGAATAATAGCCTTAGGGCTCTGGCACACTGGGAGATTAGTCGCCCGCGACAAATCTCCCTGTTCGCAGGCGACTGATCTCCTCGAAATGCCATCCCACATGCAAAAATGTAAATCGCCAGTGGGATGGCATATGCGGCGGCGCGATTTCACTGAAATCGTGCCGCCACGTATGCCATCCCACCGGCGATTTACATTTTCGCCGGTGGGATGGCATTTCGGGAAGGTTAGTCGCCCGCGAACAGGGAGATTTTGTCGCGTGTGCCAGAGCCCTTACACACAAGGGTTTCCTGGACTTGACAATAGTTGCTTTTCACTGATGTAAGCTAATATGAATTAAAGTCTAATGATGTCAGAGATGTCACTGTATGTAATACAGTATTATTTCACTGTTAGGTTCAAGGACACAATGTCAAATGTAGTTGGAAATCGCGTGACTGAGCAGGCCCTCCAGCTGGGTCAGATGTTTCCAGCTCCTGAAGCACTTAAGTTTGGGCTTGTTGATCAGTTAGTGCCAGAGGAGAAAGTACAGAGCACCGCAGCCTCAGTGATGGCCCAGTGGCTCACCGTCCCAGGTAGGCATCTCTGGAGAGACAAAGCAACACTATAGTATCTTTCCTATTAGCATTGTGTGTCTGGGAGGCACCACTGGTGGTTGCTTCTGATTGACAGTTTGGCAGTCCTGTTATTTGTTCTGTGTGATGAAAACTGGATATTGAAAATGTGGGCAAACAGATTGTTATACCCAGTGGCTAAAAGTTTAGATTTCTAGATTCTTTACTCATTTCTCTTGATATTAATATGGTTTGATGCAGTTGCCTGTGTTTTTGCTTAAGGGCACATGAGTAGATTAGTCGTCCCACAATTAATCTCCTCTACCAGCGCCGACTAATCTCCTCTGAATGCTTTCCTACCAGCAACAATGTAAATCGCTGGTAGGAATACATATGCATTGCTTCAGCTTTCTGAAGTTACCCAAAGTTTTCTCGTGAGGCGACTTTGGAAAGCCAAAGCGACACAGGTTTCCTACCGGCGATTTACATTGTCCATCGACCATATTAATATCCACAGAAATGAGTAAAGGATCTAGCAATGTAAACCTTTAGCCCTTGGGTATAACAATCTGTTTGGCATCGTCACCAGTAGGAAAGCAATTAAGTAGATTAGTCAACATTGGTAGAGGAGATTAATTGCAAGGGCTGATGGGCCATGGATCGAGTTAGCAACAGATCTCTGCTACCACTGGCGACTAACCACTCCGAAATCATGCAGATTTTCCTCCTGTAGGCAACTTTGCACGACTTTGAAAAGCCAAAGCGATGCATAGGCCTTTCCACCTGCAACTCCTATTGTTGCTAGTGGAAAGGCATTTTGGAGCGGTTAGTCGCCCAAAGTAGCAGAGATATATCGCGGGCGACTAACTTGCTCTATGAGCCATCAGCCAAAAGCCAATGATCTGGAAATTTCCCGGCATATGAGTTTAACTTTAACAGTGTAATTAAATCTTATCTCCTCATCTTCTCTTTTGTTTGGACTAAAGTCACTCATTCAGATTCTGTGTGGCTCATCTTGATTGAGAATAATGATTCTTATTCCTGTATCCTTTTTATTTTCTTCTGTTCAACAGACCACGCCCGGCAGATCACGAAGTCCATGATGCGCAAGCAGACCACAGACAAACTGGTGAACAATCGGGAAGCTGATATAAAGAATTTTGTCAGTTTTATCACAAGGGACTCTATTCAGAAGTCTCTGCAGGTGTACATGGAAAGACTAAGGCAAAGGAAACAGTAGTTTACTTAGGAAATGCCTGTGTTTAGGAGAAGCCATAAAAGCATAACAGATGACAAACCGCTCATGCTGAGAAAGTGGAAAAGGTCTTTTACCATTTAAGTGGCTCTTGTTCAGATTTGTGACCACAGTTAATATGGAGAACGTCGGCTGATTAACATGCTTTCCAATGCTGCTAATTTTTTTCTATACCTTAGTTTTAGGGTACACACAAATTAGATTGTATAGAAACCTATACATGTCCTACATATGATATTAAAATAATATTTTGTGAAGAAAAAGAACCCTTTTTATTTGTAATATTAAGACTATGAAGAAAATTATTTTATGAAAGACGCCAAGTATTTGACCATCAGTATGCATAGTCACATTAATCACCATGAGAACTGATTGATCTGTGAGGAGATCTGTCCTGTCATGTGGTAAATGTCCACGTGGGTTGAAATTACAGAACAAACAGAGTGGAAGTGAGTGCTTCTGTCCTCCTGGTGGAAGCTGCCATACCAGGATCAGAAATGGGAGTAGGCAGAAGAGGCAGCTGCCTAGAGTTCAAGTGAGTAGGGATGCAATGTGGTGAAAGAGTGTTGGCGAGTGAACATCTGGCTGGGGGAAAAGAACGATCAAATGATCAGCACTCCAGCATGGGAGTGACTGATTTTGAAAGTGAGCAGGGTTTGTGTGAGGCAAGGAGCTAGAGGGCCAGGGGAAGGGCGAGATACTGAGCGGTGGGTGCCCTCTAGTATTTGAATATACACATTTGGATAGGGAAGGGATAAGGAGAACCATGCACGAGGTGAAACATTTTCAATTTCTGTGTCTATTTGACAAAAAGTCGCATGATATTAAGGATTCGGATTCATTTTGGCCAGGCATGGATTCGGCCAAATCCTGCTGAAAAAGGCCGGATACCGAACTGAATTCTGGATTCGGTGCATCCCTACTTTAAAGGTTTGTGTTCTGTGATGCTGAATACGGTATTTAGCATTTGGCAAAATATGAATGCTGCAAAAAGTAATAAAATTCCACTGAATCCCAAGCCAAACCCTGGTTTTGGTGCATCCCTAATATTTGTGTTTCAGTGTGATTGCACACATACTTATTTTTGTTTTTTCCTCTGTGATAGTTCACCACACCAGAATAATGCAGAGGTAGTTTAGTGCACACCCAAAGCAGCACAGCCAGGTAACCAATCTATGGTTTATGTATAGCAGCACAGCCAGGTAACCAATCTATGGTTTATGTATAGCAGCACAGCCAGGTAACCAATCTATGGTTTATGTATAGCAGCACAGCCAGGTAACCAATCTATGGTTTATGTATAGGGAGAATAGTTTCCAAGTGACCAGCCCATGAAAGCCAATCAAATCACAGTTACAATCTCCTTTGTAATTCAGAATTATTTCTTTTGGTCTAATTCACTTTAATATGGGCTTTTGTATACCTGGGAGAGTGGCTTTTTTTCCAGTTTCCTGTGAAAAGAGTCTGATGGCCTAAATATATGCAGTTTCCTCTTGGTCATATGTAAAATGTTTATTTAGAATAGAATATATGATATTAAAATAATAAATAGAAGATATAATATTATACATCAGTTTATAATATTGCACAAATCATACATAATACAGTTATTCTGCTGCTCAAGCATGATCCACAGGAATGTGTGTAGCGCCAACAGGTTAAACAGTGATGTACAGTCAGAGGCCCTTTTGGTATTTTTGATCTCCATATCGAGAATCCTTTGCCAGCTGCCACTTTGGGGGATACTTTGGATTAAAGGCAACTGGTTGAATTAAAGCTGTTTTATGGCATTTTAGGAGGCTCATACACATCATTACACCTGAGTAAAAACATAGTCACAAAATACAACACAAAAATTGCATAGGCCTTTAGATCAGTCCTGTCCAGACAAAGGCCTGCAAGCCACAAGTGGCCCTTTAGGGCATTTGGCCAACTACCTGCCCAGGGCCTTCACAGACTTCTTTGTATGGTGATATTGCTTATCACTATCCATCCCCAAATATAGGACTCAATTATAGTCTCAATCAAGTTTAAGTACCCATTAAATGATATATATTCCTGAGTTTTGCAATTAAAGGTAATACATTAAGGCAAAACTTGATGTTCCCACAGGACATAATATATATTTATATATATTGCATTTACATTTATGCGAGTTTGATCTTATGTATGGCATTGACTTTCTCCATAGACCACACAAGAGTGCCCCATATAGTGGTTTTTTGTTAATTAGGTTGTCCTGCTGATGTCTGGAGAATAAAGATGCAATCACGACCCTGGACTGCAAAGGGTGCTTGGACCTTAGGGGTGAAGACACACAGAGCTACTAGTAGATACTAAAATAGATAATGCTGATCACTGGCTGATAATTGTCTCTTTTAGCAGAGGCAATTCTCAGTATTGGTTATGTCAGGGTATTTTCTGGAGTTACTAGCTGCTACTAAGTAGCTCCGTGTGTCTTCACCCTAAAAAGTATGAAAACATCTGGCAGATCAAATATGATACACGGCAACAATAAGGTGATGTCTCCCCTCCATATAATTCTTAGGGTAGTAAATTCTAATCAAAGGGGAAATGCAAATAGTGGACTTCATGATAAGTAGTGAAAGTACATATGTCCTTTGTAGTCTATAGAAATGTATGTGTTCTTTACAATTCAGTTAATGGAAGGAGTGGAAGTGTAATGCTCCTCGTAAAGATGGATTTCTGGCTTCTGACACAAGGTTGTCCGCTTTAAGCTGACATCAGCTCCATTTCTACTGGGAAGTGGTCACTCACAGCGAGAGCCTGCAGAAACAAACAGCGTGTCATACAAATTCATATTATGTTGGAGCTTTCCCGGGAGATTGAAATAGGAAAACGGGGTCGCTGTGGGCCCAGCCCTCATTATGATCCAATCATTGGGGCCAAACAACTGGATCAGCCAAATGTTGCAGCCAAATTAGGCAAAGATCTGTTTGTTTGGTGACCTTCCCAAAATAGCGGATCTTCCTGATATGCCCAGTTCATTAGGCATTCTGCAATGTTGCACACCTGCATCCCCCCCCCACCTTTGTGCCCCCTGTTTCCCCTTGTTCTCCCTGTGCCAGATTTTTTAAGGGTTTCACCACAAGGACCGAATGAAGAAGTGCGGCCTTCTTTTTCAATTAAGTTGTACAGAGAAGCACTGGTCGCAGGTGTAACGCAACTTGATGCATTCCACCAGCATTTGGCTCTGCAGTAGAAGGGAATACAGCTTTATTGTATCCATTAAGCTATAGAGTACAGAGTATGGGTTTAGTTTATTCTAAACACATTTGTATATTGTATGGGTGGAAGCTGCTAGGTCCAGACTGGGATTTAAAATAGACCTTGGCATTTTTGAAGTACATAGATGCCCAACAGCCCCCCACCAGCCCAATAAATAGTGACTGCCTATGGCATCTTACAGCAGCCCCTCTGGCATTTACCAGAACCCACAGATTGCCAGTCCGGGCCTGGGAGCTGCTATGCCTCAGTCAAAGCCTTCTCTCTTTACATCGGTCACAGAACAAGTGGTGGTACTCAAAAGAAAACAACATGGCAGCTTCCATATTCATATTCAAAATGTTCTGTATGCAGAATAGCCAGTGCCTTGTATATTCTTATCTCTTTAGAAAAATAGACCTTTTATACATTATGAAAGGCAATGTATATCATGTAGTTTAATCAGGAATATAAAGGGAAGCTTAAATGTAACCAAATCCTTGTGGGTTGCTGGGAGTTGTGCTTACCTCCTCCTGTGTCAGTTTGTATTTTTTCTGAAAGTCAAAAACCTTGACTGAGTCTTGGACTATAGCCTCCTGCAAGTCTGCACCGCTGACTACAATCCTGGAACAATAAAATCACATAGTGTAAGAGTCCCTGGCCACACAATTAGTGCTTTCGTTAATTTGTTCGTTACTGGAGAAAAGCTCTCCAAACTATTCTAATTAGACTTTAATGTCTAACCTGCATTGTGTTAGTAGGCACAGGCCTCTGCTTACCCTGTGGTACTGGTGGTGGTGGGAAAATATTCCCAAAAACGATACCACTGCACTGAATTGTCTGAAGCTGTCTGTCTGTGTGTGGTCGGATTTCCAGTCAGTGTTTACTACAGTACCGCAGAATATATTGATATTAGTTAAATTGTACTAATAAAGCCACGTTTACCTATCATAGGCACAGCAGGTATTTCCTACAGTGGTGTCAGTGGCGTCAGGAATTAGCCAGGCAAATTGCTCATTGGTACGGAGACGGATGTTGTCCCAGTCAGAGTCAGTGACATAGCTGCAGCCAGCATTAAAATCCCCCAGGAAAATCATGTTCTGTAATGGGATAAACTTATCAGCAACATTTTAATATGATAATAATTTTCTTGTTTTACAGTAGAAAAAAAATGCTAGGAATCCTTCACAGACAAATTTTCAGAAAGGCTAAATGACCATTGCAGCCAAATAACAACAAAGCTGGCGTGTTTTTTTTCAGACAAATTCCCAGAAAGCCATTACAGATTGCTAAGATGCAGGCACATAGAAAGGATGGGCTGCCAAACACCAGCTTTTCCTACATAACTACCCCAGGTTCCACCTACATCAGTTTGCCACTTTTCCATTATATCTTCATAGACGTCATATAAGGCATCTATCTCCCGAACAGCATCCTTGGGTGCTGAGTGCAGAGGGATCAGTACAAAGTCTTCAACAACTGAAAGACAGAGACATGGAATCATCTTAATAGCATGAATGGAAGGGGGCAAAAGGATCACAGAGGGACATTTTAATTATCATGGTACAAAAGGGCCTCATACAACTAATCTGGGCAGAGAAAATGCTAACAGTACCGTGAGCATCGTCAGGAACTGTATCCTGCATATATTCAAGCCAAAATTCACCAGGGCAAAATTGTGAATATTTCTACTACCAGATCCAAGCCAGGGAGTTACCTTAGCCTCCACAGACCCACCATGCCATTACACCCATTCTGGAAAAGTTGGTGGAGGATGCAGAGCTGTTTAGATGGAAAGATGATGAGAAAAAAAGAGCCGGTCTAATGATGAATCACATTGACACATATTTTCATGAATTGCGCCATCCTGTTTCGAACTGGTTGTACCCTAGGCAGGTGCCTCCACTGCCCAACCGTAGTCCAGACCCTGATCACCATTCTGAAACCCCATTATTCACCATCTAAATATATCCCATAGGCTCTCACCTGTGCCTTCAGCATTAAACCTGACCACAAAAGGTTCCCGGCTGAATGTGTCCTTTCCGGTGTACATGCAGTGGTCATGATAGTGGTAGGAATCTTCCACAGTCACTTTGTCATTCCTGGGAGGGGTTAATAACACAGTTAGTATTAAGCAGTCTATACAGAGCTCAGCTCACATGCATTATGTATGTCAGACCACAGACCTGGGAATTTATCCAAACCCAAACCAGGTAGTTATTTTTAATTTCCTGACTTGAATGAATAAAAACAAGATTTACAACTAAATAAAGCCTCCTGTAAGCTGATAGTGTGCATAGAGGCTGCCTAATAGCCAATCTTAGCCCTTATTTGGCTCCTCCATGAACTTTTATGGTGCTTGTGTTGCTCTCTTTTTACATTTGACTGTGGCTCATGAGTAAGAAAGGTTGGGGATCCCTGTGGTAACCTATACATGTGTTTTGCTGGTAAGAGAACTAGCACCCCAAACACCAGGACGGACTGGGAATCTGTGGGTTCTGGCAAATGCCAGAGGGGCTGCTCTAAGAAGCCACAGTCACTGTTTAGTGGGCCGATGAGGGGCTATTTGGGCCTCTGAGTGCTTGAAATGCCAGGGCCTATTCTGAATCCCAGTGCAGACCTGCCGAACACCTATAGTTGCTGTGGCTATAGTAGAAGATAATGCAGATGAGAGGTGCAAGAATGTATATGGGGTCCCAGTTTGGCTATAAAATTGTGGAACTGTCAGCACTATGTAGTGTGTATTGGGCCCCTGTACACTCACCTGTATATAAAGAGGTACTGCTCCTTATATGCGTCCCGTCCCAACGTGTCACTGATCACATGGGAATACACAGGTCCGGTATTCAAGCTGTGGGGCCACAGATCAAGAAATGCAAAGGTTTCAGGCGGGGTTTTATTTCTGCAGACATTTAAACAAAGTTTGTCCAACCTGAGGTTACGCTGTCCCTCCAGCTGGCTCTGCATTGTAACTGCCAGGATTCCTTAGCTGGCAACTGAAGTCCAGCATCAGCTTGGGCATTTATATCATGTGTAGTTAGCACAGGTTCTATACTTTAGTCAGTAGCCTTCACATGATGTCTTGCCTTGGATAAATCTGTGATTGTTCTTCTTCCTCATACACGGCGTGGCGATTTACCGAAATCGCCAAAGTTGCCTTGAGAGGAAACCGGCAATTTCGGAGATTTACATTCTAGCCAGTGGGGTGGCATTCTCCCCGTCTGCCACGGCCCTAATGTGTGAGGACTTTATTTATTTATTGTCCACATTGACATTCTCTGTTTTAAACATGAATTCAGGAAGAATAAACTTCCTCCAACCCTCCTATGTTTGGCATGCCAGAACAGCCTCCACTGACTTTAATAAGAGACTAAGGTTGCCCTTGCTATTAATGCTTGAACAAGAATAAGACAAGCAATATGGCTGCACCAATGATATTATATCCAGAGAACCAATGCTTTCATCATGCATTAAGCTACCCTCATACTTAAATGCCTTATAATAAATATACAATCATTAAATACACCTGGTAATTTGGATTTTGGTTTTATGTCTCCTTTAAAAGGTTATATAAGATTAGTAGATGTTCAGTATGTAATTATTTCTCTATCACATTCAATTCACAAGGATCAGCCCAAACAAACCTGTTTAGCCTCTGCATGAGTAACTTCACCGCACTGTGGTCAGCATCTCTGACTTCCTGAATAATGACGATATCATAGCGAGGCAATATCTGCAAACAAACACACCGGAGGTAGGAAATGGCTATTTGGAAGAACCAGTAAAATTAATGTGATAAGGGTTGATAGAAGCCAAAAATCCCCCCCCCCCCCCCATTTGGTTGAAACCCTTGTTTGAGGTTCATCATTTGGTCAGGACCACAAAGTCTCAGTAAGGCGCAAAAATCTAGTGGAGCAAGTAACCCTTAACCCCACTGCTCACCCTAACTGACCCTCAGTCTGGGCTTTCAGGTCTATCATCACTTTTTAAAGGGATGTATGGGAAATGGACTGTCTATGAAACATCTGCCGATGACACTCGGCCCACCGGATATAATTGCATATGGAAGCTGATGCAAGGTTCCCTGTGTTTATTGCTTAAAAAAAACAGAATTTCCCATAGAGCTTTATGGTAAATGGTCTGTTGATGATAGATCTGGTAATGACCAGTGTATATGCCTGTAAACACATATTTCTGGGGTGTACCAAGACTGGAACTGGGTGTAGGTAACAGAAGGGCCTGCCGAGTGCGCATCCATTCTGGGAAAAGGAAGGAGCACAATTCTAGAAAATGTTTATTGGGGTGTATAACTGTTTCATTGTCCTTTTCCAGTGCCACATACCTTGTGTACCTACAACTGCAATTGTGGCCTTAGAAAATGCCTTTCTGGTGTCCCAGGCTGTGGATTCACTTGTACATGCCCTACTCAGGGGGGTGTAGATTGCTGCCCTTCCTTAGGGATTCCTTGGCCAGCTCTGTGTACCTTCTTATTAATTGTAATGCATTAATAGCAGAGATACGGCCTTATAATTTAGAGCACATGTGTCAAACACAAGGCCCTCAGGCCGAATCCGGCCCCCCTGGCTGTTTATGTGGCCCATGGTGACTGTGCCTGACCGTGCAGCACCAATCGCCTGACTGCACTGTGTCTGTGAGGGATCTTAATAAAAAATTTGGCCTGTGCTTACATGTATTTTAGATTTCGGCCCCCTTATGTGAGTTTGACACCCCTGATTTAGAGCCATTAAATGCAGCCTAATTTTATCCTGTTAGATCTCATTAGTGCAAGATCCTTAAATGTGGACTTTTATGGGTTTTTTTTTTTATAGATTTGGAGATTTTTGAAGATTTTTTAAAAGACTGAGGATATGGTCATGTGACTTATAATGCCTGTAAAATGTGTGATGGGAATACAATATTCCTCTGTTAACAAATACACAGCAAACATGAACACAAATACCATCTACCTTCATAAGAACTGATGATACTTCTGGGTTTTTCATCTTGGAGTCTCCAAAAGCCCTAATGTTGAATGCCCCGATCTTCAAAGCTGAGATGTCGCTCAAGCAGAGAGTCAGTGTCAGGCTGCAAATGAGTAGCAGCATCCCTACAAGTGACAGATACATTCAGTCTTGCACATTTGTCCATTGTTGCCCTATACTTCTCTATTTGCAAACTACCAGTTATAAGCAATTATGTACAGAATAAAAGGAGCAACAAAACACCACAAAAGCATCTTAGGGCCCCTTAATACTTTTATAAATATATTTTACATATATTATTTTTGTGCATCAGTCAGTTCCCATATTGAGCTCTATATACTTTTGGGACACTCAAGTCTGCTGTCGCCAGTCTCTTGTATCAGTGGGGTAACTATAGATGAAGCAGACCCCCAGCTGCAGGGGGCCCACGTGTTCTGCTTTCTCAGTGGCAGTAAAGAACTCCCTCAGCTGCTCTCCCAATTGCATGTGGGGAGAAAAGACACCAGCGGGAGGAAGATGCTGGAGGGGGGCAGGAATCTGGTCGGTGGAGGGCAGAGAGTGGAAGGTCAGGGGGCCTGGAAGTGATCTCTGTGCGCCGGGCCCCCCAATGAAAAAAAATCTTTGGAGGGGCCCAGTGCACAGAGATCCCTTTGAGGTCCCCTGGCTTTCCACTCTCTGCCCATCACCGTCTAGTTTTCTGCCCCCTCTGGCATCTTCCTCCCACCACTGCTTGTATTATTGAAGAAAAAATTTATATAAAAATAATATAACTTGGATTTTTCATTGGAAGCTTTCCAGAATCCCGAGGTCCTTTTAACGGGTATGGCATCAGGACTATATCTGTTTCCCACAAGATATGGAGACTGTAGATTTACTGCTAAGGTCCCTTTTAAATCCACAGTAGCATAATGTGACCTGACGTTTCTAATGTTCTGCAGTCTATTCCCTCACAATTAGGCAATGTAAGTTGTTAGGATAAAGACATGTCTGGAGACATAAATCTATAAATTCCTAATAGGGCCTGTTGTTTGAAGTATACAGTGGCTCAAATGGTCCCAGACAGATCCTATATATATAACACAGGTTTATGAGCAGCTCCTTTGGTTTGCAGATTGCCAGCCCAGACCTGGATAAAGATGACATGCCCATAAGCACATTCATTCATATCTGTCAACCACCATAAAGTCTCCTCTGGAGTATGGTTCCATTATCCTACTTCCCTACCTGGGAAGAACCCCAACACTCTGCTACTAAGGCTTTAAACTCAAGAATGAGAGTTATTCCTATGGAGGAAAGCATTGGCATGGCTTTACCATTTGGCTATGCATTGCTTTTGTTGGGCGTTTATCATAAAATTAATATTGTCTTCTTTTTCTTGCTTCTCATGTAAGCAATGATTTCAACAGCAGTGAGAAGTGAATTTAGCTAGCATAACAACAGAATATTCTAACTATAGGAAAGCACTTTCCTAAGTCAATGCCTTGACCCTCCTTCAATACAAATTCCTCTAATCTGGGAGACGTTTCTCCATAACCTGTATCATTCTGCTGAGTTCCACAATCTTCCTCCAACAACTTGCCTACACATTTGTATATAGATTGATATATATAGCAAGAAGGAACAGAACCTTTTTGTCTATCACAGTGTAGCATAGTTCTACCAAGGTTCCTCAGAACATTTAAGGAGAACTAAACCCTAAAAACGAATATGGCTACAAATGACATAATTTTATATACTGAACATATTGCACCAACCTAAAGGTTCAGCATTTTTATATAACTAATGATTTGGGCCTTCACAGTTGTCACAGGGACTCCCCAACTTGGATTTTGTTAAGAGTGTCAGTGGCACTGCCCATGCTCAGTGTGAGCAGATTTTGAGAAGCTTAGGGGGTCATTGCAAATTATTAAGTAGAAAATGGGGTTTGCCTGTCATATAAACTGATGCCATAGGGCTGATTATTACATTTTGATGCAACTTGCACTGGTTTCAAAGCTGCCATGTAATGAAAATTTGTATTATTTACTAATAAGACTTTTTATTGTGATATACATCAAATCAGCAGAACAGAAGATGGGGAGCTACTGGGGGCATATATGGAGGCGAAGATCTTCACTGCTAAAGGCCCGGGGTTGCCTTGGGCTGGTACAGAAGCCCAAAACATAATGTACAACATTTCTCCTGTACTTCTTTAGTTAGGCTTTAATTCTCTTTTAGGAGAGGTAGGGGATCATATTCACAAAGGAAGGAAAACACCGAGGCTATGGAAATCCCCTGTTTACCAGGAAGGAATATTTAGACAGAGGTGGATCATTATTTCTCCTGCACCTGAATGATTAATACCACTAACATAACCACACTGGGTTTGCAATATACAATTACTCATCAGCTGCAGAATTTCATCCTCATAACAAGTACATGTAACAACCGACGTGCCTGTGGTGTTCTTATAAACCTGTTGTTTATCATTTCAGTATGCAGGTGACATATCCAGGCTACATGCCACATGGCTGTTGGTTGCCTCCTTGTAATCAGCCTCCAAGATAATGAGTGCATTGCACAGGTAGGTATTTATATTTACGACATTTACTTCCTCTTTAAAATACCGTGTTGTTTACAAATAGTTTGTGCTGTTAGGAAGGACTATGCTGTAAGCCTCAGGCATAATTGTGTAAATGTTATGAACGTTTGGCAGCACTTACTATTGCATCTAATGCCTTGGTGTGCAGCCATGGAGTCTTCTTTGACCATAGCAACACTATGGGGCACATTTACTAATCCACGAACGTCCGAAAAGCGTCCGAATGCGTTTTTTCATAATGATCGGTATTTTGCGATTTTTTTTCTTAAATTGACGCAACTTTTTCATAGCCGTTCCGACTTTTTCATAAATTGTTGCTACTTTTTCGTAGCGTTACGACTTGCGCGAATTGTCGCGACTTTTTCGTAGCCGTCGCGCCGAGTACGAAAGTTTCAGATTCAATCAAGCTTCAGCAGAGTGCCATTGAGTCCTATGGGAGGCTTCCAAAATCATGCAAAGTCTGAAAGGTTTGCCCGCCGTTTACGAGCGCTCAATACGAAAAAGTTGCGACAATATACGAGCAAATCGTAACGGCTACAGAAAAGTTGCAACAATTCGCGCAAGTCATAACGGCTACGAAAAAGTCGTAACGGCGACGAAAAAAATCGCAAAAAATACGAAAGAGTTGCAAAATGTTCGTTTCCAATCCGAATTTTTCCCATTCGGATTCGTGGATTAGTAAATGTGCCCCTATGTGTAGAACCTTTTAAATACTCCCCTGAAATACCACCAAGATCCATCCTATCTTCTATCATGCAACTATAAATATATTCACCTTTGCTCAAATGCCATTCCCACTTGGACTGCTGCAATCTCCCAATCTTCACCTTTGCCCACTACTGCCTATTAAATACCTGCTGCCAGAATGGTCTTACTGGCTTCTGTAAGGATTCTTTAAAGGAACAGTAACACCAAAAAATGAAAGTGTATAAAAATAATTAATATATTATGTACTATTGCCCTGCACTGGTAAAACTTGTGTGTTTGCTTCATAAACACTACTGCAGTTTATATAAATACCCTGGCTGTGTAGCCATGGGGGCAGCCATTTAAATTGAAAAAAGGAGAAAAGGCACAGGTTACTAAGCAGATAACAGATAAGTAGCAGATTCCCTTTGTATTCTACACAGTTTATCTGTTATCTTCTTATGTAACCTGTGCCTTTTCTCCTTTTTTCAATTTAAATGGCTGCCCCCATGGCTACACAGCAGCTATTTCTATTAACTATAGTAGTCTTTCTGAAGCAAACACACAACTTTTACCAGTGCAGGGCAACAGTACATTATAATTTAATTATTTTAAAACGTTTTTATTTTTTAGTGTTACTGTTCCTTTAACCCTTTTATACATTCCATCTTACAACCTATAGTACCATCTTATACCACCCATGTCCGTTGACCTGTATAAGTGGAATGGGACTGTGTAAGTTACAATACAATGAACTATTAATTCTTAAAACTCTTTTCTATTACATCCCTAAAACAGTACCTTTCTCCATGGCACAACAGGAGGATTCCAAATGATTTAATACAAGCAGCCTGACGCTGGAATTCCATGGATGGCTCTAGGTAAATTATTTACAGTGAAATCAGTTTCAGAACGTATGTATATAATGAACAAGGAAGTTTCTAGAAGGAGACTAAGGGGCTAATGTAATGAAAAGTGCAAAGATTTCTCTAGTTCCAGTAACCCATAGAGACCAGTAGGTTGCATTCAGTGATTTGGTTTTACTATGCTATGGGTTACTATGGGTTACTATGGCTTACTAGAATTTAATTTTACAATAGGTTCCAGGTTCTAAGGTTTGTTCTCTCATGGGTTACTATTGAGGAGATAAAATATAGCTATAATTTTAGTGTGCCTGAGGGGTGCTCAATGGGTTCTCGGGGAATGCAGAGAAAATGTAAGGAAGCAAAGTTTTCTCCAAATCCAGTATTCAATCAGCCAATCAATTGTTTGCTTTTAAATTGTTGAAGAGTAAATACTACCTGCCAATTGGTTGCTATGGATATCTAGACCTGGAGCAATATTTTACAATGCTTGTGTGATGCTGCAGTTAATGGGTTGTGCAAGTTCACTATTATATATGTTTTTGCAGCATCTGATTTGAGATGAGTTTACTGATTGGATCGCTGGTTATGTATTGGCTTTAGTAAGAAGGTTGAAACAAAAAACAAAACCTGTTGAACAGCATCACATATGGTTTCTTTTCTTGCTGCAAAGAACACCTTTCATCTGCATAGGAATAATAAATAGGCATGCCAATGCAAAGAAAAGGCTTTAATTCTATAATAATACAATGCACAGAACTGTTGTAGGTTTGCTATCAGCCCAAGCAAGTTTTTTTCTCTACTTCATTACCCCATTTCATAGCATCACACATAAATATGCAGAACAGTGATGCATACACAGGGGGCACCATCACTGGTTGGATGCCTCAGTTTAGTTGGGGCTGTAGGGGAACTCTCTGCATTCACTGAAAGATCTTTAGTTTTACATCAACAACAACTAGACTACAGGTCAAGCAAGACTTTTACAAATTGCTATACCTGCTATCCCACAGCCCCAGTCCCTTCCCAGAGGCTATTATCCCCCCACTGCTACTATAGGCACCATCTCTCCCTACTATACCTGCTATCCCACAGCCCCAGTCCCTTCCCAGAGGCTATTATCCCCCCACTGCTACTATAGGCACCATCTCTCCCTACTATACCTGCTATCCCACAGCCACAGTCCCTTCCCAGGGGCTATTATCCCCCCACTGCTACTATAGGCACCATCTCTCCCTACTATACCTGCTATCCCACAGCCACAGTCCCTTCCCAGAGGCTATTATCCCCCCACTGCTACTATAGGCACCATCTCTCCCTACTATACCTGCTATCCCACAGCCACAGTCCCTTCCCAGGGGCTATTATCCCACTGCTACTATAGGCACCATCTCTCCCTACTATACCTGCTATCCCACAGCTACAGGCCCTTCTCAGAGGCTATTATCCCCCCACTGCTACTATAGGCACCATCTCTCCCTACTATACCTGCTATCCCACAGCCACAGTCCCTTCCCAGAGGCTATTATCCCCCCCACTGTTACTATAGGTAATATCTCCCCCTACTATACCTGCTATCCCACAGCCCCAGTCCCTTCCCAGAGGCTATTATCCCCCCACTGCTACTATAGGCACCATATCTCCCTACTATACCTGCTATCCCACAGCCCCAGTCCCTTCCCAGAGGCTATTATCCCACTGCTACTATAGGCACCATCTCTCCCTACTATACCTGCTATCCCACAGCCACAGTCCCTTCCCAGAGGCTATTATCCCCCCCACTGTTACTATAGGTAATATCTCCCCCTACTATACCTGCTGTCCTACACAGAGGCACAAACAGACCCCTGCTGGTCAAATAAATAGTTACTGTCATCTTACAGCCAGAGCTGGACCAGATCTAAGGGGCACTCTAGGCAAGTATGGGAGCTACTGATAAAGGGTATATTTTCTACACATCTTCTGCTAGAGAAATGATAGTGTAATGTTTGTTATTCAAGTCTAATAAATTCAATTTAATTATAATTACACTCAAAAAGAAAGAGGTAAAATTGGTGCAATTGGGGCAATTATGCAATCATTACATCGTTATGATCATTGCAATATACAATGCTTTTGTAACAAGACTGGATGAATTTCAGTAACTTAATTTATTCTACAGTTTCTGCATAAAAAGACATATATTATTGTAAATGGCAAAACTAAGGGGACAGGCTGAAACAAAAGGCAGCACACCCACCAGATACTGGGGTCTCAGGGATATAGAGGGCTCAGATAGGGTTCTGACAGAAAGGAAACGGGTAGCCTTATAAAAAGAGCTTTTCAGTAGTTTATTCAGGTGAGAAGGAGAGGCATATTACTACAGATAGAAATACTAGAGGCAGAGGCAGAATAACGTGAACGAGTAGAAGTTGAATATTAGTCATAGGAAGAGACAGAATGATGAATTGTGAATTGTAACAGAATGAGTAAAAACTAGAAGCTTTATACTACTTAAGAGGAGAGGCAAAATATTGGTGATAAGAAGGTAGAATATAAGTTATGACCAGAGGCAGCACACCAGGCCTAATACTAGTGGTAAAGAGAGGCAGAATACTATTGATTAAGAGAGGCAGAGTACTAGTGGTAAAGAGAGGCAGAATACTATTGATTAAGAAAGGCAGAGTACTAGTGGTAAAGAGAGGCAGAGTACTATTGATTAAGAAAGGCAGAGTACTAGTGGTAAAGAGAGGCAGAATACTATTGATTAAGAAAGGCAGAGTACTAGTGGTAAAGAGAGGCAGAGTACTAGTGATAAAGAAAGGCAGAGTACTAGTGGTAAAGAGAGGCAGAATACTATTGATTAAGAAAGGCAGAGTACTAGTGGTAAAGAGAGGCAGAATACTATTGATTAAGAAAGGCAGAGTACTAGTGGTAAAGAGAGGCAGAGTACTATTGATTAAGAAAGGCAGAGTACTAGTGGTAAAGAGAGGCAGAATACTATTGATTAAGAAAGGCAGAGTACTAGTGGTAAAGAGAGGCAGAATACTATTGATTAAGAAAGGCAGAGTACTAGTGGTAAAGAGAGGCAGAATACTATTGATTAAGAAAGGCAGAGTACTAGTGGTAAAGAGAGGCAGAATACTATTGATTAAGAAAGGCAGAGTACTAGTGGTAAAGAGAGGCAGAGTACTAGTGATAAAGAAAGGCAGAGTACTAGTGGTAAAGAGAGGCAGAAAACTAGTGGTAAAGAAAGGCAGAGTACTAGTGGTAAAGAGAGGCAGAATACTATTGATTAAGAAAGGCAGAGTACTAGTGGTAAAGAGAGGCAGAGTACTAGTGATAAAGAAAGGCAGAGTACTAGTGGTAAAGAGAGGCAGAGTACTAGTGATAAAGAAAGGCAGAGTACTAGTGGTAAAGAGAGGCAAAAAACTAGTGGTAAAGAAAGGCAGAGTACTAGTGGTAAAGAGAGGCAGAAAACTAGTGATAAAGAAAGGCAGAGTACTAGTGGTAAAGAAAGGCAGAGTACTAGTGGTAAAGAGAGGCAGAGTACTAGTGGTAAAGAAAGGCAGAGTACTAGTGGTAAAGAAAGGCAGAGTACTAGTGGTAAAGAAAGGCAGAGTACTAGTGGTAAAGAGAGGCAGAAAACTAGTGATAAAGAAAGGCAGAGTACTAGTGGTAAAGAAAGGCAGAGTACTAGTGGTAAAGAAAGGCAGAGTACTAGTGGTAAAGAGAGGCAGAGTACTAGTGGTAAAGAGAGGCAGAAAACTAGTGATAAAGAAAGGCAGAGTACTAGTGGTAAAGAAAGGCAGAGTACTAGTGGTAAAGAAAGGCAGAGTACTAGTGGTAAAGAAAGGCAGAGTACTAGTGATAAAGAAAGGCAGAGTACTAGTGGTAAAGAGAGGCAGAGTACTAGTGATAAAGAAAGGCAGAGTACTAGTGGTAAAGAGAGGCAGAGTACTAGTGGTAAAGAAAGGCAGAGTACTAGTGGTAAAGAGAGGCAGAAAACTAGTGGTAAAGAAAGGCAGAGTACTAGTGGTAAAGAAAGGCAGAGTACTAGTGGTAAAGAAAGGCAGAGTACTAGTGATAAAGAAAGGCAGAGTACTAGTGGTAAAGAGAGGCAGAGTACTAGTGATAAAGAAAGGCAGAGTACTAGTGGTAAAGAGAGGCAGAGTACTAGTGGTAAAGAAAGGCAGAGTACTAGTGGTAAAGAGAGGCAGAAAACTAGTGGTAAAGAAAGGCAGAGTACTAGTGGTAAAGAGAGGCAGAAAACTAGTGGTAAAGAGAGGCAGAGTACTATTGATTAAGAAAGGCAGAGTACTAGTGGTAAATAGAGGCAGAGTACTAGTGATAAAGAAAGGCAGAGTACTAGTGGTAAAGAGAGGCAGAGTACTAGTGATTAAGAAAGGCAGAATACTGGTGATAAGAAAAGGAGGAATAAGAACATCATGCTAATAGCACAGATTATGGCATTATGGTAGAAATGATGGCAAGGGGAGCACATGTGATTGATAGGTAGCCATAGAGAGAGAGAGGGGACAGAGAGACCTGCCTCATTAACTAGAGATGTGGAGACAAAGGGTAAGTTGACAAGGAGCAATATTGATAGAACAAGAGGAAAGTCACGTGCAGCATAGATAATAATGTATAATGCACAGAACATGTCCAGTAACACCAGTTGGGTTATTAGAGGCCCATCTCTACTTGTGGCTGTCCCTGGACTGGTACTCACTTGCTGGTGCCATGTGATCTTATGAGTGTTGCCTTCTCTTCTACCTGACAGTCTCGGCTGCCTCTGGGATTGCTGCTTAATGGGAGCCTCTGACACTATTTATATGATCCTCCCACACACACACGTGCACATGTCACCCAAATTCTAATAATGCTGCTCATCCCAAGCTTCTTTTCTCTCATACTCAGGGCACGCCTTACTGCCCTACTACTCCTGCACTGTATTTGTCTTCATTATAGCAAAACTCAAGGTCCAGAGAGATAAGGGAAGATAAAAAGCAGGAATAGATACATTATCTGATCATACAAGGTATCCGTTGGCCAATAAGGAAACTACATTACATTAGTAGACCAGACAGACATTATAATGTATTTATCAGTCAAATGTGTTTCTTTTTCCTAGAAAGAACGTTAAGTATTGGGCACATATTATTTGTGCATAGAATGAATAGATGCTGCTATATTGCGTGCTTTAGAAGAAATGAACTTGATAGTTATCCCTAGACAGCTTTAATAACAGTGGTTCCATTATCTTAAATAGATGGTGCTGTTGCAATTGCATCTATGGTGTCAGCAGAGGACCCCCTGGGCAAGGAAGGCCATTCTATTAGTATCGCTCTGCCATCTACGGGTGGTTTATATCCACCTTTAATGCAGCACTGCATGTGTGAGTGTTATGTGTAATGAAGACTTGGCTCCAGTTTTTTGCACAGTTTGCTTTTAATATCCATGTCTTTTTCCTTGGGATTCTTATGTAGCTGTTAATAAAATAGGAACGCAAAAGGACAGTGCTAGGGGCTGGCCTGGACTGGGATTCAAAATAGACCCTTGGATTCCAAGTACACAGAGGCCCAAACAGCCCCCCCCCCCAGCCCAATAAATAGTGAATGTCTATGGCACCTTACAGCAGCCCCTCTGGCATTTGCCAGAACCCACAGATTGCCAGTCTGGGCCTGGCTAGGGGTATCATTTGCCTCTTTAAGTCCCTCAGTAAATTTCAGGCACCAACAACCCCCCACGGGGATGTGCACAGGATGGGTGACTGCCTGCGGGTATAAATTGGTTTGATAAAAATGGAGAACTTGCAGGACCTTACTGTACCCTCTTCCACCTAGGGCAAACCCACGGCGGTGGCATCTACCCTATTATAGTTATGCAATTGGTTTTAGCAGTTACACATTGGGGCAGATTTATCAAAGTGTGAAATTAGAGATGACCACAGAAAAATTCACCAACTTTCTACTCATTCCTAAGGGATTTTTAGAAGCATATTTATTAATGGGTAAAAAAGTTCACCATTAGATAAATACACTTCTAAAAATCTCATAGAAATGAATAGTGGGTGAATTTTTCTGTGGAGAGCTCTAATTTTACACTTTGATAAATCTGCACCAATGTGTTGTAGCTACAATGCAAACCGGGGCTTCCATCAGGGGGGTTCTATTCTGCTGGGCCCTTTGAAATCCCCCTCAGAAGGTGGCGCATTGTGAAACTTACCTAACTTCCGCAAAACTGCCTTGGAACTTATGAAAGTTGCATATAAAGAAGTTAGGCAGGGGCAAACTCCAACTGCCCCCACTAAACTGATTGACTTATTAGCAGACTGATTATTTATTTTAACCATTTATATGAACTGCTTATTAAAGAGTGACGTGAGCTTCATCATTTACATTGGGATCTATTTACTGAATTATATAAGCATCTCCTACATGAACTTTCCTGCAGTGGAATGACTGGTTATTGGGCCCCACAGCAACATCATTGGGCCGCTATGCTTACGCAATTTACATCACTTTTGCAAAAACGTATAAACTCTATTGACCCTGATTAAAAAGCTGACTTATTATAACAGTTTTTTTTATTATTTTACTACTAACTAGTTATTGGGCCCCACAGCAAGATCACTGGGCCCCTAAACATATGCAATTTATGTAACTTGTGCAGAAACTCACAAATTTTTTTGTTTTTTAATGATATAAATGCATTGTTTCAACACAATCCTATTTACTCAAATATCACACATTATTTGCAATTGCTTTGGGAGTGAGTATGGTTCCCCAGCAAAACACAGGGAATGCATTGCATGAGAGGTTATTCTTTGCCAGGCTCTGGCGGCGGTTATGTCTGTATTGTTTATGACCGGTAATGCTGTGGGTTTATTGGGTGGCACAGGGAGGAACAGTGAGTCAGATGAGCTGATAAATACAAATATTCAGAGATAATGGAGAGCAAAGCATAGGAGGAACAAAGGAAATTACAGTAGGGCACATTTCTGATCACTAGACAGTCAAGGCACACAAATAGGGGCAAAATGGCATTATGCCCATGTCCCCTCTGCAAGGCATCTGAGGACCTGTGCCTAAGGCAGTAGCTTTGGTGTCTGTATGCTAAATGTATATATACATACCTTCTGGGCACTTGTGGGTAAATCTGGTGGCTGGGCTGATGGGAAGGGGGCATATGCACCAACAGTGAGGGGCAGTCATAGGGCCAATGCCTAGGGAAGCACCAGACCAAAAAGCATATCTGCCCTCTTATTGACTAGCTGTGTGTTTTTTTGCAACTTCTGCCCATTGTTTTTCTAACAGTTACAGGTATGGGACCTCTTATCCAGAATGCTCAGGTCCTGGGGTTTACCGGATAAGGGGTCTTTCCACAACTTGGATCTTCATACCATAAACCTGCTAATAAATCATTTAAACATTAAATAAACCCAATAGGACTCTTCTGCCCCCAATAAGGGGTAATTATATCTTAGTTGGGATCAAGTACAGGTACTGTTTTATTATTACAGAGAAAGGGGAATCATTTAACCATGAAATAAACCCAATAGGGCTGTTCTGCCCCCAATAAGGGGTAATTATATCTTAGTTGGGATCAAGTACAGGTACTGTTTTATTATTACAGAGAAAGGGGAATCATTTAACCATGAAATAAACCCAATAGGGCTGTTCTGCCCCCAATAAGGGGTAATTATATCTTAGTTGGGATCAAGTACAGGTACTGTTTTATTATTACAGAGAAAAGGGAATCATTTAACCATTAAATAAACCCAATAGGACTGTTCTGCCCCCAATAAGGGGTAATTATATCTTAGTTGGGATCAAGTACAAGTACTGTTTTATTATTACAGAGAAAAGGGAATCATTTAACCATTAAATAAACCCAATAGGGCTGTTCTGCCCCCAATAAGGGGTAATTATATCTTAGTTGGGATCAAGTACAGGTACTGTTTTATTATTACAGAGAAAAGGGAATCATTTAACCATTAAATAAACCCAATAGGGCTGTTCTGCCCCCAATAAGCATACCCCCCAACTGTCCCGCTTTTCGCGGGACAGTCCCGCTTTTTATGGCGCGTCCCGCTGTCCCGGATAGTTCCATGAATGTCCCGCATTGCGGGACATTCATGGAACTATCCAGCACAGCGGGATCCGCAGGCTGGAGATGTTCCTTCTTAGTGGGCTCCTTCGTTATGGCTCTCCTTGCGCTGCGCGACAGGCCCTTTTATAAGGTTGCGCCTGTGGGTGTGACGTCATTACGCACGGGGCGCAACCTTATAAAAGAGCCTGTCGCGCAGCGCAAGGAGAGGCATAACGAAGCAGCAGAGGAAGCGCCTATGGGAGGTGGGAGGTAGGAGGTACAGGGTGCAGTGGGTAGGGGGCACTGTGTATTGGGGGCACTGTATTGTGGGCTACTGTGTATTGGGGGCACTGTGTATTGGGGACTCCTGTATATTGGGGACTCCTGTGTATTGGTGACTCATGTGTATTGGGGGCTCATGTGTATTGGGGGCTACTGTGTATTGGTGGCTACTGTGTATTGTGGGCTCCTGTGTATTGTGGGCTCCTGTGTATGGGAGGCTACTGTGTATTGGGGCTACTGTGTATGGGGGGGCTACTGTGTATTGGGGGCTAATGTGTATGGGGGGCTACTGTGTATTGGGGGCTAATGTGTATGGGAGGCTACTGTGTATTGGGGCACTGTGTATTGGGGGGGCTAATGTGTATGGGGGGGCAAAACTGGTACTTAGTTAAAACTCACTTATAACTGACTGCCTTCTCTCTATATTTGTATTTTAATGTAGGAGTTGCTATATTGTTTTCCTTAGGTCGTTCAGTATGAGGGTATAGCACATTTTCGTCTGCACCCGCCATTTGATCTATATAAAAGGAGTAATTTTTTTTTAAATGGGGTGTGGTAATTGGGGCGTGGCCACAAAAGGGGGCGTGGTCAAAAAATTTTGCTGCGCTGCCCGCGCCAAATCTTTTTGTCCCTCTTTTCATTTTTCAAATGTTGGGAGGTATGAATAAGGGGTAATTATATCTTAGTTGGGATCAAGTACAGGTATTGTTTTATTATTACAGAGAAAAGGGAATCATTTAACCATTAAATAAACCCAATAGGGCTGTTCTGCCCCAAATAAGGGGTAATTATATCTTAGTTGGGATCAAGTACAGGTCCTGTTTTATTATTACAGAGAAAAGGGAATCATTTAACCATTAAATAAACCCAATAGGGCTGTTCTGCCCCCAATAAGGGGTAATTATATCTTAGTTGGGATCAAGTACAGGTACTGTTTTATTATTACAGAGAAAAAGGAATCATTTAACCATGAAATAAACCCAATAGGGCTGTTCTGCCCCCAATAAGGGGTAATTATATCTTAGTTGGGATCAAGTACAGGTACTGTTTTATTATTACAGAGAAAAGGGAATCATTTAACCATTAAATAAACCCAATAGGACTGTTCTGCCCCAATAAGGGGTAATTATATCTTAGTTGGGATCAAGTACAGGTACTGTTTTATTATTACAGAGAAAAGGGAATCATTTAACCATTAAATAAACCCAATAGGACTGTTCTGCCCCAATAAGGGGTAATTATATCTTAGTTGGGATCAAGTACAGGTACTGTTTTATTATTACAGAGAAAAGGGAATCATTTAACCATTAAATAAACCCAATAGGACTGTTCTGCCCCCAATAAGGGGTAATTATATCTTAGTTGGGATCAAGTACAGGTATTGTTTTATTATTACAGAGAAAAAGGATATTATTTGTTTTTTTGTGTGAATTGTTTGATTAAAATGGAGTCTATGAGTGATGTCCTTACTTTCTGGATAATGGGTTTCCAGATAACAGATCCTATACCTGTACTCTGTAAGCCCCCATAATGCAAGGGACAAAGGGAAAAGAGAGGTGACTTCCCTGCTCATATTTGACAATTAGTTAAAATCTAATTTTTTTTTCATTAGGAAAAAACCATATTTAGGGTGGAGTTCTCCTTTTATATTCATTGGGAAACTGAAGGCATTTTAAGCTCTGTAATTAAGTATGAATATGCTCATTTGTACAGTGCTACGTGGAGGCAGAGGCCAGCAATTACATTCCAAAACACCTCAGCTATTAATCCAAGATGAAGCATAGTGGCGCTTCTAGTTTAACTGCAGTGACACACACCGCGGCATGTGTTAGCCACTGAGAAATCAAAACATCATTCTGGAGTCAGGACATATTTTCCTCTTACTCATCAATGTGGATGTTCTAGTGATATAGACAAGCCAACATGTGACTGGGTTCTACTGCATGGCTATATTGGGTCGCAGCCAAATGACAGAGGTGTAAATACGGTAAATATGTTACTGTAGGTTATACAGGGTGATACAGGGAAATGTGTTAGGGTTCAAAAAAGTTCTCATCCAGGGTGAATCAGTGAGACACTTATTTCCCCAGCCCTATTCTTTTTTTTTTTGTTGTTATATAATGTTTGGGTGAATGTTTTAGAAGGGAGAGGCAGTTCCGGACCTAGGTGATTTATTTGGCAGCCATGACACAGGGAGCTGCTCACATCTGCCCCCATTTGCTAATTGGTTCCTGTGCGGAACCAATTTTTGAAACCCGACTGACACCTGCAACACATGACCCACATTTCTACCAGCTTGGACCCACTACGAGACCCTTAGCCACAACCCAACCCGTACACTAATGTACAAGTACATTAGAGGGGATTATAGGCAGTTGGGGGATGTTCTTTTTTCCCATAAAAACAATCAGCGCACCAGAGGTCACCCCTTTAGATTAGAGGAACGGAGCTTCCATTTGAAGCAGTGTAGGTGGTTTTTCACGGTGAGGGCAGTGAGGTTGGGGAATGCCCTTCCTAGTGATGTGGTAATGGCAGATTCTGTTAATGCCTTTAAGAGGGGCCTGGATGAGTTCTTGAACAAGCAGAATATCCAAGGCTATTGTGATACTAATATCTACAGTTAGTATTACTGGTTGTATATATATAGTTTATGTATGTGAGTGTATAGATTGGTTAGTATAGGTTGTGTGCTGGGTTTACTCGGATGGGTTGAACTTGATGGACAATGGTCTTTTTTCAACCCTATGTAACTATGTAACCTGCTGACCACCATTAAACAGGAAGTGCTGTAGCTGCAAACCACAAGTGACATCATCAGAAGTGGGTGAGGAGTAGAAAAAAAGTGTAAAAAATAAAATATAGATAATGTAATATAAAAAGAGAAATATAGATAAGACCCACAAACACACATCTATACCCATATATATATATATATATATATATATAAACCCTACCCATATCGTGCAGGGTACCCCCTTTTCTTGCAGGTAACCCATGAATACCCGATCCGCTGCAGGACAGGACCAGCCTCACTTCCGACATGACACCAAGATAATGATTGGCCTGTTGCATGCATGGCGGCAGAAAGGTTCTTGTTATTATAGACAAAGTCACCATCTGTGGAGGGACAGGTGGCACTGCAGTCAGGGGCCCCAAGAGGTGCAAAGGTTCATTTCATGAGGGGCAGCCAGGGCTTGAGTAGGAGTGAGTGGATCGTGGGTAAGGTAGTGAATTAGGCATGGAAAGGGCAGATCAGTGGCATAAACGTGCATGCTTGGGGCATTTTTTTCCGTGGGGCCCCATTGTACTTGCTGATGGCATCCTTGGTATCAATCTTAATCGTCAAGCCTTTAATCAGGGCCCCTCTTAGCTCATGATATGGGTACAGGTATAAAATCGCAGTGTATCAGCCATAGTTACAAGAATATACAGTATATAGGCCAGCCAATGCATGTTCACTCCAGATCTCTGCTCGGCTAATCTTCAAAGCTGGCTTTCAGGTGTATTCAAGTATTTAGAAAGAAGGCAGCCATTCTCACCCTAACTGGCCACTACCTACCATTTTGGAAACAAAACTGCTCAGTTTCTGTAATAACTTCTCTGTCAGTCTCAACACCAATCTTGAAGGCTCCACATCTCCCTTTATCTACTCTATCACCCAACCTAAATGCACACAGGAGCTCAACCTTCGTGATACTATTCCAGTTCCTTATTATTGCTTCCTTTTGTAGGCAATAAAAGACAGATGTCCTCTAAGGCCGATACCATACAGAGCATATTTTCCACCTGTGTACAGGTATGGGATCTATTATGCGGAAACTCATTATTCAGAAAGCTCTGAATTATGGGAAGGCCATCTCCCTTAGACTCATTTTAGTCAAATAATTCAAATATTTTTTCTTTTTCTCTGTAATAATAAAACAGTACCTGTACTTGATCCCAACTAAGATATAATTACCCCTTATTGGGGGCAGAACAGCCCTATTGGGTTTATTTAATGGTTAAATGATTCCCTTTTCTCTGTAATAATAAAACAGTACCTGTACTTGATCCCAACTAAGATATAATTACCCCTTATTGGGGGCAGAACAGCCCTATTGGGTTTATTTAATGGTTAAATGATTCCCTTTTCTCTGTAATAATAAAACAGTACCTGTACTTGATCCCAACAAAGATATAATTACCCCTTATTGGGGGCAGAACAGCCCTATTGGGTTTATTTAATGGTTAAATGATTCCCTTTTCTCTGTAATAATAAAACAGTACCTGTACTTGATCCCAACTAAGATATAATTACCCCTTATTGGGGCAGAACAGCCCTATTGGGTTTATTTCATGGTTAAATGATTCCCTTTTCTCTGTAATAATAAAACAGTACCTGTACTTGATCCCAATTAAGATATAATTACCCCTTATTGGGGGCAGAACAGCCCTATTGGGTTTATTTAATGGTTAAATGATTCCCTTTTCTCTGTAATAATAAAACAGTACCTGTACTTGATCCCAACTAAGATATAATTACCCCTTATTGGGGGCAGAACAGCCCTATTGGGTTTATTTAATGGTTAAATAATTCCCTTTTCTCTGTAATAATAAAACAGTACCTGTACTTGATCCCAACTAAGATATAATTACCCCTTATTGGGGGCAGAACAGCCCTATTGGGTTTATTTAATGGTTAAATCAGCGTTTTTCAACCACTGTTCCGCGGCACACTAATGTGCCGCGAGATGTTGCCTGGTGTGCCGTAGGCAGGGCACCAATGTACTAGGGGGGCACTGCTCTTGGCACCAATGTACTAGGGGGGCACTGCTGCTGGGCACCAATGTACTAGGGGGGCACTGCTCTTGGCACCAATGTACTAGGGGGCACTGCTGCTGGGCACAGAGTTAAATTTTTTAACATTTTCTAATGGTGGTGTGCCTTGTGATTTTTTTCATGAAAAAAGTGTGCCTTTGCCCAAAAAAGGTTGAAAAACACTGGGTTAAATGATTCCCTTTTCTCTGTAATAATAAAACAGTACCTGTACTTGATCCCAACTAAGATATAATTACCCCTTATTGGGGGCAGAACAGCCCTATTGGGTTTATTTAATGGTTAAATAATTCCCTTTTCTCTGTAATAATAAAACAGTACCTGTACTTGATCCCAACTAAGATATAATTACCCCTTATTGGGGGCAGAACAGCCCTATTGGGTTTATTTCATGGTTAAATGATTCCCTTTTCTCTGTAATAATAAAACAGTACCTGTACTTGATCCCAACTAAGATATAATTACCCCTTATTGGGGGCAGAACAGCCCTATTGGGTTTATTTAATGGTTAAATGATTCCCTTTTCTCTGTAATAATAAAACAGTACCTGTACTTGATCCCAACTAAGATATAATTACCCCTTATTGGGGGCAGAACAGCCCTATTGGGTTTATTTAATGGTTAAATGATTCCCTTTTCTCTGTAATAATAAAACAGTACCTGTACTTGATCCCAACTAAGATATAATTACCCCTTATTGAAGGCAAAACAATCCTATTGTGTTTATTTAATCTTTAAATGATATTGTAGTACTTAAAGTATGGCGATCCATATTACAGAAAGACCTCTTATGCAGAAAACCCCAGGTCCTGAGTATTCTGGATAAAAACTCGGTCATGTTTCCCATTCAAGTGAAAGAGGGCCCCAAAGTGAAACATAAGAATCCACTCTCATACCTAAGTTTTAAGTTTTATTAGAAAAAGTGTTATTTTACACAAATATACAGGTTTAACAGTAGAGTGTTCCTGGCTAATGTACACAACCCTCTGTCATCAGCATAAAAAAATGAAAAGGTTCTGTTTGTATTACATCAATTCTGCAGCATTCAATCACAGCATATCCGTATAAAATAAAGTGTGCCTTTGTATGGGCTCATGTGTTGTCATGAATAAGGGTAACGGTACATTGGGCACTACGAGCGCCACGTTTGTAAGCAGTAGAAAGTAAAGCACCAACATTGACCTATACTGTATCTGCGCTGTAAATTCCAAGCACTTTGGTGCCATTTTCAGGCTGCTTATAAACCGGGTGCTCATTACCCTAAAGCTACCGGCACACATAGCATTTGCAGGAATGCCTTTAACCCTTTGTGCTCTCTGAAACTGAAGTGAATAGCATTCTTTAAAAAAAATGTGAATCTGAACATAGAGTGTGCCCTTTAGCTCATTGGAAAACAATGGCTCTGTGACTGAATGAGTGGGGTTGTCTTGTTTGCCCCACAGATACATCATGTGTGCAGCCAGATGAATGCCAATGAAAAATAAAAACAAGAAAAAGAAACACTTGTTCAGTGGCTATAATCATGGGTACATACCAAAGCGAATAAATCATTTTCATTTCTGGTGTTACCTGTTCTTTTAATATTCTCCCATTAAATAAAAAGATCTCCATTTTTATATATCTACCAGAGGTAACAGGTATCCGGCGGCGCAGCATATAACAGAGCAATGCATTAAAAACTCAGAAATGATCTTTAAAGAGGTGGTTCAGCTTTATGTAAACTTTTAGTATGTTGTAGAATGTCCCATTCTTAGCAACTTTGCAATCGGTCTTCATTTATTTATTTTTATAGTTTTTGAATTGTTTGCCTTTATCTTCTGAATCATCCCAGCAGCTAAAACTATTGCTCTGTGAGGCTACAATTTCATTGTTATTGTTGCTTTTTATTAGTTATCTTTCTACTAGGCCCTCTCCTATTCATATCCCCACCTCATTCAAACAGCTGCCTGGTAGCTAGTAGGGATACACCAAATCCAAGATTTGGTTCGGATTTGGCCGAATCCACGCTCCTTGCCGAACCGAATCTTTAAACTCACGCGTGTTTTTATCATATAAATATGGAAGTTGAATTCATTTTTTGCCACGGGTGGCACTCTTTAACCCATCTGTATCCTAATTGACATATGTAAAATTTAGATTCTGATTCTTTCCTTTACTAAAGATTCTGGGTTCGGCCGAATCCAAAAATAGTGGATTCGGTGCACCCTAGTTGCTAGGGTAAACTGCACCATAGAAACCAGAAAGCTTCTAAAATACTAAACTGGAGAGCTGCAGAAGAAAATTCTAAATAACTGAAAAACCATAAAAAAATAAAAAGACCAATTGCAAATTGTATTAGAATATCACTGCCTCTATCATACTAAAAGTTAATTTAAAGGTGAACTACTCCTTTAAAGGGCCATTATATCTTTACTATCTCTATGGCTTTGTCAAACACAAACAATAAGAGCTGAATGTATATATTTTTTTCTTTTGCTTTATTTTGCCTGGCTCCTATGAAACTGGTAATAGCTAAGCTTGCAGTTTCAGCTGGCCACAACTTTCCTTATCATCTCCCATAGACTTATCGAGTTATAATAAGAAGCAGAAAAAAGTGGCCTGACCTAGTAGTTTAGGGGCATGACATTATTGCACTGAGGTATGGCCAATCAATTGGGGCCACAAATAACATCCTCACTAGCAGGAACTCCAGGGAACGCCCAAAACCTTGTTGTTGAACTAGAGGGCAGCTGATGGGCTGCAGGTCGCTTATCTCACTGGAAAGGGAAGAGGTGATGCAGGTCATTAACCCTTTCTTCGACTACAGTCCAAGTCCAAGAACTGCTATCCATACAATGTATTACTGGTACTAATATAATTCAGCCAGGCCTGCATGGTGTGCAGCAAGCAGCAATAAGTTTGTATGACTTTGGTCCTTTTACTCTCTTTTGTGGTTGGAAGTGGTTCCTGTAGCACCAAATGAGGTTCAGATGTTTCACAGGCACCAGAGCACATTTAAGAAATACCCAGATGCCCTTCTGCATGGCGCTTCTCTGTCAGCAGTGCAAAGGTAAAAGTCTCATTCTGTAGGCTGGTAACTCAGCGCATAGGCCTGAATGGAAAGGCCATCCCAGGCATGAAAGTCTGCACAGGGTGCCCAGGAATTGCTGGGATAGCAGGCACCGCGGGGTGCGCAGGAATTGGCGTGTGAGCAGGCAGAGCTGGGTGAGCAGGCAGAGAGGGGTAGCCCAGGGGCGGGGTATGAATGTGAGGGTAATAGCCTGGGGTTAGAGATGGGTGAGCCGGCTGAGGCTGAACAGGACCAGAGATCACCAACTGCATAAGGCTGGAAGCAAAAAAACAAAACAGAATCACATTAAAATCATCCCTTCAACTTTTAATATATAGACAGACACACATAAAGGGTAATGCTAAATATGTTTATGGGACAGGCCTGGACTGGCAATCTGTGGGTTCTGGCAAATGCCAGAGGGGCTGCTGTAAGATGCCATAGACAGTCACTATTTACTGGTCTGGTGGGGGGTCTGTTTGGGCCTCTGTCTATATGAAATGCCAGGGACTATACTAAATCTCAGTCTGGGCCAGATATGCACTACAGTCACAGATGTTCCCTCCAAAACATGATTAATGTTCAAACATTTTATGTGAAAAGTCAAAGCCCATCATAACATTAACTGAAATCCCCAAAAATATAATTATTTTCATTATCCTTCTGGCATGTGGCTGCTGTACAACTTTACACAGCAGTGACCCCATTCCACAATGTTACAGCCCTGCCTGTGCATCTCAACTTGCCTCCTAAATGTGGCCCTCCTCCCGTCATTTCAGCGGCAAGTGCATTAGTGGTATTCTACCCAAGGGTGCCAAGTACTGGTTGATTTGCACCTAGCACCCTACTCCTCCAGACAATGCACCATGCACCTAGAAAGTGGTACCTATAAGGGGAGTTATGACTGCACAAGGTAGTCTGTCCTGTGTGGTATGGGGCTGCTGGCTATGGGATAGATATGGCATAGAAATGACAATAACACATGTTCCTTATGGGTTATGGTTTTCCTATTTAACTCTACTCACACACTGATGGGGGGCAAAGCATTTTATGAAATGCTGCTGGAAAAATAAATTTGTTTACCCCCTGTGTCCATTTATTATTAAATTGAGTAACAAGTTTATTCCATTTACTCACTTATTATGGGGAAGCCTAGCGCACAATGTCCGCAGGTCATCTAGGGGAAAAATAATAAAATACAAATTAATTTAGGCAACTGTTGCATCAGCAGAAAATAACTTGGATTTATTTTTCCAGACAACTCACCTCGGGCACAAAGTAAAGCCCCCGTCGCCATGGAAACCTGCAAAGCCTGAGCAAGCCTATCTAGTGCTAATTCCATCTCCTGCTCGGCATTTAATGGGTTGAGCTCATCACACAACTGTCCCAATTCCTCCACCAGAGGCACAAGCTGGTCAAAATGAAAGAGACCCAGTCTTCCATAAAGATTCTTTTCTGTTAGGTGAGTCTGAAGGACCATGAGACCTTGTAACATACTCAGATGCAGCTTGGAGTATAGGCCTTGGCTTTCTACAGGTAGCTGCCCCCCTGCGGCTTTCTGTTTGCGCCTGTATGCTAGGGGGGCTGTCACACACCACCGTACCAGGCCCATGAGAGGAGAAAAGTCTAAGAACCCAAGCGGCACATTGGCAGTAATAGGAGTATTGAGGAAAGTGATCAGTATAAGCATAGGGTCATCAAAAATCCACGAAACTATCATCTCCAGGAGATTATGAGGGGGTAGGAGCTCCTCTGTGGAAAGACAGCAAGAGATACAGTTGCGTGTTAACCAATATATTGAGGTGTCAGCTCATACCAGTGCTCTGTGAGAGCCACATTAGATGATACAGGGGACAGGACTCACCGCTGGACATATCATAGAGAGCAGCGACTGCAGTGATGAACTGGCAACAGAAGCGAGGACTGACACTTATGATCTGCTTGAGTGTCTGGACTGAGCCAGGTACTAGGCCACAGTAATCATCCACCAGGGCCTTTGCCAACCGAACACAATATACAGCCGGGGTGCGCTGTCCAAGTGAAAGGAAAGGTGGAGTTCATAAGAAATCTAAACATTTTACCAAAACAAGCTTTTAATCATACTGTCTGGCTCATACCTGCAACCAAGATGCAGCACACTCCAACACAGGCACCCTGCACACTGCCACAGACATAGACGTCAGCTTCCCCAGCAGCGCCATACGCTGATCATCTGCCTTATTGCCTTGCGGGCTAAAGAGTGAGGAGAAGATGACTTGACGGACAGCCTCCTTGTTCTGTTCCTGGAAGTAGTTGCAGAGTATCTCCAGCAGCTGAAGCTCCTGCATGGCACTGAATCGCTAAAATCAACAGCAGATGGGAGTCTATTAACACATTGGCTTTACAGCACTTCCCTGAATGGCTTAAATACTAAATAATATTATATAAAATTCTATAAATAATATTAAATACGTTTCTCATCCAGGTTTGGACTGGGATTCAAAATAGGCCCTGTCAGGTACACAGTGGCCCAAACAGCTCAGCACCAATAGAGACGGTCTATGGCATCTTACAGCAGCCCCTCTGGCATTTGCCAGAACTGACAGAATCCAAGTGCAGGGACATCGAGGGCTGGGTAGGGCCATGGACAGATTTTGTTGTGTTGTTCCAGGTAAACCAGTGGGTTTCAGCCCAGCCCATGCAGCAGGTCTATAAGAAACAATAGCTTCAAAAAAAGCATAATAAGTGAGCAGGGGACCTGTAAGGACTGGTGACTCCCTGTGTGCAACAAACCACACCAAAATCCACTTTTTGGACCAGCTGTTTGCATCCTACATTCCTGTTTATTTTGTTTGCAGGGGGTCTTTGGGTCCCTAGTTATGCCACTGGCTGGATACCTTTCCAGCAATCAAAAAATGCAAGGTGAGCCATATTAATATACAGTATTGCTGATCCACAAGTTGGTCCTTATTGAAGTCAAGAAGAAATGGCATAGTAATTTATGTCAGTTCCTGCCTGCTGTGCCCAGGAGATCAGACAAGTGCTCAGGTGGTATTTACTACAGTTATTCAGCAAGCTGCCTATGATTCTCACTAGCATATAAATGAATACATTACACCAAGTTCTATTCACCTTCGTGTGAGAGCCCCGATCTTTTGGAACCTGAAAGATGAATTCCTCAAGCAGCTCTATGGGACCCTTCTCTACCAGAGGCACGGGGGCATTCTGAAGCTGGCTGCTGAAGTAGATATCCAGGTGGTAGAGGACCTCCTTGGCAGCACTGAGCGTGTCGCGGCGCAGGAGAGAATGGCGTATGTCGCTCATGGTGTTCCTGCCAAAACAAACAGCAACACAGTGTATTGATTATTTCTGCACAATGATAGGCTTGCAGTGTTCAATAAAGAAGAATTTCTGTCCTCACAGTATATTTCTGGGCCCCACTACTAGCCCATATGTGAGAATAATATATTTAATGGTGCTGTTTTACACAAGGTCAGCAATGCAGTGTAACTGTAGAAATACACAGGGTGGGTAAAAGCATAGAGCTCCAAAATGAGCCAGGTGGGCAAGGCAGGGGCAACAACACCTCGTTTTCCATTTGATGCCACCAAGGACACAGTCATGTTTCTAAGTTTCCCAATTGGTATTGCAGTCACCCTGAAACAACGTAGCAGAACTCAATTCTCCTGCTACAGCTTCATAAGTCAGAACCACCAGTGCAAATCGGTACAGATCAGCAAATCGTAGCGACCTGCAACTAGACTGCATTAGCCAAGAACATCCTTAACTTAGTTTAACCATCGCCCCAGCAATAAGGATGACTGAACGGGCACTGACACTCGGGCTGCCATCTCTAACTGCAGGGGGCGGAGTCTAAAACCCAGGGCAGATCGGGTCATTTGTGGGCTCACAGCACCAATTCCTGAGAGACCTGATACCTACACTCTCTCCTCCTGCGCAGGACCCCTAACAGCCCAGCTCCCGATCCAATCCGCTGCTCGCTTTCTATCAGAAGCTCATTTGTGGAGCAACGTGCAGGGACAGCAGGAACAGGAAGTGGCTCCTCCACTAACATCACTTCCTGTTGGTATTAGTGTAGGCAAAGCGCCTAGAAAGGAAAGCGCTTGGGTATCAGCCTGGTTAATTTGTCTGCATTTCACTGTGTGTGAATCGTATCCTGATATTCCAGTGTTATATATCAGGGTCTAACCTAGAAATGTGTAATAAAATAAAAAAAAAAAAAAGTAAAAATGTCATTGTGAGCATCATTAATCACCTATATACATGTATGTATGTATAACTTTATTTATAAAGCGCCACAAGGGTACGCAGCGCTGTACTGTCTAACAGAATACAAAATTACACACAGAGGACAAGTAATATAATAAATAAATACATATATGTATATATATATAAGTGCCATGTGGTATGAGACACAGTAGGAAGGAGGTCCCTGCCCCGTAGAGCTTACAATCTAAGTGGTTGGGTAACATACAGGCACAAACTGGAAGGTACATTCATTATTATTATTAACGTTTATTTATAAAGCGCCAACATATTCCTCAGCGCTGTACAATAAGTGGGTTTCATACATTGGACATACAGAGTAACATATAAAGCAATCAGTAACCGATACAAGAGGTGAAGAGAGCCATGCCCAAAAGAGCTTACAATCTACAAGCAGAAAGGGTTGAGACACAAGGTGTGGGAATGGGCATGACCAGAGTTGTGAGAGGTGGGGCACAGGGTATTGCTTTTAGCAGCACACTTTTAGAGAAGCTTACTAGATTAGGGTAAACTTCTCTAAATAAATGCGTTTTTAGAGATTTCTTCAAGGCAGAGAGATTGGGAGAAAGTCTGACAGTTTGTGGGAGCGAATTTCTAGAGAAGGGGGGCAGCCCTTGCAAAGTCCCGAATGAGTGTGTGAGGAGGGAATGAGAGAGGAGTTGAATATCCTACGAAACGAGGTTTGTACGATACCGTATGTATGGGCAGCTTTAGAAGAGATTTGATATCTGCTGCTTGGATTTAAGAGTAGGAACTATGGTTCAGAAAGAATTCTTTACCCGGTCAAAGAAACGCTAAATTGATTTATACTGGGACAGTACTTAGAATAGCATTTCCGGTGGAGTTCCCCTTTATAAATGTAGATGTTTGGGTGAAACTGGCATGAACAGTAAAAGGAAAAGCAGCACGATTTCCACTATTCATCTTAGGAAAGTGTTAAATAAATATAAATAATTTCTCCCCCAGCTCTGCCAAAAATTACCTGTATGTGAGGTAAATGTAGGTTATTTTAGGCCTCTTAAGTTCTAAACATCTGCTCGCTTGGCGAGGTCTACGGGTGGGCATTATCGGGAGAATTCAGGCTAATTTGATTGAATTAGAATGCCGGAATAGGGGCAGTCGGCTCAGGGACCACATCAATGAGCCGATGCGGTCCTCGATCCAACTACATTTTTTAACCTACCGGATTGATATCTGGCCAGCTGTCGGGCAGGCCCGTCATTTGTGCCCCTACACGGGCCGATAAGCTGCCGAGTTGGTCTAATGTCGGCAGCTACAATCGGCCTGTGTATGGCCACCTTAAGGGTAAAAACCCACAGAGTGGTTGAGTGGCCCACAATAGATCTCTACTATAGCAGGCAACAAACCACTCCAAAAAGGCTCTGCCAAAATTAGGAGTCGCCAATGGATAGCCTTTTGCAATGCATTGGTAATCTGAAGTCGTGCAAAGGTGCCTGCTAAACTCCCGCTTAGGACCCCAAGAGTATCTAGGACATTATCATCAGTGTTGCACTTGAGTCCCTTTGGCCCACTGGAGGACTTGACCTTGAAGTCCCTCACAAGACACTATAGCTTCCAACATCACCCTGCCACACTAATATCTGTCCACAGAAAGTTGCCAGATGCGCATGGACTTTGGGTGGTGGGGGGCCACCAGGATCTATCCCAGAACATTTTTATCCTGATGTGAAATGTCATTTTTTAGGAGTCACCCCACTTTGGCCACCCTGCAGTAACATTTCGACCATAAGACTGCTAATATGAAATCATAAAGACATCAGATTTGTGCCCATTAGATGACCACAAACCACTTAAATATATGTATGCAGTTAGTTGGCCATTTCTAGACCGAATGTTAAATAAGGACTTAAAAACTATAGTCAATGCAACATCTATGAACGTTCTGTGTTTAATTGTTACTTTATTGTTTTCCATATGTGGCTCTAGGAGGAACCACTGCCAACCCTACTGCTGTACCGCCCGTACGTCTTTGTTTGGCAGGCCTCACAGAGGCGCATGCGCAGTCTTCTCCCAGCAAGCCAGGCTGGACTATTTTTTTTTTTTTACATTCGGTTGCTATGGGGAATCTTGCCTGTATGCGCTCATGATTGTGTCAAAGGTTTGACCTGCACGGGTTTCCGTAGTGGTGACAGCAAAACGACGGGCGGTAGAACGACTGTCACACCGGAAGTAACGGGGATTGCGCTATACAGAGAGGGGCCGCAGTTAGGGCGCGGAGATCTGCCTGTGTTCAGCGCTGAGGGTCACAGGAGAAAGGTACGTGTGTAGTGCTGGGATCATTAGAGGGGCAACCTACCGTATAGCCAAAGTACTGGGGGTACAGTGATGTACACATTAGCTATGGGACTCCATTGTGCTGCCATTGTCAGTATCCTATGCAGCTGGATAGGGTTACACCTTGTCTGCTAAATTGCTGACCTCCCCTTTGTTTTGCCTTTCTTGACTATTATAGGCATAGTTGACCTTAAAAATTAACCTTTAGTGTCCTGTAGGCAGCAGTGTTCTAAGACAATCCGTTCTGGTTCTAAAATATATATTGACATATTATTTTGCTCTTCTGTGTCTCTCAGGCTTACAATATGAAGGGGCTGACTTGTTGTCAGGGCTTAATTACCCTAGCAACCGGACAGCATTTTGGAATTTAGGATCAAACATTGTTATAAGACCTGCGTAGAAAGATTAAAAGATATTAAAAATAAGAATAGCAATGAAATGGAAATTTCACAGTCGGTCTGGTTTTGGTTTCTGGGGTCAGTGGCCCAGCAAGCGGGAAATTGGCAGAATATTACATATAATTTATAATGACAAAACAAAATAAATAAGGAATAGACCATAGTAAACATTGCTTAGTTTAGGTCCACATGTAACATATTAAAAAGTAATATAAAGATAAATATTAATTACATTGACATTAAGCTTCATATTTACCATCCAGGTGGCACACGCTAGCAGAACAGTTGAAGTGACTGGCCCAGAGAGCCCTAGCAGGTCTTCTTACTATTCAGTGCCACTGTGGCTCATGTAGATGTTGGATATTGCTGCAGAACCTGGCCCATCATTTAGCAACAGCTGGCTTACTAGTACCAGTACAGCTCAGCCTCACACAATCACTGTTGTTTCTGTAATACCCCGGCCTATTAGAATCCAGTTTAAATGTTCTACCTGGTCCTGTGATGCTCTGTGCATCTGGAACCTTAGCTGTCTACTATCTTCATTATAAATAAGACACCCAATGACTGCAATTGCTATTAATCGTGCAGTAATGATACATTGGATAGCTGCAGTATCAGGAGCTTAAAGGTGCACTGGTAATGCCAAAAACCTGGGCCACCATCAGGCAGATGGATGTTTAAATTAGTGCTTTTCAACCTGTTACTCTCCAGCTGGTTTTGACCCACCCATCCTAGTTCCTTATGGCCATTTATAGAATGTGTGAGTTGTAGTCCAACCACAGCCTGAGGGCAGCTGGTAGGACATCAGTTTTGTAAATACTAATCTAATAATTTATTTTATTTACATTTTCCAACCAAGGGGTCCAGGACAGATGCCCTTTGTGTCCTACCCTAAATCCGGCCAACAGAGAACGGGCCCAGCTTTCTGCCTTTCATCTCACTGGTAGAGGTGGTTTCTCCTACAGCCAGATCTCCCCTTGATGCACAGAGCCCAGTCCTCACGCTATTGTAAGTCCTGCAACCTGAATCCCAAACTGTGAGCTTCTGTTACTGGGCTAATTAATAAATAACTAATGGGTGACAGGGCACTGTAGGGAAAATTGATGTCATTCACTCATGTTCCTGGGTGATGTCATTAGAAATATTATAAAAATATAACTTGCCTTCCCATAACAGATGGGAAAAGCAGCATATTTGCTTTGCTATGAGTAAGTAAAATAAATACTACAAATACTACATAAATAAATACAAATAAATCATTTTGCGTGAAGTTCCCCTTTAATGCATTAAAGAGTCGGGGAGCAATCAGTGAAAGCCTATAATCACCATAGACTAAGCTGTTGGATCTACATTCCCAGCTCTGTTCTTAGCAAAGGCCCTCTGTTATAGGATTTTGTGCACATTGCCCCACCCCCTTCTCTTGATTGCATAACTCCAATTCATTTTCACGGCCTCTGGTTAAGTCCTGCTTAGCAGAACCTTCCTGGTATGTAAACTCCTACTTGGTAACAACATGAAACCCCCTCCCCTACACCAGGTCTCTGCCATAAGCATTTATGGCGTGGGATTTTAACGTTGTAAATTGATTATAATCACTTTCATTGGACTCAAGTATTAGCTCTATAATTGTGTGATTTTTCTTGTTATTCCTAGTGCATGGACTCTCTGTAAGCTGAGTGGGAGCTCAGGGCTCAGTCGGCTGCAGCCGTCCTGAGACCATCCTGCTCCAGATACAAGGTGAGGCAGTCACTATCCCACAGTCGTCTCTCTTTGTGTTATACCAGTACATATACACAGGTAGTTCCTGCCTAGCGGCACTGCATTTGGCTGGGCACTGTCAACAAACTAGGCTTTGATAGAGCTGTTGTTGCTGTGTTGTTTGTGCAGGGGAATGCGGGAACCTGGTTGTGTTTGGTGTGCAAGAGACTAGGCTACACCATTTGTGTGTATGGGGTTGGGTGTAGTCTGCCTATGATTTTGTACTGGAGCCAGGTCCAGACCAAGATTCAGAATAGGCCCTGGCATTTCAAGTAGCTCCCAAATAGCCCTCAACCTGCCCAATAAATAGTGACTGTCTATAACATCTAAGGGTTAAGACATGCGGAGCTATTAGTAGCAGCTACTTGTCATGACTACAAAAATACACAATGCTGATCATTTACTGATAACTGTCTCTAAGTGTGTTTTAGCAGAGGCAATTGTCAGTATTGTCTATGGCAGGCTATGTTCTGACGTTTAATAGCCATGGCAAGTAGCTGCTACTTAGTAGCTCCATGTATCTTCAACCTAAAGCTGGCCATACATGCACCAATATAATCATTGTGTGTGTATGTGCAGGGGAGTGTCTGGTATGGCTGCACCGTGTGTATGAAAGAGACTGCGCTAGCATGGCTGTGTCTGTGCCTGCATAGGAAACTGGTTGTGTTTGTATGCAGAGGGGGTGAGACGCAGGGGGGTATTATGTTCTTCACTTATTCTTATCAACTGTCTCTCGATCATCTCCCCATTTCAGGTGTGAATGAGCGAGGAGGAGCGCCCCGCTGCCCTCGCTGACACCATCCTGCGCTTCCTCTGTCACGATGACATAGACACAGTGAAGGAGCTATGTGCCGACTGGTTTCCCATCGAGTGAGTTTGGAGAACTCGGTAGCAGTATATTCATCTCTTTCTCCTAAATGTCTTTGGCCTGCCTGTACTAATGTCAGATCTTGCCTGCAGGTACCCCGATTCGTGGTACAGAGATATCACGTCGAACAAGAAATTCTTCTCTTTGGCTGCCACCTACAATGGGCAAATTGTGGGTATGATTGTAGCAGAAATCAAAGGCAGGACCAAAGTGCACAAAGAGGTCAGTAAGCACATGCCCACATGTGTTTGGTGCTTATTGGCCACCATAATGGTAAAAAACAGGGTGTCAGTGTTATTCTTCTTCCTTCTTAGGATGGTGACATCTTGGCATCCAGTTTCTCAGGTGACACCCAAGTGGCATACATCCTCAGCCTTGGTGTCGTGAAGGAATTCCGAAAACAGGGTATTGGTGAGTGAAGCTATTCTGGAACTACACTCCAACCAATCAGAACTGTTTCTAATCAGTTCAACATTATTATTCAGACTTATTGGAGTTATTGAGTCTTTACTTTCAGTCAGATTGTTATAGCCACTGGCAGATGCCACAGGTTAGGCTTTTTTATCATATAAGTTTTAGGGTTTTCTGGTTATTATTTTTGTGGGTTAGCAGCACCCTTGCTTAGTGTCACACCTGTCCTGTCCTCCCTGCCAGGATCCCTGTTATTGGAAAGCTTGAAGAGCCACATCTCCAGCACTGCCCAGGACCACTGCAAGGCTTTGTACCTCCATGTCCTGACCACTAACAGCAATGCCATCCGCTTCTATGAGAACCGGCACTTCCACCAGCACCACTACCTGCCCTATTACTACTCCATTCGTGGGGTACTGCAAGACGCCTACACTTATGTGCTTTACCTCAACGGAGGCCACCCACCTTGGACCGTTATATATCCTGCACGTTGTGTTGCTTACGTTATAGTCATTGTGAATTATTTAGGATTCCAGCAATATTCATTATCAGCATGGTTTCTATTTTTTCTTTTTCTTTTTGTGTCTCTTTTCTGTGATGATCTTGCTCAATTTTATCCTTAACCACCCTGCACGGATTATTTGCAGCATTTGGGATCAGCGCTGGCAGGTTTTAGTCCTTGTACTCTCCCACAACGGATATACCGCCAGGCACACACTCTTCTGCGCAGCCTTCTGCCATGGTCCAGCATCTCAGCTAAGAGTGGGATTGAGTATAGTCGCACCATGTGAAAACAGGTAATGAATCTGCACCTGTCTGTATACTGCAAGGTAAATCCCATCTTGCTACTTCTTAAAGGGAGCAACAACATTCATGGTGGATGGACTGTGGAACCACGTAGCAGCAAGGGGTCTAATAAGCTAGACAGAGCTGTTTCCTGCTGTTTGCTTCCCAATACATGCTCCGCAGTAGCTCTGTTTATAACAATGCAGAGCCTTTGTCCCCTTTCTTTTTAGTTGTAGGTACTATTGTGTTTTTTTGCTTTATTTGTTTGTTTTGATACTTTGTACACAGACCCTTGGACTGTTAAAGGGATAGTGACACCTGCCAAATTTAAACAGGAGCATGTTTCTCTGCCTAAATGAAACCTGACATTTGGTAATATTTACTTCTCTAAGTCCCCCCCTAAAGCTTGAAGGAGAGCAGCTTCTTGAGTGATGTTGTGCTTGAAGGCACGGCAAAGTTCTAATAGGTTGCAGGACAAATCTATACAGCGCCAACCCTTAAGAACATTGCCTTGTCCCCAAGCAAAGTGTCACCAATTGATGAACAGATCGATGTACTTTGAAAGCTGCAGTCCTTAAACCTGGTTTGCAACTGACACAAGTGAGTAAGCAGGGGGCTTGGGGGTAGAGACCTGTATGAAGAGATAAAATGACCTGCTATCCGATCCTACCCGCAAAAGGTTAACTTACCTTCTGACCCTGGACCTGTCAAGCGGAAGTGATGTCACAGTGAACTGGAAATGACTTCACCCCAGACGCTGATCAGCTGGGTAAAGAGAAAAATAGCATTGTCGTCATGGGTGGGAGTGAGAGAACAAATCCACACTTTAGCCAGGTACCCAAGTAGGGTAACTGTGGGCCACCCAGGGAATTGGGAACTATCTGCCCCAAACCTGACCGCTTTGGGGGTATTCCTCAGGTCTTGATGTGATGCAGGACTCTAGCTTGGGCAAGGCTGTGGGGCTACTTTTAGAATTATTACAAATTATCTGTGCCATAAAGTCATAGTGACACATTCCAACTGAAATTGAAACATGTCACTATCCCTTGAAGTAATCCTATCAAGACCTTAACATTATTCAGTGGTTTCAGGGTGATTTGTCCGGGTACCTATTCTAGATCTTGTGTCTTTGCAGATCGATGAACATCGAATTATTACCCGGAGTCCCAGTTAATCCATCACAATCCGGATCACCTGTCAAGACAGAACTCCGACAGCCAGCCATGGTGATGATTTGACACTGATATTCACCAACCAGGGCTCACCTGTCCTTTTCTCCAGTTAGTGATGTGGATTTCAGGTCTGCTACTGGATGCCCTCCTCTTAACAGCCCGTGAAACTGCTTTTTATGTCTGCATACGAAACAATCTCTCAGAACTTGTTTTTAATAAGATCTTTCTTTTCCTGCCACTGTAAAGGGTGCTTCTTCTTCCCCCCACCCCCCCCCCCCACCCCACCCCATTTACAGCTTTTTCCTCTATAGATCTCCCTTTTTATTTAACACAGTACAGTGAGGAAATGGAAAAAAAAATATTTTTTTTCTTTTTGACCCATTTCATAACCTGTATCTGCTTGATTATTTCCAGGTTTAAGCATATAGATTAATGCATTGAAGTCCTTGTGAAATGTACTGTATTTGATAAGTGAAGGGACTGCCCAAAGCTGGTTTGCAGTAAGAGAATGGTCATATATTGCTTTGTTTGTGTTGTTTTTCATGGTCTTTTGGCTTTAAATAGGACAGGGAGGGAAAAAAAAGCAGGTAAGCCCCTATGTGATTGCAGCTGAGGCAGGGCAAGTGTGAAGTCCATTAAACCATCTTTCCTGTACTTAAGGAGGAATATATTTAATGACTGTTGCCTTGAGGTCCTTGTGTCCTAAGCTAGATACCTATTCTAGATCCAAATTAAAATTACAGGCACCAAAAGCGATGCAAATATGATTTTAGTAAGTGCCCCCCCCACTAACTAGGGGGTATCAGAATATGAAGATAATGTTAAGTGATCCGTTACTTTCTCTTTCACTCCTGTCCTGTGTGCTGCTATGGGCAAAAGGCTAAAAGAAGAACTAACCACCAACTACAAAACCATATGTTTTGGGCTTCTATACCAGCCTAAGGGAAATACAGCTGCGGTGGAGCCCTTGTACAGTTCTGTGCCTCCAGAGATGCCCCCAGTAGTTTCCCATCTTCTTTTCTGCCGATTCCTTGCACGTGCTCTGTGCTGCTGTCACTTACTTAGGGACCGACTCACAATATACTGTATATATAATATAACATTCACAATACAAGGCTGATTAGTAATTAATTCAGATTCTATTACATGGCAGCTCAGAAACCAGTGGATTCTGTTAAAGAACTAAATAATCAGCCCTGTAGAATCAGCTTCTATTTCCAGTATAACCTCACATTTTGATAATTTCCGATGACCCCTAGGCTTAGAACTCAACAGCAGCCCCAGAGCACACTGAGCATGTGCAGTGCCACTGACACTCAAAAGATGACCAAACAAGATCCAAGATGAGGAGCTGCTGAGGGCAATTTAGGTGGCCTAGAATAGATCATTACTGCTATGGGGCTGGTACAGTAAGTTCAGTATATTAAATACAGCATGACTTTATCCAAGGGTTTAGTTTTCCTTTAACTGTTGCCTGTTATGTAGAGAGTGGTATTTTAAAACAAAACACAAATGGTCTTAATATTTAGTTTTTTGTGGGTTTGTATTGATTTATCTTTTTGCTCTGCAACTTTCCATGTTAAACTAGGGATTCACCCGACTCCCTAATCTTTTGGATTCCGTTTAATGCCGAACCTCAATCCTTTTATGCACATACAGATCTGAGCAAAATCTAAACAAAAATGCATCGTATGAAAGGCGTATTGCCTTCAGTTGTCAATTACTATTAACTCCTTCACATCTGCCTGTGGGCACAGTCTCCATAGTATAAACAGGAACCCAGAAACCTAAAAGCTGGCACACACATTGTAATGTGAATGTTATGAATGTCAGTCACATAGGTTTCTTTTGTGGTGACAAATAGGGTTAAAAAAACCTTTTTCTAAAAAGCACACAGGGGTATTTTTCTGCCTCCATTTTGCCCCAGGCTCTTGTGTGAGTTTAACACATGCACAGGTCAGAACTTCCTATCCTCAGAATTTATATGCTGTCTGTTTTCAGGGAGGCTGAATCAAAGTCCATTTATTAAAAGCTGAGGTGAATTTCCCCTTTAATCCTGCAGGCGCTCTAAGGCATACTCCTCTTCTGGAACAAATGTGGTTTTCTTAGGAGCTGTGTGGGCTTTTCAATCAGTTTAGCACTCCTTTTATCTTAGAGTTGAGGGGATTATTCTGTTCATTCTATTCAATGCGTTTCACATGTTTTGTTTTTTATTTATATTTAGGGTTTTATCATCTTTTATTGATTGTGTAGAGTAGCACAGCTTGTTATTGTGTATAGAAGCAGAAATCATTTTAGGCTCCCAAACGTCCCGAACTAAATATCAAACCAAGCACTGTGTCCCATTCACATAAATAAACTACTTAGAATACCCTGCATTTGCCAATATTGACACATAGATATTAGATATGTATCCTTGCCTAATACCCTATATGCCCTCAGATATTGCCCCTTCAGCTTTCCAGCATCTAAAGGGGGGCCACTATAGGGCCTTATGCCTAATTGAGTAGGGCATAGATCTTGGTAAAAGGCTTTCCTGGGGCATATTTATATTATATAAAGGGAATAGAGTTGTAGGGCTCTAGGAACAAAGTATCCTAATCATAATTATATAGCACTGCCAAGGGTCCTGCTCACAAGAGCTTACAATCTATGTTTAGGGTAGGGTTCTACTCTGCTATGTTTTCCTTTTAAGTTTCCTTATTTTTTTATTTCATTTGCAGAGTATAATATAATGATGAGTTGTACAATTTGATTGGCCAATCCAGTCTTCATCCAGGTCTGTAGGATCGCAGGTGCCTGAAAAGTCTAGTCTGTGCGGCAGCGCAATACAGTTTTAAAAAAGGGACTTCTGCTATCAAGAGCAGCCTTAATGGTTATAATTTTGGGGCATTTCTTGCTGCCCTGAATGGCAGGGGTTACCTGCATACGCAAGACTCCCGTCCAACCCCCACAGAAGTCAGAAGGTGAGAGCAGTCTTAGAAGTGATTCCAGCTGTAAAGAGGCCTTACTATTTGCTGCCCACATAAATAATCGTAAAAGGGAAATTTACCTTTATGGTAACTTTTAATATGTTCTAGATGGATATATGCTAAGCAAGTTTTCAGTTGGTCTTCATGTTTAATATTGTATGGTTTGTATTTATTAGCCTAAAGGTCCCCATACACGGGCCGATTGTAGCTGCCGACATGGGTCCCTTGGATCGATTCAGCAGCTCATCGGCCCGTGTAGGGGCAGAAACGAGGGGCCTGGCCGACCGATATCTGGCCTAAAATTGGGCAGATATCGATCGGCCAGGTTAGAAAATTCAGTCAGATCGGGGAGCCAATGCGGTCCCAGAACCGACTGCCCCATTGCCGCCAATATAATTCGATCGTTTGGCCCCAGGGCCAAATGATCAAATTATTTTTATTTTTAACTACATGCTCCCCGATATCACCCACCCGTAGGTGGGGATATCGGGTGAAGATCCGCTCGCTTGGCGATCTCACGTGTATGGGGACCTTTACTATTCTGCAAACTTCTAGCCTACACCTAACTAGTTGTCAGGGTCACAGCAACTGACAAAAAAAAGAAATTGGCTTTACTTCTATTATTTTCATTTTGTATGCCTTATGCTTCTTCTCAGGCCCTCTACTCTTCGTCTTCCCTGGTTTCCTAGTTGTCAGGGTAATTGACTCCTAGCAAACAGATAACTGTTTAAACTCCAAGTTCCAGAGCTGCAGAACAAAAAAAAGTGTAAATAGTTCACAAACGACAATGAATTTGAATGACAGATTTATGAGAATTCTGCTATCTATATCATAATAAAAGTTCATTTTAAAAGTGTACGACCCCTTCAGGTTAATACAGCTGGAATATACTTCTGATGTCTCCCTGTTCCATTAATGACACATGCTGATGAGTTTTCCCACAAATAGAAAATTCTTTAATGCATTTGTTTACCTGGCCCCTCCCTACACAATGTCAGATAGGGCTCCTAAGCCGCCTACTTGCTGTTGAATTATAACACAGCAGGAGGGCTATAGGTTGTGGTAATGAAAGTTGTGGCTGGCTAGTCTGGACAGTGGCAGCTAAAGCTATTGAAATGGAAAGTTAATACACTGATTTCTAAGTCTTCCCATCAGAGAAACACTTTAGGAAAATGAAGCCGTGGCCGTGTTAACCCACTGTAGTTAGGATGCTACAGCACTTCCTACTCTTGTTTACTTTTTAGTTGCATTTTTACTCTTTCTCTATTTATTAAATTATGTTCTTCCTTCATTTCCTATTTATTTTATATCATTCATATTCTGTCTCTTCTCCTTCTGCCCTCTCATTGCCAGGCCACCCCCCCCCCCTCATTCAATTGTGTCTATGTAAAGTTGGCCATGCAAAGAGGTGGTTCACATTTAGTATGCTGAAGAGAGTAATATTCTGATGAAACAATTTGCAGTTGGTCTTCATTATTTTATTTGCAGTTTTTGAAATTATTTCACTTTTAGTTCAGTTTGGAATTTCAGCAGTTATCTGGTTGCTGTGGTCCAAGTTACCTTAGCAACCAGGGAGTAGTCATGATGAGAGACTGGTATTTGAATAGGAGAGAGCCTGAATAGAAAAGAAAGTTACACAACATAACAAAACTGTAGTCTTAGAGAAACAGGTTTTGGTTGCTTGGGTCACTGACCCCCATTGAAGAATTGCAAAGAGTTGAAAGAAGAAGGCAAATAATTTAAAAACGGTAACAAGTAAATAATAAGGACCAATTGAAAAGATGCTTTAAATTCAGTATCATACTAAAGGTACCTAGTGCTGGATTTGCTTACCTGCCACTAATTGGTCCACAGATGCTTTGGGACATATTGGGATGATGCAAATGTTTGACCCCTGGGTCAGTGATTGGCTCATTATGGGGCCTTGGGTGCCCTGTTTGGAGAGGACTGCATCAATGAGCCATTTAGGAGATTTTTTTTAAAGTGTCCAATAGAGATCTGCCTGATTTTCAGCCAGCTGTTGGTTGGGCAGACATGCCCATATACAGACCAGTAAGCTCCCAGCTTGGTCAGTCGGAAGGTTTTATTGGCCTGTGTATGGGCAGGACCATTAGTCATGGAACAGAAATCTAGAGGGCAGGGCAAGACTATCCTGTTATTGTAAGGGCTGCGGTTGTCCAACTGGTGTTGGCCTATCTTCTCCTGCCCGCACCCCTCGACCTTCAGCGCTGTCCTATGTGCGAGAGTCTGCTGCTGTATGCCCTCTTTCCTAAATCCATCCGTCCAAGTGTACGGCCAGCCAGTGCTCCTTTAATAGCTTGCTTTGTTTGTTAAATGAATTCTATAGAGTCCTTTATGCCCGACGGACTGAGAGAGAGAACCCTGTGTAACTCCCCTATGTCATATTCATGCATGCACACAGGCCCCAAGCCAATGTCTGCCCGCAAAGGCCACTGACATGCAAGTCTTAATGTTAAATCTTATTTAAGGCAAGTCCGATGTCCCTGTTGGCCTGGTGGTATTGAACTTGTGTTGAAAATACCCCTTGTATGTTAAGTAACAATATTGCGTCCAAATATTTCATGCTGTCAAAGAGATGGACACACGGTGATGTTTGTGATCAATGACTGCCATGCAGGTATATATATATATATATATATATATAGGCAACCTAACAAGAATGCTCTGTGTTGCTCGGTTTGCAATGAACAGTGGCAGCATCTAAAGGAGGGTTGCCGGTTCCCAACATGCCTATGTTTGCCCACTACACTGTATGCTGTTATACCCCCCCGGTTGGTGGTCATGTGTATATGCATATTTATAACATGTATATGGAGTATTTATATATACATGTGCACTGTACTGAAACCAGTAAGCATTTGGGTTTTGTTTTCTGTTCCATTTACTCTTGTCACGTAGATAAAGAAATCCCACGTCATTACGGAATCCATTGCGTGTTTTCTATTTATAAATTTTAAAAAGTGCTGTAAAATAATAAAATAAATTAAAATCTTTGAGACTGCCTCCCTGTGGGATTGTCTGGCGTTTCTTGTGGCTTAGGGCAAAACAGCTGGAGAGACATGTAAATTTATGTAGTGCCGTTTCTAGATTTTGGGGTCAACAGTGAAACCCTTTTAGGACCCCACAAAACTTCCAGAAATGAAGCTGTTTTACCAATATAGCTCATTAAGTACAGCCCTATTGGGCCCCCTATACTCCTACACCCACCTCTGCAGATGCAAAATCTGACTCCATTATTGATATTCCCTATGTAGCTCACTGGGCTTTCTATGCTCCTACATCCCTCTCTGCAACCACAGGGTCTGCCCCTGAGCTCACTGGACCCTCTACAATCCTACAACCCCCTCTGCAGCTACTAGATCTGCTTCCTCTGTTAATATGCCCCAAAACAGTTTACTGGGCTTTCTACACTTACACTATACCCCCTCGGCAGCCACATGGTCTGCTTTCTCCATTGATACACACCTGAGCAGTTCACTGGGCCTTCTACACTGCAACCCACCCCTTAGCAACCGCAAGGTCTGCCCCTGAGCAGCTCACTGGGCCCTCTACACCCCCCCCTGCAGCTGCAAGGTCTGCTTTCTCTATTGATACCCCCCAGAGCAGCTCACTGGGGCCTCTATTCTCTTACATCCCCTCTGCAGGCTGCTTTCTCTATAAGGGAATATGTGGGTGGGTTACCAGAAGCTGATATAGTTTAACGTATGGCAATGCATGTGTACAGACATCTTGGGTGTTATTAACGGGGAGATGGGTGCATAGCTGTGTTTAAGGCACCTTCACAGCTGGATAACAGCCACAGAAGAGGGTACATGACTGGCTACATATAAATCAGTTGCCCTGGGCCCTGTTGCCACTGTTCCAAGGTATCCCTGGGGTTTTGCTGAGGAAACAATGGAAAACATTTAGACAGAATAGAGATAAGTCTGTTCCATCTGTTGATAGTTGGGTCAACTGGGGCAGGATGGAGCCCACACACATCATTTTTATATGAGGCTTAGTGCCAACATGTCATCAGAGACTAGCACGCTCATTACTAACAAAGAGCCCTATTGATGTTGGTGCAAACACTACCTATGGACTGACTCTTTGCTCTTTGTCCAGCCCCCAAATGGTGAGATAAGTCATCTAAACAGGGCCTCGGGTGCCTATATGATCCACTGAGGGCAGCCCAGGGCATACTGAGCATGTGCGGTGCCTACGGAACAAAAAGTCATGGATTTTCTGCAGGAACATTGCTTGCCATAGGGCAATTCTAGTTATGGGCTGGTATTATCAACCCTAAGCATAAGAAGTATCTAGCTTAATACTATGCTGGTTATTGCCTACCTTTTAAGCTAAGCTGATGGTGCAGGCCAAGGTGACCCCTTTAATAGTTAGACAGTAGACACATTTTGACATCTGACATTTCAATAGAAAATAACATCTTTCTAGATAAAGAAAAGCAGCACATTACCCACAGAGCTTGACTGGCTTGACTGATTCCATGAGATGTGACTGCCTCCTACACAGTCTCTTCTGAGCAGCTCCACACTCCCTGGGCTCTTCTGATCATGGAGCTTGTACCATCTCCCACTGAGCTCCTTATCTCACAGCCAAAAGGTCATTTTGTTATGTAGGGGGAACCTTTAAAGTTTTTATGGAGGGGGGTACATAAATCACTGCATCTTTAATGTAGCCAATAAATGGGACTCCAGAGGGGCTGCTGTAAGATGCCATAGAGTAGACAGATCGATTGGGGGGCTGTTTGGGCCTCTGTGTACTTGATATGCCAGGGCCTGTTTTGGAATCCCACTCTGGACCTGAGCTTTAGAATCAGCCCGGGTTAGCCTTATTGCAGCAAGGGGTTAAATGCGTGCAATGGAATGTGAGAAGCCGTTAAGGGAGGCAAGTTTGGGCAGGCCTGGGTGACCGTGCACTTTGTCTCTGCCAGTCACACTGCCCCGAGAGGTAGGGTTTGGGGAGGGGAACATGGTCATGGGCATGTTTGTGCTTGCAGAACATTCCAGAGGGGAGGCAGAAATGGTTAATACCTGCCTGGGCTTGTTTCTCCCAGTGTAAAGGGCAGGGCTGCAGGTGAGTATGGGAGAGTCTCTTGCACTCTGCTCTAAGGGTTAATGGAAAGATGGGCTGCAGAAAAGGGTAATAAAGTGAGTGTCTCCTTACATTACATTGTATGGGATACACATAATCTGTGCTAGAGACTCTGGGAGCACTACAATATGGCCGCTCTTGTGACAATGTGATTAGAAGATAAGTGGGGCCTGAAAAAGTGCTGTGACGTTAAACGCAAAATCCTCAAAACCTTTCGTCTTAGTGCTCTGCCAAGTGGTCATTGTGTTTTCTAAGTCCTTATTAAAGGGGAACTTTTTAAGAGCCCCACACAACACAGAAATCCCTAATATTTCGTTATATTTTGCCTTGAGTGGAGCTCCTCTTAACAATGCAGGACGCAGTTTGCTAAATGCAGAGTGCAGAGACCTGTGGCCTGAGGCTTGAATAGAGTGTCAGTAAGGGGTGCGCTCTTGCACTTGCACCCAAGTCTTAAGGGTCTGATGAGTTCTTGGTGGCTGCCTGTTACCCATCCATGAAATCACAGGCAGATTTTAATTAAACCACCCCCCCCCAAACCAATACAAATTAATTTCCTACAACACACAGGATGGAGGCAGTATTTGGCACTGCGTTTATCCTGCCGTGTGTTCTGGGGTATTATACATGGAATTGGCACTGCGTTTATCCTGCCGTGTGTTCTGGGGTATTATACATGGAATTGGCACTGTATTTAGCCTGCCATGTGTTCTGGGGTATTATACATGGAATTGGCACTGTGTTTATCCTGCCATGTGTTCTGGGGTATTATACATGGAATTGGCACTGTGTTTATCCTGCCATGTGTTCTGGGGTATTATACATGGAATTGGCACTGTGTTTATCCTGCCATGTGTTCTGGGGTATTATACATGGAATTGGCACTGTGTTTATCCTGCCATGTGTTCTGGGGTATTATACATGGAATTGGCACTGTGTTTATCCTGCCATGTGTTCTGGGGTATTATACATGGAATTGGCACTGTGTTTATCCTGCCGTGTGTTCTGGGGTATTATACATGGAATTGGCACTGTGTTTATCCTGCCATGTGTTCTGGGGTATTATACATGGAATTGGCACTGTGTTTATCCTGCCATGTGTTCTGGGGTATTATACATGGAATTGGCACTGTGTTTATCCTGCCATGTGTTCTGGGGTATTATACATGGAATTGGCACTGTATTTATCCTGCCATGTGTTCTGGGGTATTATACATGGAACTGGCACTGTATTTATCCTGCCATGTGTTCTGGGGTATTATACATGGAATTGGCACTGTGTTTATCCTGCCATGTGTTCTGGGGTATTATACATGGAATTGGCACTGTGTTTATCCTGCCATGTGTTCTGGGGTATTATACATGGAATTGGCACTGTATTTATCCTGCCGTGTGTTCTGGGTTATTATACATGGAATTGGCACTGTATTTATCCTGCCATGTGTTCTGGGGTATTATACATGGAATTGGCACTGTGTTTACCTGCCATGTGTTCTGGGGTATTATACATGGAATTGGCACTGTATTTATCCTGCCGTGTGTTCTGGGGTAAATGTACATGGAATTGGCACTGTATTTATCCTGCCGTGTGTTCTGGGGTAAATGTACATGGAATTGGCACTGTATTTATCCTGCCATGTGTTCTGGGGTAAATGTACATGGAATTGGCACTGTATTTATCCTGCCATGTGTTCTGGGGTATTATACATGGAATTGGCACTGTATTTATCCTGCCGTGTGTTCTGGGGTATTATACATGGAATTGGCACTGTATTTATCCTGCCATGTGTTCTGGGGTATTATACATGGAATTGGCACTGTGTTTACCTGCCATGCGTTCTGGGGTATTATACATGGAATTGGCACTGTATTTATCCTGCCATGTGTTCTGGGGTATTATACATGGAATTGGCACTGTATTTATCCTGCTGTGTGTTCTGGGGTATTATACATGGAATTGGCACTGTATTTATCCTGCCATGTGTTCTGGGGTATTATACATGGAATTGGCACTGTATTTATTATACATGGAATTGGCACTGTATTTATCCTGCTGTGTGTTCTGGGGTATTATACATGGAATTGGCACTGTATTTATCCTGCCATGTGTTCTGGGGTATTGTACATGGAATTGGCACTGTGTTTATCCTGCCGTGTGTTCTGGGGTATTATACATGGAATTGGCACTGTATTTATCCTGCCATGTGTTCTGGGGTATTATACATGGAATTGGCACTGTGTTTATCCTGCCATGTGTTCTGGGGTATTATACATGGAATTGGCACTGTGTTTATCCTGCCATGTGTTCTGGGGTATTATACATAAGATTGGCCTGCTTTCTGGGGAGATAACCAGGTAACTATTAGACACATGAGTGTGCTGTGCCCATTGGGCTAATAGAGCTGTACTGGGCAGTTTATGTCCCTTTTTGATGGCTTTATAGGCATAGGATGGTTTCCATTGTGAGAGCCAATAGGTAAGAGGAAGGGAGCGATGCACCTGCATGTGGCTGGGATAAGGTTAACTGCCTCTCTGACACCTGATCCCCGGCTCGCTGCAAGATGAGGTTACAGGTTTTGTTCTTTCACATCTGACACCAGGAAGGGATCACAAAATTACTGCTGCACACTCGTACAAAGTATCATGACTAAACCGGTATGGGCCGTTTGTACAGAAATGTTACACAAGGTGTCCCGTTAGGCCCCAGCCAAGAGCATTTCCTACTATATCTTGTGGTGGCTGCGTCTGTGCGCCCACACTTGCTCTACACTCCCATACTGATCATGTATGTAACATGTTGTATGACTGTGTTGGACTGGCCTGCCAGGGTACAGGGAAAACTCCCAGTGGGCCGAGGTGATGATAGAAATAAAAAAGAAGGTTATTAAAGAGAGAAGCAATTTGGTTAGTGGTGCTTGGGGGTCCCCGACACCCCAATCTGACACTGTACAGGACGTTCTACCAGGACCATAACTAGGGTTAGGGAGAAGAACCATGTGCCTAGGGCACACCATTGGGGGGGGGGGGGGGGGGGTTGCTAGGACCCTGGGCACAGGCCTCTTCTGCTTTTAACTCTTTCCTTTGCTGACTTCTGAGGATGGCAGAGAGTTGCTGAGTGGGGTGGTGGGTAAGTGGGGGGAGACTTGCCGACTGGGTGTGCAGTGTGGCCAGTGGCAGTGGGTGTTTGACATTAGGTGCCCTTCTGCATTGGCAAGCCTCTGTGCTCTACAACCGAACTATCCTGTACAACTCCTATACTGACCATTCACATCCTGTATAACTCAACTGCTCAACTGATTTTGTATTTAGGGAGGATAAAGACACTGATGCATTCTTATTATCCCAGTCTGTGTATAATACCCCAGATAAGGAACTTCTGGCCAACCTAGCAATTGGACAGTGGTTGTTTGGGCCAAAACTCACACCCCAGATATTAACTGCCACAAAAATATATTTAAAAGAAAAGTAACCCCATTAATCATAAGGATGCCCTACCCCCTCCCTAGAGAAGAGAAATATGGTGGGAGCATATACTGAATAATGGGGAAGGTACGAATAACAAGATGGACGATGCATTATGGGGGGTATACGGAAAAGAAAAAATGATGAGGGTTGAACGTGGTAAAAGGAGAAGGAGGTAGGGAAGAAATCCTGGCATAAGATCGGAATAAGCATCAATGTGAGAACAACAGAAAGGTGAGTGATGGCATGAATGATTCATTTCACCTCAGAATATTAAATATTTACACAGGTTTGGGCTTTGTGTTCTGGTAGCTTGCGTGTGAGAGGGGAGAAATGTCGGCCTTAGCGTTCGCTTTGGGAGAACAAAGGGAGGCCTTTCCTGCAGTAAGGATTGGTGTGAAGGAACGCGCTGAAAGGCTCATTTACAAACAGAGCTGGGGGGGGGGGGGGGGGCTGAGCACAACGTCTTGGCATTTGCTCCCAGTGCCCAAAGGTGCAGAAGCAGCAGAAGAGTTGAAAGGGTTCCGGAGTCAAATTTGACCTGAGAAATTGCAACATATCCAACCATCAGTCAGATAATAGGAAGGTCAACCACGGCCTCTATCAGTGATGAAGAAATAAGTCCACTCTCAGGGGCATCGATTGATAAAAAAAATGTGGTTTGGGCAGATCAGGTGAGGGACATGGGCATGGCCAGGCGCAGGCCCGGATTTACATCTCTGCTCATCAACCCCGCCACCCTCCCCTTCATGCAATGCGCATGTGCAAACTTTGATTCTTTGGGTATGGAGCACTGAAGATAGGGGTGCGGAGGACAGCACTTCCCCAGGGCTTTGGACCCAAAGTAGTTGCAGCTGGGCCAGGCCAGGTGGGTGTATAGGGACTGGTAATTTCTCAAGGTTGCCACCTTTAGCCTTACTTATCACAATATACTGCTAATAAAATCCTTTTATCTGGGCCTGCAAATCAACTGAGCAACCCCAATAGCAACACCCAACTGAGGCAGAATATACCTAAATAATCGGGGTGATTTACAGCAATTGAATGAGCAAGTAAATTACTGGGAACTGTACATTCCTGCCCCCCCCCCCCCTGGAACCACAGGGTTTGCTTCCTCTGTAGTAACGCCCCCAGGCAGCATCATGGTCCCTACAAGGCCTGTATCAGTACATGCAGAAAACTTGCCTCTAATGCAGTGATCCCCAACCAGTGGCTCGTGAGCAACATGTTTCTCACCAACCCCTTGGGTGTTGCTCCCAGTGCCTCCAAACCAGGGAGTTATTTTTGAATTCCTGACTTGGGGGCAAGTTTTGGTTGAATAAAAACAAGATTTACTACCAAATAAAGCCCCCTGTAAGCTGATAGTGTGCATAGAGGCTGCCTAATAGCCAATCTTAGCCCTTATTTGGCTCCTCCATGAACTTTTATGGTGCTTGTGTTGCTCCCCTAGTCTTTTTACATTTGACTGTGGCTCCAAGTAAGAAAGGTTGGGGATCCCTGCTCTAATGAATCGGGTGCAGACGTCATTTTCAAACATCATCTGAACACAGAAGATTTCCAGCGTGATAGCTTTCCATTCACGTCAAAGCAAAGAAAGTTATCGTTGATATAAGATAAATATGGATTTATGATGGACTAGCCAGTGGCCACCATGCCAAGCATTCCAGAAGAAGACTTTGGTGTTTCCATTCCAGGAGACTTTGGTATTCCACTTCTGGAAGAATTCTGCATGAAGAATACTTCACAGGGGATTCCCTGAGAAAAGGACTACCAGCACTGTGAGCCCCATCTTCATATTTTTACAAAAAGATTTGGGGAACCCAACCACCATTTAGTCCAGTGTCCCAATCTTTACATAAAAATATGTCTTTTGGGTAGGTTTTTTGCTAGAATATTCCAAATCACTAAAGATTGAGATAACACAGATATCATTGCACTGAGGCAACCCCAGGGGTCTTAAATGCCTTATTACCCAGAGACTTTAATTAATCCTGGGTCATTAAGGTCATAGCATTACTTTTTCTCCCCACTGGTGCCTCACCACCTACACATAAATACCATAACCTCCCCCATGCCGTGTAATTACACCACGAGTAACTGAGACCCTGCTGGAAATAATTAGCTGTCATCCGCTGAGAGAAGAGATGATCACACAAGACTCTAGGATTACACTGGGAACTTCACACTATGCAATATGACGGAGCCTCCTCGCCACTTGAATAATCAGCTTAAACTGGAGGTGCTCCTCAGAGTGTGGGAGAGTCAGCTGAGTGACGGGGCCAATGATGCTGTTCCAATGGGGACGAACATCCCAGGAGGAATCCTAATAACCTTTTGGGGTTTCCAGCTTTTCTCCAAATTCCCCAGAGTGGAAGGATTTAGGAAATTTACCATGAGCTCAGGTGAACCATTAATCGGTACAGGCCAATTTATATACAGCACACTCCTGATGGGACAAGGACAACCCAGAACCTTTATAACGAGCCAGAGAGCTGAGAGCACCAGCTTTTTTCTGCATAATAGCAGGAAATCTGGGAAAGATCACCTGCTTCTATAGTTCTACTGCACTCTCATAGTAATTAATGGGATGGGAATGACTCTAATCACCCTAATGAATGTTTCATTGGTTGTTTCAGTTGCCTGTACTCTGTAATCTGCATCTCTCACACTATATTCTTATTCTGTATATGATCTCACAGATCACAGAACAAGTGTCAGCCATGTCTAACACTCTTGATCGTCTCGTCCCCCCACAAGTTGACAAACAAGGGGTTATGTTACACCCGCTTATCAACATGGAGAGGGATAAATCCCCTACTACCCCAGCAGGCCCGGACTGGCAATCTGTGGGTTTTGGCAAATGCCAGAGGGGCTGCTGTAAGATGCCATAGACAGTCACTATTTATTGGGCTGGTGGGGGGCTGTTTGGGTGTCTGTGTACTTGTAATGCCAGGGCCTAAATATACATTGCAATCCCTGTTTCTCATTGGCTGGTTGGAAGAATCAATAGAAAAGTTCTTTAACACATGGTCCACCTACATACTAAACTTCCCTCCGTATACAGGATACCTATCCCATGCACCCATTTTGCTACACACTATGGGGTATGATATAGAGAGCATTCCTGGTAACAACCATCATAATTCACCAGGGCAGAGCCTAGCCACAATGCTGGCACCATTTATGCTGTTATAAATTAAAGCAATATGAATTTTCTATGAATTATGTTTGTGTAAAGAAAATTATGTTTCAACAAAAATGATTAGGATTCTTGAAAAAAATGCCTTCCAATAGTGTGTGCTACCCTTTATAGAATGTACGTGGCCCTCAATGGCCCTCTTTATCTTTGAGATTGACCACCCATAGGAACTACAACTCTGAGAAGCAATAGTGTGCCATTTTATAGAATAACACCATTAGGGTTCACACTGTGGGGTGTAAAGCACACATTTTACCCTGGTCCCTGTACTGCAAGTGTCTATTTTTCTGCCTCCCCATATTAGATAAACAGTACCAGCAATGGCCAACATACAGGGAAAAGTGGGAATTGTGACATAAGTCATGTGATGCTCATGACCAAAATGCTTCCTTGGCTTTAGTGATCTTGAACAGAAATTGCCCTGGGTAAACTCCAAATGCTACATTATCATTGTAAATAATTCATAACTACTGTATTTAATTTTAAAATGTTTATACTTGAAAGAAAAATTCTGGATTTGGGTTACATGTGACCCTTTCTCCGACTAGTGCTACTTTTGTAGTACAGGTCCAGCAATCTGCCCCCTAATGATTTTCCATTGTGGCTGATATGTTGGGTAAAAAGAAGGCCCTTCCCAACCTAAGAAGTCCAAATGCTGCTTTTTTTCTAAAATAAATTCTGCTAGTTTAGGACTATAACTATAAATACTTGGCTCTCATATATAATTATGATTTCTGTTAAGACCTATCGTACCCAAGCATAACAAGCTGTAGGTGCAAAGCTTGAATTTGGGTCAAGCAACCCATAGTAGTTTTTTTATTAAACAGCTGCCTCCTGATTGGTTGCTGTGATAATTATCAATAGGAAGCTTCAGTCTAGGCCACCAAAGGCCACGGGCTAGGGTTGCCACCTTCCTAACTCTCCTCCTTCCCTATTAATAATATTGACATCAATTGTCATATCCTGAACACGTGGCAACCCGCCCTGAGCCCCCAGGGGGTATCAAGGGTGCCCATTATTGTGTCTCCTTCTGTTGCTAATGGGGGATAAAAAATAAAACCACGCTATGCAGTTGTGAATGATAACAGGTGTATTAACGATTTAGAAAAAAAATCCATATTGCCACAAATAATAAGAACAAATTGAACATCAAATTGGAAACTTGTATTCCCCGTATCATAACCACTCACATTAAGGCAACGTGTGCACACAGGTTACCAGTCCTAATATTCATAACACAACAATGGCTGCCAAAAGTCTCTGTTGATTTCATACACAGCCCAGGTGCCCTATAATGAAGGCCTGTTGATCCGGAGCAGGGATTCCCTTTGTCTTTTAAATCAAAGCACCCAGCATCCTGCAAGTGAAGGCACTGCGGCACATTTATCATCAGAAAATGATTCCCCAGACTCCTAGGTATTGGAAAATATCTGTAAAAAATATCTATATATTCTGCCAGTTACGTTAAATTCTCTTTCAATAGACTTCTCTCAGCAGTTTCTCAAGACCTCACTCTAACATTGCAGAGACCAGTTTCCAATCAAGTCCAAGGCCCAGAACAGGAAGGGGTTCGGATATTCCAAGAATGTATGTGGCAGAGCAGCTCTAAAGATGTCATATGGCTAAGGGCTCTCTGCACAGAGAAATGGATGGCAACAAAGTCCACAAGGTTGATTGGATCCATACATCAATGAAATACAAGTCCCATCCGGAGCAACAATCTCTCTCTTCCTTATGCAGTTTGGAGGTTGGCAGCTCTTCAAACAAGAGTTCAGAGAGATTTGATGATGGATTCTCTCCCCTTTCAGTACGAGTTCCTCCACTTCTAACAAAGCTGTAAATAAGTCTGAGGTCATAACAAGGTCTCCACCCGTTCCCAAGGCGGACACTCATAAAGCACGTCTTCCACAAAGCCAGTTTCGTTGTACCATTGCTCCACCACGGGTTCTTCCTTGACCTGTTCCCAGGTCTGCTGCCCCTCAGTAGAAAGGTACCAGTGGTTGTCCTGCATGGGAGGATCCTGCAGATTCATGTCCATCCCTGAGGTGCCCGTGAGGGTGCTATTAAGATTAGAAGCCGCTAGGTCTCCTTCCCAGCACATGGATATTAAGGCTGTTTGTAAATCCAGATCATCAAAGTTACTCCCTTGCAGGGGGTCTTCAGGAGTGAACAGGGCGTCCCCTTGCCGTTCTGGAGCTCTAAGCGCCGGCAATACAGGATTGGGCTTCTCATACCGGCGAGACTGCCTGTGGCCACCAGATATGTGCTGCATGTGATGGCTGCTGGGTCTTGAAACTGGCAGATAGGGATGGTGGGCTATGGCCTTGTTGCAGCGTGGTGGGTCAAGGTGTGAGGCAGGCATTCTTCTCCTCTTCAGCACCCCATTGACAAACATGTCAGCATAGCGAGGATCCATCTGCCAGAATCCGCCTTTACCCGGCTCGTCTTTGCCTCTCGGCACTTTCATGAAGCACTTATTCAGAGAGAGGTTGTGGCGGATCGAGTTCTGAAACACAAATCAGAATGTGAGAAACAAGTCTATATATTCATACCAAGCCCTCACTAAAAGGATATAGGACTGCTCAGTCCCACAGCTCCAGCCACCTACATTGCCCACCTTATTGTCCTTCAAAGATCTGGTAGATTGAGGTCCCAGTAAACATCCTGTCCTTGCCAAAACAAGGCTACATTTACTGATTTTTTTTTTTGTATTTATCAGATGCAGAAGACCCAGAACCTGCCTTTATGATTCCTATTTAAGATAAAGGTGCAGTCATTTTATATTCCTGCACTTCATGAATTAAGACTATAAGCCTGTGTAATCAAGGGGTGATTGAACTCATGGCAGGATAAATGCTGCATCTATTCCTTGTATAATGTCCCTAGAACATATAGTGGAGTAAATGCAATGCCAGTTCCACAGTGCAGGACAGGGTTGGACTGGGCGGGTGGAATAACAGGAAAAACCTGGTGGGCCCCAGCCCTTGTGGTCCCTGCTCAGACCTGGTGGAAGATGGCAGCGAATGGAAAAGTTCATGACTGGGGTGGGGGACCCCTGAGGTGGCAGCCCCGGTGGGCCCTGGACATCCCAGTCTGACACTGGTGACGGATAAATACAGTGCCAGTTTTTTTAGTAATAGCTTTCAGAACCCACAGCAGGATAAATACAGTGCCAGCTCCATGTATATGTGTTGTAAGAATTCCATTGGTGTTGGTTTGGGAGACTTAGGTGGTTATGTAACAGAAGGCAAGTTTGCCCAGGAGCATTAACCCTTAGCTACCAATCAGCAGGTAGAATTTACTGGTCATCTGTTTTATAGCACAAACCTTATTGGTTACACCCAAGTAATCTTACTGGTCACCTACTGACAATCATGCCTCATTCATACATCCCCTCCTCTTTTTCTGAGGAAGTCACATGTACATTTTTGTGCATATTGGGACTATTATTTAGTGTATGTACCCAAGTCCCTTCCAATTACAAAGCATTAATACCTCCTAATAACCCCTTTATGCCCTTTTCTTTCAACCCCCCCCAGCTCAGGTGTCTCTCTTTCCAGCAGAAATTCCCTATTGTGCAGCTGTCTATGGGACCAGTCAGCATATGCTTGACCATAGACAGACACCTGGCTGGAGCTTGCACAAAGAGAATTCTTGCCATGAATAATGCATGTGGCACAGACAGGAGAGCTGTTATCAGCAGGCAGATAGAAAGTATGTCATCTGCTGCCCACCAGATACCCCCCCCAAAAAACTCTATACAGAGATAAAAAGTATCATTCACATCTTATAACAACAAACAAGACCCAGACTGGCAATCTGTGGGTTCTGGCAAATGCCAGAGAAGCTTCTGTAAGATGCCATAGACAGTTACTATTTAGTGGGCTGTTTGGGCCTCTGTGTACTTGGAATAACAGGGCCTATATTGAATCCCAGTCTGGACCTGGTGAAGACCTATTCCTAGTAAACTGTGGCCCCTGGAAACGTTCCCTTGTCCACATAAGACACTGGCCCACCACTGTCTTCATTCATTTCAACCACTGCCAACTAGTACTATACAACTCTCTATATATATAGGATGTCTCCCAAAAATATATAAACACTCTAAATAAATGACCTGTATAGAAATAGGAGCCCACCAGTCTTTTATGTACAGAGAAGAAGTCATTCCACTGTTATAAGTATTTAGTTTCATCTCACTGAGCTTGGCTAAACTAAGCATTCTGATTGGAAGTTGAATTTACCCCTTCTGATGATTCTGTCTCACCTGCCAGCTTGGGTCAGCATGCCGATAATAGCAGAAGTTCTGTGTGATCCAGCTGTAAATGGCGGATAGGGTGAGTTTACGCTGCTGGCTGGCTTCCATGGCCATGCAGATGAGGGTGGCATAGGAATATGGTGGCTTGATATTAGCATTGGTTCTATAATCCACCTCCTGTACAGGGCTGGGTGATGGAGTTGGCAGGGAGGCCCAGGCAGTGGGCACTGCGACTGATCTCTGTTTTCCAGTGCGAGGAGCCTGGCAAGAAGCAGTATCACCCGCTGGTGGGCTGCAAGGTCCCTGAGAGGCACGGGGAAGAGGGGGGCGACTGTTGGCGATGGAAGACAAGTCTGTACTCAAGATGGAGAAGTCCTGCAGCCACTGGAGGTTGGTGAGGCTATCATCCTCCCGACTGCAGTCTCGTTCCACAGAAAGCGGGAGCCGGTGAGCGGTGGAAAGTACTGGCATGGTTCTGGGGCAGAAGGTACACACTTTCTGGAGGGAGATAGAGAAATGGTTGAAAAACATCTATAAGATGAAAGCTCTATAGATAATGCACAACCAGTGGATTTTATACGTCTCTGGGCCACCCATAGCTCATAACAAGGTATACATGGAAAGGAGTAGCCACTCAATGTGTGTAACCCTAATTGCCATTTAGTCCATGCCTCCCCTATATAATGCTTTAGGCTACCCTAGTGGGATTGACCCCATATCTATCTATCTATCTATCTATCTATCTATCTATCTGTCTGTCTGTCTGTCTGTCTGTCTATCTATCTTTAATCTATCTATCTGTCTATCTATCTATCTATCTATCTATCTATCCATCATAATGATGTTCCCCATACATTACATATAACTGAAGATGAATGATTTTAAGCTAAGAAATATGCCGACTACAGGAAACTGGTGAACCATATCTTCTAATATATTTGCCCATGAATATCCTGTTTAAAAATCTGCCTCCTCTAGGGGTAACTTTGTAAATACCTGCAGGTTGTGGTGGTAATTTGGTAGAATGCAAGTTCTGCTATTTTTTAAATGACCCGAGCACACAAATATTATTCCATATAGATTTGATGTGGGTGATGTACAGGTGTGCACCTGTGAATGGCTCACTTGCCTTGTTTGCCATTTGTTCTCCATTTAGCTGCCTCCTCCCTAATGAGGGTAAATATAAGCACATTATTGCCCCCACTGGGCCCTGAGAAAGGATCGTTACCTCCCCCTAGACCTCACCCTAGAGCCTGTTTGTTGCTCTGCACAGAACAAATAGCGCGTGTTCTGCCTGCTGGCGCGCGTGTCACTAGGTCTCCCAGGGAGTGCCATTCTATCCACCTGCTAACCCTTTCCTGGCCTGGAGCAGTGAACCACAACACCTTGAGTACTGGCACAGGATACTGTGAACATCTGCCTTATCCTTCCTTTTCTACCCTTAAACTGGCTGGCCATGGCTCATTCTACAAACAGAATCTTTCTTCTCTGTATATTTCCATTTATACATTGAGATGGGGACTGCCATATCGCTTGCCTAGCTGAGACATTCCTCTTTAACCCTTCAGTATATTTATCATGATAGGCTAGTTCAAGACACAGAATTACCCACTACACAGCAATGATCTTGGCCCCATTTTCCCTTTAGCAGTGCCAGACTGGCAATCTATGGATAGGGGCTGCTGTAAGGTGCCATAGACAATCACTATTTATTGGGCTGGTGGGGGGCTGCTTGGGATTCTGTTTACTTGAAATGCCAGGGCCTATTTTTAATCCCAGTCCAGATCTGCTCTTCAACTAAAAAAGGGAGGCCCAGATACCAAACCTATGCACTGGCTGTACTGTGGATATAACTTTCCCAATCAATACGGCAGCTTCTACTCAATGTGCAGTGAAGGGAAGTTTTATGTATTTAGAGCCCCCACTACATTAGATAAGATCTAAGCTCAGCCCAATAAACTGTAATTGGGATACAGCCGGAAGCCATCCAAGTTAAAGGGTAACCCTGCATTTGCCTGCACCCAGCACCCTGTTAGCTCATCCTGAATGAATGGTAACCAGGTGACATTAAACAAAGTAGAAACCCAACACTGCCTGGGTTTTTCCTGCAAATCTGCGATCAGAACCCAGTACACTCACTATGAACCCTACACTGGATAATCTGTAGTCACAACACAGCTGCACCCAGTGCTGTGCAGTGTCTGCACCTGACCCGATATTGTAACCCTTGCAATATCCAATACCTTTGCTTGCCTTCATCATCAGAACCCAGAGGGTATTGCCTGGTATTGGACATAAACGCAGCATGTGTAAGCCTGTCCTGATAAAGTGAGCTGTGAAGGTGGCACAGTACTAGCTGAGCCTTATAAACTTCAATCACTTGGCTACACAAGCCTGGTAATCTGATGTCAGTTGAGCCTGTCCCTATAAAATGAAGCCAGGCTGTGGCATGATACACGCATTTAGTACTGAGTGAACTGGTCCTGTTAATAAATTCTGTGATGGTGTTGGATCATGTACTTTCCAGGTATGGACATTGCCTACACTGTAAACACAGCCCTGGTTTGACCTGTCTTTAAATATACCAATGGCAAAGCTAGAAGACACCAGGCCCCTATAAACTTTTGGAAATATCAGCCGGTGCCCCTTATACCTGTCCCTCCCCAACAGCCACAGGGTCTGCTTCCTTTAGGTGCCTGCTGAATACCCACCATATGCTGTGCAGGAGGGAAGGTGACACTGTATGCCTGGGTTTTATGTCACTCAGGAAACCATGTGCTGCAAAATGGACCAGGTGGGAAGAAAAAAAAAGCCTTTTGTATTGTCCAGGTACATCCAGCTGGTCACTCGGAACTCCTGATATCTGTCAGAGCATGCTGGGGGTTGTAGTTTAGCAACAGCACAGCTAGAGACTAAAGATCAATTGTCTTACAGTTCTACCCTGGTAGCTCCTGTGTATCACAGGAACCACCACCAACCAGGGATGTGAGTCTCTTGCTGAACTACAAGTCTCACCATCCTCAGCAGGACATTTCATACTGCAGTGACATATTGTAACACCCTGACTGGCTTTACTCTTTGCTTCTCTGGCATGTAAGGGTTAAGCCTGTGCTTGTAATAAATAAACTGAAATCAATTTTATTTTGCCCATTGTATAATCCTATTACATCCACTATGTGTGATTTTTTTTTTTACCTTTTAAATTAGGTTAGGCCTGACATTTATAGAAATAAAAAGCTTATTTTGCATCTTACCTTTTTCTGTTGAGTTCCGCCCCAATTAAAAGCCAAGACTGATAAGGAGATGTGTTGTGAGCCGTGTCCTGAGATCAATTGACACTGAACCCTGAGCAGATAACTACGCAATGCCACCTTACCTCCCAGGGGGACCTCAGTCCTATAAACAGATCTCTGGCATGTGATTGGCTGGCGGTTGCCTGGTATCCGTTTTCTGCGATGGCCAATAGCGCTCGCAGGAGCTTCAACTGTCTTTAACTTCAATTTAGGGATTGTCAGTCAACTCCTCCCCCTGTTCCGGAACGCAGAATGAGAAGTCATGCTGGCTGGACCTGAGGAATGCTACAGTTAGGGGGAATTCTGTGGGCAGAACCAGGAGGCGGTGCCCGGTGTATAGTTAATAGCTTTCCCAACAAAGGCTTTTCAAACTTTCAATAGAGAGTCACTTGTCACCTGTTCCAGGGACATTTTATTAAGATTTAAGGGTCTCTTTAAAGGTATAAACTCTGGCCAGAGCCCTTTTTCTTCAAATCAAGCTCAGATATGTGAAGTAGTATTTGTTTTACTAATCTTTATTCATTTGTTCCAAATAAGCGTTTGCCCTCAAATCTCATTCTCATTTGGCTGTACTTTTCAGGAAAGTCCAAAAAAACAGTTAATCATTTTGCAATTTACCATTACCTTTTCTACCACACAGGGGCGCTAATTACAAATGTTGGGGTCTGAGTATGGATGACCAAATATCTTAGATATTGCCAGTGGGCTGGCCAAATTCTTTAGGGCAGCGGCAGACTGGGAGTTTAGTCGCCCCGCATCAAATCTTCATTGCCGTGGGTGACTAATCTCCCCGCAGTGCCATCCCACTGGCAAGAATGTAAATCGCTGGTGGGATGGCATACGCGTCGCTACGATTTCCTGAAGTTGCCTTGAGGTGAAGACACACGGAGCTACTTAGTAGCAGCTACTTGTCACGGCTACTAAATGCCAGAAAATACCCTGCCATAGACAATACTGAGAATTGCCTCTGCTAAAACACACGTAGATACAATTATCAGTAAATGATCAGCATTGTCTATTTTAGTAGCCAAGATCACGGCCGGATTTAACTTTGCGGCCCCCCGAGTGCGCCTGCTCAATCACGCGGCGCCCTCTCCCCCTGAGTGCGCATGCACGATCAATGTGCAATCGCACATTTAAACTCCCATACGGAGCAGTGGGGAGAGGTCCCGACTGCTCCGTATGGGAGCCAAATTTAAAAATTCTGTTGCGGCATGCTGCCCCTAAACTTGTGCCGCCCTAGGCCCGGGCCTTTGTGGCCTTTCCACAAATCCGGGCCTGGCCATGACAAGTAGTTGCTACTATTAGCTCTGTGTGTCTTCACCCTTACTGCAAAAAGGGTCTAAAACCAGAACATATTGAAGCCCTCTGTTACATACGTGTGGAATACCAGGATATATAAGACAGCTTTCAATTTCAGTGTAAAAAAATATCCAGGCTTATTTAATAATAGGGGCTCATAGTTACTAAAGGGAAGAGCCATTAATTCTTCAATAGATAGCACTAGGTAAGTGAATGTGGGGTCATGGGACAGTGATATGAAATATGTGATGGGTTGGGTGACTGCACTGATCCAAATTAGAGACTTGTTAGTAGAAGAGCCCGGGCAGTAAACAGAAGGGGTTAAAAGAAAAAAAAAAGAAAAGATATAGATAAATAAAACACACTCTGGTCAAGGATTTTAGGGAGAAGAACTGCTGTTTATTCCATCCTGCAACTAAACAGTAGCATTGGCCTAGCAGAATCAGTGCAGAGCTATAGCCTGGCTAGGTTAGGTGGTCTCCAGTGTAATTCTAACCTCAACTCCTATACAAATATTACATTATCAGAGCAGCCACCCATATTGCTCTACTGCAACTCCCAGAATCCCACCCAAACCCTTCAGCTAAAGGTGGGATCCTGGGAGAATTGTTCAAAAACAACTATCTCTTGCCCCTGTCTATTTTAGGATGAACACCAAGAATGTGCATCATGTCTCTTTATCTCCCAGGCATTCGAAAAATATATCATTTGAATTGTGGGTCCCATTCAGACTGGATGGGGAGTTTTACAATGATACCCAGGACACAGCTTAAATAGTGCCACTACAGGTCAATAATCCAAAGAATAGGGCTCTAGTCTATAAAGCTCTTGGAATCCATATTGGCTCCTGGTGATGTCTCAAGTCTGAGTAACTTTGCAATGCATATTTTGCATTTATTCTGTAAGGAAATGCCTTCTGTTTCCACACCCTGCCTGCCTCTGATTAATATGCAAACAGAATTCTCCAATCAAAAAAGAGAGAAAATCCACAGACCAAAAGGCAAACTATTTGCACTTAAATTGATTGCAAGCAGTACAGTCCTTTAAGATGGGTTTCTAGAGGGGTCCTGGAATTTTCTTGTGATCTGGCAACCTCAAAGTAATTGCAATAACCTAGCCCAACCAACTATAAGCACATGAGAAGGTCAGAGGCTGTTGGGTGCCCTCTGCTGGTTTCATTATAACATGAAACCTAAAAAGGTTTTTAAAAAAAAATGGTGAGAGGGGAGGCTAAAAAATGTCAGTGTCACTTAAAATGTTTCTGAATGATAGGACTTGTTTATGGGGGAAAAAAACACTAATTAAAAGAGCTGGAAAACCTATTAGCCTACCACAATTCCCTAGGTACGACGGTGGCTTTAAGCTTGTCCAATTTAAAAAGAGAGCATAGCTGCAGGAGTAATGTAGATCAAAGAATCTTAACCCCTTCCCTCATATCGGCAGACACACGAGAGAGAGAGAGAGAGAGACAGAGAGAGAGCAAGAGACACACACACAGAGAGTGCGAGAGACACACACAGAGACACACACACCCCTAGGATTTAAGACAAAGAGGCAGCTGCTAGACTTGCACAAAAAGATTAAGATGTTTAAAGAAATACTGACACTTTTTTCTATAAACAACCTATCCCCTGGTCAGCTGCCCAATTTTAAAGGCACTCTAGTCAAGTGCAGCCTACTACAGGCAGACATCTACCTAAGCTCTCCTTACTGGCCAGGCAAGGGATTCTGGGTGGCAGTATAACCTATGAATATGGGAGCGAAAAAGCAATATACTGGGGCTTTCTGCCTAAGAGGCAATCCAGACCCTATTTTCCCTATAGGCCCTGTATTCACAGAATGGACTTTCCAGGTACAATGAAGACACCAGACCTTAGGTGGTGTATATCCTGTTTTCCATCTAACAGATCCTTTAAAATACAGAGTCTGAATGGGTGACAGAGGGCATACAGCATGGCACTGCAAAGCGTCCTTTTTAAAAGGAAACTTGTATAAGGTTTTAACAAACGTGACAGAAGCTATCACCCTTACCCACAATTGGTACCATTCATATAGAATACGAGCAGAGGAGAGAGCACATGGCAACGTAAGGATGTACAAGTTTTTTTTTTTTTTTTTTTAGATTGTTACAAGAACAAGAATGGAATAGATGGTCTGTATGGCAGATGCCTCCTTCATTCAACCTTAACGTCAGTCCTTGGTTATTTTGTGCCCGAGCAAGGTGCAACTCAATATGGCTTCTTCTGGCTGCCTGGCAAATGGTTATGCTTATTCTGTATGGTGCTTCATGGCATAGTGGTGAAAAGAGTCCATAGATTTGCTCCATTTTCACAGACAGGTAAGCTCTGCAATAACTAGTTTCCTGTTGATCGTTTTCCTATGGGACAGAAAGAAAGCAAGTTTGTAATAGCAGAGTACAGTCATTGTATATTATTGAACAGTATATATATATATATATATATATATATATATATATATATATATATATATAAAAGTAAAAATAAAATAGCATTTGTGCTACAAAATCAATCTTTACTAATTTAAGATCCCACACACAGGGAGGATCTATATGACCCAAATCGCCCTGCTTTGTTTGTTTGTTTGTTGTTGTTTGGTTGTACTTCCCCTTTACAATTAAGCTTATCAATAAAATACCTGCAATTCCTATAACTAAAATCACAGGTAGGTACTTAATTAAATCACTTCTTAAGGAATAAATCCATCCTGCAAGCATATAAAATAAAGTGCTTAAAGAAGCAGCGCAGTGTAAAAATATTTTTTATTTTGCGCAGTCAATCAGTAGCAGCCACCAGAGAAATCATTGGGAACAGGAAAGCTCAAGTTTTACTATGACTGAGACTCATGTATTTGCTATTACTATTTTTGATGATCTCTGAATCATGCCTAGATATATTTTCCCTGCAGTTTCCCATTTGACTGGAAGGCTGCTGCTTGCACATCCCTTGCTCCTTATGTTAAATGCAGCTAGCTGGTTGCCTTTGAGGGAAGAGGCCTGAGACTCGGCAGGGAGAGAATCAGCCATTTTATTACCTAGATAAAAGCAAATATCCAGACAATTTTAGCACAAAATATGTTATCATCCAATTGGAACAGACATTTTTAATTGTCTGGACCATATCACAGCTACTGGGTTATCAAGCTTGTTAGACTTTAGAGTAGAAATAAATAGACTGTTCCTACCTCACTGAGGTGTCAGGAGCTAAACATTTTCTTTAATTTGCTTAGGAATCCCTCCTTGTTCTCCCCTGCCTCCTTAGTCTCAGGGCTCTCCTCCCCAGTTGCAGATCTGTGCTGGTTTCTGCCTGATGAGCAAACAGCAATTGACTTTACAGTACCTTGTACCTTACATGCAGGGGGTGCCCAAGGCAACGGATGTCAACTAAGCACTAGGCAAGGATTGTCACTGGATCTAAGTTTGTTAAATTAGATTATGTGCCCCCAGCTCTTCCCACTATACACTCTACATTAGTGTTCGAATAGTTCCTATAGCTGGATTCTTCTGCTACATGGAATGATGGGAATAATTCCATGGAGCAGAAGAATACAGTGTTATCTCCACACATTCCCTCAAAGCCTGACTGATGTGATCACAAAGATAACTGTTGGCATCAAGAGCAACTGTCTTTAGTCTGTCCTGTAATGGGCAAGTTTCCATTATCCTACACCTAACACTTAACTGTACACAGCTATATGGGAGACAGCACAAATATGTGGTAACCAGAAGGCAAAAACCACCCCCTGGCCTGCATTACTCCCTCAGAGAAGATCTAAGTCATGCCTGAGCTGAGGGTACTTGTATAATGTCTACAGACAACATGAAGGAAATAGTCTATGCCAAAATTCCAATCAGCCTGCTATGTAGAGACTCCCCCTCCCAGGTGTGACTTGTCTGAAAGCCCAAGGGCCAAATAAGCGAATAACCCAGTCTGAATCCAAAAACAGTTTTTTGTCATTGTATGGATCCTATAAAACACTGGGGCTTATTTTGTAACACTGGGCAATTTTACCCCAGTGCATTAACCCATATCAACCAATCGCACAACTGCATTAATTTTCTGACTTCCAGTAGAGTGTTTAAAGTTTATTGCAGATTGGTTGCTATGCATTGCTGCACTAAGGGAAAATGACAGTTAGGGAAAAGACACATGAGCAGATAAGTCACCCCATGAAAATTCTCCTCTAGTGGTGGAGAATAATCTCCTCTGAAAGCTTTCCTACTGGCGATAATGTAAATCGCTGGTGGGAAAAAATATGAGACACTTTGGCTTTCTGAAGGCAACTTCGGAAAGCTGAAGCGACACGTTTTTCCACTGGCAGAAAAGCATTCAGAGGAGATTGGTTGCAACCGCTAGAGGATATTTGCGGGGTGGCTAATCTCCTCATGTGTCACTGCCCTTAGTAAGTAAGCCCCACACCTTTCCTGTAGCTGGGGTAACCTGTAAGGATCACTCACCTGTTGTTGTGTTAGTGATGCCATTTACTGTTCCTTCTACATCTGTCTCATCTTCTGCAAAGCTAAGCATTAGCATCCGTTGCCTGTCAGTCAAATGCCTGCACAAAAGGGGAAATTTGCCAATTAGTTAGGCTGCATTTATTTTACCCAGCTTGGCATTCCATAATGTTCTCTCATAAGATCTCTCACCTGGGTACTCTGACCTTGATGTGGATATAGTGATCTCCAAAGCCATAACTGTTCATACGAGGGATACCTTTCCCACTGATCCGAATCCTCTGGTCTGCTTGTGTGCCGGCAGGGACCTGGGAAGAGTAGCAAGAGACCGGTTTTAGGGGTTGAACTACATGACTTTTTTAAAGATTAAATAAATACTAGGTATTGACCACATGCATCATTTTTTAATTTGACCAAAATCCTATATATTGGGGGGGGAATAATATGGTGAAATCTTAAAAAAAATATTGCTTTACCCCCATTAACTATTTTTTGAAAGTCCTTCTATGGTAAAAGGCTAACTTCCCAGTGACCCTGTATTCAAGCTTAAAACAAAGAGTAGCGCAGCAAATATTGCAAAAAATATCCATCTTGAAGATGAAAAGAACTCACTCCCATTTTCTGGCATCATATCTGCCAAACCTCAAGAGTTAATAAACATGCCCTGAAGTGTTGGGATTGGGCCAAAGCCTGGGTTTGGTGCGTTCATAGTTCCTGCTATTCTGACCATGCATAACAAATAATAAGACAGTTATACTTACAGGGACATTGATGGGATCATAAAGTCCTTGTGCACGAGCCGAACCCCCCAGAACAGCTTGAGCAATGGAAATATACAGGTCCGAGTGAATATCTGCCCCATCCCTTCTAAAGATTGGACTTTTCTGCACCTGTAACAGACCAGGGGTTTTAATGCCAGTCCTCCAGTACCTGAGACTGAACAGGATGTAAAAAAAATTTCTAGGACTGAAACCTTTAACTTTTATCACAACACAGAGAGTGCTATTTTAAGACAATTTGCAATTGGTCTTCATTTTTTATTTGTTGTGGTTTTTGAATTATTTAGCTTTTTGTTCAGCAGCTATCTGGTTGCTAGGGTCCAATTTAACCTAGCAACTGGGCAGTGGCTTGAAAAAGAGACAGGTATATGAATAGAGGAGGGCCTAAATGTAAAGATAAGTGATAAAAAGTACAACTGTAGCCTTACAGAGCAATATTAATTTTGGCTGGAAAGAGTCAGAAGAAGGTAAACAATTTCAAAACTATAACAGACAGAAAACGAAGACCAGTTGGAAAGTTGCTAATAAGCCATTCTATAAGTTGAAGGTGAACCACCCCTTTAACATGACCGAAGCCTCCAGCAGAAATAATAAAGTAAATTTTTAGCAGCAAATCTACTTGACAAAAGTAGGCGAATTTACTACTGAAGGAGAAAACATAACATGTCTGATGCAAGACAAGCAGGCTGCTGTGTAACTAAAGCACATTGCCAAGGATAAGCATTACTGCCCTCTGCTGTGCAGGGATGGGTAGTAACACAATACTCCTGTAACTCATTACTTCTTAATTCTCAAATCATATTATAAGAAAACAGTTGTCAAAATCTGTGGACAGCACAGGCAAGTTAGGGAAAGGCAACCCCACTTAGAACTGAAAGCATTTAGGACCCAGGAGAAAGCACCTACCCGAAATGTAATAAAAATCTCTTTCTTTCCCACCGGCATCCGAACTGTCTGCCCGTCTTCCACACCTGTCAGGAATCAAAAATGAGACTCCATTGTACATTCCAAAATGGATCACAATTTATATATCTATTTACCTGCAAGAAACTTACCAGCAGGCACAGGCACTGTAACAGTTTTCTTCTGCTTTGTTTGGCCAGAGCCTCTGCATGACAGGCAAGGGTTGGTCATCGTAGCTCCCTTCCCACCGCAGCGCCGGCATGTTGAGCGCATCACAAAGGGGCCAGTGTTGATAGTTTCCTTGATTAAACAAACAAACGGTCATATCTTGCCTGACCAAAATCAGCGTGACACAGGTGCCTATGTCAATGTCGTTCTTACCATGCCAGTTCCATTGCAGTAATGGCAGTGCTGCAGTTTGGTGCCGGGCTCATTTCCTTTCCCATCACACCTCTGGCACGTGTCCGTAATGTTTACAGAGATCTGCTTATTCACTCCCTTAGCCGCCTGAATGAACGTGAGATCCATGATGTACTGAAAGAGAGAAGTTTTATCGCCTGGTAAAGCAACGCCACTTATCCAAAATATGACCATTGCTTCTTGCTACTCTCTCAGGACTGGATGGGGATGCAAAATAGGCCCTGGCATTTCAAGAACACAAAGACCCAAACAGCCCCCCACCAGCCCAATAAATAGTGACTGTCTATGGCATCTTACAGCAGCCCCTCTGGCATTTGCCAGAACCCACAGATTGCCAGTCTGGGCTTTTACTCTCTTACCTCTTGCGGCTGCTCAAACATGCTACCCAAGTCTCCGAATGGGGAGCCAGAAAACTCCCCAAAGATCTTTCGGAACAGTTCCTCTGGATCAACAGTAGGACCTCCTCTCCAGTATTGTTGTCCTCCTCCCCCTGCTGCCCCAGCAGCAAAGTCTGCAGTTCCATAAGTGTCATACTGCTTGCGTTTAACCTCGTCGCTCAAAACCTAAGCAGGAAAACGGACATCAGATTGCGCCAGCGACAGTTCTTAGGAATGTCATTTAATTCAAAATCTGGATTTTGCCAAGTAGGAGTTTAAATGCACTGTCCCTGGTTGTCAAAGTAAATGATAAACTGAAAGGCCAAGTTTGGGCGCCTTTCCAGCAGCTTAAAAAAAACTCTTTGGCAGAGAATATGCCCCTGTGCCCTTTAGAACTGTTACCTCGTATGCTTCTGCCAGCTGAGAGAACTTTTCTTTGGCTTGCGGATCCTCCTTGTTAGTGTCTGGATGGTACTTTTTGGCCAGCTGGAAAGGAAAACAGCAGCAGTTAAATGCAAAAACTTTGTGACAAGGTAAAAGGAAGAAGAATTCCAAACTGATTATATCAGAAGCAGTTGCCTGACAATGTGGGCGCACTAGTTAGTCAGGTGATGGTCACTATAATGTGTGGCAGAACCTGTGGGTGCACTCATGCAGCAAAGTGACTGCTACTGAAAGAAAACAAGGGGGAAAGTCTGAATGTGTTACCCCCTTCCAGCAGAGCAAAGACAAAACACTTGGGGGTGTATTTATTAACACTGGAGACAAGCATCACAGGTAATGTTGCTCATAGCATCCAATTTGATCTTTGCTTTTGTTTTCCAACTTGTAGATGACCATACTAATCTAATTGCTGATTGGTTGCTATGGGAAACATCACCGGTAATGTTTGTTTCCAATGTTAATAAATACACCCCTTAGAATCTCCCCATTGGCCATTGCCATAAATGATGATGCAACAGACCCCCAGTTACACAAAGTAAAATAAATGAATAAGAACCTTGTCAGCTCTGTAAATAAAATTAAGAAGCCTCAGCAGCAGCATTTAGTCATTTTTAAAGGGGTATGTTACAGAACGGTGTATTAGCATCTTTTTAATTGGTCTTTATTTTTTTTTTGTCTTTCTCTTCTACCTCTCTCTTGCTTCAAATGGAGGGTCTGAAAATTATAGCCATCTCCAGCTACAATTTTGGAATTTTTTTATTTATTGCTTATTATCATATTCTAGCCTCTCATTCACACCACTGCTTGGTTGCTAGGGAAAATTGGACCCTGCTGAACAAAATCCTAAATCATTAAAAAAAAAAAAAAAAAAAAATATATATATATATATATAAAAATGAATCCCAACCCCTTTCCTTCCTATGCTGAGCAAGGGAGATGGATTTTTAAAAGTCTCTGTACTGTATTCAGCAGTGAGATAACTATAGCTCAAACGAAACCAGCACCAGCATATTCTGCAGCACTGTACAACAAAAAGGTACATACATCAAACATACAGATAACATACTAATAACGACTGATACAAGAAGTAGAGAGGGCCCTGTTCAACAGAGCTTACAATCTATAAGATGGTTCCAAACAGCTGCTGTACCATGGTAACAAATAGTCCATTATGCCTTGAAGGTATGAAAAGTGTTCTGCAAGTGAGACCCACCTGGTAATAGGCCTTCTTTATTTCTTTCTGGCTTGCGTTCCTTGGCACCCCCAGTACCTGGTAAAAATCTGTCTTGTTGTATGAGGAAGAGCTGGTATGGAACTGGGACAGCCGCTCACAGGGGCCTGAGAAATAATGGAAAAATCAGTAACAGGTTTTGTATGTGTAATATAAACAGTACAACACACACAGGGAAAAAAATGTATTGAAAAAAATCCAACGTTTCGAACACAAACTGTGCTCTTCTTCAGGGAAGTCCCTGCGTGTGTGGTACTCTTTCTCTATTTTCTTTTATTGACCAGCACCTAGAGTAGTTGGTTTTCTGAAGGGTGTGCTCCTGTTCTTCTATCCTCATAAACGGTCACCTGTCACATGACTAAAACTTGTATATTATAATAAAGTACCCCCTATTGTAAAATATGAAGATATTAGGAGTCACCTCGGAGTTCCATGACCTGTATAAAAGCACTCAGCCTTCGGCCCAGTACCTTTATATGGTCATGGAACGCCTTGGTGACATAATATCTCTATATATTACAATATGGGGTACTTTATTTATTATAATATACACGTTTTAGCGAGTCATGTGGCAGAAATTACATCACTAAGCTCCAATTATTGTAAAATATGAGGATATTAGGAGTCACCCTGGGGTTTCATGACCTGTATAATAGCACTCGGCCTTCGGCTTTGTGCTTTTATATGGTCATGGAACTCCTCTGTGATTTATAATATCCCTATATTTAGCAATATTTTATTCACTATGCTACACTGCTGCAATTCAGAACCAACCATTTCACTCTAGAGAGGGACTTTATCAATGACTGGGGAAAGTGTTCATTCAGGGGGCATGGCTGCACCCTTGAGCTATGTATTTAGGTGGCTCCAATGAATGTATAATATCAATAGTACATACTCTGGTCCCCAACAGTTGTGGTGCTTCTTAAATATGTTTCCCCCTGCTGGAAAGCCACAGGCTTAAGATTTTAGGTCCAAATGATAAACACAATCATTACCCTAAAGACATTTAATCCTGATTGGATATATTGAACAGAAGCAAACACCTCCCCTATGATGTAGGAAAATTGCCCCTGTCTCTATAACAACCATATAAAATCCAGAGCACACATATAGATTGTAAGCTCTACGGGGCAGGGACCTCCATCCTCTTGTGTCTTTGACTCTTAACTTATTGCAACTGTAACTTGTATTTATTTGTGCTTATTGTAATATGTTGTAATTATCTATTTTAATACCCCGTTTATATTAATGTATTCTACTGTACAACACTGCGTACATAAGTAGCGCTTTATAAATAAAGTTATACATACCTACCTACACATTAGACTGCAGGATTAGGAGCCTATCCCACAGCTCCCCAACTCCCATGTATTGGGTACAACAAGGAGATACAACCTTAACCCTGCCCACTCCATCCCCTTAACCACAAGGGTATAGATAGGGTCAATTTTCTTGCATTTGTACCCTGCAGTTGTCCCTGTTACAGGCTTGTAGGTCACCCAAGATAAGAGAGAGAGATCTGCAACCTGTGGCTCTCCAGCTGTTGCTGAACTTCACCTCCCACACAGATCCCAATCCCAAAGGCACTGAAATCTTCACTCAGTTTTCAGGAGCAGCTCTCGGAGGGGACGCTGGGAGTTGTAGTTGGAATAAAGCTTTAAAGGATTACACTGAAGGCTTCTACACTAACCCTTTTATTCGCTGGGGGAATAGAACCCGTGTCCTTGAAGTTTAGATTTGTTGCACAGCTTAGAGCTCCACGCAAAGGTCAGCCCCAAGCTGCACCACAGACCCCATAGTCCTTTACCTGCTAGGGATCCGCGGCCCGCCCGCAATGCCAGCAGCAAAGCCGCCTCAGCCCTGGGCCACCGATGCACACCGGGAAGGATGTGGCCCCTAGCGCCTGATACTGCGACCGAGAACCAACGCGACGAACAGCGGGCCGCCATCTTCCCAGGACAAGCCGGCACACTGCACATGCCTATTAGAAACACGGGGAGGAAAGTCATCTGGACACCGGAAGTGCGCCATCTTACTCCTCTCAACCCTCCGCTAAATGAATGGCTCTCAGTAGCAGGAAGTGTAGGTGTCTCCATATTGGGACTCTCAGGGGCTGTCAAGTGACGACAATTGTCAACGTCGCCATTTAGATGGAAAGTTTATGAAGCGAAACCTTTCCTACGGAAATTACAATTTGTGTTATTACCTTCAAGTGCTATAAATCCTCTTTCTTGGCAGGGATGATGAAAGAGTGTATTTGGTGTTGCTATATGTTTTGGGGCCTAGCAGCAGTCATTTTGGGCTTTGGGAAGAATACTCTTTTACAGACCTATATCTATTGGATCTGTTTATCTCCACTGATCTCTTTATATCTCTTTAGCCCCCCCCTCAGCACTGCAGGGTCCTAATCTCATAAGCCATTTGGGGACAATGTATGTGTTCATTCTTTACTATAAAACAAAAACTGTAGTACCGTGTTAGCCAGTGTCAAAAATAATAATAGAAAAACAACAAAACACAAATACAAGAGTATTGTCGAAATGATGCCTATATTGGCTAACAATAAAAATACATTGCAAGCTTTCGGAGCTCTAAGGCCCCTTCATTTTGCCTGATGTAGGGGCCTTAGAGCTCCGAAAGTTTGCAATGTATTTTTATTGTTAGCCAATAATTGCAGGGGCAATTAACCGCCAACCCCTTAGAAAAGACATAGCACCCCATTCCCAAATAGGCCGCACGATTTGACACCTAACTCATGGGTCTGCGACAAACGGTGCGGGACAAGTTCCGTGCCGAACTTTTGTACGGAAGAATAATAATAAGCCTGTGAGATAATAGAAGTGATGCTTTGCTTCGCAAGCACCACTAATTACACCCATGTATTTGCTAGTAGTAACCATGCAGTTGTCAGAGAGTTTTAAATAAGCTATTACGCTGGAAGCAATAATCTGATTGGTCACTTCCTTTGTGCATTTAGCGCAGTGATTCTCAACCTTCCTAATGCCGCGACCCTTTAATACAGTTCCTCATGTTGTGGTGACCCCCAACCATAAAATTATTGCTAAGACCATCGGAAATATGTGTTTTCCGATGGTCTTAGGCAACCCCCATCAAAGGGGTCCCCGACCCACAAGCTGAGAACCGCTGATTTAGCACCTATGTTCATAAATCACCATCTTTATCCTAAATGCAAATGTTTGCCCTAAAAAGTGACAAAACACTGCATTTTATTTGCTATATCTTTATATATGGAAGCAGTGTAAATATGCATTTAGCAGTAATGTGTGCACACACCCGTAACCCTAATGTAATAATTATAATTTAATTATTGACTGTTCTCTTACATTCTTGTGGTTGGAAGGCATGTAAGGGCTCTGTGACACATGACTCAGCCTAATTACCTATTAAGTGATTAGAAAATAAACCACATATTAGTCAGTGGCGTGACACCCAGAAGTTGGTTGCATATAAGACAGGGGCTGCATTGCTTTGGTGCACATTGTATGTGTATGTTCATTACTTGGATTATATGAGCCTATTCAATAAACCATGGGGAAGTTATTGGCACCAGGGGAATTCTGCCAACACACTTCGGTTCAGTGCCTTTCTATGAGTACCCATTTTAGAAATAGACATATGATAAATGCCTTATTCCTAAGGTTTATGGTCCCCCTAAATTGATTTTGCAATGGGGCCCAGTAACTTCTATTTACAGCACTGCATATTGTTATTTTCTCTGTAATGTTACCAACCAGCTTGCCACCTGTCCTGAAAACAAAATACCAACAATCCCATCTCTGATTTGTTTTCTATAAAATAGGCAGTGCCTTTTTACCATGCAGGCTGTTCAGATACTGGCCAAGTGGCAAAACTAGCTACAAAGCATGAAACAAAGGTCAAAATATTTGTATATTATGTGAGATGACTGTCCTTGGTACAATGTAACTTTATGTTCAATACCCCATACAGATTCTTCTGTTCCATACCCACAGTGTTTTCATATTGTCCTCTGAACAATTCCTGCCTGTCCTGGTTTGACCCTCAATAGTCTCAGACACTTTGTAGATTAATCTCTAAGGGGGAGAAAAGAAAGAGACTGCATTCCCCAAGGGATATATAGTAGCTAAATGAGTGAGAGATAGCAGTACAGTATCAGTGTTCTGCTGATCAACTCCATTCTCTGTCCTGCAATATATAGTGTTCTGTGATTTCCCTGGGACCGCTACTTTTTAATTACGCTTTTTAATTGGGCATGTTGGCACATCAGCTGTGTTATCCATGACAAACATGTTGGCATGCTGTTTGCCCCTGCAGAAGTTTAGGGGCATTATCATTTTAAAAAATGTAGACTGTGTATAAGCCCTGCTTCAAAATTGGTGCAGTTAATAAATAGTAAAGTCTTTTATGGTAATGTATGATACATGGCACTGTTTGCAGTGAGCCCCCAGTCTATGGGTTGCCAAAATTAATAAGTAGCACAGGCAACAGCCTAAATGCAAAAAGACCATCAATAATTAAGGCAGTAGTGGTAAAATAACAATCAAAAAATGTCCTAATAAATGATTTTTATTGTTATTTTACCACTACTGCCTTAATTATTGATGGTCTTTTGCATTTAGGCTGTTCTGCTTAGGGTTATAATTTATATATTATTATAATAATATATATTTATGCTGCTTCTTTAATGGACCCTGAGAGCAAAGTCTAATTTTCTTCATTATGCCAAAATGATTCCCAATAAGTCGTTTATTAATTAAAGCTAGTTGGCCAATCATTTACACTGATGTTATAACAAACGAGGTATTTTTCATAGTCTGACTGTGCTTGTACAGCCCGGTAGGTGTCGCTGTTCCTACTCAATCACCTAGCGCAGTGACAGGGCTACATTTGTACCACACTGTATTGGCAGTCATCCATAGCCGATCTTGGAGCAATAGAGAGAGGAGCGGGGCAGGGACAGGGAGTGGCAGTGGATGGCCGATGGCATCGCTGGATGCTGTCTCAGGGGCAGGGAGGGACCCGAGGGAGAGCAGAGTGAGAGGAAGAGACAGCTGAGCAGTGAGTGTTTATGGTGTAGCAGGTAACTGGCTCCGGGACTCAGGAACTCTCGCATTCACTGCAGCTCAGCGACTGACTGACTGCGTCACAAACTACTTATTCGTCATGAATCGATTCAAAACATCGAAATTCAAGAACTGCATCCCCAAGATTCCCAAGAAGGAGGTGAGTGCTGGAGACATGCCTTGCTTTGTGCAGAACTACAACTCCCAGCATCCTCCTGACAGTAGCTGGAGGCTCCCTGGGGATCCATGCCTGCACATGGCTGGGGCTCAGTGTGTACATGAACTTGACATAGTTCTAATAATATATGTTTGTGCTGAGTAGCTTGGGATGGAGAGGGGTGTGCATGTGTAGGGGGCATAAGCTCTTTTGGGCAGGGCTCGCTTGTATCGGTTATTGATTGCTTTATATGTTACTCTGTATTATTATTATTAACACTTATTTATAAAGTGCCAACATATTCCGCAGCGCTGTACAATATGTGGGTTACATACATTGGACATACAGAGTAACATATAAAGCAATCAATAACCGATACAAGAGGTGAAGAGAGCCCTGCCCAAAAGAGCTTACAATCTATAAGGAGAAAGGGTGTGTGTGTCCAATGTATGAAACCCACTTATTGTACAGCGCTGCGGAATATGTTGGCGCTTTATAACTTAATGTTAATTATAATAATAATTATAATTATGTCACAAGCCCAGGTTGGTAAGGATGGCAGGACTCCCCTGTACCACTTCATTGGCAGGCCCCCCCTGTAAAACACTGGGGCAATTGGCATCTAAAGGATTGCAGTCCCCCCCCCTTTCCTCCCAAACCCAGGCATCTGCTCCACAGAAACATGCATTCTCTAGGGCTGCATTAAATGTCACTCCGCATTCTTTGGTTTATGTGCCGTGCTGAAGGCGGAAGTGCCAGCGCTTTCAGGTGGCCCCACAGTACCTGTGAGTGAAGAGCAGCAGATGGGCTAGCAGGGGTTAATTACGTGGCCGACTCTGCCGGGGTTATTTCAGGCCATTGGAGAGAAGGTGTTTGCAGTAGGTACCCAGCATCAAAGGGACCCCTCGGGGGAAAGAAAGTTGAAATCAAAGTACAGGTATGGGATCCGTTAACTCGAAACCCATTATCCAGAAAGCTCTGAATTACGGAAAGGCCATCTCCCATAGACTCCATTATAATCAAATAATTGGATTTTTTAAAAATGATTCCCTTTTTCTCTGTAATAATACAGCAGTACCTAATACTTGGTCCCAGCTAAGATATAATTAATCTTTATAGGAGGCAAAACAAGCCTGTTGGGTTTATTTAATGTTTAAATTATTTTTAGCAGACTTAAGGTATAGCGATCCAATTTATGGAAAGACCCCCATCTGGAAAACCCCTGGTCCCAAGCATTCTCCATAACAGGTCTCGTACCTGTACAAGGTATATATTTATATTTGTTGCGACAAGGGGGGCTGCTGGGAGTTGTAGTTTCTTCTCTCAGACCTGCCCTCTCCCAGACGTCTGATCAGATCAAGCAAATCGTATTTTCCCTGTACAAGCATTAAAAAGGGTCCCTATGAGAGACGCGCTCCCTGAAAGCTCCCTTGTTCTGTTCAGGCCCAAGCAGGCATTTAACCCCCTCAGTGCCAGACACGTGCTGTCAGTTTGCTTTGCACTGACACCGATCAACAGGCACTCGAGCAGCCGACGGAGCATCAAGTTTCCGCTGTTTTGTTTGCTCGAAGATTTCACAAGATTTGCATTTCCTCTTCTCTTTCCTATTCTAGTACCTAGGTCTCCTGCCTCATTAGGCAAGCTCTGAGGGGGACCTTTTGATTGGCTCAGGACAATTTAAAGGGGAACTTCATCCAAAAGGAGTTTTTTTGCCTAAAAAAAATGTGATTCTAAGTGACTTGCCAATATACGTTCATTGCACATTTTTAGATTCAGAGTTCTCTGTAAATGTAATTGCTATTGAAAGCAGCATCTGGCTGTTTAACTTCTGTGCACTCCTTGTTCTGGGCAGAAGTCTGATTAACAGACACAACAAGAACTGACTTCTGCTACATTGTTTCAAGAGTCAGAACCATAAAACAGAAATGGATAAACAGCAATTACATTTATTGACTCAGCAAACTCTTCCCGGTTTTTCTTGTCAGCCCATATGACAGGAAGCCCTTGAGTTTGCCGTACAGCTGAAAGCAAGGAGCATTGTTTTGGTTGGTGATTTTCGCCAGAATTCTAGGAACAGCAAGTTAAGTGGCCCGACATGGCAGCCACTAACCCTACTGCTCTGCTGTGCATTTTCAGTTCACCTACAGGGGTTTAGTGCTGTTATGTGGCATCTGTTTGGTGCAAGGGCCTTATGATTAAACAATGGGTTCACTTGTCCTTTAATACATTCATTACTGGCTGCCTGACAGCTGTTTTAAATTACAAACCCCAGCATACACCCACGTGGGAAGGATGGGGGGGGGGGGGGGTTAAAGTAAGAAAAGAAGCAAAGCTTGGTCTAGTAACCTGCAGCAACCAATCAGCAGGTAACATTTACTGCTCAAACAAGCATCTGACTGGTTGGAAATGGTTACTAGACCTTGCAAGCTTTGCAACGTTTATTACATTATCCTTAAAGCTGTAGCCCCCCTAGTCACCTAGTAATACACTAACTAGTTACACTATCACAGGAAGCCTGTTGTACAGTGTTAATAAGCCTTTACTTGTGAGGTTCACTTGAAACTGTGGTGAGGCCAGATGGCAGCTCCTACACCCAAGTGTTCATATCCCCATGGGTGGAGAAGAGACACCTTGGTGCTGCCTGGCATTTGGTCGGGGCCTGTGTACCTTATAGCATGGATACAGGTATATTGTAACAGTCCAAAGACAGTATAGAAGCATTCCCCCTACATCTCTCTCTTCAAGCTGCCTTTAGACTGCCCCCACTCTCACTTTAACCTGTCCTGCCCTTTAGTTTGGGAACCTTTCCTTCAATCAGACATTTGCTTTTATTGCTCTTACTGCATTGTTCTTTGAAAAGCTGATTACTGATTGGTTACTCTGGGGTCATTTCACCTCAGGCATCAATATTTTCCTGTATAAAGGAACGGTCTTGAAAGTAAAGGGTAAGCAGCACATAAATAGTAGGCATTGTAAAGCATTGGTAGCATATCACACTGGGCAGTTTGTCCATGGCAGTGCTGTGATTATCGCTGAGTGCGCTGTGGAGGTAAGTTTGCCCAAATGATACAGTTGCTGTCTGTTTTTTTATTTACTATTCACAGTGAGGCGTACTTAGCCCATTGGGTTTATCTACAAATGATATCTCTTCTATTACTGTGGTTTCAGGACTGGATTAATGACATCGGATCAGCATCATCTTCGTCCACTGGGAACAACATTAAGTGTGGGCAACGCGTTATTGCTTTTAATACAGACAGCGCAGGTAGGTTACACCAAACCATCACTTACAGATTATACGCAACACAGCAGGTTGCACCAAATCCTCTTGGAGTGGCCACTTTACTATCATTCCCAGGTTGGATGGCAGTGATTGGTGACCAGCAACATGTGCACTGGGCAAGGACCATAGATTGTCCTTTCATGTGCCAGCTTCTGCTGTGATCATTGGCATCAAGCTGGTAATGGAAGTGACAAGGGCAAATACTGTATAGCTTCTGCCAACATCACTGCACAATGCTGCAGCTCGGGAGTAGCAGTGGTGGTGATGGGGGTTAGAGGAGGCAGGGGGCACTGTGTGCTGGAGGTAAAGATTAAAAATCAGTGGGGGGTTTGTTTCCCTTTAAACCTAGGAGGAGTGTGACTCCTTTCTCAAGGATGATTTTATTGGCCACTTTAGACTGGCGGTGTGGGGTTTCCAGCTTTATAACTGTAATAAAATGGATATGATGTGAAAGCTCCACCCCTGAGTCTGCCCAAACATAGAGATGACCTAGTTTTTCCCTTTTTGTTTCTCCCTCAGGGGTGCTGGGTATTACTCCATTGGAGGTCAGAAGCGGAGAGAAGAGGACGGTCTCCAGAATAAGCTGTCACACAGGTATGCTCTCTAAGTACATATGACTGATGTTCTGGCCTGGGCCTCCTTGGGCCCACTAGAGAATCCTACATCCTACACTAGAGAATCCTACATCCTACACTAGAGAATCCTACATCCTACACTAGAGAATCCTACATCCTACACTAGAGAATCCTACATCCAGGGCTCATTCTCTTACCAATTAGATGGGGACAGTGCCAAAATGATATAGAGGTTAGATAGGCTTATAGTGGAATGAAGAAAGGGTTGATGGGAATTTTCCAAGCCTGGGGCCTGTTAGGAGATCCTCTGGTAGTATGGCAGGTTAGAGTGGCCCTTCTAGGCTTTTTCCTTGCACTCTTTCACTCCCAACTCTGCTTTCTCCCTCCCTCGTTTCTCACTCGCATCCCACACAGTTTGCCGTGGGAGTTTGGAGACCACGTGATGACTGATTCCTATTTAGAAACCTCTTTTTTCCCCTCTGCTGTAGCTTGAAAGTATTTCTGCATCTCTATTATATATAATGGTGCAGGAGAAAAGAACACTGAGCAAGCGCTGGCCAAAATTGGGCTGATCTGATCACGTAGGCCGTCTACACAAAACGGTCTATGACTCTACGCATTCCACTGGATAATGGAATTTTCCGCCTGGCCAATCAGCATGTGAATGAACCCTAATAGTTAATTATACAGATGAACTTTTTGGGCTGCTTCACAGAATAGCAATTGTTGTCTGCTGTTGCCTAATATAGACAGTGGCATACTAAGAGATTGCTCTTGGTGGGGTAACTGTAAGGTAGCTCTCATTGGTTGGGTAACTGTAAGGTAGCTCTCATTGGTGGGGTCACTGTAAGGTAGCTCTCATTGGTGGGGCCACTGTAAGGTAGCTCTCATTGGTGGGGTCACTGTAAGGTAGCTCTCATTGGTGGAGCCACTGTAAGGTAGCTCTCATTGGTGGGGTCACTGTAAGGTAGCTCTCATTGGTGGGGCCACTGTAAGGTAGCTCTCATTGGTGGGGCCACTGTAAGGTAGCTCTCATTGGTGAGGTCACTGTAAGGTAGCTCTCATTGGTGGGGTCACTGTAAGGTAGCTCTCATTGGTGGGGTCACTGTAAGGTAGCTCTCATTGGTGGGGTCACTGTAAGGTAGCTCTCATTGGTGGGGCCACTGTAAGGTAGCTCTCATTGGTGGGGCCACTGTAAGGTAGCTCTCATTGGTGGGGTCACTGTAAGGTAGCTCTCATTGGTGGGGTCACTGTAAGGTAGCTCTCATTGGTGGGGTCACTGTAAGGTAGCTCTCATTGGTGGGGTCACTGTAAGGTAGTCCTTGTCCAGACAGAAATTAAGAATGGAACTTTGGGGGGAAAAAAGCAGCAAATAGAAGAAGATGGCCAGAGATGTGGGGGGTGTGGAAAGGTGGGGGGATGTTCAGTGGTTTAAAGGTGCAAAGGGCTTTTAATGGGAAGAATGTGACAGCGCAAGTATCAGAGTACATGGCCACATTCAGGGGCTTCTCCACTGGCAGAGACGGTTCCTGAAGGCACAGGAACAGGATTGTTTATATAAGGAGCGCAAATTGTATTTCTCTTGTTTGTACTGCAGATTTAGTCACAGACTTCGCATTTTCACCCTTTGCTGATGATCTCCTGGTCACTGGATCGTCTGACCAAACAGTGAGTGGCCTAGAAACTTTCCATCTCCTTTACACCTCTGCCTTTTAACAGCGCCACCTGCTGGTCACTTCTCCTACTGTACATCTCCCTTATACTTCTGCCATTTAACTTGTAATAACAGGGCCACCTGCTGGTCACTTCTCTTACTATACATCTCCCTTATACTTCTGCCATTTAACTAACAGTGCCACCTGCTGGTCACTTCTCTTACTATACATCTCCCTTATACTTCTGCCATTTAACTAACAGTGCCACCTGCTGGTCACTTCTCTTACTGTACATCTCCCTTATACTTCTGCCATTTAACCAACAGTGCCACCTGCTGGTCACTTCTCTTACTGTACATCTCCCTTATACTTCTGCCATTTAACTAACAGCGCCACCTGCTGGTCACTTCTCCTACTGTACATCTCCCTTATACTTCTGCCATTTAACTTGTAATAACAGGGCCACTTGCTGGTCACTTCTCTTACTATACATCTCCCTTAGACTTCTGCCATTTAACTAACAGCACCACCTGCTGGTCACTTCTCTTATACTTCTACCTTTTAACTAACAGCGCCACCTGCTGGTCACTTCTCCTACTGTACATCTCCCTTATACGTCTGCCTTTTAACTAACAGTGCCACCTGCTGGTCACTTCTCTTACTGTACTCCCTTATACTTCTGCCATTAACTTGTAATAACAGCGCCACCTGCTGGTCACTTCTTCTGCTGTTGGAAAACTGACCAGCAGGTGGTGCCGTTGTCATGAAATTCATTATAGTGCTTTGAAACCAAAAATACAGACTCATTCATATTAATTACAAGTCAGAGCACCCTGATGAATTTAACATAGTTTTTACATTTAAGTTTACATTTTAAAAGGGTGGGTGCACTGGCTGCATGATATGCTCTTAATAAAAAAAATATAATTAGAACACAGTTTTGGTTGAAAAGATCTTTTCTGTGAATGAAATACTGTACAGATCCCCATGATGTGCTGTAGAGCTAGTGTATGAACTCACAGATACAGCAGCTATAAGACAATAAAATATCTTCTTGTAAGCTCCAATCCAATAGACCCCCATACTCCAGCCGTATGCCATGCCTGTTTATACCATAGTTATAGCAGTATGTACGTATACTTGTATCAGGGGGGTCCACCTTTTTTAAAACAGAGGTACAGCAGTTGCGTTTTGCGGATCAAGCAGCCCTGTGTTTATCCTGTGGTCTGTATGGTTAAGCTGTCATATATATTGCAGATAAAGCTGTGGCGAGTGTCAGAGACAGGAGATGCGGGGTCCCTGTCTGGCACACTGGCAGGAGTTGAAGGGCAGGTACGTTCCCTGCAGTTCCACCCATCAGCAGATTCCTTGCTTGTGACCGCTGCTGCAAAGACAGTGCAACTATGGGACTTATCCAGAGAGAGCAAACTGACAGGTGAGAGTTAATGCATGCACAGGGGAGTCTCGTGCCCTCATTGGCCTGAGCCCTCTCACTAGCATTCATCTGTAGGGCAAACTGCATTTCTTATTACTTTTATGGATATAAATGACTTTTAATGCCTAGAAACAGGATTGCAAATCACTGACAAAACCTGGTCTCCATGGTAACAAGGCAAAAGGAAAGAGCTTTTTTAATTAAACAAACAAGCAAAGGATTATTTCCTTTTACGCCTGCAGAGGAGAGGCCCCTACATGACAAGTACCATTTATTTGTGTTAATGTTTAAAACAGATTCCTAAAGGCCTAGTCAAAAGATGTTTCATACAGGAGCAGGAAGGTTTCTATGTTACATGGAGAGGATCAGAATTGTTCATTTGTTCCTCACGTTCTTTTCATTATGTTGTAGCTCTAGAAGCACATGGGGATCAGGTACAAAGCGTTTGCTGGAGCCAAGATGGTGTCCTGTTAGGGACATCCTGCAAGGTAAGAAAGACTAGTGACTTCCCCTCTAGATTCCTACAAGGACCCAGGAGGGTCATGTTACACCAAATCCTAAATAAATAATAAAAATTTCATTGTCAAAGTTGCTGTGTACAGCCTTTTGGCCGACATGTAAAAATTCAATTACTCCCAATGCCCAACAGGCTGGGGTAAAAGAGCAGTGCCACCAAAAGTAGTAAAAGTAGCCCAAGTAAAAGTGCGCTGTGCCATGGGCTTAATTCCTGCAGTCACAGTGATCTTAATGGTAGGAACCAACAGAGCAGTTCAGTCACCAGCAACAATAGGTGTCGCTGGTGGCAGGGTATTTTCTGGCATTTAGTAGTTGTGAAGAAGTAGCTGCTACTAAGTAGCTCCATGTGTGTTCACCCTAAGGCTCCCAGGGGTACAAAGCCTAGGGCACAAAAATGGTTGGGCACCATAGTGTCCAGCCCCCTGGCCAAAGCATCAAGGTTGTTCTGTCTGTCAGCAGGACCCCCCACTTCTGCTGATAACAGTTACTACACTTGATCTTAGCCAAAATGCCAAGAAGTGACACAAATCGTTAGACTTTTAGTATGTTTATACAGTACCTTCAGTAAAAGCGTGGGCTGTCCTTTCCAGAAGATGGCGCTGTTTACGCAAAGTACCCTGTTAGCAAAAAGAGCTGTGTTGGTGTTGTAGTTCAGCTGCATAGTAACAGGTTGGCTATCACTAGTCTTAGAGCACAGCTCTAGATGTTATGCAATTCAGCTCACAGCCATATTTGAAGTTAGTGAAATAATTGGCATTCGTTTCTGCTTTATGTCCACTAGAGGGCACTCTTGTTCTACTTTTTTTAATTACGTTCTAGTCATCATTAGGACTCCAGGTAATTAAAAAAGAAAATTATATCATCCCTTTATTTGGGTAAATTCTGAATTCCCAAATAAAACAAGATTAATAAAACATGATGACTTTACATCTGAAAAAAAACATTTTTAAATGTTGGCGGACACTGGAGGTATTTTCTAGTACTGTGTGGGGATATAAGGCAACCACACCACCATATTACTTATGCTGACACCCAACACAGAATTTCAAGGGAGAAAGAGAGAGCGTTTGCAGTGGAAGCCTTCCTATCACTGATTGCAATAGGACGAGCAGCAGGTAGCCCCTTTATTTGGCGCCAACACATAGGACTCACGTTTCCTTTTGTACCTGGACCTGCTGTGCTTTATTGAGTGGGAGGAACTAATGTAGCCCATGCACCTCCTCCTAAGTGCATATTGAGTAACTAATGTTTAAGGGTTTATCTGCCCATTAATATCTTGATACACTTATACCCCATTGTGTCTGTGGGTTAAATTCTGTCCATATTTTCTGTTGGCAGGATAAAAGGCTGAGAATCTTTGACGCACGCAGCGGTACAGGAGCCATACAGGTAGGGATAAATCTACAGTACGGAGCCCAGCTCTGCCGCATACAGTAACATACACACACAGAAGCACAATTTAGGCCCTCGTGCCGAATTATAACTGGATAAAGTAGATTTCATTGTTTCCTACTGGGCACGCCAATTGGGCTATTAATGGTATTATAATGCCCCCTTCATGGCATTTTCTCCAGCACTGTTTCCTGATGGATGGCAGCGGCAGACAAAGTACCATATGTGCCATAGCCCATAGAACTGGACATGCTGCACACAGAAATGACAAAGGGTCCGTGCTTATGCCGTGTGTTCCCTGCAATGTTGTTAACCATGTATGTGACCCCCCCAGCACCGTAATCAGAAGCAGTACTTCATGTGTGCCCACCTTACCCACCTTACCATTAGTTCATTTGATTCATGGAAGTCAGGATTTAGTGAAACACAGGTTAAACTGGTATCAGTGTGCCATATTTTTATTTATTTATTGCTTATTTTTCTATTCAGGCTCTCCTATTCATTTTTCAGTCTCTCATTCAGACAACTGCTAGCTAGGATAAGAATAGCAAGCACTAATTGCTAGGATAAGAACCCTAGCAACCAGATAGCTGCTACATTTCCAAACTGAAGAGCTAGACAAAAAGCTAAATAATTAAAAAAACAAAACAAAAAACACACACACATAATAAAAAAAAAGACAAAAGAGTATTAGTAAAATTATATTCTGTATACCCAGCTTTAAAATAACAATAGATAATACCCCCCAGTAGTCAACAGCAAGCAGGTATAAATGAACAGCTGTAAACTGTCTTTCTGGCTCGTAAGCGTCATATGTTGCTCCCGGTGTCCCCAAAGCAGGTGCTTGTTTTTGCCAGTCCACATAGAAGCTACTGAATAATAAATCACAGCCCTTATTTGATACCCCCATGAAGCTTTTTTATGCTTGTGTTGCTCCCTAAAAGGTGGTCATAAATATCGAGATTTGCTCTTTTGTTGAGGTTGCCAAACAAGCAGATCTTCTTCTGATATCGGGGCAACTTGATCATTTGGCCCTAGGCGGGCATAAGTGCCATCGGACCGAGAGCCGCATCAATGAGCTGATGTTGGTCCCTGATCCAAGGGAAAATCAAACCTGCCCGATGGAGATCTAGGCAATTTTAGGCCAGACTTTGGTCGGGTAGGCCTGTCAGGGGTGCCCATACACAGGTAGATAAGCTGCCGAATCCGTCTGAAAGACACAAATTCACTGCTGAAATCTGCTCGTGTATGGGCACCGTAACTCTTTTTACATGTGACCGTGACTCAGGTAAAAAAGATTGGGGATCCCTGATATAGAATATTGATGTGCTGTGCCCACTTGTAACCACTAGGTGGAGTCAATTCTCAAGTATTTTATGCCTATTACCTTCCCTGTATTGTTTATTTTCAAACATGGAAGACCTGTTAGGGGCCACCTTGATTAAAATCTGAAGATCAGCAGTTGCCATGCATATTTTAGTCTTCTTACCATGTATTTATATAAAGTTTATAATTAAATTGCCAATCTCAGATACGTATCTGTAGTCTAAGTTTGATATATGCACCCTGGCCTAGGGATGTAGCTTTAGGGGGGCAGCCCCTAGGTCCCTATATGGTAAATGAAAAACACCATAACTGCTGCTGCTAGGACTTGTGAATGCATAAACTCACCCTAGAGGACACCAAAACCTTAATTCACTCCCAATTAGTTAGGCACCTCCAGTGACAATTAGAGAAGAGGAGAAGGGGCCCGGTGTCCAATGTAAAAATTTAGAATTACCAGGAGTTGGCTCAGTTTACCAGGACTGCCTTTACTCAATCTAATTCAGCAAAGTCGAGCCTGCGACCCTCCATCTACAATGCTGTTTACAACTCCCATAATCCTCCAAAGCCTGGGAGCTATAATTCAGCAGCAGCTTAAAGGGCCCCCATTGGTTGTATATTAGTATCATTGTATTGTATTTTAGGGGAACAGTTATTTAGAATAGGTTACTATATATTTAACATAATAAAAGTGAACTTCCCCTTTATGATTGTTCTTTAGTTTCCAAATGATTATGTATTTTGCAACCTGTGTACTTAAGATGTACTAGAAATGCACCAAAACGGAAGCGGCTCCTGGATTCAGCGCTTCCCTAGTGCATATAAATGCCGAGGGGAATAATATATTCTAACTATAAATGTCCTAAAGGATTTAATGGTCTTTCAGCTTTCAGATATGGGAATGGGCTGCGTAGGTGGGCTGCATGCTTCCAATATGATCCCCTGCACAGTGTTATCATCTCCAACTTGCTCTGGTGTACCTCTGCCTCCCACCACTCATTACAGCATTTGCCCTTTATCTCTCAAATATGACACCTGCCCACGCCGGCCTGTTTGTTGCTTTGGCGTTTTTTGGACAATTTTGGCAGGACCTCAGCAAGTCCGTGTGTCAGTTGGCACAGCTTGTGCTGCCACATATTGCAGGATAAGACTCGGCCAGCCTCCTCCCTGAGTGTGTGTGTGTGGGTGCGCTGGCCGCAGAAACCATTTCCAGATGTTACTGGGCGGCCCAGCATCCTTCAGCATTCAGGGCGGACGGCAGAGCGAGAGGGAGGAGAGACATTCTTTCCTTCAGCATCATGAAATTCCTGCTCTCCCCTCATTCCCCCCCCCCCACTACTCTGTCCAAATAAATTAAATTTCCTTCTTTCTTCATGAAGTGGTCTGCAGGTCTGGAGCACGAATGGGAGGGGAGGGTAAGGTCCTTGTAGTGGCATAACAGGGGTTAACGCAGAGAGAACTGCTAGCCCATGGCAGGCAGAGGTTAAAGAGGGCAAATTGCTATTTTCTTGGAATAACCTCACAATTATAACATAAGTATTTAATTGCTGGCCTTCCTCTGCGCTCAGGGAGTGATGGTCTGCAGGCATCTGCCATCAAATTCCTCAGTAGAACACTTGGATGGAGCTTGCTCCTGCAAAGCATTCTGGGTGGGATTCTGAAGGCTGCGGTGTATGTGGATTACTGGTATACGCCCGCATTGACCCAATATAGGACCTCTGTCTCTCTCTGTCTCGCTCTTTCTCAGCCTAGCGGGGAGCAGAGTTCTGTAGGTCACTTACTGGGGTAATACTTATCAAAGGGAGTAAAATATGTTGCCCAAATATATATATATATATATATATTTATGTAGTACAGAGGCTGAGGGAGGAGGGATATAGTACAGCTATGTGGTACAGAGGCTGAGGGATATGGGATATAGTACAGCTATGTAGTACAGAAGCTGAGGGAGGAGGGATATAGTACAGCTATGTAGTACAGAGGCTGAGGGAGGAGGGATGTAGTACAGCTATGTAGTACAGAGGCTGAGGGAGGAGGGATATAGTACAGTTATGTAGTACAGAGGCTGAGGGAGGAGGGTTATAGTACAGCTATGTAGTACAGAGGCTGAGGGAGGAGGGATATAGTACAGCTATGTAGTACAGAGGCCGAGGGAGGAGGGATATAGTACAGCTATGTAGTACAGAGGCCGAGGGAGGAGGGATATAGTACAGCTATGTAGTACAGAGGCTGAGGGAGGAGGGATATAGTACAGCTATGTAGTACAGAAGCTGAGGGAGGAGGGATATAGTACAGCTATGTAGTACAGCTATGTAGTACAGAGGCTGAGGGAGGAGGGATGTAGTACTGCTATGTAGTACAGAGGCTGAGGGAGGAGGGATGTAGTACAGCTATGTAGTACAGAGGCCGAGGGAGGAGGGATATAGTACAGCTATGTAGTACAGAGGCTGAGGGAGGAGGGATATAGTACAGCTATGTAGTACAGAGGCCGAGGGAGGAGGGATATAGTACAGCTATGTAGTACAGAGGCTGAGGGAGGAGGGATATAGTACAGTTATGTAGTACAGAGGCTGAGGGAGGAGGGATGTAGTACAGCTATGTAGTACAGAGGCTGAGGGAGGAGGGATGTAGTACAGCTATGTAGTACAGAGGCTGAGGGAGGAGGGATATAGTACAGTTATGTAGTACAGAGGCTGAGGGAGGAGGGATATAGTACAGCTATGTAGTACAGAGGCTGAGTGAGGAGGGATATAGTACAGTTATGTAGTACAGAGGCTGAGGGAGGAGGGTTATAGTATAGCTATGTAGTACAGAGGCTGAGGGAGGAAGGAAATAGTACAGCTATGTAGTACAGAGGCTGAGGGAGGAGGGATATAGTACAGCTATGTGGTACAGAGGTTGAGGGAGGAGGGATATAGTACAGCTATGTAGTACAGAGGCTGAGGGAGGAGGGATATAGTACAGTTATGTAGTACAGAGGCTGAGGGAGGAGGGATATAGTACAGTTATGTAGTACAGAGGCTGAGGGTGGAGGGATATAGTACAGCTATGTAGTACAGAGGCTGAGGGAGGAGGGATATAGTACAGCTATGTAGTACAGAGGCTGAGGGATGAGGGATATAGTACAGCTATGTAGTACAGAGGCTGAGGGAGGAGGGATATAGTACAGCTATGTAGTACAGAGGCTGAGGGTGGAGGGATATAGTACAGCTATGTAGTACAGAGGCTGAGGGTGGAGGGATATAGTACAGCTATGTAGTACAGAGGCTGAGGGAGGAGGGATATAGTACAGCTATGTAGTACAGAGGCTGAGGGATGAGGGATATAGTACAGCTATGTAGTACAGAGGCTGAGGGAGGAGGGATATAGTACAGCTATGTAGTACAGAGGCTGAGGGAGGAGGGATATAGTACAGCTATGTAGTACAGAGGCTGAGGGAGGAGGGATATAGTACAGCTATGTAGTACAGAGGCTGAGGGAGGAGGGATATAGTACAGCTATGTAGTACAGAGGCCGAGGGAGGAGGGATATAGTACAGCTATGTAGTACAGAGGCTGAGGGAGGAGGGATATAGTACAGTTATGTAGTACAGAGGCTGAGGGAGGAGGGATGTAGTACAGCTATGTAGTACAGAGGCTGAGGGAGGAGGGATGTAGTACAGCTATGTAGTACAGAGGCTGAGGGAGGAGGGATATAGTACAGTTATGTAGTACAGAGGCTGAGGGAGGAGGGATATAGTACAGCTATGTAGTACAGAGGCTGAGTGAGGAGGGATATAGTACAGTTATGTAGTACAGAGGCTGAGGGAGGAGGGTTATAGTATAGCTATGTAGTACAGAGGCTGAGGGAGGAAGGAAATAGTACAGCTATGTAGTACAGAGGCTGAGGGAGGAGGGATATAGTACAGCTATGTGGTACAGAGGTTGAGGGAGGAGGGATATAGTACAGCTATGTAGTACAGAGGCTGAGGGAGGAGGGATATAGTACAGCTATGTAGTACAGAGGCTGAGGGAGGAGGGATATAGTACAGTTATGTAGTACAGAGGCTGAGGGAGGAGGGATATAGTACAGTTATGTAGTACAGAGGCTGAGGGTGGAGGGATATAGTACAGCTATGTAGTACAGAGGCTGAGGGAGGAGGGATATAGTACAGCTATGTAGTACAGAGGCTGAGGGATGAGGGATATAGTACAGCTATGTAGTACAGAGGCTGAGGGAGGAGGGATATAGTACAGCTATGTAGTACAGAGGCTGAGGGTGGAGGGATATAGTACAGCTATGTAGTACAGAGGCTGAGGGTGGAGGGATATAGTACAGCTATGTAGTACAGAGGCTGAGGGAGGAGGGATATAGTACAGCTATGTAGTACAGCTATGTAGTACAGAGGCTGAGGGATGAGGGATATAGTACAGCTATGTAGTACAGAGGCTGAGGGAGGAGGGATATAGTACAGCTATGTAGTACAGAGGCTGAGGGAGGAGGGATATAGTACAGCTATGTAGTACAGAGGCTGAGGGAGGAGGGATATAGTACAGTTATGTAGTACAGAGGCTGAGGGAGGAGGGATATAGTACAGTTATGTAGTACAGAGGCTGAGGGAGGAGGGATATAGTACAGTTATGTAGTACAGAGGCTGAGGGAGGAGGGATATAGTACAGTTATGTAGTACAGAGGCTGAGGGAGGAGGGATATAGTACAGTTATGTAGTACAGAGGCTGAGGGAGGAGGGATATAGTGCTTTTCTGTGGCACAGGCAGAGGTACAAAGCAATAAAGTTCTGCAGTATCAAGGCTGTTGGGGCAGAATGTTCTGCAACTTAATTGTCAGGGGAAGGATTTAATTGCAGCCTAATTCTGCTCCTTGGCACACACACATGTAGCAGCACATGGCTTCCATTAGCCGCTCAAACCAAGCTTCTCATGAGAAAACTACCCCCCCATAAAGTATATAGGCTCTCACCCCTCCCCCAGCCTTCCTATATCCTGTGCTCTATCATTGCTATGTATGTGAATAGGAATATGTACCCTCTAGTATACAGAGAGGGCGCTCCTCCTCTTAATGCACAGACATTAGGGCACCTACCTCTCCCTTCCTTCTAATGTACAGATATCAGGGCACCTACCTCTCCCTTCCTCCTAATGTACAGATATCAGGGCACCTACCTCTCCCTTCCTCCTAATGTACAGATATCAGGGCACCTACCTCTCCCTTCCTCCTAATGTACAGATATCAGGGCACCTACCTCTCCCTTCCTCCTAATCTACAGATATCAGGGCACCTACCTCTCCCCTCCTCCTAATGTACAGATATCAGGGCACCTACCTCTCCCTTCCTTCTAATGTACAGATATCAGGGCATCTACCTCTCCCTTCCTCATAATGTACAGATATCAGGGCACCTACATCTCCCTTCTTTCTAATGTACAGACATTGGGGCACCTACCTCTCCCCTCCTAATGTACAGACATCAGGGCCCCTACCTCTCCCAACACTAATACACAGATACCAGGACACCTACCTCTGCCCTCCTCCTAATACAGATATTAGGGCACTTTCACCCCCCCCCCCCCCCCACACACAGGTATGAAGGCACTTACTTTTCACCTTGTTCTAAAAAAGAGGCACCAGGGCACCTATCACTCCCCACCTTCTAATACACAGATATCAGACACTTAATTCTTCCCTTCTTCTAATATCTGGAACCTACCTCTTCTAATTCACACACATCAGACTTTCTACCTCCTCCCAATACACAAACTCAAATAATTCACAGATAAAAGGCACCTACCTCTCCTAATACACAGCCTTCTCCCTCCTCCTAATACACAGATAAGGGGAACCTACCTCTCCTAATACACAGCCTTCTCCCTCCTCCTAATACTCAGATAAGGGGAACCTACCATTCACCTTCCATCCCACTCTCACTTTCTCACACATTCGGTATGTCGCTCCCTACCACAAGCTGTTGGTGAGCATCCAAAGCTGCCATAACTCAAGTTACACCAGAAATCATTCTTTATGAAGGGGAAGTCCAGCAAATTGTGCTCCCTGGAAAATGAGTCAGATTTTTTTTTTTTTTTTGCATTCCCAAAAGGTTGGAAATGGTTGTGCAACTGCAGCCACGAGCTAGAAACATGACGTCTCCGTCCCTCTGAGGAGACTAAATACAAATCTGCTTATTTTTCTGCGCAGAAAAACAAAAAAACCGTCAACGGCTTTTTCTCAGATAGAGTGATTTAACGCATTTGGCGCACAACCCTCCTCCCTCTGAATGAACCCATTTTCTCATATGTTCATTGATTTTTTTTCCTTCCTTACAGACAGGGATGGATTTAGAGAACTGGTAGGAGCCCAAGGGGCCCAAGACAAATTGCCCTCACTGCCGTACCCTAAATTTGGTGCTGTTCATAAAACCAACTGCATTGTATAAAACCCACTTATTGTACAGCACTGTGGAATATGTTGGAATAATGTTAATAATAATTATGTAATTCTGTAAAAACGCCCGTATATATAATATAAAGTCAAGCTGTGTATAATATATATGATATTTATGGGAAGGGCAAGACATTGGCATCCCTTGGCCCCTCTCTACCTTGAGTGACTTTCAGATGCCAGAAGCACCAGAGGATGCTAGGATCAGTGGAACCCTGTTCTTAAAGGGGTTGTTCACCTTTAAATTAACTTTTTTATGATGTAAAGAGTACTATTCGGAGACAATATATAATATAATAAATTTGAGGTTTTTGAATTATTTAGCTTTTTGTTCAGCAGCTTTCCAGTTTGGAATTTCAGCAGCCGTCGGGTTGCTGGGGTCCACATTTCCCTAGCAACCAAGCAGTGGTGTGAATGTGAGATTGTAAAATGAGTAGGAGAGGCCTGTACAGAAAGATAGGTAATAAAAAGTAACAATAGCCATTAAATTGTAGCCTCACAGAGCAATAGCTTTTTGGCTGCCGGGGTCAGTGATACCCATTTGAAAGCTGGAGAGAATCAGAATAAAAAAAAAAAAAATTAAGACCTATATAAAAATTGCTAAGAATTGCTCATTCTATAACATATATGTAAACTTTAAGGTGAACTACTCTTTTTAATGCCTACTGTAAGTACAGGGCTCCATGGCACCCAGGCAAGCTGGCACCTACTGTGGCTGGCACCTATTGGCAACTTTAATCTAATGCAAGGTGCAGAACACAACCTGCACTGTAGTTTTGGCCTGGCCGACAAGTTGTCACCTTGAATCTGTCTCCCAACCTAGGAACTTACCTGACCCACCATGCCATCATAACTTATAAACCCACACCCACCCTGCCCATATCTGGTTTCACTGGGAAAGGGGGACAAGTGCAAGATTATAAATGAAAGTGGCAAGTGGGCAGGAATGCTGGGAGGTCATTGGGTAAAATTAGGCATGGTACCTGCCTGTGACCTGCAAATAAATGCTTTGGTGGCCAAAATCCACCCAACCCCTGGGTTTTGGAAGGCCTGCACAACCTTACTGCACTAACTAATGCTAGGAGTGTAAAGGTGCCCATACACCTTAAGATCTGCTCACTTGGCGATGTTGCCAAGTGAGTGGATCTTCTCTCGATATTCCCCACCTACAGGTGGGTGATATTGGGAGAATCCAGGCTAATTCGATCAAATTATTACGGCGGGTATAGGCAAAGTCAGTCCAGGGACTGCATCAATGAGCCGATGCGGTCCCCGATCCAACTAGATTTTTTAACCTGCCCGATCGAGATCTGGCCGATTTCAGGCCAGATATCGGTCGGGCAGGCCCGTCAGTAGTGCCCATACACGGCCCGATTAGCTGCCGAATCGGTCTAAGGGACCAATATTGGCAGCTAGAATCGGCCCGTGTATGGGACCTTAAGTTATGCCAGTACTGAAACTTGGCCACTGCTTGCCTTTGTGGCCACTTGATCAATTTGGCCAATCATCGTCTGGTTTGAACATGCCAAAGCAGATCAGCCATAATAGAAAATAGACCAATGATGTGATATGCTTGGGCCATTGATTGGTTGAGAACTGCACAGTCCGCACTGCTAACCAGTGATTTGACTCATTGACTTTGGGGCCAAATCTCTGCAGTCAGGCCACCCACATGTATGGGCAAACTGTGCTGAATCTGACCAGTTGGATACCCTGCACATCGGCCTCATTTCTGGGAAGTTTGTTCTGTGTCAGTGGCTTAATTGTACAATATCTATATCAGACAGGTATTCCAAAACTTGCCCTGTATGTGAGTATCTTGAAATACAAGGTACTACGTGCCTGAATTCCTTATGGGTAACAGTGGTACCAGCTGTGCACTTACTGAAAGAATCCCACAGCTGTGCAATGGCCACCATTGTGTACAGCTCATAAGCCATGTAACTGGGATTGGCATTCTCCGATGCTCTGATATTAGTTCTGTGTGGGGAGAACTGTTTATAAAGGGTGCTTGTGACAGTCACAGCTGTGCCCCAGTCAGCAATTCCCAAAGCTTCATATTTGCTTGCTGGTCCCCCCACTGAGATCTTCAGATTGAGGTCTCTGTTGCCATGGTAAAGTCAACAGTAGGGTCATCTAGTAAAATGAAGAGGGTGCTATGGGGGCTTATGTTGAGAATTTTACAAACAGACAATATTTGGGCTTAAATATCACAGCTATGTTTGTAAAGGGGGAATGGGCAATGTGGACAGAAAGGATGACGCCATAATTCAGTGGTTCTAAGTGATGCTTAGGTCCTACGTGCTGGGAAGGTACAACAACCCTATCATCAACTGAATCCCCTCTGGATAGTTCGTATAGCTTTCTTATACACAATAACTTGCATGATATACAGTGGTGTGAAAAACTGATTTCTTATTCTTTTGCATGTTTTTCACACAAAATGTTTGTGATCATCAAACACATTTAACTATTAGTCAAAGATAACACAAGTAAACACAAAATGCAGTTTTTAAATGAGGGTTTTTATTATTTAGGGAGAAAAAAAATCCAAACCTACATGGCTCTGTGTGAAAAAGTAATTGCCCCCTGAACCTAATAACTGGTTGGGCCACCCTTAGCAGCAATAACTGCAATCAAGAGTTTGCGATAACTTGCAACGAGTCTTTTACAGCGCTCTGGAGGAATTTTGGCCCACTCATCTTTGCAGAATTGTTGTAATTCAGCTTTATTTGAGGGTTTTCTAGCATGAACCGCCTTTTTAAGGTCATGCTACAACATCTCAATAGGATTCAGGTCAGGACTTTGACTAGGCCACTACAATGTTCATTTTGTTTTTCTTCAGCCATTCAGAGGTGCATTTGCTGGTGTGTTTTGGGTCATTGTCCTGCTGCAGCACCCAAGATCGCTTCAGCTTGAGTTGACGAACAGATGGCCGGACATTCTCCTTCAGGATTTTTTGGTAGACAGTAGAATTCATGGTTCCATCTATCAAAGCAAGCCTTCCAGGTCCTGAAGCAGCAAAACAACCCCAGACCATCACACTACCACCACCATATTTTACTGTTGGTATGATGTTCTTTTTCTGAAATGCTGTGTTACTTTTACGCCAGATGTAACGGGACACGCACCTTCCAAAAAGTTCAACTTTTGTCTCGTCGGTCCACAAGGTATTTTCTCAAAAGTCTTGGCAATCATTGAGATGTTTTTTAGCAAAATTGAGACGAGCCATAATGTTCTTTTTGCTTAAAAGTGGTTTGCGCCTTGGAAATCTGCCATGCAGGCCGTTTTTGCCCAGTCTCTTTCTTATGGTGGAGTCGTGAACACTGACCTTAATTGAGGCAAGTGAGGCCTGCAGTTCTTTAGATGTTGTCCTGGGGTCTTTTGTGGCCTCTCGGATGAGTTGTCTCTGCGCTCTTGGGGTAATTTTGGTCGGCCGGCCACTCCTGGGAAGGTTCACCACTGTTCCATGTTTTTGCCATTTGTGGATAATGGCTCTCACTGTGGTTCGCTGGAGTGCCAAAGCTTTAGAAATGGCTTTATAACCTTTACCAGACTGATAGATCTCAATTACTTTTGTTCTCATTTGTTCCTGAATTTCTTTGGATCTTGGCATGATGTGTAGCTTTTGAGGTGCTTTTGGTCTACTTCTCTGTGTCAGGTAGCTCCTATTTAAGTGCTTTCTTGATTGAAACAGGTGTGGCAGTAATCAGGCCTGGGGGTGACTACAGAAATTGATATTGAAATTGAAAATTGAAATTGATAAACCACAGTTAAGTTATTTTTTAACAAGGGGGGCAATCACTTTTTCACACAGGGCCATGTAGATTTGGAGTTTTTTTTCTCCCTTAATAACGTAAACCTTCATTTAAAAACTGCATTTTGTGTTCAATTATGTTATCTTTGACTAATAGTTAATGGTTTTTGATGAGCAGAAACATTTAAGTGTGACAAACATGCAAAAGAATAAGAAATCAGGAAGGGGGCAAATAGTTTTTCACACCACTGTATACTTATAAACAGTGCTTATTGATGGCAGCAGTTATATCAGGTGCTTAGTGGTATCACTTATGTCACATGACTCTTTAAAGCTTGTGTGCTAAATGGTATAGTCACCATCTGGGCAGGGATATGGGACACACAGGACTGCAACGAGGAGCTTGCACTACCACCAAAGGGAGGAGCTTGGACTTGTCATTGATATGGCCAGGCTGGTGTAGTGACTCTATGACTACTTTTGGCAACCTTGTGAGTGCTATTAGCCTAAAGGTGGCCATATACACTCGCCAAATAAGTGGATCTTCTCCAGATATGCCCACCTAAGGTAGAGGCAGTATTAGGCTAATTCGATTGTTTGGCCATAGGGCCCAATTTTAGGCCAGATATCGGTCGGGTGGGCCAGTTGGGGGCAGAAAAGCTGCCGAATCGGTCTAAAGGACCAGAATCAGCAGCTGAAATCTGCAGTGTCTCAGCAATGTTTTTTTTTCCCTCAACAATGTCTCCAAGACAAACCATTAGGGTGAGGTCAGATGAAGCGTATATCCGCTTCTCTCAGTTCTTCGCTTTTCTGCCAGGCTGAGAGAAGCGGATCCGCCTCTGTACGCTCTGTGTGACTGCCTTATAGACTATGGCTACGGCCGAGTGTGGGCACACAGAGCGAAGCAGATCGGAGGTCGGCCTGGAAAACGGAAAAGCTCCCCTCTGTGCTGGGAGAAGCAGATATATGCTTTGTCCGACCTCACCCTAACAATATGCAGAAGAATTGGGCTCTTTCTCCCAACTTCTCGCTTTCATTATGCTGTCATGTGACCATATACTCATTTTATAAACTTATATATTTACATTTTTGTGAGAGGAAGGATCCAGCTTATGCAACTTTATGTTTTTTTTTTCTTAGGCTAATGTCACACCAGGCGTAGGGCGTATATTTTCGGCAAGCGAAAAAACGCTTGCCGAAAATACCGCCATACGCCTTCTACCTGTGCCTGCACCCGAATGAATAAGCTACACTTGGGTGCAGGCACATGTAGCCGATATCCACATAAAAATGTGAGAGAATGCAAAGTCTTGTGTTTTTATGCGTTTTTCGGCTACATGTGCCTGCACCCGAGATCTCATTCATTTGGGTGCAGGCACAGGTAGGAGGCGGATGGCGCTATTTCCGGCAAACGATTTTCGGCTTGCCGAAAATATACGCCAGACACCTCGTTTGACATTAGCCTTAGATGCCTACAGGCCTGGACTGGTGGGAAGAACACAAACAATTAAAATAGGTCCTGTCATTTCAAGCACACAGATGCCCAAACAGCCCCCACCAGCCCAATAAATAGTGACTGTCTATGGCATCTTACAGCAGCCCCTCTGGCATTTGCCAGAACCCACAGATTGCCAGTCCAGGCCTGGTACACATTATTTGCAAATGACAAACAAGTGCCAACTCCAGCCCCACCCCTCATCTCTCTGTACAAATACACATGGCTGTATAGAGAATCCTACAGCCTTTTTTCCCTCCATGCATGTTACAATAAAATGACACATAGGGAGTGTTTTGTGTCCCCACTCTGACTGCAGGAAGTGTGTGGGATTATTGTAGGGACCGGGGTCGTGGGAAGTGCTGGCCGAGCCGAGGTGAAGACTATAAATAGTAATGGGCTGATCCTATCCCAGCGACAGCACGCGTAGGAACATGCATAGACTCCCATGTACATGTATATATACTCCCACAAACATACACTGAGCCGTTACCTAGAACTGACTCAAGGCACAGCACAACTTGCTACTTTGCTTCCTATACATTTGGCAGAAGGCACAGGGAATCCTTGGCCAGAAATGCTCTGGTAAGCCACCTGGAAAGTGCCCACGCCTGCACATCTGCGTAATGACTTTCCAACTGAGTAGAATGTGGCCCTCAGTTATTTAAAAAAAATAAAAAAAGCTCACCTATAAGATCAGTGACACACGGAGAGATTAGTAACCGCGCGACAAATCTTCGTGGTCGCGGGCGACTAATCTCCCCGCAATGCCATCCCACCGGCTAGAATTTAAGTCCCCGGTGGGATGGCATACGTGGCGTTGCGATTTTCCAAAGTCGTCGAAGTTTCCTCGCAAGGCAACCTCGACAAATTGCGGCGCCGCATATGCCACCCCACCGGCAATTTATATTCTAGCCGGTGGGATGGCACTGTGGGCAGATTAGTCGCCTGCAACAACTGCCCGTGTGTCATGGTCCTAAAGTGTGCCTTCCCACTCCCCTGTTCCACTCAACCTGTGTTGCATTACTTGCAAAATATGTGCAAACTCTGCCCATATCTGATCTTGCCAGTTTGCAATTCTGTTCCTCGGTGTGTGTGAGCTTCTTGCTGCCGTGTAGTCCCTGACCAGACTTTGTCGGATGGCAGGCCATCACAGGCCAGACACATTTCTCATTAGGTGGCCTCGCATTTGTTGTCGTTGGCTTCTTACTTTTCTGTCTCATACTGTCTCCAAAATCATTATCATCTGTTGTGGGGGTTCCTATCATCCTCCATAAATCACAGCTCAGGAACATTTGTTAATTTGTCAAACTGAATACATAGTCGACATGTGTAATTTATTATTCTTGCACCAGGCACACACGCGCTTGTGTTATAAACTATTCCATGGCACACACATGCTTGTGTTATAAACTATTCCCTGGCACACACGCACTTGTGTTATAAACTATTCCCTGGCACACATGTGCTTGTGTTATAAACTATTCCCTGGCACACACATGCTTGTGTTATAAACTATTCCCTGGCACACACATGCTTGTGTTATAAACTATTCCCTGGCACACACATGCTTGTGTTATAAACTATTCCCTGGCACACACGCACTTGTGTTATAAACTATTCTCTGGCACACGCATGCTTGTGTTATAAACTATTCCCTGGCACACACGCACTTGTGTAATAAACTATTCCCTGGCACACGCATGCTTGTGTTATAAACTATTCTCTGGCACACACGCACTTGTGTTATAAACTATTCCCTTGCACACACACATGCTTGTGTTACTATTCCCCGGCACACACATGCTTGTGTTACTATTCCCCGGCACACACATGCTTGTGTTACTATTCCCTGACGCACACATGCTTGTGTTACTATTCCCTGGCACACATGCTTGTGTTACTATTCCCTGGCACACACATGTGCTTGTGTTACTATTCCCTGGCACACATGCTTGTGTTACTATTCCCTGGCACACACGTGCTTGTGTTACTATTCCCTGACACACACATGCTTGTGTTACTATTCCCTGACGCACACATGCTTGTGTTACTATTCCCTGGCACACACGTGCTTGTGTTACTATTCCCTGGCACACACGTGCTTGTGTTACTATTCCCTGGCACACACATGTGCTTGTGTTACTATTCCCTGGCACACACGTGCTTGTGTCACTATTCCCTGGCACACACGTGCTTGTGTTACTATTCCTTGGCACACACACGTGCTTGTGTTACTATTCCCTGGTATGCACATGCTTGTGTTACTATTCCCTGGCACACACATGCTTGTGTTACTATTCCCTGGCACACACGTGCTTGTGTTACTATTCCCTGGCACACACACATGCTTGTGTTACTATTCCCTGGCACACACGTGCTTGTGTCACTATTCCCTGGCACACACGTGCTTGTGTTACTATTCCTTGGCACACACACATGCTTGTGTTACTATTCCCTGGTATGCACATGCTTGTGTTACTATTCCCTGGCACACACATGCTTGTGTTACTATTCCCTGGCACACACATGCTTGTGTTACTATTCCCTGGCACACATGTGCTTGTGTTACTATTCCCTGGCACACACATGCTTGTGTTACTATTCCCTGGCACACACATGCTTATGTTACTATTCCCTTGCACACACATGCTTGTGTTACTATTCCCTGGCACACACATGCTTATGTTACTATTCCCTTGCACACATGTGAATAGTTAAAATGAATAAATAAAAGTGTAGCTGTAATTTTGCTTACCACTAGTGATAAACTTAGTAACCATATCATGCTAAATGGCAGACTGCTTCTGTAACGAGGATACGTAAATATGGGGGTTAATGAGTGGATGGAAAGCCAGAAGCCCCCTGCTAAGTGCTCATACGCTGACTTTACTGTCGGTATTGTTGTCACTGAATGTGTGTATGTGTATCTCTATTAAGACTATCATTATGGTTTTATCCTCTCATATATACGTGCAATTATGTAGAGAGGGTGTAATTCAGTGTAATTCCATCCTACTCTGCTGTGTAATAGTTAAGGGAAACTAAACCATACATATATTTAGTAGTTCAACATTGCATGGAAACCCTCATGGTAAGCCCCCTTATAAAAATTAGAAGTAACTGAAATGACAGTCTGCAGTTCCCACTGAACCTCATTGCCATCCTGTAATATAGAGAACTTGAATCTGCCCCTTGGGGATTTCTTGCTATTGCTAAACTACAAATGGGGAGCCCATACTGCTTTCCAGTGTAAGGGACAGTGACTTATTTGGGGTCAGCGATACCCAAAATGCATTGCCATTCCTAACTTCATTTTCTCCCCCCCCCCCATCTTTTTTTTTAATTTTAGAATGCGCAAGGGCACGACAGCAACAAAGACTCTCGGGTGCAATGGACTAACTCAAACAGCCACTTGCTAACATCTGGGTTCAACCAGGTAATTTCCTACACTCCTCAGTGTGACTGCGAGCTGCTCTGCACAGTAGGGGCACTACTATGTGGCAGTCGCTACCAACCTGTGGTCCTGGTCCCCTTATGGTGAGTGGAGCAGGTGGAGGGCCCACAGCCAAAGGCCAGTAAGGGTTTGGTATGGGGAGAATGCCTGTTTGCTCTTCTAGATACACATGGGAGCCCAGCTTAAAGGCCAATTAGGGCTAGGGTAAACATTTAGGGTAATCTAGAAAGTTCTGAAATATGGGAAGGCCATCTTCCTATAACAAATAATTCTCATTTTTAAAAACGATTCCCATTTTCTGTGTAATAATAAACCAGTAACTTGCACTTGATCCCAACTAAGATTAATTCTTATTGGAGGCAAAGCAATCTTATTGCGTTTAATTAATGTTTAAATTATTTTTTAGCAGTCAATATGTTGCTCTATCTTGTTATAGACTAATGGGGTTCCTGACTTAAGGATGAACGTGCAACAACCATTGCTATATAGTTTAATGGGAGCCAGCCACATTGCTCTCTATTAGACATGATATGTGAACTCCCCCCCCATCCATTCTGTTCAAATTCATCTTCTATATCTTGTTAGCTTTCCTTGTTATCGTTGTTATTTACTTCTTGAAATAATTCTCACACACTCTCTACACTTACAGGTCAGGGAGAGAGAACTTCTGCTTTGGGACATACGCAGCTTCAGTCGGCCATTGACCTCTTTCACTCTGGATGCTTCGTCCGGGTAGGAATCCATTTTCCCTAGAATCCTTTGCTGTCAGCACTGCGGGAGTCAATTGCTTTCTTGTGATATTGGTTATTCCCATCTATTCCTATTTATGTGCTGCAATAGGGTGATATATAATGCCCTCCCCACTTCTTTTCCTTTATTCTACTACTAATATCTAAAGCATAGAGTTTCTGTGTCGTCAGTACTTTAAAGCCCTATACTCAGAATGCAGTATGGTGCACATCAAAGTGTTTGTTGGAATAAATATTATAGCGAGTGTTACAGGCAATGTTTTGGTCCCAGTGGCCCTACTTTGTGTTTGGCAAAGGGCTTAGATTAGGATCAAAACATTTTCTGTTTTATTTTTATTTTTTTTAAAAAAGGGAGGCAACAGCCTTATGTAAAAGACAAGCACAAAAGCAGTTAACTAATTGGCACCCCACAGTATTTCTATCTTTCTTTCGCCTTTAATCCCCTTTAGGGGGAAACCTCCCTTGTCGCGGGCAACTAATCTCCCCGATATGACATCCCACCGATGAAAATGTAAATCGCAGGTGGGATGGCTTATGCCCCGTCTGCCATGTTTTAGTCCCTCCTCCCCTGCCAGGATTTCAAATGATGCAGAAAGAGATGAACTGTTTTGCAGCTGGATGTTAGCATATAAAAATGGTATTAATTGATACTTTTTTTGAAGGAATAGATTACAGTGATAGCTAGTGATGAGCGAATCTGTCCCATTTCGCTTTGCTGAAAAATTCACAAAAGTACAGAAAAATTTGTGAAATGGTGAAAAATTTTCGAAACGAGGGTCTTGCGTGGCGTTCAAAACTTTCTTTTTTACTGGAGCGCGAATATTTTGCCTCGACCACGGCCATTTTGATGTGACCATGCCCAATTCACGGAACGGTAAAATATTTTTGAAACGTAGGTGTCACATGACCATTTTGAAGCACGCAACTTTTTTTGCCACGACTGTGCCTATTTTGCTGTGGACAATGCCCACGCCTTTTTTGACGCGCAACAGATTTTTCCATGGCGAATATTCGCAGAGGTTTGTCAAAACAATTCGCCATGCCTGGAGGAAAAATGTACTCATCACTAGTGATAGGTATATTAGGGGTTTCTGTGTTGTGTGGGGCTCATAACAAATCTTGGTTCAGAGACTGGAGTTCCTTTTTAAGGAACCAGGAATAATCTGGCCCCATTCAGTGATACCGCTTCTGCCCCTGCCCATACCGATAGATATCTGGGGCTACTTTTATAGAAATGGCTGACTTGCTTATTAGACCCTCAGGATGATAGATCCAGTTTTAATATTGCCTTCTTTTTAACAACTGTAATAAAATTGTAGTGACCTGGTGCTGTTGCGAGGAAGTGACACTCAGACGGCGCAGTATCGGCAGCCTTGCAAAGCACATACCTTTCTCAGAATGGCTACATTGTCTTACAGAGGGAATGACTTCATCATGTAAGATTTAGACCTGTCACTTGCATGCTGTGTCCCTTCAGCTGTTACTGATCTACAGCCCCAAGCTCCTTCTCACCATTGTTTGCCGGAGGTTGCTGAGAGTTGTACGTTGGCATCAGCTGGGGCGACACGGATTGTTCATTCCGGCCAGAGAAAGGCAATGAGATATGCGTCTGCTGTCTCAGGTCAAGGAACAAGCTGTGCAGAATGCATTTTGTATTTACTTCTACTGTAACAGCCTGGATCCTGGAAATGAGGAAAATTGGGGTTGAGAGGGGTGTATAATACGATATTTGTGAAAACACACTTTTAACATAAGGAATATAGCTATTTCTCATACTCTGAGAATCCACACATTCTAGATGGTCTTCTGGCTTTCTGTTAGAGGTGGGCAGTGTTATAGCAATGGGTATTGCTGCAAAAGTAAGTAGTAACTTGCTATCTCAAGTGTACCCTTAACTCTTGTATCCCCTGAGAATTGTTGAAGGGCTAAATCTCCATCAGAACTGTAACCATGTGAGCCATTCCATCATTGGTACCACGCAGAACATATACAACTATAGGGTATGGTGGGATTGAGCTTGCAAGGTAGACTCACTATGCTGGTCTGCTGGTCCTACCCAACATCATATATCTACAGGTAGAGTCCTGCAGGGGTCAGGTAGCCATGGGTTACCTGCAAAAAAAGCGGGTACCCTGCAGGTTGTGGGTAGGATTTCTGGATGCAGGTGTAGATGTGGGTTGCAGGTCTTATCTGTATTTCTTATTTTATATTATATATATCTTACTCTTTAAAACATTTTTTGAACTTTTTTTCTTCCCTGCCAACTTCCAGTGATGTCACTTCCAGTTTGCAGCAAGGCTGCAAACAGCTTACTGTTCCTGGTGGTCATTGGGTCGCGGATTGGGTAGTGGATAAGGCAGTTGTGGATAGGGTCAAATGTTAAAAATTGGTTCCGCACAGGACTCTATAGGTACCAGAGAATTTGTCTGACATATCGGAACCCAGCTCAACTATAAACAGTATCAAAGGTTCTGTCACGGTCTATGTTCTAAAATCCAGGCTGTCTACATACATAGATTTACGTTTCTCTTTTCTATTCGTATGATCTCTCTACTCACCTTCTGGAAAATGCCCGAGGCTTGGGTACGGCAAAAAATGCAGGTATTGGGCAGGAAATTAGGTTGGTGGCTGGTCAGTGTGAGGTTGCAAAGGGCAAAGAACTAGGGCTGCCACCTCTTTTGGAAAGAAATCCTATATTTTCATCTTTCTTCCCTATTAATAACATTAGCATCAAGCACAATTTTACTGGCCAGGCTAGTAAAATACCAGCCAGGTGGCAACTCTAGCCAGAGCTAGGTATAGACAGAAGAAACAGCTTTGAGGCAGGCGCAGGGGGTGTGTGGATACACAAGTAATGAGAAGCAGCAACAATGGAGAATGTTATGTTAAATACGTCCCAGAACACATTTCAGGTGCAACGCCAATTTTATGTACAGTCTAATACCCCCAAACATATGGTAGTATAAATACAGATTTCATGTATTACTATACAATAAATGCATGGCAGGTTATAGTGGCAGTTTCATGTATAATAACCCCATTACACAAGGCAGGAGAAATTTAGTGCCAACTTCATGTATAATACTGCCATGCTCTTTATTGTAGCAAATTAATTGGAGATGGTTTGGGGGGCTTAGCCCTGCCAAGCCTTCGTTAAAACCCAGCCATGCTTGTCTGTCTTTTAGCATCATACCAGAGGCTTTAGTATTCTGCTAGAAGATGCTTCATTGTCACCTAAAATCAAATAACAAATTGGGATCCCATTAGCCTTGGTTTATATAGGCCTATAGTGGAAATAAAAGAGGCCTATTGGAATCTTTCCCAAACTGGGACCCATTAGGGACAGGGAGACTCTCTGGTACTGTGGCAGGCCAGGCTTAAAGAAATTTCGCGCAACTTCAGAAAACCGAAGCGACGCGTATGCCATCCCACTGGCAGTTTACATTCTTGCCGGTGGGATGGCATTTCGGGGAGATTAGTCGCCTGCAAAAGCGGAGATTTATCGTGGGCGACTGTGTGTCGCTACCCTAACAGTGTGTATCATACGCAAATGCTCTACTTGCAGGAGGCAATTGTCTTCTTTCCATAGGACTTTCCGTAGGATTTATTTCCCAGCATCCTTTGATTTGCTCAGATGAGCTGTGAATGATATTGTGCATAGTTACTGCTTTTCTTGGTTGAAATGATTGCCTTATGCCTTATTGTTATACGGTCCCTAGCCCACTTATCTTTGGCTCTGCACAACCAAATATCTGCCCATGTAGACACAAAGATCCCCCATGCCCTTCCTGTGCAGAGCCGGTACTATAATAACAGTAGCCTGGGGCTATTCTAACACCATGTTTATGGCCACAGGATGGGAGGAGGCTGTTTATTACACACATATTGGGCACTTAAAAAGGAATGTCTTTTCTCTTTTTATGGAGGTCAGAGGCCAAAAGCCTCGTGGCTGCATTTTGTTGTGTGCACTCAGTCCCTGCCTAGGGCCACACAGAATGTCCCAGAGACAAGTTGGGTCCAGTGCTGCCAGTGCAATAAAAGACAGATAAAGCCTGAGACATCCGATGCTAGACAGACACAGGTCTGTTGTTTATTTTTATAGAACCCTAAAGAATCTCCGGGTTCTGCATTTAGCATTACAGAGTGACCCATAAACACAAAGTAGTGATCATGAGCTATCCCTAACAAAAATGAAATTGTGTTATTGAATAGAGGGTCAACTGCCCAAAATGACCTCTATTGAAATATGGCATAATTATGGCATAATTAGATGTTCTGGGTCTCCCAGCAGACTTCTATAGGACCCAACCCAGAGTGAGATATATATATACACATTGATGCTGTATGGGCAGCTGTAATCCTGAGCTTCTGTTACAGCTGCTTCACCTGCTGCCACCACTGTTACAGCCGTGCTTGTGCAGAATTATGGTTATATCTACAGTTGTAATGACAAAAAGCTTATAGCTTGCTTGGGGTAATGTCATTCATGGGAAGTTTTTACAGCAGCCTGTCTCAAGGGAAAATCTCAGGGATAAAAACATGTCTAATTGGTACTAGTTGCTTTAGTGTTTTGTTTAATGGGAAAGGTTGTAAGTAAGCAATTGGGCACAATTATCACCAATTATGGGGATGGGCATTGAAAATCAATGGCCTAACTAAAAATTTACTAGGCCTCCTGCACTCTTGGGGGCCCAGGCTTATGTGTTGGGAAGGGGCGGGGCACGAGGAACAGTTTGTGGGGGGAATGTAACCATAATTGCCCTGGAAATTATTTTGTCCTATTCTATTTGTTGGTAGGGCCCTTTGCCCAGGGGTCCTAAGTGACCAATGGGCTAATAAATGCCCCCCACCCCGGGGGGGGGGGAGGACCCTTCTAATATTAGTATGGGGCCAGTTGGCTACTAGCTATTACTCAGTGATTGCTCTTATGTACCAAACTGTATATCTTTGCACTGTGGTAACACACTAACACATTCATGTACAGTTCTATCTGCTCCAGCCAGATAGGTCAGAAGAGGGAACGTATATATAAGGACAAATGAAAGGGGAGGTTGATTTGCGGGCTGCTTGAAGCATATTTTCAGATTCCAGACAGCACGGCCGGCCAAAGCAGTGTTCTGAGTAGGGGAACCGCAGATTAGAATCAGACAGGAAGGTGAGGGTTCAGGCAACAGAATTGCTGACCTGGTGAATATGACAGTGTGGTGGGAGAGGATCACTGAGTGATTATGGTGCTGATGCCAATTGGCCCCAATTCATTATAGGCAGTTAGTCTTGATGTAAACAGTATAGTCTAATTGCAAGGATTCAAGCGGGCTAAAGAAAGTGGTGGGCCCACCTGGAGTTTATAGCAGAGGAAGGAGGTAGATGCAAGTCCCCCTACAAGCAACATCACGGTGAAGGTTAGATAGCACCTATAATGGTCAAAAACACTACAGGGCTCAGTAAGGGCTGCCATCAGGGAGGAGAGTTGTGTGGGGGACAGTCGTGTGATATGCTCAAGGTCCCCAAATGATCAGATCTATGCCCGATATGCCCACCTTGTGGGCCAAATGATCCCCAGTTTGCCCAGCTTGTGGGCCAAATGATCCCCAGTTTGCCCACCTTGAGGGCCAAATGATCAGACCACATTGATGGGATACGGGCCATTGGAACAAAAAACCGCATCAAGCACCCGGTTTTTGGGCAGATATTGGTTGGGTAGACCTGGCTGTGAGCCCCATACAGGGACAGATAAGCTGGCGACTCAGACAATCGGCAACTTTATTGGCCTGTGTATGGCCACCATTAGTAAGGTTTCTGTAGGTGTAGGTCAGCCAGGAAGTCCAGACCTTGTTGTATGATTTTTGTATGCCATTCTTTCCTCTTTTTTTTTTTTATTTCAACCAATAGAGCTCCTGCCCACCAATGTGTATTTTGTTCTTTAACCATTAGGACCCCTGAAGGGGGGGGGCAGATAATAATGTTGTATGGGGCCCTGAGATTTGTGATGGTGGTCTTGGTGTAGTATAGCAGTTAAATGATTAGATGATTAAATGATTACCAGGAAAGCAAATGCAATGGAGCAGGGATGGGAACAGGGTAGGTATAAGGGACCCTGTGGTTGTTTAATGACATGTATATGGGTGGGGGTCAGCTTTTATAGTTACTGGAGGTTGATCCTGTAATAGGGCAAATATAGGAACAGGGCAGTTAAATTGGAGGGGTGAAGGAGAGGCAGCCTGCAATAGATTAGACACAGGGACAGAGCTGGTATAATAAAAGGGGACCCAGAGGAAGGGCAGAATTAGTTATAGGGGGGATAGCTATAACAGTGCAAAATAATTCTGGGTAAATTGTTCCTGAGAGATGTAGGAACAGGGTAGCACTATTTTTTGTATCATTTGTATTATATCTTATTTGTCTAAAACACCCCCTGTGTTTTTTCCTGAGTTTCATACTATATGATTATTATGATTTCTATAGCACCGACATGCATATGCCTTGGCTGCTTTCTATCTCAGCTTCTCCGTTTGCATACAAATCTGCTAAAGTGCTTTATTTTCCATCCTTCTACCTTCCTTTTCTTCATCCCCCCCCCCACTCGCCGCTGCCTTTTCCTCCCCTCTCCTAGTCTCCTGGACAGATCTGGGTTTATTTAGCAGGGGCTCAGGCAGAGGCCGATTTCCATAGCAACCATTAAATAAACAGGTCAAGCCAGACCTGAATTGTTCTCTTTCCAATATGAGCTACACCCCCCCAACTGAAGCAGGGCCCGGGGTGTGTTGGAGCCATCAAGCCTCTGCCTGGGACACGTAGCCGGGCTCTGATTCCTTCTGCAGGCTTTCCACCTTCCCCTGTCTCTTTGTCCTCGCTCTGTGTCCCTCTGGGGCCCGGCCAACCCCATCATTAGATCAGAAATAAGTTTTCCTTTCCTGCTTACCTCACCCCCCCTCCCCACCCTCCCTGTCTCCGAGTTGGGTTCTGGCACATTTTAATGTCAGTTCAGAAATGGCTCCCAGATGCTGCGCTTGGTCAGAATTAGGGAGGGAAGACGGCTAATATGAACCAGCGTGTGATACTAAGGGGTTAACCCTCTCCGTTGTCAGAAACTTTTGAATAGTTTTAGGGCAAGTGGTCGGGGTCAGTTATAGGGCAAGGTGTAGAGGGCATTTGTCCTTGGGCCCCCTGGTCCGGATATGTTTTTTGTTTTTTTTGGTAATATATACAACATTTTGTGTATTTTGCTGTGGTTGTATTATAACAGCCATCTTCCTTTAGAGGGATGCTGGAAGTTGTAGAGCAATGAAATAAGACAGGGACGAACAGTAAAAGAAAATTGAATTCCAAGCATCTTTCCAAAATACATTTATTAGATATTTTTACTGGTTTTGAATAATATGTAAGTGTAATTGCTGTTGGAATCCGTGTCTGGTTGTTTATATTCTCTGACTCCTGAAACAATGTAGCAGAAGCTGGCTGAGGTCTTCCGTGTTCTGTGCCATTGTTCTAGTTCTTCCTTGTACCACCACCCACTCACTTTGGGCAGGCAGGGGTTAAATGAGTCTGGAAGCAGCGTGATTGACAGCAGCATTATTAATGGGGAAAGGATTTATTAGTGAGCCTCTGATCTGTTCTGCAAGGCAGCTTCTTAAGGGGAACAAACTCCTTGTTAATAAACAGGGTTAAGGACAATGGCACACTGGGAGTTTTGTTTGCAAGGGTTAATGTAGATGGGCCCCTGTATGGGGAACCATAGGGACGGAAATCTAATCTGTGGGACCGGAGAGGCCAGGTAGGTCCCTAATAGGACGGTGTATTGCAGCCGGATTGCTCTGCAGGACCCTTTCAGGGGAAATGTTAGTGGATCAGCACTTTGCATCTGTAAGGGTTAATGGAGTGATGCCAGAGTGAGGGTAGCGATTCTGTAGGAGGAAAGCTTCCCTGGCAGTGACCCAGACCACAGAGAGTTAATAATAAGACATAAGAGAGCTTTGTGCTGGGCACAATATCCCAGCATGCTGTTCAGCTCAAAGTCTGGTTTTTAATTTGAGGCTGAAAGTTGGCGCAGGTTTGAGGGATTGGAAAAGAGACGCGTCCAGAGTGAAAATATTTACACAGCAGCAAATTCCAGAAGGAATCCAGGGGCTTGTGTCTCAGATCCAGACAAAGGCTTCTTTCTGAGGGTTCACTCATTCCTACATGCTCACTGCTCTGCCCCGTGTGCTGCCCTCACTCACTGCTCTGCCCCGTGTGCTGCCCTCACTCGCTGCTCTGCCCCGTGTGCTGCCCTCACTCGCTGCTCTGCCCCGTGTGCTGCCCTCACTCGCTGCTCTGCCCCGTGTGCTGCCCTCACTCGCTGCTCTGCCCCGTGTGCTGCCCTCACTCGCTGCTCTGCCCCGTGTGCTGCCCTCACTCGCTGCTCTGCCCCGTGTGCTGCCCTCACTCGCTGCTCTGCCCCGTGTGCTGCCCTCACTCGCTGCTCTGCCCCGTGTGCTGCCCTCACTCGCTGCTCTGCCCCGTGTGCTGCCCTCACTCGCTGCTCTGCCCCGTGTGCTGCCCTCACTCGCTGCTCTGCCCCGTGTGCTGCCCTCACTCGCTGCTCTGCCCCGTGTGCTGCCCTCACTCGCTGCTCTGCCCGGTGCTGCCCACTCGCTGCTCTGCCCGTGTGCTGCCCTCACTCGCTGCTCTGCCCCGTGTGCTGCCCTCACTCGCTGCTCTGCCCCGTGTGCTGCCCTCACTCGCTGCTCTGCCCCGTGTGCTGCCCTCACTCGCTGCTCTGCCCCGTGTGCTGCCCTCACTCGCTGCTCTGCCCCGTGTGCTGCCCTCACTCGCTGCTCTGCCCCGTGTGCTGCCCTCACTCGCTGCTCTGCCCCGTGTGCTGCCCTCACTCGCTGCTCTGCACTCTCTCGGGGTGCTTTACCTACTCACCTCTCTGCCCCCACTCACTGCTCTGCCCTTTGTGCTGCCCTCACTCACTGCTCTGCACTCTCTCGGGGTGCTTTACTTACTCACCTCTCTGCCCCCACTCACTGCTCTGCACTCTCTCGGGGTGCTTTACTTACTCACCTCTCTGCCCCGTGTGCTGCGCTCACTCACCTCTCTGCCCTGTGTGCTGCCCTCACTCACTGCTCTGCCGTTTGTGCTGCCCTCACTCACTGCTCTGCACTCTCTCTGGGTGCTTTACCTACTCACCTCTCTGCCCCCACTCACTGCTCTGCACTCTCTCGGGGTGCTTTACTTACTCACCTCTCTGCCCCATGTGCTGCCCTCACTCACTGCTCTGCCCTTTGTGCTGCCCTCACTCACTGCTCTGCACTCTCTTGGGGTGCTTCACTCACCTCTCTGCCCCGCGTGCTGCGCTCAATCACCTCTCTGCCCTGTGTGCTGCCCTCACTCACCTCTCTGCCCTGTGTGCTGCCCTCACTCACCTCTCTGCCCTGTGTGCTGCCCTCACTCACCCCTCTGCCCTGTGTGCTGCCTCACTCACTGCTCTGCACTCTCTTGGGGGGCTTTACTTACTCACTTCTCTGCCCCCACTCACTGCTCTGCACTCTCTGCTTTACTTACTTACTGGTGCTTTACTTACTCGCTGCTCTGCACTCTCTCGGGGTGCTTTACTTGCTCACCTCTCTGCCCCGCGTGCTGCGCTCAATCACCTCTCTGTCCCACGTGATGTGCTTTTTCCTTTACACTTTCTGCTTTAATCACTCACGCTCCCACTCATTTATCCAGCATTCGCATTGTGCTGAATCTTAATTCACTTTCTGTAAATTGTGTCTCTGTGCTGCACTCTGTTGTGTCTCTGTGCTGCACTCTGTTCTTTTTACCTCTCTGATTTAGTTATTGCTCTGTACTTCTGCTGCATTCATTCTTCTCTGTTGTGTCCTCTTTGTAGTTAGAGCTGAACCCACTCATCCATACTGTGTGCTGCGCCCCCTGCTCTCTACTGTGTGCTGCGCCCTCTGCTCTCTACTGTGTGCTGCGCCCCCTGCTCTCTACTGTGTGCTGCGCCCCCTGCTCTCTACTGTGTGCTGCGCCCCCTGCTCTCTACTGTGTGCTGTGCCCCCCTGCCAGGTCCAGACTGAGATACAAACTAGGCCCTGGCATTTCAAATACACGCAGGCTCAATCAGCCCCCCACTAGCCCAATAAATAGTGACTGTCTATGGCATCTTACAGCAGCCTCTGTGAGTAAGAAGTGCTTTGCTGGCCTCCCCATAGTGCAGTGGAGCAGTTAGTAGCTCTAGTAAGCCATGTGTCCCACATTAATGTGGAGTCTTGTTATTCTGTTGCATGGCTGCCAAAGATTTTATCCAGAGACAGAAGAAATTCTGGTTTGCATAGGATTACACATATATATCGTGGCCTTCCCATGATTGCACTCAGATGGCTGCAGAAATGCTAGCTATTTATTTTCCAGGTGCTGCTATGGATTCTTGTGGTTTAATCAGAAACCCTGATGGCAAGGGTAATGCTGTATAGGGTAGCTTATTCTCAGGGCCCCGAGGGAAGGTGTTGGCTGGAAAGTCAGTTCCTTTGTATAATATAGGATCACCCAATCATATCTTCTTTATTTTTCCTATTTCCATTGTTTGTTTCTTTAGCACTCTCTCTCCATTCCTCCACATGGCCATCCGCAACCCCCAGCCCCCAATATTCGGATAATATCTCCCTTGCACAGAGAGACCTTTCTTCCCCTGTAATATAAAACATGCCTTCAGGATGCACACACCTGCCCCCCACCCTCCGGCTCACTCCCCACACGCTTGCCATAGATTAGCCAAGGACCTCCTGCCCCGGGCATAGATAATCACTTCCAGAAACCCCTACACACTCAGCTGCCCAGAGCCGACTCCATAGATTTTATTCAGCTTAAAGTGGCTAAGTAGAATTAGCACTGAAATGTGCTGCATGTGCCTGTATTGGAGCCGAGAGTCACAGCCCTTCAGGGGACATGACCAAGGCGAGGGGATTGGATTTCACAAGTCACCATTTATACCGGCAAAAGAACCCCTATTAAAGGGGAACTAAAACAAATATCAACATATAGGCTTGCTGGGTGGATAGGGAACTTTCAGATTGACTGTGATCCTATAATGGTCAAGTAGTCAGAACCCAACCAGATCTGGGCACGTTGACCACCTTAAGGCCTGTACAGAGTGGTACCTCACTTAGGTAGCTTAGATTAGATCACTTGAAGCCAGAGACTAAAGGTAGCCATACATGGGCCAATAAAAGCTGCTGACAGTCACCAGTTTATCAGCTGTGTATGGGACAAGCCTGCATGACTGATATATGTCCAAAAATTGGCCAGATAATGATTGGGCAGGTTTAAAAATCTTGTTGGGATGAGGAGAGCATCGGGGCATTGATGTGGTCCTCATTCCAGGCCATAATGATGACTACACCGGCGTAACACTCTGCAGGCTGTAAAGGTGACCATACCAGCACAATGCTCTGAAGGCAATAAAGATAATCATACTAGTGTAATGCTCTGCAGGCCATAAAGCTGACCATACCGGCATAACCCTCTGCAGGCCATAAAGCTGACCATACCGGCATAACCCTCTGCAGGCCATAAAGCTGACCATACCGGCATGACCCTCTACAGGTCATAAAGCTGACCATACCGGAATAACCCTCTGCAGACCATAAAGATGACCATACCGGCCTAAGGCTTTGAAGGCCATAAATATGACCATACTAGTGTAATGCTCTGCAGGCCATAAAGATAACCATACTGGCATAATGGCCATAACACTGACTATACAGGCATAAGGCTCTGCAGGCCATAAACATAATGGTACTGGTGTAATGGTCTGCAGGACTACAGGAAATTGACTGATGCTCATACAACCTTCACCTCTGCGTTATTGCAGAGAAACAGACAGACCCCCTGAATTCCCAAGGGGCATCATTAGTACATAGGCTGCTGCCAGGGAACAGCCAAGGAGCAGTGTGTTCCAGCCCTAACTTGCAGTGAAAAGGTTAACAATGAATCAAAAGGGGATTTTTTTGGGTTTCACGTGCAGGCCTGTTCCCCCCCTCTCCCCACCTAAGCTCCCCTCTCTCCCGGCAGTGCGGTTTGGATCTGATCGCTCTAGCAGACTTGTGCGGATACCTCACATTTTCCCTCTGCTTTTATATAGGTAAAGGAAAACTCAGCATCGAGCTTGGGGCAGAAGTTCTGAGGTTTGTAGTGTGCGAGTGTGTGCCGAGTGGTGCCTTGGGCATCATGTTGGTAGCTTTTCTGATACACACAGTGGTGTATGCCATGGGGATTTATTAGACTGACACTTATTCCTATTCCGAGTTTTGACTATAAGTGCATTCAGCTGCTGTAGTGATCAGAAGACAAAACCATACAGGGCTTGGACTGGGATTCAAAATAGGCCCTGGTATTTCAAGTACACAGAGGCCCAAACAGACCCCCACCAGCCCAATACATAGTGACTGTCTATGGCACCTTACAGCAGCCCCTCTGGCATTTACCAGAACCCACAGATTGCCAATCTGGGCCTGTCACCATAGTTAGGGTAAATACAAAAGTTGCGGGGGGCACTATTTGACTATATTCCTGGAAGCTTAAGGGGGCTGCATGGGCACAGATAACTGCATCCAGGGTCAGACTGGCCTATCAGGTAACCAGAGGATCTCCATGTGGGCTGCAGCCTAGGATAGGGGTCCCCAACCCTTTTACCTGTGAGTCATAATTAAATGTAAAGAAAGCTATGGAGCAGCACCAGCATGAAGAAGTGCTAGGGGGTGCCTCTCTATGTGGACTGGCAGGCTACAAGAGGCTCTGTTTGGCAGTACACCTGGTTTTCATGGAACCAAAATTTGCCCCAAGCCAGGAGTTTAAAATTAAGCACCTGTTTGAGCAACATAAAAAGGGTCGATGAGCAACATTTTGCTGAGCCAAGGCACTGGCTGGGGATCACTGGCCTAGGCCAATCTATATCAGCCCATACCTTTCCATTGTAGTCTTATAGAAAGAGATATATTTTGTTACTATCTATATCTAACTTCTGTGAGAGTGGGCCAAGGGCATCGGATTCTCTGGTGGAGACGCAGTCTGACACTGACCGTAGTGTAATTTACAACCCCAAACATAATGGAATGATAAGTATGGAGTAGGAATGTGAGAATATGCCCTTCTGCTAGTGGGAAAGGACCACTAATATATAGAAATAAACTGTACTGTTAGTCTGCACTATTAAATCTCTGTTTTTGGGGGGTAATATCACTGGAGGTCAATCTCACTTACTGTGGTAGGGTGACTAGGTCATTTGAAAATTCAGGGACACATCTAAAAAATATATGTTACAGGCCAGCAATGATTGCATTTAATATAAACTGCAATCAGTTCAGCCCTGCTAGCTGGATTTTTTAGACATGTCCCTGAATTGTCAAGTGACCTGGTCACCCTATGTTGTGGGTATATAACACCTTGAGTTGTCAGTGTAAGTGACTGTGTAGAATAATAGCTGTAGTAACCTTTAGGTTTGTGCTGAAGCTGAATACTTACCATGGATTGCTTATTTGGTAACCCAAACTGTAGGGTTATTACCATAAAAACATGCAGATATTCTTAGGTGCGGCTGTACATGGGGAAGAAGCCATTGTGAGACATACAGTAAGGGGTAACTATACCTTACCAATGCTGGAACTACTTTTAGTGAGGTGACCGCAATAAGGGGCATGTCTGCGTGGGTTTCCTCTGGGTATCCTTGGGCATAGGATGAGTGAGACCATTCAGTCAAAGACACAAGGAGGATTCAAATGCCTGTAGCTTTAAGTACAGAAAAGCTTAGGGACTCCAGCTGCTGCAGAACTGGCGGCCTAAGGATTCTGGGAATAGTAGTAAGTGCAGTCCTTATCCACATATGTAGCACAGCTTTTATCTGTGGCCTTGTTTAGCGCTCAGGGAATATGTATTGTGCACAAGTTGGTCTTGATCTTGCTGGTTGATTTATCCCAAAACCTGTCTGCTCCCAAACCATATACAGTAATGCAGCGTTTTTCAACCGCAATGTGCCGCGAGATGTTGCCTGGTGTGCCGTAGGCAGGGCCGAAATTTTTACTTTCAAAGGGGGCCCAGCGATGCTACAGTTTTTCTTAGTAGCTCGGCCCCCCTTTAATAAAATCCGGGCCCTGTCATTGGTTGCGCCCCGTGTGTACGGGTGACGTCAGTACGCACGGGGCGCAACGTTATAAAAGGGCCTGTGTGCGGTCGCGTGTAGGCAGAAGTGCAGAGGTGGCGCGCGTGAGGGGAAGATGCTGTTGAAGCCGCCGAAGAGCAGAAGTAAAATGCTGCTGGGCACCAATGTATTAGGGGGGGCCACGGGGCACACTGACTTATGGGGGCACTGCTGCTGGGCACCAATGTACTAGGGGGGCTGGCTCTTGGCACCAATGTACTGGGGGGCACTGCTGCTGGGCACCAATGTACTAGGGGGGCACTGCTCTTGGCACCAATGTACTAGGGGGGCACTGCTGCTGGGCACCAATGTACTAGGGGGGCACTGCTCTTGGCACCAATGTACTAGGGGGGCACTGCTGCTGGGCACCAGTGTACTAGGGGGGCACTGCTCTTGGCACCAATGTACTAGGGGGGCACTGCTGCTGGGCACCAATGTACTAGGGGGGCACTGCTCTTGGCACCAATGTACTAGGGGGGCACTGCTGCTGGGCACCAGTGTACTAGGGGGGCACTGCTGCTGGGCACAGAGTTAAATTTTTTAACATTTTCTAATGGTGGTGTGCCTCGTGATTTTTTTCATGAAACAAGTGTGCCTTTGCCCAAAAAAGGTTGAAAAACACTGCAGTAATGTCTTTCTTACTATCATCTGTGTGGGTGGGTGTGGAAAAAAATTGTTATCCATTATAAAAGTGAAATTATGGGCATTAAACGATAAATATACCAAGTCATATTTTCTTTGCCCTAAACCCACAGTTAATTATAACCATGTAGTTTGTAGTTTTTTTCTGAGCTATAGGCCCCATCAGTACATGTAAAGCTGCTGTATGGTAGATAGTCTAAAAATCTTTAGGGGTTCTGACATTATTCCTGTTGTCTTTAGTTTCTTCCATTTACTGTACCGTGATTTGTCATTTATTATCTACCTGAAGAGATATATGTATGGTATCACCATATACTCTATATTATGGGAACCATTTGTATACATATGCCTCTCTAGGGATTTGCTTAGAAATGGGGCATGTTTACAGTTTGTTGGACTTTCCACTTCAAGTCTCCTTTGCAGCTTTACCCTTTGGTCGGGGCCCCCTTAAGCTCATAAGAAGGTTACTGGTATAGGAAAACATTAGTGTATTAGTCATTCAGCCATGGTTTCTGGAACTGGGACCTATTATCCAGAATGCTTGGGACCTGGGGTTTTCCAGATAAGGGATCTTTCCATAATTTGGATCACCATACCATACGTCTACTTGCAAATCATTTAAACATTAAGTAAACCCAATGGCATTGTTTTGCCTTCATTAAGGATTAATTATTTTAGTCAGGATCAAGTACAAGGTACTGTTTTATTGTTACAGATTTTAAAAATGTAAATTATTTGCTGATAATGGAGTCTATGGGAGATGACCTTTCTGTTACTTGGAGCTTTCTGGATAATGGGTTTCTGGATAATGGATCCTATACCTGTATAACTAGAGGAGCAAATACGTTTTCATCCTATATCTCAACCTGGCATGGCTTGGTGTGTGTAGGAGTATATTTCTGGACTGGCATTTCAAGTACACAGAGGCCCAAACAGCCCCCCCCAGCCAAATTAATAGTGACTGTCTATGGCATCTTACAGCAGCCCCTCTGGCATTTGCCAGAACCCACAGATTGCTAGTCCAAGCCTGATCTAGTAAGTCAATTAAACATTTCCCTTAAATGTCACCCTAAATGGCCTTCAGAACGAGCCCAACAATTTGGCAACATCTAATTGAAAGTCACAGGCTGGTCATCTGAATTTCACGTTCTACTAGGACCTTGTAAGCAGATCTCTTGTTAATATTGCTACTTTCCATACCCATATCTGATTTAAGGACTTCCTACCACAAGTATTGGCTTACACTAGGGTCCACCACCGACAAATAAAGGCATAAACATAAAAACACAAAGGGTTGTAAGAAAGTCTTTATTAAATGGAAATAAGTTTTGTATCCTGGCATGAATCAATACTATAAGGCGCCATCTTGTCCAGCAATAGGCACCTAAAAATCCAGGCCCAATCAAAACTTGACTTTTCCCCTTCACAGGTCCAGCCTAAATGAAAATCCCTACAGTCTCTCCAAACTTGGTAGGGTATCAGTCTGAAAAAAAAGACCAACTGTTCCTTAATGTTTAGAGTCTGTGAATAACTATCTCTTGGACATTGCCTCTCCAAGCGGTAGCATGTGTAACACTGTGCTGCGACGGCAGAAGCTCCAAAGCAGTGCTTAAGTACGTCAGGCTTACTTTCTGGCACTCTTCACCAAAGATGAGAAAGCAGTTGTTGCACTTTTCATTGCCTTGCACCATGATGTTCTCAAAGTCCAATCATCTTATGACTGGGAGTGTATACCGACCAAATAAAAGATTTCACAGTCACCATATCTGTGCCTTGGTTAGAAATATGAATGAGGGAGTCTGCCTGTGGGTGCATCATTATTGTTCCCAATCCTTGTTGAGTCCATTAGAGGCTCCTCTGATTCTGCACCAGTTTTTTCAGGCCCAGTTGGATCCTCTGATAGTTTTTTGACCTCACCCTTCCCATCTAGTCCTTTTTTTACTCCATCCATTTCTAGAGGACCACCATCCTCAACAGAGTGTCCCTTTCCCTTACGTCTCCTAGCATAGCAAGCTGCGGCTGCTACTGCTGCAGACAGAAGGATCCCAGCAGCCACCGCAGGCACTAGCACCAGGGTAAGGTTTCCTTCTTGGGATTGGGTGACTTGGGGACTGTGCTTTGGAGGTTCTCCTAAAGTGTGAGTTTCAGTGCACAGATCCTCTTCTGGACCTCCCTCACCCTGTGACCCAAGGCATACCCAATAGGAACTATTGGAGGACAATGCCCTCACTGTGTATTCAGGCAGAGTAGGAGGTAACTTATATATCATAGGCCGACGGTCTGCACCATACAGATTACGCACAGTTAGTCTGATTGCCCTTAGCTTTTCTTTGTTTTGGCTGTAACTTTGAAGATCAACTCGAATAGAGCTAACGGTCACTTCAATGATTTTCACCTGTTCTATGTACATCTCTGTAACTACAGCTGGTGTGACTGGACCAGTCTCGCAATAGGTGCCCTGAAATCCAGGTGGGCATTCACATTCCAGTTGGCCAGTGGGATCTAGATGGCAGGAACCTCCATTCAGACAAGTCTGGGGTGGGCACAAAGTGTCTTCAAAGTCAAATTGAAATGGTTGAGTGTCTTCTTCCTGCTCCTGGTGAGGGATGGTGGTAGTTGTAGTGGAGGCAGTAGTTGGGGCTTCAGTCTGCAAGTGCTTAGTGGTTGTGGGTGGCCCAGTGGTGGTGCTTGGTGGCATTGTTGATGGCATCTGAATAGTTGTTGGTGCTGGGCATCCATACTCAGAATCCCGCAGCTGCCTCAAAGTCTTGCCAGCATTTTTAGGAGGAAAATGGCAGCGTGTCTCATCTGGCCGCAGCAGTACCACTCCACTAACCCGCATCCATTCTGATAACCAGCCTAGCGAGCAAACACAGTTGAATGGATTTTGTGCCAGGCTCACAGCCCGCAGGCGTTTGGAAGATCTAAATAGACCCTTTGGCAGGGTTTGTAGGCTGAGCCCACTTAAATCTAGCTCTTGTAGTGCAGGAAGGTTTGAAAGGTCATCCACTTGGATCTGAGAGAATCCCACATTACCAGCAATGTTTAGTTTTGTCAACCCATGCAGCCCTGGAGGTACTTTGTCCAGCTGGTTGTCAGACAGGTCAAGTTCATGAAGGTTCTTGAGGCCACTCAGCAACTCTTCTGGTACTTCTTTCAAACCAAGACCAGCAAGACGAAGAGACTCAATATTGCCTGCATTAAAGACCCCTTGTTGGATTACAGGAATTGCATTGTAGCTCAGATCAAGGAGCAAGAGATGGGGCAGAGAAAAAGCTGGAGGTGTTACCAGTTGGTTGTTGCTCAGCTTGAGTTCCAGCAGACTTTCAATACCCTTAAAAGCTTCTGGGTGAATGCTGCGGATACGGTTTCCATTGAGGTACAGCCTCTCCAGCCGGCTCAGACCCTGAAAGGTGTCTGCAGAGATCTCTGTCAGCTGGTTGGATGTAAGGTCTAGGTTGCTCAGGTTGGCCAAGTTCCTGAATACTCCACCTGGGAGACTAGATAATTGGTTGTGAGAGAGGTCTAGGAGATGTAAACCATTTAGCCCAATAAAACTGCTCTCCTCGATGGAGCTGATGCCATTCTCAAATACATACAGATTGAGAGTGTCAGGGGGCACACTTCGTGGGAAGTTTGAGTTCTTGCGTGCAAGGCAGAACACGGTCTGTGGCGTATTGCACTGGCAGCCAGCTGGGCAACCTTCAGTAATCATCTGTTGGGCAGTGGCAAGCAGAATAATCCATACTAGCAGATGCCACATCTTGGGAGACCTGCAATGAAAAAAAAAACCTTGTTATTGATCAAGTACCAAGAATATTCCAACACTATGCAGAGTTAGATTATTATTAGCACTGACATTGCAGCCTAATGTTGTCCATACAGTGTTGAAAAGCATGCTTTTATCATTGCCTCACAGGCAAAAGAGCAATGACCCTCAGAGAGCAGTAAAAGAGCAACGTTCTGAAGCAAAAACAACAAAAAGAGCAAGAACATGATTGAGCTTCTCTGTAGCTTTGCAGTGAGCAGTGCACAGCTCAGCCTATTATGCAGGGATGGATGACTTTAAAGCAGCATCGTCTTTAAATAGTTAACTTTTAGCCCTAGCAATTTGGACCTTATCATTTAGGCTTTATGGCCTTTCACCTCTGGCTTAAAAAAGGCTTTTGCCTGTCAGGCCCTGCCCTGTGTGTATAAACAGAGCCCTTATGGTATGCAACCTGCTCCACCCCATTTACCATTCTAATAGCATAATGGTGATATAGAAGCCAGGTTGGTGGCCACCTAGTTGCAATATTAGGGAAGCTAATCTGGGACTACTGCTCCTGGAATTCTGGCTCAGGCAGCTGGAAGTAATAGTGGGTTCAGTGTGTGTCCAGTTTGGGGTGAGTTGGCACAACCCTAGATGCATACTGTCCGGCTGTGCTGGGTTCTGTGCCTCTCAGATAGTGCGTGGATTTTGTATGCATTCCAGTTCTAAGGAATGAAGGGGCAGCCCTGGGTTTGTACATTAGGTCTGGGCAACACACACTGTCTGTATTTAATCCTATAGCAGTATGTGTGCATCTACTACTACATGGCTGTATGTGTCGGGCAGCATAGGTGGATGCAGGGAGTAGACGCATGAATATACAATGGTGCCTTGAGCTGACAGGGTTAATGATGGGGTCAGTGGGAGCAGGTAATATTTTGAGGAATGTGCAGCTGTGAGGGGGGTAGAACAGAGGTGGAAGGAGGGAGAAATAGACAGGGAGAAAGCCAGGAATTGGAGATGTTACAGATGGAGCATGGAGTCAGGCCCACTAATTACTGGCAGGGGGGGTGCAGGTCTTGTGGTTCTGGAGGAACTTTGGGGGGGTAAATCCCATCTACAGTTCATAATCTCCTAGCAGACTGTTACAGCAGGAGATATAATTTATTTATGAAGAATTAAATGCTGAAGCCCATGTCTTCCAGGCTGTATTATATATGGTGATTATAATTATATATATATAAATATATATAGCACCATCGTTCCCCCACATCGCTTTCCAGGGTAAGGGGTACAAACACAAGACCTAACAGCTTACATGTACAGACAAACATTTCACCAGAATCACAAACACAATTGGATATTGTTAGTAGAGAACATCTAGTTCTTGGGCCCCAAGATTTTATTTTAACAGTCAGGGTCTGCTTCTCTTACAGAAGCTCTCTGATACAATATACAATATAAAACACAAATGTAAATATTTCCCAATGTAAAAAAAATGGCACTCTCAGCAGCTATCCAATACACATTCATTCCACCATTTCCTTGATTTTAGTTATTCATAAACATAACTGCTGCTGAAAGTAGTGTCTGTCCTTTCTCTGCTGGTTCTGACTACTGAAACAATGTGGCAGGTACAGACGAAGATGCAAGCAACACTGACTTCTGCTGCATTGTTTTGAGAGACTATAGAAAAGGACAGATAATGTGTAGTGAATGTATAATGGAAATAAGATCATTAGGCAGAATTTGCATTTTGGGTTTATGTTCTCTTTAAGGTGTATAACAGGTTAATATTTTTAATCTTCTTCCCCGTTAACTGACTTCAGATAGTTGCCGTATTGACATTTAAAGGTCAGCACGCGCTGGTGAACTTGTTGCATGGTATAAAGATCAGCCAGGTCCCTCATTTGAGGAGGCTCAAGATCATAGGCCCCAGGGAGTGGTAGGTATTCATCTTAACTGATACAGAGAGGAATCCTGTCTCACAACTACCTGGGGCAAAATGGTCATGACTTGGTCTAACGACCCCCAGGTCTTCCTTTCTAGCCAGTCCCCATTCTACCCACAGGTGTCACAAGCCATCTGCACAATCGGTGTGTGCAGGCCGCAACACGAAAGCACTTCTGTTCTACACAGACTCCCCCGCCCCCTCGCACACACACAGACCCCTTTGATCGCCTGAATTCCCCCCACTGTTCTTTGTAGAGGTAAAAATAAATACCTCAGTGTGAAACAAAAGAATAAAGAAAAAGTGTGAGGAGCTAAAATGGAGTGGAACCTTTTTTTTATAGGAATCAGTCAGGTTTAACGTGATTGTGAATCACAAAAATCAAACACTTTTATGTGCAGCTGATCAGTGGTGCCAGACTACAAATCCCATGATCCCCGGCCTTTGTCTGTTGGAGAAATGCCTGCAGGTATGACAATGATAAAAGTAGCAAAAGCATGCACCCCTGCTGTCGTAACACACATAAGAGCAGAGTTGTAGCCCCCCTACTTGCAAACCATAGTTCCGGCTGCCACAGTTCTGACATTTTTGACATGAGGTTCTGACAGCAATGGAGGTAATATTTGGTCCAATGTACCCCTTCAGCTTGGTGGAGTGGAATGCAGGAAAGTAGATTGTACGTTAAGTATGTGTTGGCCCTGGGGGAACATAGTCTTAGGGATTAAAGTTGCTGCATCCAGTGCTGTGCGCTAGGACACACTGCTAGTAGTTTGCTGCACAAATCACTAATGACCCATATGTGAAAGAGCCTAGGATACCTTAGTAGGTATGCTGTGCTCGTGGGCACATTGAGAGTATGCCAGTGGGAGGATTATACTCTAAATGGGGAATGGAAACTGATCAATAGATACCTTTACCTGCCCTTGATGCATTTGGACATATATTACTAAATCCCAGTGCATTAGGGGCATATTTCATAGATAGAGAATACTGAGGTGCAGCCAACGCTTAAACACAGAACACCTTGAATACATTTGTGGGTATTTAGCCTGATGTAGTGGTATCAGACCAGGTCCAGACTGGCAGTCTGCGAGTTCTGGCATGCCACAGGCAGTCACTATTTATTGGGCTGTTTGGGCCTCTGTGTACTTCAGGGCCAATTTTGAATCCCAGTCCAAGTCTGTCCTAGACAGTGGGTCTGGCACCCATAACACTGATTGCAGGGCCCTGAGTGAATAGCCTGTTAGACTGAGATTTAGCAGGGAACTGCTTTCCTGGAATGCCAGCCTGCAGTTCATATACCTATGCTGAGAAGTAGGGGAGCACTAATTCCCTGTCCTAAATATTTTGGGGCAGTGCCTGCCCCCAAAGAGATTGTTATGGTCCCCAACATGGCCAGGATCTCCATAGACCTCTTTGTATGACATTTGGCCACCCCAAACATTTAGAATTACAGAAAATTGGCCAATAGCATAGGATGAAAATTTAGGACAGTATTGTTCTAGGAATTTGTAGGATAAGTCAACTCTTCTGGAGTCCCATGCATTTATACCATCCTGCACAGGTGTCAGTTAGTGGAATGGTGGAATGGCAGGGTATGCTTGGGGCATGCCGTGGGCGAGGGCAAAATCACCTGGATTTGGTTCCTTTGCAGGTTGATGTTTCATGGGTGTTTTTTATCTATCTATCTATATACCTATCTATCTATATGTATGTGGTAATGCAGAGCACTGACCAAATATTCGACAATGTAGCAGTAATCTGTATACTTTCATATAACAGGCAATCGTGTAAGACTGTAAGTTAATCGTGTCTGTTCCTCTACTCTCAGACATTTGTTTGTATCCGAGCACTCATGATACAATGGTACAGACATATAGGTTATGTATGAAGACAATAGCCGGCGAGACACCTATATATCAGCCACATTATGTATGCACTAGCCTTGTTAGTTACAAACGACATGTGTATGTTTTGCCAGGTGGCTAACATAACATTTCTTTCACAATAAAGGACCTTGCTTGTATTTAGGATCAGTCACGTTGCGGCATTTGTAACATTCTTTAAACTTACACTGAAAAATGTAACCTGGGTACAGGAAAACTTGTTTTCCCCAGGTGCTTTTAAATGAGCGCAGTCAATGTCAGCTTTCATACCTTCAAAAGGGGCTTCCATCTCCTTTAGTGTGAAGACACACAGAGCTACTAGTAGCAGCTACTTGTGACAGCTATAAAAATAGACAATGCTGATCATTTACTGATCATTTTCTGTACGTGTGTTTTAGCAGAGGCAATTCTCAGTATTGTCTATGGCAGGGTGTTTTCTGGAGTTTAGTAGCCGTGACAAGTAGCTGCTACTAGTAGCCCAGTGTGTCTTCACCCTAAGGGCAGTGACACACGGGGAGACAAATCTTCGTTGTTGCGGGCGACTAATCTCCCCGTAATGCCATCCCACCGGCTAGAATGTAAATCGCCGGTGGGATGGCATACGCAGCAACGCGATTTCCTCTCAAGGCAAACTCAAAAATAAAGAATTGCCTAATGAAAGAAATTGTTATTCTAAGCAGTTTCCAGTATACATTAATTACGCATTTCCCCTACTTTTAAATGCATTTGTAAAAAATATCATTGAGAAGCAGTATCTGTCTGCCCTTGCTATTTTCTGCACTGCTGGTCCTGACTTTCAAAACATTGTAGCTGAGGCCAACCGAGTAACAAGTTTAGGAAGAAGTGTGCAAGGCTGACTTCTGCTACTTTGTCTATATTGGAACATTGCCTAGAATTATATTCAGTCAAATTTAGATTTTAGGTTTACATCTGTATTTAGTTCAACTGAATGCTGTGTATTTGTCTAATCCAGATCTTAAAACTGCACCCCTAGTATATTAAACATAAATGTACTGAACAATGAGGTGCATGTTGGAGGGGGTATATATATATACATACATACATACATACATATACACATACATACATATGTATTGCTTGCTTTTTATATTAGGGCAATTTGCCTTTAAACTTGACTGTCCCTTTAGGCATTTCTGCCATTTTAGACAGGCTGGAAGGGATGCGCGATGCAGCCCCTACATGTTGGCGAGCTTTCGCTTAGTCTCGGTCACTTCTGGAATGCTTCTGCCATTGCACAACTCCTTCACAACAGATTTTATGATTTCCCTGGAAACCTGAGTTTGTGATACAAACTGCAGAAATAGAGAGGCTCCAAGGAAACCAAACAGGAGTCAATGTGGATCTGATATGTGTTCCTGCTGGCCGGTCCCACTAATGGGCCGTGCTATTGGGTCACGCTGATGTCTCTCCCTCTGGTTCCAGAGTGCAGGGTGACAGGGTTAACATCACAAAGGCAGCAGGTCATTAATCCTTCCCTCTGTCCCCCAGATAAGGAAAATAAACACTGGGGCAGGGACATTATCACCAGACTGTTAAAGGGAAACTGTTCCATGTGGCTGAACTTCTTATATCATTATTATATACAAATATATGTTGCCTTTAAACGTTACCCAGATTTTAAATGGGCATGGTTTGATAGGAGAAAGCAATGTTCCCCTGGCACCCCCTTGTAAAGCAAAGCAAAACATCAGTGTGAGAGAATGGGAAATGACTGTATGGCAGTGCGGGGAGCTGTAGATTGCAAGCTCTCAGTTCAAGTCAGTTCTGTTTGTTAGTACAGAGTATTCTTGTTTTACTTGAGAGAATGATGATGTTGCTTTAACAATCAGCCATAAAGAGAAATAATTATCCGGCAGGCCCAGTACCACACATTGCAGTTTGTTTATTCTGAGATTATCACACAATGCCCATCTGGAAAGCATCAGGCGCTAAGCCCTGTGTGCCTGCAGAATATTGTAGCTCTGTAACTAAATCCTTTCTTCCTTTTCCCAGGTTAGCTTTTTAACCCACGCTGATGTGGCCATTGTCACCAATTGGGCCATTTCTCTATACTGGGCCTTATATAGGCCCTGTTTTGGCTGTTGCAGAACTGCACCAATGGGACGCCAGAGAGGGGAAGCAGGTTTAGCAAAGCAAGATGGCACCAAAAGGGCAAGATGGCACTCAACTCCCACCTTTAGCTGACAGTTATGCTTTAGCAAGAGCTGCAGGTCAATCATTTATATAGAAAGGTCCCTTTTGCAATTGAATAAGCAAACCCCTGCCCCAGTGCAGCACATCTACCTACAGTATATCCATCTCTCAGGCCCGGGCTGAAAAGGGTAATTAGCCTGTATGATTTCATTTTAGAAAGCACAATCACTCCAGAGCACAATACAAAGCCTATTATTAGGAAAAGCTGTGGGCTGGCATCCAAGCTGGCATGATCCCTCTCTGTGATGCAATAGGGCTATTGTCCCATTTCTCATTATGGAGGTACAGACAGGTAGAGCCGCCTTCTGGGAACATCATTAAACTGTGTGTTTTGGCTGTAAAATCACAGCAGCTTAAGCTGTTTTCACCTGAATAGAAGCCTATTTTATTGTACTTTGTTGTGATGCCTGGGTGTTGAGAGGCAGCCTTTCATTTCATATACAGGAATGGAACAAACGAAGCACTAATTAGGGCTCATCATTGTCTTAACCTGTTCATCTGTTGGGAAGAGCTGGGAGTCATGGTGGCCCTTTATCTTGAATAACTATAACTCCCAGCATGCTCCCTGCCAGTTGAACAGGGATAGGGATGCTGGGAGTTGTAGGCCCACCCTGGCTGAACTGGGAAAGCTGTCCTTCAGCAAAACATTCTGGGGTGCCACATACAGCTGTACGACCATACCTGTAGCACTGTAGTTGCCAAACTTTGATATCATATATATACATATATATATATTACAGCATTCGGTGCAGAGAATTCTAGGTTCCCACATAGAGCCGTGCTACCGTGCTCTCGTAAAGTTCCTAGATGGTTGGATCGTCAAAGGTTGCCAATTTTTGCCCTATTCTTTAATATCAGTAAAGAGTCACTCTTCCCACTGACACATAAGAAAGAAACTGGATGCAGTGCTGTAGCAAAGGATTCTGGGAAGCCGCAGCCGTCCACCCTTGCTTGCTGCATATGTATTTGGTACTGGAGTGTGTCATAGGCATTTACTTATTGAAAGTAGAGAAAAGGAGGCATTTTTCAACCGAGAGTGATTGTGAAAACAAGCATTGCGCTACTATGATGGGTGGGTATGAAGGCTGGGAGTAATGAGGAAGTGCTTTGTTATAAATCACAGAAAACAGTGAGAAAAAGGCTTACAAACAGGGATAGTAGGTCAATAAAAGGCAATAGACCTGTCAGGGACTGGAATTCATAGGGGTAACAATAACAGGTGCAAGGTTTGCTATGTTTCTTGTAACCTATAGCAACCAGGTAGCAGTTAGCTGATTAAAAGCAAATTTCTTAGGGTGAAGACACACGGAGCTACTAGTAGCAGCTACTTGTTGCGGCTACTAAAATAGACAATGCTGATCATTTACTGATGATCGTCTCTTCATATGTTTAGCAGAGGCAATTCTCAGTATTGTCTATAGCAGGGTATATTGTGGTGTTTAGTAGCCCTGGCAAGTAGCTGCTACTAAGTAGCTCTGTGTGTATTCACCCTTATGGGTTAGTACATGTCAGGCACATTAATCTGATGAACGTTGTTGGTTAGGGAGCTGAAGAGGGATGCTGGGAGTTGTGGTGTTGCAGCAGTTTGTTTGCAGCAGTGGTTTTGCTGCTTTTTTTATCCCTAAAACCCACAGTGCCACGTGTGCTCGGAGCAGGCCAGAGATGGGACACCTCAGCGCCTGTATGTTATTTTGTATATAAATATACTTACGTACACCCAGGCACCAGGGGCTCCATTCCACCCCCTAAACTATTCCAGGCTTCACTTCACAGCCTGCCTGCCCCACCCAGCCCCTTAATTACGACCACTCCCGGCAGCTCAGCCGCAGAGACTGGGATGATGTTCAGCGCTGGCAGCTGCATCACTTGCACCCGCCCTTATCCAAAACAAATAGAGGGTCCCATTGGAATAAACAGCTCCAACGCCTAACCCGTGGTCTGCCACTGTCTGTGTGTGTGTGACCCCTCACTCCTCAGTCTGCTTCTGTCATTGGAACAACTTCTTAGGCTTCAGGGAAAGATGGACTTGGTGGGGAAAACTTAGATGGAGAGCACAGTCTTAGCCTTGTGTTTAAGGTCCGGCTATTGGAGGGATGCTGGGTATTAGAGTTTAGGCAACCATGAGTTGTATTAGTCACTCACTCAGTCAGTGTGGGTCTGGCCCTTCATTCAGGGCACTGTTTCTTAACCATGGGCCCCCAGATGTTGTTGGACTACAATTCCTAGCATCCTTTAACATATAATCAAGGATCTAAGGATGCAGACAGTTGTAGTACTACAACATCCGGGTGCCAAGGCTAGGAAACAGGGCTACAGTGGAAGAAGACCCAGCAGCTACAAGGAGGCAGTAGTGTACAGGGACCAGTATTGTTGAGGGCCAAGTGGGGCCCTTATTAATGAATCTTTTCTATATAAATGTAATAGGGAATCTAAAGGATCTCAGCTCACCAAAACCCTTCCCACTTAATCCTGAAGCGACTTTATTGAACAGTTTGTTAGAGGGCTAGTACTTTTATTCACAGATGGATATGAAAATCTGATTGGTTTGTGCTTTATTGAGGAATGGATATCAAAATGTGATTGGCTTGTGCTTTATTGAGGGATGGATAACAATATAACAATATATGATTGGCTTGTGCTTTATTGAGGAATGGATATCAAAATGTGATTGGTTTGTGCTTTATTGAGGGATGGATATCAAAATGTGATTGGCTTGTCCTTTATTGAGGGATGGATAACAATATAACAATATATGATTGGCTTGTGCTTTATTGAGGAATGGATAACAATATAACAATATATGATTGGCTTGTGCTTTATTGAGGGATGGATATCAATATATAATTGACTTTAATTAAGTGATGGATATTGAAATATTACTTTTTTGTCTGATAGAAAATAACACGTAGAGTATGCTATCTGCAGCTGATCCCCCTTAATTAAATTGGCAGTAACATGTGCATATGAGCTTTATATATATATATATATATTATATATAGCTTCCAGAAATAGCTTTGGTGTGTGGATTTTTGGTTTCCCATTCAAAAATCTCATCTCATGATGTAATTTCCTCAAGAACATTGCTCTGACCACAAAATCTTATTTAGAAAAAACGCAGGCTTAAATTCTGGGTTTTCAAAGGCGCGCTTGTAGTTGTAATTAAACCCTGTCACAATAGAACCACCCTCGCAGCATCTAATTATATAGAAAGTAAAATATACAGTAGAGTCTCATTGGTTCCCTTTCTAAGTAATTTATGGGATAATGTTATTTTAGTAAAAAAAAACTAAAGAAATAAAATTACTTTTGGGTTCATGGGCCCTAGAAATAAAGGTGGCACTGCAAGAAATGTAAAACCCAGGAAGTTCAGCACAATCTATGTTATATCTGTTACATGGCACATATACAGCTCATTCTTAATAACCTCTATGCTCTGTAGGTCTATCTGCCCTGGCCTATTGAGTGCAGCATGCAAGTCCAATTTACAGACTGTTATTACATTTTGTTAAAAGTGAGTCAGTGCGAATGAAATCATGGCCTATACGTGTTAATAGATCTCATTTTGATGTGGCAGGCTGTACCAGCAGGAACAGACATTAACTTAGATCAGAACCGGTTTGTTTCTGTGTTCAGCGTTGATGCTCACTCCCATTGGTACAGATCCAAATGAACACTAAAGCCAAGTTAAACTGCTATGTAGCCATATGCGCTGGTAAAGCCATACGGACAGCCAGTTGTGCTGGGGTGGGGTCCTGACTGATGCCCAACTTGTATCTATGTGTATTGCCCCAAGCTTGCAGCTGTATGAGTCCCATGGGACTCTGTCACATCTCTTTAAACCACAGCAACTCCTAGCATCCCTAGCCAACCATTACCTTGGGTGTTGTAGTTCCTTACAGTGTGAGAGTAATGGGCATGAGGTTCTATCATTACAAGGTATAGTGAGAGTTGTGGTTGGAAGCAGAGAGGTGTTGGGCTGGGTTGTGCAATATATAATGGGAGAAAGAGACGGGGAAAGTAATTGGGGAGAAAGATCAAAAGCTGGGAGGGGTGGCAATCAGGCAAAAACCTTGCCCTGGCACCATCTTGCCTTACTATACACAATGTGCCACACTTACAGCCCTTTCCCCAGCAGCATCCTATTTTACTATACACAGTATCTCTACAGCTGCTGACAAGCAAAGAGATAAATGCAGCACAATGGAGTATCTGCTACTCTGCAGGGTCACCCCACTTGCACCCCCTAAAGCAAACTGCGCAGTATAGGAGAGCTACAGTGCACTAATATAGCGAAGGCAAAACCAGGGTGGGCCATTAGCCAGGGGGTGCTGGCTGGAGGGGTAGGAGATAAGAAGGGGGGTTCTGGCTGGAGGGGTTGGAGATAAGAGGGGGATGAAGAAAGAGTCAGTGCTGGGAAATGGGGGAGGATGACTGTTGGGTGCTGGGTTTGGGAAGAAGACTGAAGATGAAGGGAGCGGATGAACCTCACAGTGACACTCTGCCCCCTTTGGCCACATGTCAGACCCAGTGGCTGCCAGCTGCAAGAGCGCTCATGACCGAGCAGTGAATAACTTCACAGTGTCATGAGATCAAACAGAATGGGAATCAGTGGCGGCAGCGGCTGTGTGTGCACAAGGGATTGATGGCAGCGCTCGGGCTGTGCAGCCTCATTAGTTCTGTGGGAGCTTTGTGAGGTTTCCAGGCTGCTTCCTCTGCACACATTGCTGCCCGACTGTGTGGGAAGCAGACAGTAGGTCTGTGTGTGCTTCTGTGATTTTCTCATTTAACAGGGGTTTGTACAGTAGCACACTCCATTAGAAGGGGCCCTGGCCCCAAAGGCTTACAATTTAAGGCCAGTGATAATAACGATACTAAATCGATGCCTGTGTGCGACTACATAACATCTCTAACCGATAGCTGCTCTGTGGTTAGTACCCAGCTAGACCCAACAGATCTTTGGGATGTCCCAACAGCAGTCACTTACTGCACTACAACTCCCAGCATCCTTTGACAGCCAAGCTCTATTCAGGGATGCTGAGAGTTGTAGCGCAGCCGCAAAGTTTCGATGTCCCGGATGCATCACAGTTTTTTACAGTCATTATATAATAAAGTAAAACAAAGTTGCCAAATAGTTCCCGGGTCCCTGTTGCTAAACCACAACTTTGAGCATTTATGGCTGACAGAGGGCACTGGGAGTTTTGTAAGCTTAGCGTAAGTATGTGGATGTGATTATGGGTTGGCTGCAGTCTCAGTGCAGTGGAGCAGAGTGAAGCTCTATAGAGCAGCCCTGGGCCAGACAGATGTGCAGAGCTGCAGTAGCACTAAGGGCTGGGGTAAACAAATGAAACACTGCTCTTACCTTACGGCTTGGCACTGTGTACAGGTTCCAACAGACAAATGGCATCCAGATGATGGGAATGTCACCGCTCTATTCCCTGCTACCTTTCCTTAGATATTTTCTCTTCTTCACTTCTATGTTCCCCTTTCTGTTCCCTCTCTCACTCAGCTCACTTATTGTTTTTCTTTCTCTCAGTGTTTCTGATTTCCCTCAGCCAGTTCCCCCCTCTTTCCCCCTCTCCTGGCTAAATCCAGCTTTTCCTTCTCTCTCTGTGTGTCTCTCGCTCCCTCACTCTGGATGGGGAAGTGATAGTTTAGCTGCTGTTATGCTGTGTGTGCCTGGGGCATTGAAGGCGTCACCAGGAGAGGGGCAGGTCTAAGCTTCCCTCCGGTACTTGCTCAGCAGCTATTGGCTAACTCCAACCCCCCTCAGCCCCACACACCTCTCCCCCCCCACACCTCTCACACTGACCCCATACCTACACTCACACAGACCTTGGCTAATCCAGCAAACCATGTCTGTCACATTCCTATATACCCAGAGCCTACCTGAACTATGTGCCAGCAGTGCTATTGGTGGGTTATACATAATTATGATGGGCTGGAAGAGAGTTGCGAGTGACACCCCCCAGGTTAGCAATTGTGCTTTTTTACCAATAGTAAAATCTGCCCCAGCAAGTTGTTACACAGGGGGATTATTCCACTCCTGCAAAGGAATGTTATATAGGATTCCAGGTCATTGTTATTAGTGAGACCCTGTCTGGCAGTGCAGGGGTTAACCCCCCCTTCTGGATTATGACCTCTCCAAAGTTGATGCAATTAGTTTAGACCAGATGATTAGCAGATGCCCATTTAGTCAGGTTTTAGCAGATGCAGTGGTTGTGTGTAGGTATATAGCACCCACAAAGAAAGCTTAGTTATGTTTAACATGAATAAGGCTAAATTTGTTTTATATAATGGGGCTCATTTACTAAGAACAGGGTACAGCAGTAACACTAGTATAAGTGCCGTATATGTCACCCTATAATATATGGTCTGTAATTCATTTGCACTTATTAATTGTTCAGCAGCACTGTAGCCACTAGGGAGCCCTGTACTTTACATGGAAGATTGTGCCAGTTTTCCCACTTGTGTATGTTACTGGCCCCAGGCCCCCAGCAGCCCTTGCATGTAGTGATGTGCAGACCTTAGGTCAGGTGGGTAAGGGTTGAAATTTGAGCAATCATTGTGGGTTTAGGTTGGGTGCGGGTCAGCCTGGAGAAGTACACTCTTTGTCTGTCCCCAAAGTTTCTTGGAACCTAAGCCCTGCACATAAGTAATGTACAGAGCGCATACAGGTTTAGTGCGAGTCCTACAGTGGCAGTATTTCGCGGGTTAGGGTCAGTGCGGGTTAAGGATCTGCGGGTTAGGGTCGGGTTTTTCCTGACCTGCACATCACTACTTACTGTATATGTGCTTGGCGATGTGGCTGGTAGCAGCCCTGCGGATGCCTACTGTGCCACCTCTCCCCACAGGCCTTCCTGCAGTCATGAGGTCTGCTCCACTGATAGGTGTGCCACTGCACCCACTCTCCTAATTCCAGGGGTGGGAAGAGGGGGTGGTAAAATAAAAGTCCCATTTGTATTTTATCATGTAAAAATAAAAATGCTTTATCTTTCAAATGAAAGAATGGGCAGAATGCATTTTGGCTCAGCGAACATATGTGGATATTGCCCAGTATACCAATCCAGGAATGCGCATTAATTGGGGCCCTGACCAAAAGTTGGCTGTCCAAGAGGAACCATAAATGTCCAACAACTGCTGGTCTAGAGGGAACAATGGAAAGGGGGCAGGCTAGCCTGTGTGCCAGGGATAGGCAACCTTTGGTTCTCCAGATTCTTCACATGTACAACTCCCGACATACAGATTGGCTGCAGATCTGGGAGTAGATTGGAGCTGTACTTCTGCAAAAGCTGGGGTGCCAAAGGTTATCTGTCCTTGCCCCTCCGGCTCACAAAACTAGATGCCAGCGTGTCCCTCTAAGGCTGGCTGGTAATTTGATGACCGGGCGGAGCAGCGCAGATAGTTTTATTGCTCTCCTGTGAGCTTCATTTCTGCTTTTCCAGGCTTAAATGATGCAGTTTATGGCATTTAGCCCATAAAAGTAGGTGTGGGCATGGGAGAGGCTTAGGACTACTAAGAGAAAAAGATGCTAAAGCTGTTTTAGGGTTGAACGTCAATGTTATATGTGCCGAGAGCTTACCGGGAGGTGTCCCTTTAGGGGTAAGGCACGTAGCTACACCGCACTAGGGATGGGAGCAACCAGAACCCTGAACCTGCCACGTGCTACAGCAAGGACATGCATGCAGGCACTAGGGGTCAAATTTGCCCGTGGGCAGTAACCCATAACAACCAATCAAATTGTTGCATTCATTGTTCTGCCTGCAGCTGCCTTAAAAAAATCCAATCACTGGTTACTATGGATTACTGCCAATAAGCACGTTTTCCCAGTGTAGATAAATGAGCCCCAGTTGTGTTTACATTCAACACATTGGTTAAATATTTGGCCATTTACTTGGTTGGCTAAACAGCATTGATCCATCTGTGGTCCAAAGTGCATCTGAATAGGATGTAGAACGCTGCTTCCAGGCCCAGACTGGCAATCTGGCAAATGCCAGAGGGGCTGCTGTAAGATGCCTAGACAGTCACTATTTATTGTGCTGGTGGGGGGCTGTTTGGGCCTCTGTGTACTTGAACTGCCAGGGCCTATTTTGAATCCCAGTTCAGACCTGGGCGCTTCTCATTTCACTAATGCATCTGACACTGCTACATCCAGCACAGATCAGGGCCCATATTGGCTACCGCTGTGTGTAGTCAGATTGCCCAACGAAATGCCCATTTAGCAGTCAGGTCAAACAGACAGACTCAGTACTAATGCTCCTATAGACACTGCCCCCGTAGCTATCCATGTATGACTATATATCATATAAAACATTGTAATTTTGTTTTAGTATCGCTTTAAGATTTGAGTCACTGCCTGTCATGTCAGGTTCACTGAGAGGAGATGTTCGGCGGCTGACGCCCTGAGGAATTATTGGGCAATGAGTGTGGAGAGAAGGGTAAACGTAATCTGGCGCAGACTCTCAGGTGCATGCTGCTTCTTGCCAATTGTCTGAGTGACATTTGTGGGACTGGCCGGACCTGTTCTGTGCGCCAGGGACAGCAGGTGCCGCGCGCGTGTCACTTCGCTGACACATCAACAGGTTTGTGCACTGGGAAGGAGAAGAGCCATTGCTCAGCACAAAGCAACCACGGAGCTACCTGTCACCTATAAATAGAGAGCGGGCCCAGCCAAGCACATAGGGGCTATGCTGTCATCGGTATTCAGAGCACGGGCGGTGCCGCATGGCATTCCTAAACCTATTGCTCTGCATACCTGCAGTTTTCCTGTTGCTAAATATACCCCCCTCTTCATCAAATGGCATAGTAAATCTGCCGCAGAGTTGTTGGCTTTCTGCTGTTTATCTTGTTTTGCCAATTCATTCTGTTGGGCTAATGGCCCAAGGGACATGGTACTGAGCCACACTCAGCCTGGAGCTGATCCATAATAACCCATCTTACTGGATTCAGAAAATGTCGCCCCTGTTGCTTTCAGGGGTTTGCTCAGGGGATGCTCAGAGGCATCAGTAGATTTTCATGCAGACGGGCTGTCTAGGATCTGATGGCATTGTTGGGCAGTGGGACCCATGGGACCAATAGGTGCACTGAAAAGCTATGAGAGCCAGTAGGCCTTATTGTATTGTTTTGCATATCAACAACCTAAGACATATTATTTGAGCCTTTATAATAATAAAAAATAAACGGCTTAAAGGGACAGTATACACCTATAAACTGCTAAAAATGAGCACGTTAAATAGGACTTGTGTTTAAATATCACTCTGCCTATTGTTTTAATTTTAAGAAATCCATATTTTTAAACCACTAATTTTAAAGTAGGGTTATGTTCACTGTACCTTCCCCTTGCTTTATAAACAGGGCAATTTGTTCCAAGCTCCTTATCTACCTTTACACAAACAAACCCCTCCTCTCTCAAGCAGTTGCCTTTGAGCTTCTCATTGTTAGGGGCTTCTCAGTGAACTGGTAATTAGTTTTATCAGATTCTGCATTGCTCTGTGGAATCTGGCACACGGGGAGATTAGTCGCCCGCGACAAAACTCCCTGTTCGCGGGCGACTAATCTCCCTGAGTTGCCTTCCCCTGCCATCCCACCGGCGAAAATGTAAGTCGCCGGTGGGATGGCACACGCGGCGGCGCGATTTCACGCAAATCGTCGAAAAAGCCTCGCGAGGCAACTTCGGCGATTTGCACAAAATCGCGCCGCCGCGTGTGCCATCCCACTGGCGACTTACATTTTCGCCCTAAGAGAGGGACAGTTAAAGAATCATAAGCATTTAAAAAGAATATCAATGAGACTGAACTATTACAGTTGATTTAGGGGTTTTGTTGTGCCATGTTGTGTCATTGTTGAGCGACCCTGGCAATCAGATAGCATTTTCATTTGCAAGCTGGGTATGGGAAGAAGAATAATAAAGCTAATCATTAAAAACCATACATAATAAATAATGAAGACCAAGTATATACAAGTGAACTCTCCCTTTAAATAGCAGTATGTGAGAGAGAGGGAGCAAATAAATCTGTAGTATCTAGAACAAAATGTATTTGAGTTGATCTTACTGTAAATGCTCTGTAAAATGGAAAGAAATTGAGACTATCGTGCTCTTGCTGGACTAAAGCTCTCCACACTCTGTCTTCCTTAGATATTCAGAGAGTTTTAGTTCCGCTACAGCGGGAGAGTCTGATCACTAAATTAGGAGCTTAAAGCTGCCCAGGACCATATGCAGTATGCATTCTCCCATTCACCCCCACATTCCTCCCACAGAGACCCAGCTACTGCTCAGTATAATGACCTCCCTCTTTATTCCCCTTTTTTATTTTTTCACGTCCCCCTTCTCTCACGCTTTCCTTTCTGCCTCTTTCACACAAATCCAAGTCCTCTTCCTGTCCCCCATCCCCTTCTCTCTCACGGTCTCCCCCCTTACTTTACTATACTTCAGATATTTCCAGAGATAAATCTCTGAGCAGTGTTTGACAGGAGAGACGGGAAGATGTGTGAGAGAGTTCCCCGGCCGACCAAAGGGGTCACTGGAAGAGGAGCCAATGCCTTTGTACAAAACACGAGCCCAATTAACCTCAGTGGTTTTGTATAGACATTCCCAGCTTTATTTACACAACAGCCATAACATAAATAGAAAATTCCTTACTTGAACCCACTGCTGCATAGTCATTGCCATGGTTACAAAAGCCAAATGGTGGCCATTTTGTTTCTACATTTGTTTACATTGTATGGAAGTTATTGATTTGGATTCATGAAACCCACTGCCCTGAGGGAAATGGGAGTTATAGCTCACACATCCATTTTGCACTCATGCTGTAGGGGGGACAATGAGCAGGGGTGCTGCCATGGGGCAGTGTGCACCAGGTAACTAGGGCAGCAAAAAGCCAAATTTATTTTCTTTTAAAAAAGAAATGTATCATTTCAAGTGCAGAAACCCAAATTGGATATTCTGATGCAAAAGAGTATAGGGTGGCATCAGAAGCACCCCCACACAGTAGAATAATGGGTGAACAGAAGAGGTGGGATCATTAAAGGAACAGTAACACCAAAAAATGAAAGTGTATAAAAGTAATTACAATATAATGTACTGTTGCCCTGCACTGGTACAACTGTAGTGTTTGCCTCAGAAAGACTACTATAGTTTATATAAATAAGCTGCTGTGTAGCCATGGGGGCAGCCATTCAAGCTGGAAAAAAGGAGAAAAGGCACAGGTTACTTAGAAGATAACAGATAAATCCCCATTATATGGGGCTTATCTGCTATGTAACCTGTGCCTTTTCTCCTTTTTTCCAGCTTGAATGGCTGCCCCCTTGCTACACAGCAGCTTATTTATATTGTAGCTTTTCTGTAGCAAAAACACAATTTTTTTGCAGAGCAACAGCACATTATATTTTAATTACTTTAAAACACTTCAATTTTTTGATGTTACTGTTCCTTTAAGTGTGTAAGTGTTTGAGGGCAGTAAAGAAGGTTTAGAACCGTATATGTTCTGTGGTAGCACATATAACTCCTAAGTCACCCTTGCAGTAATGCTGCCTGGAGAAAGATACCTCATGTAAACTGTTCTTCTGGCTCCAAGGCCGCCATTAAGTCTACTACCTTTTTTAAAAATTACTATATTACTTTACTACATTATTCCATCTCTGGACCCCAGAGGCGGCCTTTCAGATGCTGGCCCCCCCCCGCATCCCATGCTTACTATTCTGAGCATCGGAGCAGTGTGAGGGGGAGCCGCATTGCTTGTGCAAAGAGCACAATAGCACAAGAAGAGCCGAACCACTTTAATCAGGTCCAGGCTGAAAATCAAATTAGTCCCTGGCATTTCAAGTACACAGAGGCCCACACAGCCCCCCACCAGCCAACTAAATACAAGTTTAGGGCCCGTTATCCAGAGAGATCCAAATTACAGGAAGGCTCCATTTTAATCAAATAATTCATTTTTTTAAATCAGTCCTTCAGACTGATTTGGCAGCTTATCTGCCCATGTATAGGCACCACTGAGAGGCCTACCCAATCGATATATGGCCTAAAATTGGCCAGATCTTGATTGGGCAGGTTTGATTTTCTGTGGGAGCGGGGACCGCATATGCTCGTTGATGCAGTCCTCTATCTGATGGCTCGGTTAGGTCTGTAGAAGAGGAGCAGAAAAAAAATGATAAACCGTTAAAAATAAGAATAACAATAAACTTGAACCCATCACAGTTTGTTTGTTTGTTTTTTTGTCTGCTGGGGGTCACTGATATACAAAATAAATAATGACCAACTGAAATATTGCTTAGAATGGGTTCATTTCTAATCTACTAAAAGTTAATTTAAAAGTAGACACCCTCTTTTGTTGGGGGGGGGGTAATATTTACTGGGAATTTGCTGCTGGGAATAAAAAACAGTTGAAAATAACAATAACAATAAACTTGAACCATCACAGTTTGTTTGTGTGGTTTTTTTTGGTTGCTGGGGTCTCTGCTATACAAAATAAATAATGACCAACTGAAATATTGCTGAAGAATGGATTCAGTTCTAATCTACTAAAAGTTAACCTATTGTGCAGCGCTGCGGAATATGTTGGCGCTTTATAAATAAATGTTAATAATAATAATCTAAAAGTAGACACCCTCTGTGTGTGTGTGGGGAGGGGGTAATATTTACTATGCTGGAAATAACTGTGTCAGTGTTGTCAGAATCTTCTGTACTGCATAACTTGCCACTTATCCAGAGCAGCCGATGAGTTCTAGATATGCGTGTGCGTATTGGTTAGCATCAAGCCTTGGGAATACATGTAATATTTTGTTATTTGAGCTATATGACTGTCTGAGGAACGTCACAATTAAGAGTTGTTGCTTTTTTCCCCCTTCTGTTTGGCCTCTGTGTATAACATGGGTGAGTGGTAACTGTTTACTTCCCACGGGCCTTTGGTTCCTGGGGAAGAGTTCCCAGCCCTGGGGGGCATAGGAGAAGAGGAGGTGAAGAGAGCAAGAGGTAGAAATTTGGGAATCTGAGCTAGGGGCAAGTATGAGAGAGGTCTAGGGAGGTGACGTAAATGAGGAGAGAGGGCTGCCCAGCAGGAAAAAAAATAGCATTAATGAGCATCCTGCTGCTGCTGCTTAACTTACTGATTCCCAGGTCTGCCTGGTGCTGGATTTATCCATGGGGGCTCGACCTGGAGAGAAAGCTGCCTGGAGCAGGATAGGTCTTTTAACCCTTCTTGCTATGGCTGTGTGACTCTACATTTAATTCCCAGCAGCATTTATACTTAACCTCTTTTGATAGTTTCCCCTGATTGTATGGCTGGCTGGGAGTCCTTAGCTGAGTACCCAGAACTAAATGCTCCTTGTCTGACTGTCAGTTTGGTGCCCCCTACCTGCATAGATTCGGCTTACAATTTCACCGCACCCTGCATGGCTTAGTCATAGGAATGTTTGCACGGCTGGCTATAGGGCAGAGGCAAGGGGTCATGGCAGGTGGTAGATGGGGTCAGGCTAAACACAAGGAAGCTGCAACAAGTTCAGGCTAGGAATCCTTATCCCTAGCAAAAAAGTTCACCTTTAAATCTGACCTTTCAATATTAGTGCAGCCTCTACGTCCAATTAAAATGCAGAGGATGCTCATATTTCTAGAGAATCTCCATCATGTCCCTTTGCCAGTGTGTTTTACCTGCCCAGTGAGACGTAAAATGGCAGCCGGCATGTGAGCTGCTGCGCCGACCCACACGAGGAAATACCCTATGAATATAAGGATTGTTCCCAGAATCTGAGCCCTGAAGACAAGCTGCTTCCGTACAGGTCTGGTCAGCCTGAATCCACAATGGGACCTATTTATTGTGATTGGAGAGGGGGATTACTGTGTTCAAGTTACACAGGGATTTCCAAGTCTAGTTGCTTTGCATATGGCTCTGCTCACAACTGGGTGCATCTGACGCACGTCCCACAGAACATCTGATTAATGAGCGGGATTCTGCCATAAGACCGCATGATGCACATTTATGAATAAGGTGCTGTTAATGGTGAATTGTGTTGTCAAAAAGAGAGATGGGAGCTCTTTTACTCAAGCCCTGAATATGTTGGGTTCTAGCTCTGCTGAGCGATCTCTGCTTATGGCCTCCATTGTACCTACAACTTAAGGCCTAGAGAGTGAGGTGAGTCAAAAAAGTGTAAGGCAGTGGTTGTGAAACATGGAACATTTTATGGACACCCCTTGTGGACGTCCAACCATTGGTCAGGGCTCCTTGTAGCTCTTAACAAGGTTACAGATATAATGACACCTTGACAGAAAATGTGTTCACCCCCAGTCTTACCCTAACTGTCCTTATAGTCGGGCTTTTAGGTGTATCCAGGTGGTAACCAATTTTTAACCTTTTGGGCTGATTTAATGAAATTTCCCTAAAAAGCATTCTAGCACCAACCATCTATACAGCTTTATGCTGTCTGCTTTCCCAGACTGGACAGCACATTAGAATGTCAAATACCAAGCAATAAGCAGCTAGGTGGACCTGACAGGTGTGAATACATGGCTGTGATTGGCTACCCCCAACCACCTACTATGCTTCTGGCAGGGAAGGTAATTGTGCAGGTGTGCACGTGTCCAAAGGATGGGGGCTGTCTATGGGGTGGGGGGCCAGACTGTTGGGTTTGAGGGGCAAATCCTGAACCCTGGACCTTGCAATTCTAGTTATTCCACTGCTTCCTCCTGTCGTTTCAAACATAGACAGGGACCAGAGAGGATCTATTGGGAACTGTAGCACAGGAGGCATTTTTTAAAATTATAATTTTTGCCCAGATTGAATCAGAACCATATATTCTTCATTATTGCCTACAAGATTTTTAGTTTTGCTATATATCTTTTTTTTTTTTTAAGCTGACCATGCAGAAGCTGCCCGATTGACACCTCCAGACCTAAGAGAATGCCAATTTAAATCTGGCAAAAATCCTCTCTGTAGGCCCCCATTATAATGTGGCCCAGGGTGAGGGTGGTCATCCCAGTTTGCCCAAATCAGGAGACCTCAGCAAATGAACAGATCTCACCCTGTATTCCTAAATCTTGAATGGTTTGTGAGGCCCAGTATCTACAGGTTAGTGTATGTTGCCTAGTTATATTTACCTTCTATGGTATAAGGTTATATAACTAAGCTTTGCATCTTTGCTGCTGGGAGTTGCTAGCTCATGTGCTTTAAGGGTAAAGTTACCAGAACATCAGAGACATTTAAAAAAAGCCCAAAGTTTTTGGGCTTCACACATTGTAAATTGGTTCCATATTAATTCACTGCAACCCATGCAGCCCTCCTGGCTGGATATTGTAGCCATGTCCCTGATTCTGCCTATATACACAGTTTTCTTTTTTATGTGAATGTCCTCTGCCCCCTGCCGTCTGTTCAAGGGAAGTTCAGGAGTCGTCTCTAGTTATCTCAAGGGAAGCTGCTAGAGAATTGAGCCTTTATTTAATGTATTTTTTACTTGTGGAGGATCAGTGTGGGTTATTAACAAATTGCATTAGGGTGACTTCTCACTAATCTACCAGTTCAGTTTGGACTTTATGGTGAATAGTATTCCTGTATTTTGCAGCTTTCTGGAAAAAAAAGATTCTATACCTGTACTAATAGTAGTGCTTGAGTAATATAATTGGCATCAGATTTTCTCTGACCCAGCACTTTTATGGGCAACTGCTCCTTGTTGAGTCTACAGAGCACAGTATGTTTCTGTTATTGGGCTTAGTGTAGAACTCTTGGATTGGGTTAGTTCTCGGGTTCAATAAAAGACAATGGGAACATCATGTGACACAAGCATAACTAGCCACTTTTATATGGGTTACTGGAGCAAGGTGGGGGGTCAGGGGCATGGGGCTTGTAGACTTGTGATTGCTATGGCACTGTATAAACTATAACAAAATAAAAGGGAGGGGGGATGGAGTTGTGCTCACCACAACATTTTAAATCATTTGGCTGGGGTGCAATAAAGCTGTGACCACAAAATTCATATAGACAACAACAAAAGGTCCTCTGCACACCCCCATTATCAATATATATAGGACATTAAGACATTCTGTGGATTAAACTAGCAAGATATGCCCTCCCCTTTAAGCAAAACAGGGACCTTTTGTTGTTGGCTATGGCGCTGTGTGGCTGTAGTACCGTGGGGTAGGGATGTGTTGGTACTGTAACCCAGTAAGTAACCAGATGTTCCCTCTCTCCACAGACTTCTCATTCCCCTGTATGATTACGACACTGGACTTCTGATCCTTGGAGCTCAGGTAAACATAAATCTGCACGCACAGCCTTACCCAGAAGCCCTTGTTCCCCTTATACCGAGTGCTGCTTGTCCCAACCGCCCACATGGTTCCATTTTAGCTCATATTTACTTTGTTAATGGCTTCTTCCTTACACTCTGATACTTTATCCAGGGAGCCCATATTAAAAAAAAAAATGCACCGTGCCTATGCAGTTGCTACAATTATCCCTTGGGTTTGTGGGCTGCCTGCGCCACTGAATGGTGTATGTGTATAACTGTTAGGTGTAATGTTACTGTTTCTCCTGTAGGGGGAAGGGAGCCTGTATTGCATGGAGGTCAGCACGGAGCCGCACTCCCTTACACAAAGTAAGGATTCTATCTAGATTTTTTTTTTTATCTATATGTATATACTGTATCAATATGTACATCTATATGAATATATCTAATTGTACATGTATATTTATGTAACTATATGTACATCTGTATGCATATGTATATATTTATATGTAAATGTGAGAGAATCTTCCTGTCTTTCCACCTGTGATTGTTTCCTTTTCTTTTGTAATCTAAAGGCATGTGGCCCTCTGTCTTCTCCCTTGTCTCACTGTCTCTTTGCTGTGCCACTGACACTCTCATGTAAGGTGAGACGCTCTCAATTAGGGAGTAGGTTCTCGGTGTGTCAGTGTGAGTGTGTGGCTACCTCACGTCACTGTCTTGCTCTCATATATCGGGGTTTTCTTAGTTACTATGTGGTGTTACACTCTGTTCTTGCATTCCTAGCTTGAGCAACATGGCAGCTCCTCATTCTGTGTCTGTGTCTGTGAGTGTCCATGTTTAAGTAAAACAAAGGAGGCTTTAGTGTTGTTTCACACCCTGTCTCTATCCCAGTTTCGCAGTGTGTCACAGAGGAGCAGTCTCGTGGCCTGGCTCTGGTCCCCAAACTCTGTCTGGATGTGATGAACTGTGAGCTCCTGCGCCTACTCCAGCTTACTGACAAGTTCATTATTCCTATCAGTTACAACGTCCAACGAAAGGTACCACTGGTCACCTCTCTGTAATAGCCCTCCTCCATTTACATTTTATTCCCTGTACATATCCTGCCAAGTTACCCTCTTCCACTATAATTCAAATGCCTCTCCTTTACATACCTTTCCACATTATTCTCTTCCTCAACCAATCACCTGCCTCCCTGTACCTTGCCACATTATACTCTTCCTCTACCAATCACCTGCCTCCCACACATACCCTGCCACATTACCACATCTTAGCCTATACCTACAGTCTACCATGTATCTATTGTGTCTATAGTGTCATTGTAATGACTAGATAATGATTATATAATTGCCAGCTCTATGGGGAGCACCACAATGAACATGATGTGGCTCTAATTTTATATCTCCTATTTTCTTTCCTACATCTGTGGCACTGCCTCCCTACCTGCTGGCCTCACCTTTGTCCATCTCTCAGTCAGTAAAGGAGCTACAAGTCGATCTCTTTCCCAACACTGCTGGTTGCACCCCAGCCCTCACAGCTCAGGATTGGTGGAAAGGAGACAACAAACAGGTGAGTAAGCCAATCAACACACTTCTGTACATATGTGACATAGCCCTTCTCTGATGACTTTTTGTATTATAAAACTACGTAGAAAGGGATTCTCAGTTTGTCCATTATTATACTTATTATTATTATTATGTTTTCAGGTACAGAAGGTCTCCTTGGATCCATCTCGTCGGCCAGCCCCTTCGTGCCAGGGTAACTCAGGGAAGAAAAAGAATGAACCGCAGGAAAATGACATAGTATCATCCATTGCAGAGCCCAGTGTGAGCATAAACATTTTATTTGTTAAATGGGTGGTTCACCTTTAAGTTAACTTAGGTTAGAAGGTTAGAATTCCGATCTTTCCTATGACCCACCCTGTCAACGAGACAACCGATATCAAAGGCTTTTGTGATATCGGTCACCTCGATAATCCACCATACACGCACTGAACTCTTCCTAAACCTTGTTTCGTACAATAATATCGGTACATGTATGGCCGGCTTTAGTATATTATAGAATGGCCAATCCAATAACGATTTTGGTGAGAAAAATCACGGCAGCAGTGAAATAAAATTAAAAATTAAAAATTTTATTAGGACATATTAAGCCTAATGTGTTTCGTACCTAAAGGGCACTTACCCATAGGCTTATGAGTAACTGATTTTTAAATTTAAGATTTTTCTTACCATATTCGTTATTGTTACTTTGTATGACTTATTTTGTTATTCGGGTTCTCTTCTTTTCATATACCAGCCACTCATTCTAAACACATCCTGGTAATTTGAACCATAGGGTCCCGATTACTGCTGAAATTCCAAACTGGAGAGTTGCTGAACAAAATATTTGAAAAACCACAAATAATAAAAATTGTCATGCTAAAAGTTAAAGGTGAACAATCCCTTTTGTCATGTCCATTATGTGTATAGAGAGCACACTGAGCTGGATACTACATGAATGAAACCTACTAATTCCACTTACCCTTAGCCCACCTGCACGTGGGCTCTGCGCTTTCTACTTCAGTGCAGTTTTGTTCTGATCTTTGTTCTAGAATGTTCCCCCACCAGATGGCAGTATTAACCAGTAGCTAATGTGGACATCTCAAAAAGAACTGACTTCACTAATTAGTGCGGGGAAAAAGAACACCAAAGAGGCAAGAAAGCCTTATATGCCAGTTGAGCTTGGCGTCCATCTTGTCAATAAGGCAAGGCTGCCGTAGAAGCATAGCCTGCTCAGTGGACCAGGAAAAGTGGGTTAAGAAACCCTGATATTATGTACAGTATATGGGTGTGCATACTAAATGCATAAATGCAGACCCTGCAGTTTGTATAGCATAGTACATAGTTTGCTTTTTTATTTTCCATTAGGATGGCAGCACCCTGTCCTCTCCCTCCAGCTCACTCACATCCCCATCTAGTGGGATTGTGTCAAGCACCAGTCAACGCTCTCTGCAAAGCTTTCTGGGTAAGTGCGGTTTACTGACTTAAGGGTGATGCCACATGGCTTGAATGGGTAAAGTGTTGGTATAGGTGCTCTGGGGAGTGTTTTTGGGCTCTAAGCACCTGTAGTGGTGCTTTCAGGTGCCGCTCATTCAAGTCAGTTAGAGGGGCAGCAGTGGAAGATTTTTGGTGCTTTTCAGCCAGTGTGCCTTCAGCCTAAGATATTGAATCTGCTAATACTAATGTAATATTTTATATGGATTCTGTTTGATTTTTCTTCAATGACAACTCTAAAGGTCCAAGTTCCCGTCTGCGGCACACTCAGGGCACAGTCCTGCACCGTGACCACCACATTACCAACCTGCGGGGGATAAGCCAGAGCACGCCAGGGGAGAGTGATGGCTTCTGTGTTAATTACCAGAGAGCGGCTGTGCCATTGGCTGCCCCAGGAGGGCAGGTGGCAGTACTAGAGGTAAGCAGGCAAGAGGATAAATATATAAGGGCACCATGCAATAAACTTCCTTGTGCTTTCTTCACCTGTCATGGTGTCCAGACAATACGTGCCTTTAAGGTGCATAAAACATATTTATTACAGCTAGGCTGTTGTGGAGTTCTCTTCCTGTAGCAGTTGTACTTGCAGATACATTAGATTGGATCAACAAAGGGCTGGAGTCCAATCAGGCTGCACAGACATGAAGATGCTTCCCTGCCTGTAATTAGATAAGAACACTGCCAGTCAAAGGAGAACCCCCACCCTATTGAATACATGAGGCAACTTTATTATTATTGTGTTTGTACTACCAGCAGTTCAAGTAAGCTTTTACAGTTGCTAAGCCCCTAGAGATATGGGCACATGGATCCTTGGGAGATGGTGCTAGTGCTACTATTACTAACCTCCTTCTCTGAGGTGTCCATTGTATGCCCCCTTTATATGGCTACCAAACTAAATTACAAGGAATTGAGCTACTTTGGCCTTTCTTGAATCCCAGGACAGAAGGCAGATTTTATAAGTGTTTGGCCTTTTCCCTGCAGCCATGGAAGCTCTTCCATTGGAAGATGTACATATGAAAACTCTTCAAAGCAGACAGGTTTGCAACCTCTGGTTTCTGCCTGAAACAGTAAATAAACATAAAGCTGTCCAAAATCTTTGCTTTTACAGTTAGGGCTCAATCTACCACATAGGCACTTAAGAGTTTGTGCCTAGGTTGGCAGTTTAGGGGGACAGCCTGTGAGTGTCAACATGGTAACAAAAAAAAAAAAACACATTTAAAAATATCTCCCTAGGCCGCCGTTTGATACTGGCTGCTAAGCCGCCGATAGAGGGGGTGGGCAGCGCCAGACCTAAATTCAGCCCTGCTTACATTAGGCAAGGGAATGGTGGTGGTGGACAGTTAACTCAGTCCTGGAATTGCCAATTAGACATTAAACTTTTCCCCTAATTCGTTAAAGTTGGAAATATTCAGCATCGTACTGCAGCAGTGATGATAATTGCTCCAGCCTGGACTAGAGGCACTTGGTACTCTGATCTACTGCAGCCATCAGTCTGTCCCCCTACATGCCTCAAGGCAAGAGCACCTTCTGCAGGGGCCAGTTCCTAATCCTTTACACTTCATTTAAAAGCACGGGAACAGCAATGGATATAATGGCCCTGAAGGACATTTTTTCTTGGATTACTGACTTTCTTCTTTGCAGCCAAAAGGACATCACTAACCAAATATGGAGGATCCGCTCTTCCTTTTGGAAGTGGAGTCCTAAAAATGCTGCTATTGTTCCAGATGTTAAAAATGTGATATGGTCATTTCCATTTCTTACGGAAACCTTTTCAAGACTTGTAAGCCCAAATCTAGATACCACCTAAATTCTAGACATAGGTTTAAGATAGCATTGGGTAAAACCCAACATATGGTCTACAAAGGCTACTCCTCTATAGGCTCCCAGGTCTGCTATATGAACCTTAGTAATGTAGCAGCCAGGTTGCTAGAAGACCCATCGTATAGAAAGCCCAGCATAGCTAAGCCCTTTTGAGGAATTCAGGAAGGTGGACCAGATCCTTGGATCAAAGATACTTGGCTGCAAAGAAGAGAGTTAGTGACCTGAGAGATGAACAGAAGAATTTATTTAACCTATAGCAACGAATCAGCAGGTAGCATTTAATGGTCTGTTTTTTAACCATACAGTTGTGTTTGGTTGCAATGGGTTACTAGACTGGAGTAAACCTTGTACCAGTTTCCCACCTTATTACTGAGTGCTTTTATCAGATGAATCAAAAGAGTCAAATGTAATCAGCGGACCAGTTGTAACCAATTATTCTGCATTCTTTCTCACAGTTCTCGCAGACTGGCCGTCTCCCAGACACATTGCCCACTGTCCAGAACTCGGTACCTGTGACAGATCTCACGTGGGACCCCTTTAATCCTCACAGACTGGTCACAGGTAACTACATCTAAACAGCCACTTCTTCTGGTTCTGTGCCATTTAATAAGGGAAGCACATAGTAGTGACATTTGTAGCTTGGTATTTATATAGCGCTGGCACATTTCCATGGAGATATGTCATTCACATCACTTCCTGCCCCAGTGGGGCTTTGTAGTCAATTTGTAGTCAACTAGAGAAAGTGCTAAACCAACTAAGATATTTATAATAATGAGTGGAGTGCTGGTGGAGGATGGCATTACCATTTCATTATTTGCTTATGTTGTAATGATCTTATTGGCCATCCCACTAATGGAGGCCATACGGCATTGCTTTGCCAGTCTGACACTTCTACTTCCTTGCAATTTACTCAGGTGGGGAAGATGGTCGGATTCGTGTTTGGCAGATACCACAAAAGGGCTTAAAGAAGACCCTTACAGAACCCCACATTGTGCTCACTGGTAAGACTGACAGCTCTGCTAAACTGTTTTAAGACCTTGTATCAACAGTTCCCAAACTGTGGGACTTGGATCAGGTGTTTGGAGGGGGGCTCTGCCTTAAGTTAAGTTAAGATTTAGTGAGAGTGCTTCTTTTCTTAGATACACCTGAAATCCCAGCTCAATGCTCATTTAGGGCAGAATTTGGGGTGAAAATGTGTTTGGTGCTCTAGATATATACTTACATCTATAACCTTGCTTATAGGTATAACCTTTAATTATAGGTAACTGGTCAATCTATATTGATCAGTTACCTATAATTAAAACAACACATCCATACCTCTGTGAGGACTCTGTCCTACTTGAGTGATCCTTTTTCCCTCAGGTTATTGCTTATGAAACAAGAGTTTTTCAATAGATAAATGATAATTTGGTTACCGGGGCACCCTTGTACTGGATGCTATCCACAGAATAACCTATATCTACTGTATATGTACTAATACTGTGAAGGTCTATAAATAGGCTGTATTGTTATTATTAAAAGACTCATATTTGAACCAATGGGACCATGTACTACTATAGACAGGTCTGGACTGGGAATCGAAACAGGCCCTGGCATTTTAAGTACACAGAGGCCCAAACAGCCCCCCCAGCCCAATAAATAGTGACTGTCTATGGCATCTTACAGCAGCCCCTCTGGCATTTGCCAGAACCCCCAGATTGCCAGTCCTGGGCCTGACATTATTTTTGTCCATGATTAGGATTTTTGTTCAGGATAAAGGGAAATGGTCCCTCAACAACTGCACATACTGGCTCACATGAATTGTTTAATATGGTCTGTTTCTGCCTCCCATCAGGACACAACGAGCGCATTTACACGGTTCGGTTCCACCCCTGTGCCTCAGACATCCTGGCTTCATCTTCCTATGATTTTACAGTGAGAATTTGGAACTTACAGACAGGAAAGGATGTCCATGTGTTGCGGGGGCACGAGGATCAGGTGATTTACCATAATTTCAGTTAATTTAGCTGTAAATTGCATGTGTTTGGTGTTGTGATGACAGGTAGGAGTCTTGTCAGGGGGTCAGTGCCATGAAAGTGGCTAGGCATCCTACTAAAGGGCCAGGGCTTAGATAGATTGTGATTGGGTGGATAAGAAGTGTGCGGGGCCCCGCAATCCCTTATCGTAACTGTCAGTGGGAATTCATTTTATTGAATAAACTGGAGAGTGAAATGTTGCATCTTCTCTGCAGATCTTCTCTCTGGCCTGGAGCCCAGATGGAAAATACTTGGCTACTTGCAGCAAGGACCAACGGATCCGAATCTATGAGCCACGAAAATCAAACCTACCCATGCAGGTCAGATTGCTTTAAGTGCTGTTGGTGCATTGTGGGTAGTGGGGATACCTACTGCAGCCATGTGACTCTTTGTGCTCTTTTCTCCATAGGAAGGCCCTGGTCCTGAGGGATCTCGAGGGGCTCGTGTGGTGTGGGTGTGTGATGGGAAATATTTGCTGGCGTCTGGATTTAATAGGTAAGAATATACTGTATAAATGGAAATGACTCAGCATTTTCATTCCCAGTGATCAAAGCTTCCATAGCTTGACCACTACCATAAAGGGTTTGACAACTGTGGAATCAGAGTTGACATTGTGTTGATTTTTCACAGTCGCAGTGATCGCCAGATCTCTCTTCTCAGTCCCGAGGACCTGTCATGTGGCCCTGTCTCCAAGACGAACCTGGATGTTTCTCCTTCCACCCTCATTCCTCATTATGACCCAGACACCAGCCTCCTGCTGCTCACTGGGAAGGTGTGTGCTTGTAAGCTTGTTCTAATAATGCTACCTCATCATAACAAACATGGCTGCCCACAAATCTGTAGATACACTGGGCTCCCCGCAAACTAACAAAGACAAATATGTTTTACTGAATGTGTCAAATAAGTATATAAAGTTCATTTATAACTGTATAAACTGTATACTTATCCGTAAAAACGAATTATTCACACAGTTACTCCCCACCCTTCTCTCTTTCAGGGTGACACCAGGGCGTTTCTATTTGAAGTGTTGGCCGAACCCCCATACTTCCTGGAATGTAATACCTTTAGCTCCACTGATTCACACAAGGTGAGGCCCTGCCCACAGTCATATGGTCCCTGCACCTGGGGCTGATTTGGTACCTCTTGCCGCCCCCCCCCCCCTGGTTGCTAGGGTCTTATTTATACTAGCAATGAGGCAGTGGTTTAAATGATAGATGGGAATATGAATAGTAGAGGACCTGAGTAGAAAGATAAGTTATAAAAAAAAATTACAAGCATTCTATAACATACTAAAAGACAACTAAGCTGCAACCTTCACCTGTCAATGGAATCTGGGAGTTGTAGTTTAACAATAACTTGGGTAGAAGAGTAAAAAACGCCAGTATAGCGACACACCCAAACTATGTATTACTGTGATTTAGCAGCATAACAATACAGAATGCAGAACGTGTGACCCATTTTTGCAAAGAACATATTCTGCAGTACTCTACAATATATACAAACTGGCCGCTCCCAGCCTACATACAGAGATTAAGGTACAGGGGCTATAATTACTAATAGTTATGGCCTACTATGGGAAATCCCCTTTGCAGTGCATGGAAAGGGCCCACGGGTGCAACAGGCAAAATGCCCAAAAGTCGTTCACATGACATAGTACATAATACTACCTATGCGCACTGACTGGGATATTATAATCTAAATAAGACATGAGTTATATTGTGTTTTTGTTACAGGGCTTCCAGGTGCTCAGGAAGTTGGACTGTGCAGTTTGCGATGCGGAGATTGTACGCGCCGTGCGTCTTGGGTCGAGCTCACTAGAACCGGTGTCTTTCCGTGTTCCACGTGTCAAGGTAGGTAACTGCATTATTCCTCTACTTTACTTTTACATTTGGCATTCATCACCCTCCCATTGGAAACAGACGGATGAATTGGCCCAGGTAATACACATGTTGCTGTGTGGTGGCGTGCATGGGAATAGCAGTAATAGTATAAATAAACATCCTAGATACATACTGTATGGGAGTGCTGCTTTGTGCCTTGAATAAGGAACTACCCCTAGGCCTCATTAGAATGTCATTTTCTGTAGGTGCTTTTATATTGGTGTCCTTTCGCTTTAGAATATATAGAGATGCATTATACCAGGTAGAGGTTAATGTATTAAGTTAATTCCCTTACAGAAAGAGTTCTTCCAGGATGACCTGTTCCCCCCATCGCGAATTACCTGGGAGCCGGCTCTGTCTGCAGGAGACTGGCTCGATGGGAAGGACCTACAGCAAAGGACTATTAATCTGTGCCCCGATGGCATGGTACCAGGTATAAGTTCTTTTCAAGCCTCACATCCAGGCATGGGTATTATCCATCATTTGTGATTTACAGTGTTCGCCTTTAACCTGCAACATGCCAGTGTGGGTCTAGTGCCCGTCTCTTCTGTTCTGCAGAGAATCTCTGCCCACTATCCTTTCTTTCTCCTGCACAAGGATCTGCATTCCCTTTCTCCTACTCCGCACAACTGCCATGCCAGAATACTACCCATACTATACTAACCATTTTTAGGCTGCTGACTCTTAATACTTCTCTCATAGTCAGTCAAGCACCGAAGGAGGCTCCTGCCAGAAAAATTCTCCCCTCATCTGTGTATCTGCAAGAGAAAACTGATGAGCAGAAGAAAGAAGAGGTTGGAGCAATTAATTTGTATTAGATTCAATTCAGAAAGCTGTTGTTTAAAGAACACGGGTCAGGTAGCTCAGTTTGGTCCCAGAGGGCTGATGCTAGGACAGGTAGGCCCACCATACCTAGATCAGCAGGGTATAGCGCAGTTAGGGTTACTTACACCAGTACAGTTAAAAATGAATTAGGTTCCGTGCAGCACAGTTTGGTTCAGCACAGCAACTAATCTAGTTAGTCAGGCAATGCATGTGCTACAGAGCTCAGTTCTATTGTAACAGAACCAGGTTCCATGTGACTAATGGGGCAGCACAATGGAGCAATGTTTAGCACTGTTGCCTTGGTGCCCTGGGTTTGATCCTGACCAGGGCACCATCTGCAAGGAGTTTGTATGTTCTCACCATTCTTGTGTGGGTTCTCTGGGTACTCCCAAAAACATACAGGCAGGTTAATTGGCTTCTGAAGAAATTGTGACTAGTGTGTGGGAATGTAATAGGGACCTTAGATTGTAAGTTCCACTGGGGCAGGGACTGATGTGAATGATCTCTGTAAAAGCATGGCAGAATATGTTGGCGCTATATAAGTAGAGGATAATATTAAAAAATAACACAATGCAATACAAAGTTGGATTCATCAGGCCAGTGTAGTAGAGCTGGGGCTCATGTGGCTAATGCAACCAAGGGGGATTCCATAGGCCCAGTATAACAACTGGCTTCCAAATGGCTAAAGAATCAAAGCTGGATTCTCAGGGCCCAGTGTAGTTCCATGTAGTAGAGCTGGAGTCCATGGGTCCAGTATAGTTTCTGAGCTGCATGATGTAGCAGAACTGGTTTCTGTGCGGCTTGTGCATCAGACATTGGGCCCATGTGGCCAGTGCAGCAGGGTTTTGGGTCGGTGGAGCTAGTGCAGCGCAGGTGGTTCTGTGCCACCAATTTAGCTCAGCAAATGAGTTTGTTCCATGTACATAGAATTTCAGGGCAATATATAGAATCTTCTGCAATTCCAGCAATAGGAGGGCAGAAAGTGAAACAGAGCAGGATGTAGCTACCTGATATCAGCAACTGTAAGATAAGGTGTGTGATATATGAAATTCCTACTGTTTCTCCAGCTGCTGAATGCCATGGTGGCCAAACTGGGAAACCGCGATGACCCACTGCCCCAGGATGCTTTTGAGGGGGTTGATGAGGATGAGTGGGTGAGTAATTTGGACCATAGCAACCACATAGCTGCTAAAATGCCAAACTTAAGAGCTGCTACATTAAAAGCTAAATAATTTAACAAAAAACACAAAATGAAGACCAATTGCAAATTGTCTTAGAATGTCACTCTTTACATCATACTAAATATTAATGCAAAGGTTAGTTTCAGGCTAGTGCCACCCCAGGTGGATTATTCCCTATGCTCCTAACAGTTTTCTGATGTGCCTGCACTGTGTCAGCTCAGATGCAGGATTTTAGTGCGAAAAAGTTAGCCGTAATCAACTCCATGTTGGCTTTTTGTCACCGACACCTGCTCTGTGTGCCTGCACTCAAGCCGGCGCAGTGGTTCCCAGTAGGGATGCACTGAATCCCGGATTCGGTTCGGGATTTGGCCAAATCTAGCCTTTTTTTTTAAGGATTCGGTTTCGGCAGAATCCACAGTCCCGGCAGAACCGAATCCGAGATTAGGATTCAGTTCGGGATTTGGCAGAATCCATCAGGGTGGGTTTGGGGGTTCAAATAAACCCAGAAAAGTGGGTTTGGTGCATCCCTAGTTCCTAGACATCAGAAAGCTATTAGGAGAGTAGGGTCAGATCTTCTGCTGCATTCATCCGCAGGCTGAGAATCCACCTGCTGTGGCACTAGCCTAAGAAACACTGGCACATACCCAGTGAAACCAATAGTAGCCCTGCGCATACCTAGAGTAGCCCAGACTGCAACTGTTCTCACTGGCGTTCTGTTGTGTCCCTTGCAGGATTAGCACTGACCTCCTGTGCTCCCAGCTGTATCCTCACCCTTCACCTCTCCCTAGCCCCTCTCCCATGTAACTGGAAATCATTTGGAAAGCAGCCGAGCTTCTGATACATTCCAAGCCCAGGGAAAATAAACTCAGGCCAAAATGTTTACATAATACCAGCATTCCTGACCGGTCAGAAACTGGATCTTCCTCCACACCGGGGCAACTTACAACATGCATGTTCTCATGTACAGCCTGCGTACAGAGTGGCCATGCCTGCTGTTTACATTATTATTCTAAAATGCATGTCATGAGGATCTGTGTGGAGATTTGTGTGACCCCTAAATTGAAGAGTCAAAACCTTCATGACATCACACAGAAGACATCTTGGTAAAGACAATGGCACTTGAGATGTTCAAAGCCACTTGCTAAAAACATTCCATATACCTTTTCTCACACATAGCACTGACCAATTAAACAATCACATAGGATCATCCAGTTGCAATCATTGATCCTGCTTCAGTACAACTGAAGGAAAGTGACGCTTATTAGCTGCCCCCCCAATGCCCTGACTAATGTTTACCTCCATGGAAAAGCCATACACTTTACTAACAAAGGAACTATTTACGGCATTGCCAAATCTGCCCCGCAGAGCAGGGTCCGCCTTATGATGTTTAATAAAACATACTAAGACCTTCTGTTTCTTATTATTTTTTTATTTGTGTATATGCGTGTGTCACCCTGCAGCTGTCCGGCCTGAAGGGCATAATGAACTTATTTTATACAATTGGTCACATGAAAAGGACAGAACATATAAAAAGGAATAAGACTTTGGTGTATATAAACTAATAAACAGGCCAATAACAGAGTGTGGTGGCTGTTGTAGCCAGTAGCCCCAGGATAGGCTGTAAATACATAAATATTGAACAGTAGCGCACCCTAGTGATAATAGACTGGCTGGTCTTTGATTGGTGCTCATTTTCCAGCATGTATGTGTATGATAGCTTATACCACTGCTCAGAAAGCATACAAGTGTCTATGGATTGCTAATACAGGAATGGGATTTGTTATCCAGAAACCCGTCAGTAATCTCCTAATTACAAGAAGGCCATCTACCATATATAATCAATTTCAATAAAAAAATTCAGATTTTTTTAAACAAATATTTCCCTTTTCTCTGCTATAATAAAACAGTACCTTGTACTTGATCCCAAGAGAGAATCAATCCCTTTGGAGGCATCACAATCCTATTGGGTCAAATGAATGTTTAAATTATTTTTAGCAGACTTAAGGAATACCTGAATCCACCAATCAGAGGGGCGGGGAAGCTTCCAAGCAAAAAGGGTCCACCATGACACCAATTAGATACCAGGAATCCTCTTTGCAGGAGATGTGCAGTCACGCCTCACAAGTGAATAAAGTTTCGCTTCAAAGCAGCTGCACAAAAGCCTTTCAAGGGGAAATAAAAATTCAAAAATAGTCTATATATATCATAAATGGAAAAAATCAACCGAGGCTGTTTCAGACAAATAATCTTTATTCTATCTGTTAACCAAATGAGCAAATGTAACATGCAAACATATGACTATCAAAGAAGTTGAATATAATAAAAAATAAAGTTAAAAAAGAATAATTAGTCTAGTCATACACCATATGTTCTGGCTTCTATACCAGCCCAAGGCCACCACAGCAATGAAAATCTGTGCCTTCAAAGATGCCCCAGTAGCTCCTACACATGCTCTGTGCTGCTGTCACTTACTGAGCTTATACTGTATATAGATATATAGATATAAAATGCATAATACAAGGCTAATAGTGATTAATTCAGATTCATATTATGGGAGAACCCCTATTTTATGTTTTTCATAGAACCAGAAAAAAACAGTGTAAAATCCAGGAAACGATAAAATCAGGGAAATGTATTATGCATTATATATTGGTGGGATCACAAGAAACATTGTCCAATGAAGGAAAATACAACAATAGGGGATGTGAAATTGAGGTTTCACTGTACATGGCAGCATAGAAACCATTTTATTCTGTGTCAGGCAGTAGCGTAAGTAGATGTTACTGGGCTTCAATACATTGGTAAATTCTACCTAGATACATTGAAACTGCCCTTTAATTAGGGCTTAACTGGGTCCCCTACCCTCCTGGGCCCCCTGCAACCGCAGGGTCTGCTTCTGTTGTAGTTACGCCCCTGGCGTCAGGACTGCTGAACCTCTCTGTTGGTACAGTAAGTTCACTATATAAAATACACAGCCTGTAGGCAAAAGCGATAAGATTAAATGAAAAAGAAGACAAATCAGAATGGTATAACTGGCACAACGTAATATGTTTGTCTGTGTGCTGGGTGATATAGAAGGATACCTTGCCTGTAGCCCACTACTGTTATTTCAGCGGAAGGGAGAACATATCTGAAGAATTTTCCAGTTAATCAACGGGAAAAAATGCTTTGTGACTCCAGAAAACTGGAGAATGAGATTTCTCTTTGCATCAGCATTTTCCTGTAATGAGACTAATGGCTATAACTCTGTATACCCTTGGGTGCTAGAAATATGCCCTTTCTTAGATGTATCAGCCAGTTCTGCTCACAGCATTTCCCTCAGTAGACAACTACATATCTTTACTCCCATTTCCAGCGATGCAGGTGGAACCAACTGGTTTTTGATCTCGACACAAAATAGCCGGCTCTGTAGCCTGAAATGTTCTCCTGTTCTTTCTAGAAACCCCTGAAGATGCAAGAAGATCTCATCCCACTTCTCTGCCTCTTTTCTACTGTAAACTAACAATATCGATTCATAGGTTCCCTGGAGTCATTTTTAGGTGTAGTATATACAATTATTGTCAAGAACACGCCACTCCCAGACGCGTATAACAAGGGGACGGGGCAACAAGGTTAGACTAACATCAGACACCCCCAAACACACCACCGCCCCAAATAACTATTCGCTGCCACCATCTATCATTAACAGGCGATAGAAACCTAATACGCAAATGTATCACACAAGCTTTCTTACTGTAGTTAGGGTTAACTTTAAACTAGTTCCACAAGCACACTAGCCGTCACAGGGTTAATATTACAGTCAAACCCACTCTCCAGCTAGCAATTCAACTGGTTAATTAGCCTTTCCACAGAACTGGTCCCCCCCCTACTCAACACACACACACAGCCAAGCAGTTAATACCTTTAGGCCTGAGCAGTTATACAAGGTATGTGGAGATCGTTATAGAGCCGAAGGACAGAACTTATTCAATTTTATATTTAATATTACAAAGGTAAACAGTGCAAAAAAGGTTTTACAAAAAGAGACATGTACATACAAACAGTAAATAAAATAAAAGGAAATAAAATACCTAGTTATCTTTTGTGTCCTCTGAGGTAGGAATTTGGAAATCCTGAGCCCACACTCCAACATAAGTTGAGACCTCCAGAATGAGCTAAAGAATACCTGGGCATGCGTGCTTTTATCCCCCGCTGGGCCCCTCCCTTATTACAGTATGCATGAGGGGGATTGTCCAGAAACTGGTCACATGACCCCCCCTGTAAAGAGCTGCACTTCTTATGCCAGTTTCTTGTCATATAATATTGGTACTTGCCAGTAGCCAATATTATTATGAAAGTAGGGGATTGTTTTAACCCATATGTGGGTGATCAAAATGATACCAAACATGAGGGGTGTCTCCTGTCCCAATCCCCCAGAAACTATCCCCCCTAACTGGTGGGTATAGGCCGTCCCTGTTTGGTATCATTGGGAAGCATGCGGCCCCCTCATAACCAATATATGATTTATGAGGATGTGAACCCTAAAGCAAAGGAGATATGGATCCCTTTCTATAATCCAGATTTTTCTGTATGCTGTTCCCCCCTGCAGTTCTAGGTCCACACTTTGCCTTGGTTTGATCAGCAGATCAAAGAAACGTAATGAAGTTGTCACCTTCCACAGTCCCTGGTTGTGTCTTTAGGGGGTATTTGTGAATTTCCCTCAAATGTGGATTCCAACCAGACTTTCTAAATTGAAAACTTAACCCTTTACATGTTGAGCCTTACTGCTTCAACATGACAATTATAGTGATTTGCGAGGAGGCAATAAGATATCCTCTTGACATGTATCTATACTCGTTGGTGTATGTAGCCCTTACTATGGCCATGTTGTCAGTGCCGTGGGGCCTTTTGATGTAGGGTTGCCACCCTGCTGGTGCCGCTATCCATTTATGCCTACAATTTTCCCATTTAAGCCCTCACATTCACCCCAATCCCCACTCCCACCATCCCCATCTCCCAGTCTGTGACCCTAGTCCTGCCAGTCTCCACCCACATGATATCCCCACCTGTCTGTCTGGCATAAAATTGGGAAAAGGTGGCAACTGTAAGTGGATATTGGGACTGGGATGAAGATAACCCTAAAGGAGAGGCAGGAACACAGTTCAGAACTGATGGTCAAATGTTTTAACAAGTTTCATCAACAGAATTCAGGCAAAGGTCAGGGCTGGCAGCAGAGTAACAGGAACTGGTAAAGAGTGAAAAACTGGAATATCGAGAATTATAACACAACCAGGATCTCAGCACTGAAAGACCTACAATATTGCACTGAATATGCTCTTGGCTTACTTTTATTTTGAATTTATAATATAGAACCTATAGGCGGGCACTTCTGGTACACAGGAACTGCTGAGCAAGGTCTGTCTAGTACTAAATAGCCTAAAAGGAACATTTTAAAGGTTTCTTAATTAACTTAATTTTAATTAATTTCGTCTAGCCGTATAATTGTGTAAAAATGTAAATTCAGCAGCTATCTGATTGCTAAGGTCCCATTAACCCTAGCAACCAGAATGAGAGACTTGAATATGAATAGGTGAGGGTCTGAACAGAAAGATATCAAGAAGCAATATTAAAACAGTAGCCTCAGGTTCTTGATTCTACGGGTCACTGACCCTGATCTGAATGCTGGAAAACGCCAGAGGAAAGTCAAAGGCAATTAATTCAAAAACTATAAAAGGATGACCAATTGAAAAGTTGTAAGATGAATTTTAGCTTCACAGCCAGACTTTCTATTACATCCAAATGGGGAAAAGATCCTCCAGTAGCCGGAGAAGTCATCACATGAAACTTATGGAAGAGATGATCTCTACACAATGCTGTATTTATTAACATTGGAGACAACAGCACTGGTGATGTTGCCCATAGCAACCAATCAAATTTTTGCTTTGTTTTCTTGTAGGTGACCATTCAAATCTAATTGCTGATTGGTCGACATCACCAGTTATGTTTGTCTCTGATGTTAATAAATACACAGTGTCCTCTGCTTCTTTCTCAGCTATGTGAACAAAAAAAAACATTGTGCAGGCATTTTAAACTTTATGTTTTAAACTGTGTGCTCAGGTCTGAATAAATGTAACATTTTGTGTTTCCGCAAAAATATTCTTTGTGTGCATCACAATTTGTGTGTGGGCAGGCCTGAAAATTAGAAACACTATGGGGGAGATTCACTAATCCACAAATCCGAATCCCGAAAGGGAAAAAATCGGATTGGAAACGAAAATTTTGCGACTTTTTCGTCGGCGTCTCAATTTTTTCGTCACCACCGTGACTTTATCGTATTTTGCGCCACTATTTCGTCGCTGTCGAGATTTTTTCGTATTGAGCGGTTGTAAACGGCGGAAAAACCAATCTGATTTTTTAGCGACAGCGACGACGACGAAAAAGTCGCAATGCCGACGAAAAAGTTGCAAAAATACCAATCATTACGAAAAAAACGCATTCGGACGCCTTCGGACCGTTTGTGAATTAGTAAATCTCCCCCTATGGGTAGCGTTGGTGATCATAATTTTAAAGACTGGGTACTACAATGTGAATTATTTTTATACTTTATTTCTTTTGTCTGTTTGGTATTAATCAATCATATAAAGAGGCAATAACCCAGAGCTTATAGTGATTTTCATTACTTTTTTTATTCTCTTCTATTGTTGTATAATTGTTCTTACCCAACATACTATGTGACCAGTATAACTGGAACCTTCTGTTCATACAATATATTAAAACCAATAAAAACAAAGTTTTAAAAACAATTGCGCACAGCTTTGAGGGAACATTGCCCCTATAGAGGGGTATTTTCTTTTATTTGATTAATAATACTATTTTCTAATTATTCTGGTTTTAAGTGAAACAAAAGCAAAACCAACAAAACCAAGCCGCGACCTTCCCAACTAAACTAAGCCCCTATTCGGCTCTCATAAGGAAACACAACATCCTGGAACTACAAAGATGGCGCTACTGCATATCCGGTTGAACCATGTGCGTAACGTCATTCAAAAAGGCAGCATTGCCGGACGTCTGGTTACGTTACATCAGCCAAGGCGGAGCTGTCATGGTAACCCATGTGGACGAATGAGAGGACCAATATGGCCGCCTAGTGTCTTCCGGCTGCGCTATTCCCTCTGACCCCGCACGATTAACCTTGAGTGTTTCAGCGCTGGGCCCCTAATCAAGATGGTAAGTAAGACATAGGGTAAAGGAGTATTAGATACGGATCTGTCTAAACGTGGAGTAAGGACAAGTGACAGACTGAGACGTGAAATCCTGTGGGGCTGGGTGACATGTCCTGTCTCAGCAGCTCGATACCCTGTGGCACTGGCACTTGTTTGTGGTGTTATACTTCCAGCATAGACACACTGTTCCATTCTTATTGCTGTGCCTCATGTATACAGGGCTCATATTCCCTTCCCTTGTTGTGTTGCCTTGTGTGTGTGCAGCAGTGACGCCAAGTACGGACTCCAGAGTTGTCACCTGTCCCTGGAATTTAGGGACAGGTGACAACTCTGGTGTCCGTACTTGGTGTCACTGCTGCACACACACAAGGCAACACAACAAGGGAAGGGATGTGAATATGCCCTTGGTTTTGTTACTCTGTCCCTAGATTTCTTTCCATAAAAGAATTCCATATGTTTATAAAAACTGACCAACTGCTTAGTAAACCTCCAGGCTTTTGTGATTTATCACTTTAGCACCAGCGTATTCTGTAGCGCTGTACAGTGTGATTATTGAATTTATTATCATTATGGCGCCAGCATATTCTGTAGCGCTGTACAGTGTGATTATGGAATTTATTATTATTATGGCACCAGTGTATTCTGTAGCGCTGTACAGTGTGATTATGGAATTTATTATTATTATGGCACCAGCGTATTCTGTAGCGCTGTACAGTGTGATTATTGAATTTATTATCATTATGGCGCCAGCATATTCTGTAGCGCTGTACAGTGTGATTATGGAATTTATTATTATTATGGCACCAGTGTATTCTGTAGCGCTGTACAGTATATACTGGGGAAAGCACATCCTAAAGCAGAAGCCTGTTTTTTAAAAGATGCAGAGGTTCTCAAAAGAGCAGTCAGATCAAGTTTTATTTTGTTTTTGACTTCAGACAGTAACTATAGAGGAAGCAGACCCTGCAGCTGCAAGGGGCCCTGGATTGTAGGGGGCCCAGTAAGGCCCTAAGTAATGAGCAATTTCAATAGAGCTTGATAGAATGGGTCAATTTATCAATGTTTTGGGGGCCCTTAATTGAATTTGCTGGTGGGCTCAGTGACACTTAGTTACGCCACTTGCTTCAGATAGACTCCTTGGGTATATACCCCTTTTAGTATGATACCTTTTGTTTCTGATTTTCTATGTTAAAAGTTTTCTGGTTCTGTTTACTCTGCCAGCACTAAGCTTTCTTATCTCTTTCTTACTTGGCCCCATTATGGTTCACTGACTATTTGCTTGAATATTATCAAACACCTTATCAGGCAAGGCACACCAGCCCAGGGAAAAACTTGCCCAACATATTGGCACTTGCGGTGAATTCGCCTTCCATTGTCCAACAAGTTGGTTGTTGATAAAACCTCTCTGTCCCCAGCTCACGTTAATGTTCAAATTCTCACAAAAGGACATAATTGCTTTTTATTTACCCCCTGTGCCCTTTGTTGTTTCCTTTGCAGGCCAAGTACTTGGCACAGATCATGGTGATGGGTATGCAAGTGGTGGGCCGGGCATTCACACGTGCCCTACGGCAGGAGTTTGCTGGTAAGACTACAATACAGATACTGAATAAGAATCCAATACTAATTTTATCAATATAATGAGAACTATATATATATATATTTTATAATATCTAATACGTATATAATCTTTCATAACTTGGCACTTGTACACATAAACAGAGCAATGGCTCTGCCGTTTCATTTGCTAACCATTTGTACTGTGTATGACCACTGTCAGAGAAGGGGAGGCTTTGATTTTAAAAAAAAAATTGCCAAAGTGTTCAGCATTTAGTTCCCCTTTAAAAGCCACGCATTTGCTTCCATGTAATTATATGAGGAGATGCTGAAGGGTTGGGTATTGTGCAAGAAAAGATAGGGACCATATATTTGTGGCCCCTTGGGGTGCTTCTGTAGCAGTGCCTTGTGCGTAACCTCTAATAGAGAAGGAAGGCTCACACTACACACTAAGCTAAGAAACCTTATTTATGGAATCACAGAAACACCCAATTAATTTCTATATAATTTTCTCCCACCCTGGAAAATGTCCAGGAAATCACCCAGAATAGTGCAAAACATTTTGATTGCCTAAATGGTTCTCACCAGAGGGATGGCTGCCCCTTGTCTCTGCTCTCACTAATTCTTCTCCTTTCCCTATGGGGTCTGTTTTGTAGCAAGCAGGGCAGCAGCTGAAGCGCGGGGGCGAGCTGGGACAGAGTCAGCGGCAGTCAGCAGCCTGTCTGGCATAAGCCTTCAGGAGGCCCAGCAGATCCTAAATGTCTCCAAACTGACACCAGAGGAGATCCAGAAGGTAAAACTGTAAAAATATATATATATAATATAGTGAATAAAGTACCACCTTTTGTAAAATATTAGGATATTATAAGTTACTGAGGAGTTGCATGACCATATAAAAGCACAAGACCAAAAGCTGTACTTTTATACAGGTGATGGAACTCCTGAGGTGACTTCTAATATCCTCATATTTTTTAACAGGGAGTACATTATTTATTATAATATTGAGCAATTATAACTGATTATATCGCCAAGCACCATTTAAACTTACAGGATATTAACGGCTCTTGTTTATTATATATCTATATAAATATAGTTGCATCATTGCATTAATATCATTAATTCATCTGTTCTGTCTGTACAAGGTCGGCCTATGATAATTCCCATCAGCCCATGTTTAATTCCGCCATGGGCCTATGTAAAAACCTATACTGTTGAGCACTGTCTGTATTGAATTACTGTGAGAGTGGGCCTAAGGTTTCAGGTTCTCCAGTGGGCCCTAGGAGACCCAGTTAACCCTGTCATGCCCTCTTTTTAGTGAATTCTGTTTCTATACTGTTTATTTTTCTGCCCTTCCCTAGAGACAATTGACTCTCTGCTCCCTCAGGCGTATTACCTTGTTTCAGTGTTACATGACATTGGCATCAATAATAAATGGCAGCAGTGAGGTTATTGTCATTAGCCTTGCCGTATCCTTGGCATTCTCACTCGCAGTCTGTTCATTCAGCTGATTGGCTTTTATTGTGACCTCACTCCGTCTCTCAACAGAACTACGAGCACCTGTTCAAGGTCAATGACAAAGAAGTAGGCGGATCCTTCTACTTGCAGTCTAAGGTGAGGTGCCGCCCAAGGATGGGTTACCCTGCTGTGCCCAACCTCTATACAATATTCTATCATTTGACATGCACAAAGCAGGATTTGGGGTCATTAGTGAGTTAATTTCTTGTGTCTCTGCTTCAGTGCAATGAAATCACCCAGCAATAGCTTTTCCATATGCAATTAGATTCATGCGTTCATTTTTTTTGTAATACAGGTAGGGGACCTATTATCCAGAATGCTCAGGACCTGGGGTTTTTCAGATAAGGGATATTTCTTCTAAAAAAAAAATAATTTAAACATGAACTAAACCCAATAGGATTGATTTACCTCCAATAAGGATTAATTATATCTTAGTTGGGATCAAGTACAGGTACTGTTTTATTATTACAGAGAAAAGGGAATCATTTAACCATTAAATAAACCCAATAGGGCTGTTCTGCCCCCAATAAGGGGTAATTATATCTTAGTTGGGATCAAGTACAGGTACTGTTTTATTATTACAGAGAAAAGGGAATCATTTAACCATTAAATAAACCCAATAGGGCTGTTCTGCCCCCAATAAGGGGTAATTATATCTTAGTTGGGATCAAGTACAGGTACTGTTTTATTATTACAGAGAAAAGGGAATCATTTAACCATTAAATAAACCCAATAGGACTGTTCTGCCCCCAATAAGGGGTAATTATATCTTAGTTGGGATCAAGTACAAGGTACTGTTTTATTATATCATTTTGAATTAATTGGAGATGACCCGAAACCTTTTACAAATTCTTCCAGGCTAGTCTAGTCTAGACCCTCCCACAGTCCTAAGTCACTGACTTGCCCATTCTAATTGGCATCGCACAGAACTACCTTCTCATGATCTATGTCAGTGCCCAGAATTAATAAAAGCAATTGTTGTGGCGTGTGTTACATACATAATAAGGCCTAGGTCCAGGCCCGGACTGGCAAATCCCATAGTGACTGCTGTAAGATAGACACTATTTAGTGGGCTGGTAGGGGGCACCTTTGCAACCCCCAACTCTGCCCTGGAATCCTTGGTATGTCGCTACTTTCTGTAGTCCGGACCTTGTTCTGTACAATCTGCTCTATTTGTGTACCCTCCGGCCAAAATGCCTCACAAGCCATAAGGAATGCCTTGTAGCAGTGAAAGTAACATGGATGCAGATAATGGCACCGCTGAGTAGAAAATTGCAGCTATTGGTTTGCCATTGAGCTTAAAGCATTGCAAGGAGCGCAGAACTATGCCTACCCATGCATTCATCCGCACAGGGAGATTAGCATCTGACATGGAAGGATTTAGGCATCAAGCAGGAATCTGTAAACATGCTGCCTGTCAGTATGGAATCCTAATAGCTGCCACTACTTTATATATTTAAAGCTTTAAAGTGATTCTTTAGAAGTCAGCAATATTTGGTGGCTATAACAGTTTCCACTGCTGCCTTTTTAAATCTGCTCCTATCAGTAGTGGCTGTGTGGGCCGGGATCTCTAACATATTGATGCTGGACTGGCATTCATATTAGACCTTGGCAAGTACACAGAGGCCCAAACAGCCCCCCAGCAGCCCAATAAATAGTGACTGTCTATGGCATCTTACAGCAGCCCCTCTGGCATTTGCCAGAACCCACAGATTGCTAGTCCGGGGCTGCTTGATCTACAGTAAAGGTCACCCTGCAAAGCCGCCATGGTTTGTTTATATATATATATATATATATATATATATAACGGTACATTGGGACTGAAGAGAAATGCTTTGCCTTTTCAACAGGTTGTTCGAGCCAAGGAGCGATTGGATCAGGAGATGGACATTCAGTCAAAGACAGAGAAGCCAAAAGATGAGACAACACAGACATGACCCGCAGTTCTGCACCAGGTGCCAGCGTTTGTCCTGCCAGGGGGATTGCAGTTCACTGAAAAACTGTGCGGGCAATGCCCTGACCCACATTCAGACTTTCTCATTTCTAATTGAGACAGTAATAATTATTTCTAATGCTTGCCCCCCATAAAAGTTTGCTTACTACGCCCACCTTTTCAGGTGCGCAAAATGCCTTGTGTCCTGGTTTCCTGTTCAGGGAGAAGTCACACTACGTTTGGACCCCTTGCAAAGATTTGATGCAGATTCAGTTCTCTCCAAGCAAAGTTCAATTGTGTATCACCCAAAAACGCACAATATTGTGTTTGGAGAAAAAGGTTCCATTGGAACACGCTGTTTGGTTTCGCTAATGACTTTGGAGACAATTATCTTCACCCGCGGTGCCAGAATACTGCCGTGCGCCAGATGCATCATTGCTGGTTGTTTTTATGGTCCCAATAAAGAGCCTCTCACTGAACTGCATGCACTTGTGTGTTATTCCATCTCCTCTAGAGGAACCCCTTCCATTAACAGCACAATCTAATAACTATTTGTAAGTAGGGATGCACCAAATCCGGATTTGTGCGAATCCCGAACTGAGTCCGAACCCTAACACACATATGCCAATAAACGCTCAGAGCAGCAAAAAAACATGCATGAAAAATGTAGCTATTTTCTTAAATGTGAGCCCTGGAGTCATATTATATTAGGGTTCAGATTCGGTTTGGCCAGACACTTGGAGTCGGCCGAGTCTTGAACCAAATCCTTGATCGGAGGCATCCCTATGCACATTTACCTAAGGCCACCATGTTGGGTTCCATTCAGCGCAAAACTGTTGGGTAATTATTTTTCTGGGGGCCCTTGCACAGCAGCTTGAATAAATTACTCTTAAGCTCAAGAATGAAAATTTGGTTGACTTTTTGTCACGTAAACATGGAAGTTGAAAATGTACCCCTTTCAAAACCTAATTAGGATTCGTTCCGTATTCAGGCAAATCCTTTATGAAGAATTTGCCAAGGGGATTACTCTAAGTCCCCTTGGTCAGGTCTGGACTGGGATTATAAAGAGGCCCTGGCATTTCTAATACACAGAGGCCCAAATGGCCCCCCACAGGTCCAATAAATAGTGACTGTCTATGGCATCTTACAGCAGCCCCTCTGGCATTTGCCAAAACCCACAGATTGCCAGTCTGGGCCTGCCCTTGGTGGTCAGCCCTGCAGATTGGGAACCACAGTAGTTTTTACACTGCTGATATAATGAAATTGAAACAATAGCGCCACCTGCTGTTTATTGTGGCTAACTGGATACAGTAGAAAATGAATCTAGTGGTAAAGTCTTGTATGACTATGATACAGCACTGGGACTTTGGCTGTTTGAGCATTATATATTTTATAATGATATATTGAATCCATTAAGTTATTGGCCGGAAGATAGCTTACATTAAAGGGAAAATACCCCCCCCCCCCCTGCTGACATGAGCTCATTCACTTGGGATATGTACAAAAGATGAATAAACACTATTGACCTGCCAAAAATAAATATAAATGTATGTTTTTTCTTACACAGACTGACATCTGGTCAGCGTATTTGCCTTTTCTACTTAAGCCCACCGAATAAGCTCATGTCAGAAAGGGGGTATATTTTCCCTTTAACCCCAATATATTATTATATGGAATATAGACCCTTCATACAGACAGGACAAGGCACATGGCAAGATGGCGCTGATGGCACAGATATGCAGCACCGGCCAATTCACACCGTGTGTCCCAACTCCCACACAGCACTACACAGTGTGATAAATATACATATATAAATGGCTGACAGATCATGTTTATATGTATGGAGCTAAAAGTAGAATGTTTAACTTCTTCAGCTCTGAACAAATAAACTGCAGGGAGAAGGGCACAGGCCTCAGATAGAATTCTTGTGAGGCAAACCTTCCAGCGGATGAACGGGGGATATATGTGTATATATACACACACATATACACATACATAGATATATGGGCAGCTCCTTACTACAATAGCACCCAGATTTCAGCTCTTCCTTTACACTATCAATTGTACAGTATCTGCCAATACAACCACTATAGGAAGGGAACTGCTCACTCCCTTCGCCAGATAAAATATATGATGATTCCTTGTTTTCCCAAGGTGATGGGATATCCTTGTGTTCTGCTGGTGAATACGCATCCAGACGGATTATAGTAGGGTCTCCTTAGAAATATATTTATATACTTAGTGATCACATCAAGCTTTTTGCATCTTCTCCAGTGTAGCCATTCCCAATTTTGGCCCAAGATCCTTTCTTGCAATGGTTCAAAAACTGGGTTGCTGGGCAACTGGATGGGGGGTCAGGGTTACATGGATCTGTACAAGGCCATGCTCAGCCTGAATGTCAGTTTGGGATAAATTTGGGGAAAATTCATATTTGCTCTTTTAAATGGACCAGAAAGTCCAGCTTGGTACCAGGCCATACCAGTGCTCTGCAAAGTATAACTTCTCCACCCTGGTTACTATAGCCTGGTATTGTTTGCCATGTCCAAGTCTACTATCTGCAACTATTGCCTAGCTTCTGGCTAAGGCAGGTTCACTAACAAATTCCATCTCCCCGTACCAGCCCTTTACCAGAGGTTGTTTTGTAGCAAAGGGTATGGTTCTGTGCCACAAAACCTAGTCAGGATCCATCCATTGCTTTTAGATTCTACCCAAGTGTCCCCCTGTTATTCTTATGTAGGTGATAAACATCCCTGTAAAACACTTTGGTTCTGTTTGAGAAAGTATTTTGTATTGTCAGGCAGTTCCGAGCTTCCAATACATGAGAAATCCATGTAATATTCATATTGAAACCGAGGCTGGCATATAGTATAGGTCACAGGACCACCGAACGAGTAGGGATCAAAGAGGCAGGCTGGAATATGACTCTATAGGTGTATTTAATATCATGGGTGAAATCTGTGGCTGGCTGGCTCAGTAATCATGCTGATATTATAGAAGTTTCAGAGTGATTGGTTGCACTCCTCAGTGTTATTGCTTTTGCAGTCAGAAAGCCGCTAGGGATTGGCCACACCACCAACTATCAGCCCGGGCAGGGGACTGGGTGTTAGGCAGGCAATATGACCATTGCAATGTGCTCCATGTTTCACAATGGCCTCTTAGGTGTCTGTTAACTATGGGTCAACTTTATATTTTAGGTGCATAGACTAACAGAGGGGTATGGGGAGACTGAGGGGTATGGTGGTACTGCCAGAGAACACCACCATAGGACCAGTTTGGTAATGGATGACAGACTTCTATTATCAGCAAATGTCCCATTAATTCTTGGCAGAAGGGTACATTTCCATTGCTTGTGCTCTGTTCGTGATAAAAAAAAGACATTCTGTCACTCATGCTCTCTTTAGTATCCCATCCATACAATCCATTATGGCCCCAGGGTATGACCAGCGACTGATGTATTTATGGGCACCATAGCAGACAGTTTGGACAGGCCGCTTGTGGCGCTATTGTATTAGGCTATAACGCTATGTGATGTCATGTAACCTTCATTCTTCTTTGCTTTCAAGTTCTGGTCCACCTTTAGGCTGATGCCCCATGGAGAGATTTAGTCACTGGCAATAGATCTCTGCTGCCGCGGGCAACTAATCTCTGCAAGATGCCTTTCCACTGGCAACATATGAATCGCTGGAGGAAAGGGCTACACATTGCTGCTGTGTTCTAAAGTTGCACAAAGTCGACTAAATCTCTCCATGGGGCATCAGCCTTAAGTTAACTTTTAGTATTCTTAGAAACTTTTCAATTGGTCTTCATTTTTCATAGTTTCTGACTTATCCCCTTCTGCCTTTTTCAACCTCTCAAATGGGAGCCACTGACCCCAGTAGCCAAGATACTATTGCTCTGTAAGGTTACGGTTATATCATTTTTGCTGCAGTTTATTACTTATCTTTCTATATAGGCCCCCTACTATTTACATACCAGTCTCTGCTTTCTGGTTGCAGGAGTAAACTGGACCCTAGCAACCAGATAACTCCTGAAATTCCAAACTGGAGAGCTGCTGGGCACAAAAGCTAAATAATTCAAAAACCACAAAAAAAGACCAACTGCAAATTGCCTTGGAATATCACTGTGGAATATCACTGCCTAAATCATACTAAACTAAACTAGGGCATTAGGGAGAAAGCACTTTGACTGGGAACCCCTAAATTCTCAGTTTTACCCTAACTGCGGTGAAAGCTTATTGGCTGTCCTAGATATTCTTGAAACTATGGCGAAATGACTGATGCTGTTCCTACATCTCTAACTTTAATATGGGCCCTGACCTAATGTTGGACCACCAAGGGGGGCTTGAACTAAAGAACTCTGACAAGCCCTGCTCCAAATGGTGACATGGTATAACATAAAGAATGCCCAGAGTGGATCATTATCCTCCAAACAACATGGGGGGCATCTAAACAAGCAGTCAATGGTAATGCAGATTATCAGGGGGGTGTAATGTGTTCAGACAACAACACCGGTTGGTCATTCACTGATAAAAGATCAATTTTATTGGCTGTTGGAGCACTTGTCCCTCCGGATGGAGGCATTCGTCTGGTAAGCAAATTGTAATCTTATAGATAATATATTTGTGAATGTTACAAAATTCCTTCGTATAGGAGCAGCAAGTAGATTAGCTATAGTTTTCTTTTAACCCATTGGATGGCTGGGGGTCACGTGTCCAGGAAAAGACCAAATCACAAAAGAAAAAAAAGACATTTTTAAAACCAAAGCTCGCTTTGTTTTTAATAAGATTTAGTCGGACGTATAAACGCTCCTCGCTCGGAGCAGCGTCTCGTTGGCAGCTTGCCGCCTCGGGCGCACACAGGACAATCTCCGCACTCAAGGGGCGGTCTCGTCATGATGCAGTCACTCAGAGAGCGCTCTCTCTCTGCATCTCACACACATTCTGATACAAGGGCCGCATCTCAGCCACCGAGGAGTTAAACACACACTGGGCTGGGGGACCAAGAAGATTAGTTATGATACAGAAGGCACTTTGCTTGGTTGCCTGCAGATCATCACTCCCGTGACCTCAAGTCACACAGAGCATCACTCTCTTAAAGCAACAGTCCACACATTCTTCACTGAGCATGGAATACTCAGCGCAATTCATTGTACCCTTATCACAGAAAATTTGCGGACCCTTTTGGCGGAACTGAGATAGCAACATCTGTCCCCCTAAAGGCTTATCCCTTTACCTGATGTAGAACGTACAGGCCTCTGGCAAAAGGATTGCTGCTTTAAGTTCCTACCTAACCACTAAATCTCTCCCATGGCTGAATTCACACCTGGTGTCCCCCACTGTCCCTCCAAAAAGACCACCGGCTGGTCAGACGGAAATCCCTCACAAAGCACCAATCGCACATCATTCGCACAGTCTATAAAATAGCTTGGGTTGCTCCTTCACTGCCGGAGCCTGAACATATCCTTTTCCTCCTCCAAACATATATGGTAAATGAGTGATATATATATTTATATATAGGGGGGTTTGACTGGATTTAAAAAAAGAAAGCAACATTTCTGTTTGCTCTCCAGAAAAGCGCTGAGAAGCGGCATTCACTGCTCCTGAATGCGTTGTCATTGGGGATCCAGAGAGCGGGAGGATAGGGAGCTGGGTCGTTCATTAGTAGAACAAGGGAACGTGTAAAGCGAAAGAGATGGTTCTAGAGCAGGGGACTGCAAGGAACATTTTGAGCTCAAGGAAGGAAATAAGAGGACAAGCAGAGAGAATTTAGTAAGAGTGTAGGTAGTGTGTTCAAGAGCAGACAGTAGGAAAATGAATGTAGAGAACATGAGCAGAAACAAGAGAAATCTGTAGCAGAAAAAAGACTGGAACACAACGCTCTAGATTCTAGAATAGAACAGAACACAGACAACATTTAGTCTAGATAGGGTAACAAGAAGCTTGCAGGGGATAGAGTATTGGGAACATGAAGGCCAATAGACCAGATACAGTGAGAATGAAAAAGAAGGAGCTCTATGTAAAATAAATGGCAAAAAAAAGAGAATGGAGAAGAAAAGGACTAAGAAATGTACAGGAGGAGAGTGTGTCTGTGTATGTGGAGAAGTGAATGTGTAAGAAAAGAGCAGAACAAGTGGCATTAAGAAGCCTACCTTGGCTAAGCATGATAAGGGGGTGAGCACTGAGGGGGCAGGCAGAGGATATTGGTAGGAAAGAGACACACAGATTTCTGGCTTAGATGAGCCAAAGGCAGAAGAAGGGGACAAAGTGAGCAAGAGTGAAGGGATGAGCATGACAAAAGGAGGTGAGAGCAGAGAGAGAGTGGGAAAGGCTAAACTAATAGTGTGGAACAATAACAAGGAAGGGCGACAAGGTGACAGAGACAGAAATGGCTGAGCACAAGAGGAGGCCTCAGGGAAGGTGACGCAGAGGAGCAAGCAAAGCAGTGGGAAGGCGGCAGTACATGCAACGCAGCAGAACCCGTGTGTAAATGAATGAATAGAATACATTTGTGAAGTAAAATGCACAAGTGCAGTGCGAGTGGATCATGGGAAGGCGAGAGGGAGGGAATGTGATGCGACAGGCGCATGCTGTGTACATGATCAAACTGGTTTGCACTGGAATGGGGGAAAGGCTTGAGGGCGTGAGAGAATCAGAGCAGGTCCCCAGGCAAGTTGTCCTCCTCTCCCTCTTGTCATGTCCAATTCAGCTCTGTCCGAGCGTCTCCCGCATTATTGCTTTTCTCAGAAGGGATTCAACGCCTTCTCTCGTGAGTTTCCACAAAACCGAGGTTTGCAGAGGTCAAGAGTAGCATTAGCTGGCCGCACAGACCAAGTATCATAGTGCTCCTGTCAGAAACCGCCTCGCTCCTTCCCTCGCACAAGTGTCCTGCAGGAATGTCACTGGGTCCTTGGTTTTTTTTTTTTTAAAGGAACTACCATTTATATTTGGATGGTTTATTTTGGTCCCAAAAAAAGAAAGAAAATCCATTCGAAACTGAATGCAATTTCGGAAAAAAAAAGAAAAAAGATCAAAATCCAAAGCGTCCGCGAAATAAAGTTTCCGCTGCCAAAATCTAACGCGCTGCTTTGCTAATGTTCCACGTGTCTTAGATTGTGGCAAAAAGATCTGCAAAAGTCACAGTCCAGGCCATGTGTCTGTGAAATGCCTCGTCTTCAAGGGAGCAGCCCCACACCCAACAGGCCTGTGCGTTCCTGTCAGCGGCACATTGAGAGCTTACAAAGTGGGGGGCAGTTTCAGGGGGTACAGCTTTAATTGACCACGGCCGGTTTCAGTAATACAGATCCTGAAGGAATGACCACCCATCCTGGAAGCAGAGGTTCTGATCCCACTCCGGGGGAGAGATCTAACACCCCTCCGGGCAACAGAGAGAGACCTTCACCTGAGCCGGGTCTCAACTTTGACCCCTCAGTCCTTTCACTGCTGTCTCCCCTCTGACCCTTGGGACGTTTCTCATGCTCAGCTTTCCCTGAAGTTACCAAGGAGACCAGAGGTAGGCCGAGGCCTGCAGCAGAGTAGGCCTGTGACAGAAGAGACCCTTTTGCCAGGTTCAGAGGAGACCCTGCCAGTGTCAGCATAGGATTGGGCAGACCAGCCAGAGCTGATGCCATGCCGCTGCATGCCAGTGAACTCAGGTCCAGAGGCCCAGGGGTCAGAGGAATGGGTAGCGACTGGCTGCCGAAGATGGCTGCCGGGTTAGGAATGATAAGCTGTGTGCCATTGGTGTAGCTGCTGTCACCTGTAACTGGCAGTTTCGGTGGCTGGTGTATTTTAAGCAGCTGGCGCTGCTGGTGGGAGATGAAGTGGCCATGAGCCTTAATATGCTTGCGCAAGGAGCTTGGATCCGTGTAGCGTTTCTGGCACCCCGGCATCTTGCAGTAATAGGGCTTGTCCACGTAATGCGTGCGCGTATGCTTGAAGCGGTCACTCGAGTTGGAGTAACGCTTGTTGCAGCCCTCATAAGGACACATGTAGGGTTTCTCGCCTGTCGAGTAAATAACAGAAGTCCAATTAGAAGTAAGTTTAACACTGCCATTTCGCTATCAGAGGCCTACATTGTATTGTGCATTACAGGCTTCTTTGGCACCTCCCATAGGTCTCCTATTGTGTTACAATCATATTACAGGAATGTCTGGCGGTTGGGCATAATGACACCGAGGGGTTCGGGACATACCCGACACAGCACCCAAAAGGGGTGATTTTTTTTCCAAACAGAAGGCTTTTGAATGTAACTGCCAACAAAATCATCTTTATAATTTTTCTATCTGTAGTTGGTGGAGCATATGAGCAAGGTGAATGTTTCAAACATTATTGAGGTACAAGCACACTGACAGACACCAGTCAATATTTTTTTTAGACCTAACTGATCACTAGATCTTATTGGCAGTCAGAGGGCCTGTTGGTGACTGGGTTAAAACAACGGTTAAACTTCAGTCCACTCACATGGCTAAAATGCCTTCTATTCATGTGGAAAAATGACCCTGAATGGAAGATATTTAATACATGCACATTTCTGCCAGTCCCTTGGCAACCCAACTGTAGCCTATAAGGGGGTCAGAAAAAGCCTGGCTTTCATGTGCTCTCCTAGGGAGAAGCAGCAATATATTCTGGTGAGGAAGGATGATCTGAAATAGTCAGTCAGTTGTGCTAGAATCTGGGGGGTGCAGTTTTGGCATCTATATGTGTGATATAACTATCCTCTTGTCCAATAATGAGTTTGACCAACCGACTATCTACAAGTCATTGGCTTAAACTGTTACTGATACTAACTAAGTAGCCTACGGAAACATACTTTGTTCGGTCATTTGTGAGTGAACAGGGCCACTACGTCTCTTCCCACAGAGAAGCTATCAGCTGACAGGAAGTGATGGCGCAGCAGTACCTTATTTCCCCTTCCTGTGTGAAGCAGACAGCAGGCAAAGGGATTGATTTAATATGGCCATCAAATGCTGACTGATCAGATCAATAATTCCTCATGAGAAGCCAACATTAGAGTACTGGTTCCTTCAAGTTTGCTGACCCAATTGTTTTGCACCTTGCCTTCATACAGTTTGGTGTTTACACAATGTTTTTTGCTGTCTGTGGTGGGCACGGGTGACTGACCTGTGTGGGATCGATTGTGGATCTTGAGATTTTCCAGCCGGGAGAAGCTTTTGTGGCAGGTGGGGCAGCAATGCGGTCTCTCGTTAGTGTGGGTACGAATGTGGATCAGCATCTTATACCTGTAATGATATCAAACATTAATCGTATCTTTGCCCACGGCTCACCTATCCACCCATGCCACATTACACAAAGCCCCCCAGACAAGTTCATTAGTGCATCCCCAACCAATGAGAGGTCAAGGTCTCCTGTAGAATCCATTGGCACATTTGTGAAGCCCATGATATATATATATATGTATTCACAGCTACACTGAACTTAAGAATTTACAATCTAAGGGCATTGCCTCAGAGTTGTGTTTTTTCACAATATATTACTTGCCAAAACTGCAACAACTCCAAATGTAAAATGACACCATCTAAAAGCCGTCGAGGTCATGAAGAAGTCAGCAGTCCTCTTTCAATTGGCTAATCTTGATTTGCGCTTTTAAAAATGTGGGGTTTATTTTGACACTTGCATTTGTGCGACAAAATGAAACATTTGTCACATCATGTATAGACCACCAGGGTCTGCTGAGGAAGAACCGAAGTAAACATGAATTAGGCAGTGGGGGGGGGGGGGGGCTAGAGCTCAGTCTTGCACCTTAGTAACAGCAGTACAGAATGATTGATAAGCCACTGGAAAAAATACCCCAAAAGTAAAAAAACTTGAGATAGTGTTATGTAAGGAGCGTTCTTGTACCTTACTGCGAATGTGACTATTACCCTACTGATATGGGGGCCCGGCACTTCTGGTTGCATAACTAAAGCCAAATTCCCTGCTAGTGTTTTGCAATCCCTCACATTCCAGGTGCTGCTGTTTCAAGCAGAGCGGATGAAAAAAAAAGAACTGTTTGTAGAAATCCGTCTTTCAAAGGCCACATTGCAAAACATGCTCTTTTTTTTCTTTTTGTGTATTTTGGTTATGTAAACTATCAGAAAAAATGCACTGAAAACCCATGTGCCGGAAATAAGCAATCAGTGTCAGCCGCACCTCTGCAGCTGTAACACCCAGGCAGTGTCAATTTAACTCTCAAACTCGCTCTGCCCATATCTATACATATATATACACACAAGAAAATTCTAGTCACTATTTAGGGCACATGGGACTTTGAGACCCAAAGGGTAAGTTCTGTTCTAGAAGCAGCAAAGTAGGAGGCACCTCCCACACACACTGGGATAAACTGCATTATAAGGAGATACCACTGCGGCCTGGGCTGCCACCAGGTGGGTATAGGCGGTACTGTACATAGGGGCCCAAGGGCAGATATGGAACTCAAGATGGAAAATGGTCACAAAAGGGTTTGGGCTTATGGGAAAGTGGGTGGAGTTGTGTGGATCATGGGCAGAGTTTTGGCATAATTGGGGAGGGGCTAGGGGGGATTGGGGCATAGCAATTAAAGCAAGAGGATTTTTTTTTTCATTAAAGGAGACATATAGGATATGTGAAAATCTCCCCCAGTCTTATAGGCAATAATGTATAATATATGGTGCTGGTTTCACTCTGGGCTAAAAATGATCATTATCTTTAAAAATGGTCCCTTTATTAGTGCTCCCCACAGATCTGATACTGTCCCTGTCTGTCTTTCTGATACTGCCCCTATGTTTCAAATGAGGGGTGGGCGTGTCATAACAGTCTCTGCCAAAAGCACAGTAGATAGGGAATAGCCAATCACAACCCTGCAGTCACACAAGCAAGACTGGTTGTAGTTCCCTATCAGGTCAGCCTTGCTGCTGATTGGGTTCCTGTCCTACAGTGCAGTGTGCTGATTGTCAAGGCACAGCCTACAATGCTCACAATTATCCCTCTGTTGCCCTGAACAGTAACTGCCTAACAGCGTTAGCCCCCTCATAAACTGACATGAGCATTTCTCCAAATTATTGTATATATTTACATCACAAGACAATATAGGATATTTAAAATGATTAGTAATGGAAAACATGATTATTTTGGTCTTAAACATAGTATTTTTTATAGCTATTTTTTATTAAACAAATAAAGTCTCATTTGCTAAGAGGAGTCTTTTCTCACAATGCACCCCTTTTTTGCACCCAGAGCTGTAAGCTGTAACTATTTGTGCCCTTTTGTATTGAGCACAAAGAGTTAATGTACACAGCACTACAACTGAATCGTGTCTCTTTTCATGCACTCACCTGGCATTGAATCCTCGCCCCCGCCGAGCACAGCCCTCCCAGTGGCAGCAGTACCCAGCATCCTTCTCTGGCTTGACATGGAAATCGTTGACATGGTCCACCAGTTCCTGCAGGAGCTCGAATAGGCGATTGCACTACAGGGTCAGAGAGGAGACACTTAGGCTGAAGGCACAAGCAGAGGTTTACTATGTTTTGCCCATTGGGACCTCACCCATAAATCACCCGGCATTTCCTATTGGCGAGTGGAGGAGACAGCAGGGAATTTTTAAGCCATGAAATAAGGGCAACAGGTAAAATGCTACAAAATGTCACATGTGCATTAAGCCTTAAATGAGGAAAATAACTGTAAAGCTGGGACATGGCTCTGGAATTTGTCTGAATCCACAGGTTGCCAGTCCAGGCCTGGATTGGCAATCTGTGGATTCTGGCAAATGCCAGAGGGGCTGCTGTAAGGTGCCATAGACAGTCACTGTTTATTGGGCTGATGGGGGATCTGTCTGGGCCTCTGTGTACTTGAAATGCCAGGGCCTATTTTGACTCCCAGTCCAGGCCTAGCGGTGACCAACAGAAATAAGGACACATGGATGCAAATAAGACGTGATCCAGTAGCAGAGAACTTGCAGTAAAAGCAGAACAGGAAAAACGAGGGTAGTCAAATATTAAAAGAGAAAGCATAAGCAAATGCCATAGGGAGATGTATGAGGTGGGGGGGGGGGGGGAGAAGTGAAGAATCCTGTAAGGGAGGTGCAGTTGGGGTTGAAGGGGGGGTGGGACAGTCTGGCATAGCAGGAAAATCTGATTACCTTCGCCCACTGACACACCAGCTGTTTCTGCTCGGTGTACTCCAGGGAAAGACGCTTCTCTTTGGGGGGGGACATGAACATGGAAGGGGGCAGCTGAAGTCCGGAGCCGAGAGGCAGAAAAAACTGAAAAGGGCTGGAAGCAGAATCCCCTCCGCAGCGTAGCGATGGGTTGTCCTACAGCAACAGAGAATGATAACATGGCCAATGATTAGCCCTGCCACTCTACAGCACTAGATGTCCTTAGTTCAAATCCAGTCAGGGCACTATCTGCAAGGAGTTTGTATGGTTTCCATGTGCTTGTGTATGTTTCCCCACACTCTAAAAACATACAGGCAGGTTAACTGGCTCCTTAGATTGTAAGCTCCACTGGGGCAGAGACTGATGGCAATGATATATAAAGCACTGTCAGCACTATATAAATAATACATTGGCAGGGAAAAGAAATAAAAAGAGAGCTTATGCTAAATTCCCATTCCAGCTCCAATAATAACAAAAGATGTAATAATAAGAGAATTTTTCATCCCTTTCCATTTAGCTAAGTGCCCCAGGCAGTGAAAGGGTGGATACTGCAGCTACATGTGTTGGGGGGGTCTAACCTGTATAGAGGGCAGACCGGTAAAACTATGTGCTCCACACCTCTGGGCAGTGAGGTGACTAGTTGACTAGATGACTAGTTAGTCATTACAGAAAAATAATTAGTAACCTGCATGATTACCTTCCAAAAAACACAGGCTGCCTGCAATGCTATTGACTGAGGAATAAGGAAAGTGTCACAGCCTACACTAGCGATTTCCTACTGTTGCTGAACTACAACCTCTCAGCGACATCCACTGACTGTGGTTACTATAGAAACATCGCTGGTTCAACTCACAAATGGGGTGTCCCCTCCTGCAGCTCTTTCTGGGGACAACGATGATCGGCTGGGGGAGTCATTCCCAGAAGGTGGGGAGAGGCTGAGATCCACAATGGGAGGAGAGGAAAAGGGGGGGCTGTCTCCATCCCGATACCGAAACCCTGTACAAAACAAGGGGTGGTGGGGATTATTACAGAGATGCGCAAGAGGTTTATCAGAGCAATACACAGAATCATATTTAAATGGCACTTTAGAAAGGTACTGTGAGGTTCTAATAGGCACATGAATAATGGTGGTGCTCAGTGCCAATGTCATGTGATAGGAAGCTGACTGGGCAAGGGCAAACAGACATTAGGCAAGTGTAAAAAGCAAATGACTACCATTAGTGGTAATGGCACCATCTGGGGTGAGACAAAAAGACAGAATGAATTGCCAGCACCAGCTAAAAGGCACAAACTGGGCCAGGGCAAACAGAAAGTGTCTAGCGCACATGACTAGCGTTAGTTGTACTGGCACCATCTGGGGCGAGGCAAACAGAGGCCAGGAAGTGCCAGCACTGGGTGAAATGGCACAGACTGGGCAAGGAAATGTATGGTGCCAACACAATGTCAAAGGGCACTGACAACATAAACAAACGGAAGGCACAAAATGCACAGTGCCAGCATTAGGTGAGTGGGGCAAAGGGCAAACAGATGGCAGGAAGTGTATAGTGCATTAGTGCTAGAAGGGTACCTGGTGGGGGTGAGGAGCAAATGGGCGCAATAACGGTAGTGCCATCATCCCGGATCATCAGCTCATGATGCACAGATCGTTTCCTGGCGTTTGAGCCGATTCGCTCTCTTTTCTCCCTTGCTGCCCGCAGCTTGGATATACTGAGCTTCAGATCCAGGGGTTCGTCCAAGGAGTGCATGGCCACAGGATGCACAGCAGCTGTAGGGAGAGAGGGGAGAAGGGTTACACACTGCCCGCACAGCACTGCTAATTTAACCCCTCATTAACCCCTCCAATGCCACTGGCCTCAGAACACTGCACCAATAACCTATGCAGGACATGATTATCAGTTTTTGACCTGCTGGCAGTGTAATGGTTAAACAACTCCATCTGGCTAAGTGCCCCAGGCACTGAAGGGGTGTATTCTGCTGCCACGTGTGTTTTCCTGGAGCAACAGGGGCAGCATTGGAGCCCCCCCCCCCCCCACATACACACCCTTGGGATGTGGAATAAGTCTTCCCCTCCTTTGGGACTCTGGGAGAGGGAGGGACACCTATTTAGTGCCATGTGGGGATAAAGGCGTGTCCCCCCACCCCACACCACCCCTTATCCTGGGCAGAGAGCCAGCCACAGCCAGACACTGAGGAATGTTTGAAGGCCTGAGAGCACAGTGTAGGGAGAGGGAGAGGGGGAGGGGGGAAAGAAAGGGGAGATACACAGAGAAAAATTGGGGGGGTGGAGGGAATGTGATAGAGGGGTGGGAAAGGGATGCAGATTGATAAGAAAAGGGGAAAAATTAGGACAAAACATGGAGGAAGTGGAGCTGGAGGGTGGCTGCCGCAGGGGAAAACAAGGAGACAAGGAAGTACAGCATAAGCGGAGGTACAGGCACCACAGCAGCCAATGAGCACACACAGTCAGCCGGGGCTGCAGCAACACCACCTAAAATATATATATATATACTCCATGCACTCATAGCTGGTGAATCACTCATTTATTGTGACTAATTGCATTCACACACAGGCTTAGGATATTTCCTCCGGGGGGGGCCCCCGCCCTTTCCAGAAGGCTAAGCCGGGGTCACCACCAGACAACACAGGGTGACAGTGTCCAGCCAGCTGTGAGCCAGGGCGAGGGAGGGGAGCGGGGAGAGAATGAAAGGGGAGAGGGGGCTGAAAGACAATGAGAGCCGCAGGCAGAAAGCAAAATGGAACAGAAGACTGCTGAGGTGGGGGGGGGGGGGGGGAGTCAGGTATACATATATATATATATATATACAGCATGGAGTCAACCATGTATCCTGCAGGGTAATGCTGAACTAGACTTCCCTCTGCCTGGCTGTACTGGGGGCATTATTTATCAATAACAAAGGCTAGCTATCCTTATTACTATACATAAAGCCAAATCTGTATCCTATATTGCCATTACTCCACACGTATTACACAGGCACAAGGCACAGAACACCTACGCAGTCCTCTCCCAGCCTAGGCTCCTATTGGATATGATCATGTGCCAGGGGGCTTAGCATTTGGGTGGCCAAATCCAGCCAAGACCTGTTTGTGTATGGCCAGCGTAACCCCCATCATAATAGTCTCACTCCCCATTAGGAAACAATAAATAACCCCTCATAATAGTCTCACTCCCCATTAGGAAACAATGAAACCTACATCTACCCAGTCAAATACAGAAGCCAGGGAGCACAGACGATGATTAGATGGGGGGTGCTATATATAGGGAAAATACAAGTCAGTAATAATAAAATATAATAATAAATATAATAAAATATAATAAATAAAGTCAGTACCCATGCAGGGCAGGCCCTCACCCACGAAAAATAATATCTGTTTGTGTATGTCAAACTGCTGATAACAATAGAATGACAGAGGCAAAGAGTGATGTGCCTGACTGGTTTCCAAACTGGTCAGCTGACCAATTATTCTTACAAAGGATCTTACTTTCCACCCAAAAAACCATTCCTTCTGAGCAGCTTCCCACTGTACATACGTTCCACCTTTTTCACTGGTTTTAAAGTTATTTGTAAATGTAACTCCCATTGATAACAGCTTCTCTCTCTCTAGCTGTTTATATGCTCTGCACTCCAAGCTCTGACTCCTGAAACAATGTAGCAGAAGGTAGCTTATGACCGGCAATTTGAAGCAAGCAGAGAGTTAATGGTCAGACTGTTAACGGGTAAAAAAAATCAGGGAATGGGTTGAAGGGCCCTCCCATTGAGAACCAATATTACTAATTGTTAGGCACCAAATCCCAGCGAGTTTCAACATGTCTCTGGCCTTTTCCCTGCATCCATCCAAGAATTCCTTCTCCCTACATACAATAAGCTCACAGGGCTGCACGCTGAAACCCAAGATACACTGAAACAGAACACCGCAATCCAACGCCTTATTCACTTCCATGTTTTAATCAGGGTGATTGATTGCAGAACCATTATCTCCCTGGCAACATGGGGTTAGCAGAGGCACGTGCTTTGATCCACACTACTCAGTACCTGGGCACTGAGCAGGGACTGTGGCTGTGGGATAGCAGGTATAGTAGGGAGAGATGGTGCCTATAGTAGCAGTGGGGGGATAATAGCCTCTGGGAAGAGACTGTGGCTGTGGGATAGCAGGTATAGTAGGGAGAGATGGTGCCTATAGTAGCAGTGGGGGGATAATAGCCTCTGGGAAGGGACTGTGACTGTGGGATAGCAGGTATAGTAGGGAGAGATGGTGCCTATAGTAGCAGTGGGGGGATAATAGCCTCTGGGAAGGGACTGGGGCTGTGGGATAGCAGGTATAGTAGGGAGATATGGTGCCTATAGTAGCAGTGGGGATAATAACCTCTGGGAAGGGACTGTGGGATAGCAGGTATAGTAGGGAGAGATGGTGTCTATAGTAGCAGTGGGGGGATAATAGCCTCTGGAAAGGGCCTGGGGCTGTGGGATAGCAGGTATAGTAGGGAGAGATAGTGCCTATAGTAGTAGTGGGGGGGATAATAGCCTCTGGGAAGGGACTGTGGCTGTGGGATAGCAGGTATAGTAAGGAGAGATGGTGCATATAGTAGCAGTGGGATAATAGCCTCTGGGGAGGGACTGTGGCTGTGGGATAGCAGGTATAGTAGGGAGAGATGGTGCCTATAGTAGCAGTGGGGGATAATAGCCTCTAGGAAGGGACTGTGGCTGTGGGATAGCAGGTATAGTAGGGAGAGATGGTGCCTATAGTAACAGTGGGATAATAGCCTCTGGGAAGAGACTGTGGCTGTGGGATAGCAGGTATAGTAGGGAGAGATGGTGCCTATAGTAGCAGTGGGGGGGATAATAGCCTCTGGGAAGGGACTGTGGCTGTGGGATAGCAGGTATAGTAGGGAGAGATGGTGCCTATAGTAGCAGTGGGGGGGATAATAGCCTCTGGGAAGGGACTGTGGCTGTGGGATAGCAGGTATAGTAGGGAGAGATGGTGCCTATAGTAACAGTGGGATAATAGCCTCTGGGAAGGGACTGTGGCTGTGGGATAGCAGGTATAGTAGGGAGAGATGGTGCCTATAGTAGCAGTGGGAGCATAATAACCTCTGGGAAGGGACTGTGGCTGTGGGATAGCAGGTATAGTAGGGAAAGATGGTGCATATAGCCGCAGTGGGGGGATAATAGCCTCTGGGAAGGGACTGGGGCTGTGGGATAGCAGGTATAGTAGGGAGAGATGGTGCCTATAGTAGCAGTGGGGGGATAATAGCCTCTGGGAAGGGACTGTGGCTGTGGGATAGCAGGTATAGTAGGGAGAGATGGTGCCTATAGTAACAGTGGGATAATAGCCTCTGGGAAGGGACTGTGGCTGTGGGATAGCAGGTATAGTAGGGAGAGATGGTGCCTATAGTAGCAGTGGGAGGATAATAGCCTCTGGGAAGGGACTGTGGCTGTGGGATAGCAGGTATAGTAGGGAGAGATGGTGCCTATAGTAGCAGTGGGGGGATAATAGCCTCTGGGAAGGGACTGTGGCTGTGGGATAGCAGGTATAGTAAGGAGAGATGGTGCCTATAGCAGCAGTGGGGGGATAATAGACTCTGGGAAGGGACTGTGGCTGTGGGATCTCCTACATATTCTACTGGTAAATTCAAATTCCTCTGTCCTATATATCATGGACTATAAAAAAAAACCAAAAAAATTATATATATATAATGAAAGTTGTCTCAGTTTCCCATTACTGAGTATGATTGCTAGCGCACGCTCTAGCCTACTCACTGCAGCCCAAGGAATTCCTAGCTGCTCCTACGGATAAAAAACACAACAAAATGACAAGTATTTGTTTTAAATTACGCCTAATACTTAAATATAGCACCCGGAGTGAGATTTTTGTGATATCGCTGAGTAAACAGTGTGAATAACATTGTGAGGAGCCATGGCTCCGAGGCTTGGCTTGTTTACTAGTACACGGTGCAGCAAGTACTAAGCAAACAGGGAGCCCCTCTCACTCGCGCCAATGGCACGCACACACAAAAAATACCTTGATGGAAAGAGGAAGCAGAAATAAAATAGTCATTTGGATGCGGGGGGAAGAGGCTGAAAAACATTCAGTGAGTGAGGGAGGGAGAGGCGGATAAACACGCTCTTGGGTAAACCTGGTGGTTTGGGAAATGGAAGCAGATTCCTGAGGCGCAGGAGGGGCAGGCTCATTCCATTGACGTTACAGTTGGGAAGGGGTCCAATTATCCTTGTTATAATAGAGCACCAATAGCAGAATATTTAATTGTTCACGTGAGTCCCTGCCCCCATTGAGCTTACAGTCTAAGGTAGCTAAGGTGGAGATGCGCCTGAATCCGCTGAGTGGCGCTGCATGCACTGGTACAAGCTGTTATACGTTTTACCATGAAATGAATGAGAGCCAGGGGCAAGAGAAACCCACCACACTAGGTTCAATACAATCTATAGGGTGACAGTCACACAGTCGCTGGGGCAGCAGAATGTCACATCATCAACTGGCCAGTCAGATTTCTGTAGCTTCAAACAGACTGTTCTGAAAACCCACTCGTTTGCATTGTGGAGGGTAGCTTGAAACTTGGGGCCTACTGGGGTGTCAGATCAGTAACATATTTTGTTGTCAGAGGATTGTTGGGTTAAGAATTTGTAACAGTTTACTAGTGGGACTCTAGGACCCAACCCAAGAATTGAGCCCCAATGGAAAAGAAATGCCCACATTTATCCATTCTTAGTCACTGGTCAGAGTGTCTCATTATCACCACGGAGGTTCCCCTCAAAGGACAGCATGCATAGGAACCGGAGAGCAGAAAGAATGGGGCTAGGACCCCCCGCCACCAGCCCGATAAATAGTGACTGTCTATGGAATCTTACAGCAGCCCCTCTGGCATTTGCCAGAACCCACAGATTGCCAGTCCGGGCCTGGAGTAAAGCTCAGCACTTTTGAAAACCCCCAAGTAAGTGTTTTGTCCTTTGCCACAATGTGCTAGATAGGCTGATATATTACATCCTGGTTAATCTGCTTACCGACTCGATAAGAGGGTGGCCCCTGAAACAATGGTATATTACTCCATCTTGCGCTACTGTCACCATCTTGACTACTATCCCAGCTACCTTACAGAACAGCCACTAAATGTGGCAACAATCTGGGTGAGGCCAAGGGAAATCACCCTTTTGGACCACTTTTCCACTTATATAGTCAGGGTCATATTTATAGAGGAAGCAGACAATGCAAGTGCTTGGGGTCCCAAGAGGTACCAGGGGCCCCACGGGGAGGGACTGAATAAGCAGTTGCACTCGCTTCCTCTTTTCAATGCCACTCACTGGCTCAGAACGGAACCCCTGCGCCTACCCCCCTACCCCTAGCTCCAGCCCTGCTTCTATGAATATTTCAAGCAATTCTGACACATGTTCCTAAAGTACAGGGAATGCTTGTCAGCATAATGCGATGGTCGTCTTTTTTAACCCTTTAACTGACAGGTGCTCCTGCTGTATCAGGCAATTGGCATAACATGTAAAGCGCCATTACACTTAAATGTCATTTCTGTAATGGCTGAACTTCACATATTCTGTTTTTAAGGGAACAAAGTTGTGATTTTGAGACATATGCCACTTAGGGTCCTGCCCAAGGCTCTCCCTCATCCAGCGAATCACTAGAGAGTATAGCATACCCACAGAAAAGTCAATAAGGTCACTAGACAGACAACCAATCCAGGTACCACGTGCCACTGTATCACACCCACAATCTATCTTTACAAAAGCCGATCCTCTGCTTTAAAGTAATTTGTAAATGTAACTGCATTTGATAAGCAGTACTATCTCTTTCTGCACTGCTGGTTCTGACCCTTGAAACAATGGAGCAGAATTGGTAACGGCTTTTGCTGCTTTGTTTCAAAAGTCAAAACAAATGGTCAGCGCCGGATTTGTCCACTGGGTGCCCAGAGGCAGCCCCCTCACTTCCACCCCCCATCCCAGAATCGAGCGCACGCGCATCCATTTATATCACTGGAGAGCACTGGAGACAAGAGAGCAAGGTTCTATTGGAAGGCATGCTGTGCCACCCTAGGCCTTGCCACAAATCCAGGCCTGTGAATGGTTAAGAGAATAGTAAGAGGCAGATACTGCTTCCAATAGCAATAACATTTACAAATGAATGTGCTATACATGTTAGGAAGTTGCTTAGAATGAGACTGGGCCTGTAAATGAAAGTTATAGTCAGCGAGGTGGCAGCCAGGAGAAATCAGTAACCTCTCTGCAATCTGCAAATTGTAGCGTGATTTCTATGGTTGATAAATATAGATTTTGTTTTTGTGATTAAAACAAATAGGCCAAAAAGCATGTTTGGCACAAGCCCTCTTCATTGCACTCAAGTTAAACAAAGGGGTATACTTCGCCATTAAGAGCTAAAATACAAAGGAGATTTTGTAAGATGGTGTCAGTCAACAGGTGCATGGGTCAAAATGTAATAGGACTGATGGAAAAATCTGATGTGCAAAATACATTAAATATTTGCCATCTGCCGCGGCACCACTGGCGGAATGGATTGCTGTGCCTGCCTCTGAAAGGATAAAATCTGATGGAGTCCGAAAAACTTTTGTCTCTCACTAAAATACACTGACTGTCGGATGTAGATGAAGGAACAAAGCCCACCATGTGACTTTATTTGATCCGATTTACCTGACAGCAGGGGGGGATCCAAATCTTCCGCATAGTTTAGCCCTAAGTCACGTGTCTCAATCGGTTTTATTCATCCTCACCAGGCCCGGACTGGCAATCTCTGTGTTCTGGCAAATGCCAGAGGGGCTGCTGTAAGATGCCATAGACACTCACTATTTATTGGGCTGGTGGGGGGTTTGTTTGGGCCATTGTGTACTTGAAACGCCAGGGCCTGTTGGAACCACATCCTGAGAGGACCCACATCATGTGGGCGGCTGTGTAATTCCATTGAAATCAAAGAGATTAATTTGGAATCATTGCACAGCAACACAAGAGTTATCTGACTTTACCCTGTCCTCTGGGTCAGTTCCCACAGGAGTAAACAAAAACGCAGAATGCAGAAAAAAAAAGATCTTGATCAACTTATTCTGTGTTCAGCATTGGAGTTTGGTCTTGTGAGTACTGACCCATGGGGCATTGTAAAAGGCCAAACACAAATATTGCTTGTATTTGGGCCTGCTGAAATACAGAACATGAAGTGTAATATACAGGTTTGGGACTGTTATCCAGAGTGCTCATGACCCCATGGACCCGGATAGCCCCTTAAATGTCCTGTTTTCTTGGCTTGTGAGATGAGACTGTGAAGTCTCTACCTAAAAGCACGGCCAGTCGGACAGGACAGGAAGTGTGGGCATTTATGTTAAAGAATTCTTGGGAGGCTACAACTGTGTCTGTCATAAAATGCACAGTGGCACCGCTGCGTCTGTTATAAATTGCAGGAAAGAATACCACCGTGTCGGCCATGAAATGCTCGGGGGCAACAACTGTCTGTCATGAAATGCTTGAGGGACACCAGTGTGTTGTTTATCACAAAATGCTTGGGAGCCACCATTGTCTGTCATGAAATACATAATGGCCACCACTGCCTGTCATGAAGTGCTTGAGGGACGCCAGTGTGTTGTTTTTCACAAAATGCTTGGGGGCCCCACTGTCTGTCATCAAATACATGAGGGCCACCACTGTCTGTCATGAAATACTCGAAGGCCACAACTGTCTGTCATGAAGTGCTTGAGGGACACCAATGTCTGTCATTAAATGTTTGGGGGCTACCAGTGTGTGTTTTTTCATAAATTACTAGGGGGCCAAAAAATCTGTGAAGAAATTTTAGGGGCCACCAGTGTGTTGTTTTTCATAAAATACTTGGGGCCACTAGTGTGTGTCATTAAATATTTGGGGCCACCAATGTGTCTTTCATGAAATATTTGAGAGCCACTACTGTGTCTGTCAAGAAATGCTTTAGGGCCACAGTTTATCATGAAGTGCAGGGGCCATAGTGTGTCTATCGTTTCAACCATGTAAAAAGTGTTTTTTTTAACAGGCTGTGGTATTTTGGGGGGTGTGGCCAGAAAATGGGCTTGTTTAACATTTTTACTGATGAGCTATGTGCAGCAGTTAATCGTGTCCTTCTTTCAGTTTTTCAAATGTTAAAGGAACAGTAACACCAAATGATAAAAATGTTTTAAAGTAATTAAAATATAATGTACTGTTGCCCTGCACTGGTAAAAGTTGTGTGTTTGCTTCAGAAAGACTACTACAGTTAATAAACTAAATAAGCTGCTGTGTAGCCCTGGGGGCAGCCATTCAAGCTGAAAAAAAAGAGAAAAGGCACAGGTTACATAGCAGATAACAGACAAGTTCTGTAGAATACAATGGGAATTCATGCAACTTATCTGTTGTCTGCTATGTAACCTGTGCTTTTTCTCCTTTTTTAATTTGATTGGCTGCCTCCATGGCTACACAGCAGCTTTGCTTATATATACTAGCGATGTGCCGGCCGGCCCAATACCCACTGAACCTGCAGGTTTACCCGCATGTCGAGCGGGTTCAGGCCAACCTTGGCACAACTTTTGCAGGTCGGTGGCAGGTTGAGCTCTTTTGCCTGTGACCTTACACTGCCGGCTCTCTGAGGGGACTAGAAGGGTCTGGTAGGGTTCCGGCTGGGGGTGGGTGGGTTAGGGTCGGGTGTGGGTCGAGTTTTAGTCAACCCGCACATCACTAATACATACTATAATAGTGTTTCTGAAGCAAACACACAGCTTTTACCAGTGCAGGGCAATACTACATTATATATTAATTGCTTTGATACACTTTAATTTTTTGGTGTTACTGTTTCTTTAAGAGGAATGATTTAGTTTGTCTCAGCCACACAATTACACTCCTGGCCCGACTGCTGTGTGTGAGGTATGTTGGTTGTAGGTCAATAGGTCTTAAATAAGTCAGGCTTAAAGCCAGGGCCGGAATGGGCTAGCATTGGTAATCTGTAGGGCTCCTGGCCAGCGCAGTAACTCCTTACTAAATAAAATCAGCTTTATGGATAATATTAGGGTTGCCATCTGGCCAGTAATGATGTACCAGTAAAAATGATGCTTGATGTCATTAATAGGGAGGAAAGATAAATATATATGAAGGTTATTATTTTTTTCCAGAACAGGTGGCAACCCTAATGGCTATGTATCTCAGAGCTTAGTCTGTGCTTTATTTGCAGCAATACAATAGAATGAATAGGCAGAGGAAGAGTGGCTATGGATAGGTGCTCTCCTAGTTTCCCCTAGATACACCACTAACAACAGCTAATGTGTCAGGCAGCGCCGGCTGTGGCAGAGGGACGGGAATATGCCAGGAGGAACATGACTGTTAGCGCAGGCTGTGGCACAGGGAAATACACCAGCTGCCAGGAGGAATATGACAGTTAGTGCAGGCTGTGGCACAGGGAAATACACCAGCTGCCAGGAGGAATATGATTGTTAGCGCAGGCTGTGGCACAGGGAATACACCAGCTGCCAGGAGGAATATGACAGTTAGCACAGGCTGTGGCACAGGGAAATACCCCAGCTGCCAGGAGGAATATGACTATTAGCACAGGCTGTGGCACAGGGAAGGGAAATACACCAGCTGCCAGGGGGAATATGACTGGTTACTCCTGGGCTGGACACATGCATGATTAGTGTATCCCAGGGTAGAATCAGCATGTAATATACAGACAATGGGTTAACTTCTTAATCAGAAGCCATTGCTGTAACATGTAGTTAAAAAAAAAAATACTGTATATATATAGTAATAAAAACCAGTAAATGCCCAATTTCTCCAACCCCAAGCATAATACACAGGGTACCTACCTTTCACCTCTGACTAATGCAGGGGGCTCAAACTCAATTTACCTGGGGGCCGCAGGAGGCAAAGTCAGGATGAGGCTGGGCCGCATAAGGGATTTCACAAAAAATTGGCTTTCAAGGGATAATGCAAGGCACGGCGGGCGGGAGCTGCTGATTGCGGAAATGACGTTATGCCATCATAACAGTTATTATGGGAAGACGTTCTATGTGCACAATTAGCTGCTAAGGAGCTAATTTGTGCACACAGAACGTCTTCCCATAACGGTTATGATGGCCTAACGTCATTTCCGCAATCAGCAGCTCCCGCCCGCCGTGCCTTGCATTATCCCTTGAATCACAATAAAAATTCGCGATCCATTCATTGCTTTTGAGAAGGCGTTGGTGCGGGCCACAAAATACTGTACCGAGGGCCGCAAATGGCCCGCGGGCCGCGAGTTTGAGACCCCTGGACTAATGTATATGTAAAAGGTCACCAATCTCCTTTACTCCTAATACAAAGGCATCAGTCAACGTGCCTCTCTCTCCTTTCAGTGCTGTTATATTAAGGCAGTTGCCTCTCGCTCCTAACACAAACTACCTCGCCCCTCTTACCTCTCCCTTCCTCCTACTAAACACACATCATAGTAATAGCCTCTCCACTCATGAGGGCAACTAACTCTCCATTCTTATTATACACAGAGATCAGAGCCCTTCCCCTCCTTCCTCCTAATACAGGCAACTGCCCCTCCACCTTCCAATACATAAACATCAGGGCAACTTCCTCTTCTTCCTTCTAAACAGGACACCTGCCTCTCCCTACTCCAAATACACAGACATTGGGGCACTTAACTCTCTCCTCTTCCTAATACACAGGCATCAGGACACCTGCCTCTCCCTACTCCTAATACACAGGCATTGGGGCACTTAACTCTCTCCTCTTCCTAATACACAGGCATTGGGGCACTTAACTCTCTCCTCTTCCTAATACACAGGCATTGGGGCACTTAACTCTCTCCTCTTCCTAATACACAGGCATTGGGGCACTTAACTCTCTCCTCTTCCTAATACACAGGCATTGGGGCACTTAACTCTCTCCTCTTCCTAATACACAGACATTGGGGCACTTAACTCTCTCCTCTTCCTAATACACAGGCATCAGGGAACCTGCCATACACAGATATAAGGGCACCTACCAATTTATATCTCCCAATATACAGATATTGCAGCATTTATGTTAAGGCCACAGCTATTTGTTAATTATGGCCAGCTATTTATTGGTTTATGGCCAGACCAAATGCTGGGCCACTAAGGGAAAATCAATATATAAGCAATATTTTTCCACTACAGTTATATCCTAATTAGTCAGAATTAACATTCCCCCTCAAACAGACGTGTCTAGGTTTATGTCACTCACCTGCCTACAATATACAGAGAGACGTAACCTTCTTACACCTGTAGCACAGGTACACCGGGCCTAAACAGTACATATACCAGGTCACTTCCTATGATTGTAATCCTCAGTAACCCCTTCTGGTACACAGCCCAAGCACCATACCCATAACCTAATCATAATCTTTACTTGTTTCTGATTCATATCCCAGGCACTATACCTGGCACATAATTATAATAACCAGACAGCTGCTGATGTATACTATCTAGGCACTATACCCATCACTTAATTATAAGCCTCACCCTATACTGATACACAGACTAGGCACTATACCCATAACCTAACCATAATAACTAGGCACTATACCCATAACCTAACCATAATAACCAGGCACCTTCTGATACACAGACTAGACACTATACCCATAACCTAACCATAATAACCAGGCACCTTCTGATACACAGACTAGACACTATACCCATAACCTAACCATAATAACCAGGCACCTTCTGATACACAGACTAGACACTATACCCATAACCTAACCATAATAACCAGGCACCTTCTGATACACAGACTAGACACTATACCCATAACCTAACCATAATAACCAGGCACCTTCTGATACACAGACTAGGCCCTATACCCATAACCTAACCATAATAACCAGGCACCTTCTGATTCACAGACTAGGCACTGTACCCATAACCTAACCATAATAACCAGGCACCTTCTGATACACAGACTAGACACTATACCCATAACCTAACCATAATAACCAGGCACCTTCTGATACACAGACTAGGCCCTATACCCATAACCTAACCATAATAACCAGGCACCTTCTGATTCACAGACTAGGCACTGTACCCATAACCTAACCATAATAACCAGGCACCTTCTGATACACAGACTAGGCCCTATACCCATAACCTAACCATAATAACCAGGCACCTTCTGATTCACAGACTAGGCACTGTACCCATAACCTAACCATAATAACCAGGCACCTTCTGATACACAGACTAGGCACTGTACCCATAACCTAACCATAATAACCAGGCACCTTCTGATACACAGACTAGACACTATACCCATAACCTAACCATAATAACCAGGCACCTTCTGATACACAGACTAGGCACTATACCCATAACCTAACCATAATAACCAGGCACCTTCTGATACACAGACTAGACACTATACCCATAACCTAACCATAATAACCAGGCACCTTCTGATACACAGACTAGACACTATACCCATAACCTAACCATAATAACCAGGCACCTTCTGATACACAGACTAGGCCCTATACCCATAACCTAACCATAATAACCAGGCACCTTCTGATGCACAGACTAGGCACTATACCCATAACCTAACCATAATAACCAGGCACCTTCTGATACACAGACTAGGCCCTATACCCATAACCTAACCATAATAACCAGGCACCTTCTGATACACAGACTAGGCACTGTACCCATAACCTAACCATAATAACCAGGCACCTTCTGATACACAGACTAGGCACTGTACCCATAACCTAACTATAATAACCAGGCACCTTCTGATACACAGACTAGACACTATACCCATAACCTAACCATAATAACCAGGCACCTTCTGATACACAGACTAGGCCCTATACCCATAACCTAACCATAATAACCAGGCACCTTCTGATACACAGACTAGGCACTGTACCCATAACCTAACCATAATAACCAGGCACCTTCTGATACACAGACTAGGCACTGTACCCATAACCTAACTATAATAACCAGGCACCTTCTGATACACAGACTAGACACTATACCCATAACCTAACCATAATAACCAGGCACCTTCTGATACACAGACTAGACACTATACCCATAACCTAACCATAATAACCAGGCACCTTCTGATGCACAGACTAGACACTATACCCATAACCTAGCCATAATAACCAGGCACCTTCTGATGCACAGACTAGGCACTATACCCATAACCTAACCATAATAACCAGGCACCTTCTGATATACCACCCAGACACTATAACTGTCACTTAATAATGATCCCTACCCCCTACTCATATACAACCCAGGCACTGTCACATAATCATAATTCCCAAACACCTTTAGATATGCAGCCCAGGCATTACCTGTAACCTAAACTGGTTAGCTGTTGATACAACGCCCAGGCACTATATATGTCCTCTACTGATAAGACCCATTCCCTTCTGATAAACAGCCTTAATCATCACTTCCATGTACCCCCTTCTGATTCACAGCCCGGGCACTATACTTGTCATGAAAATATCACCCCCTTCTAATACACGACCATCGACCCAGGCACTATACTAGTCATTTATCCATGACCCCCATACATCCCCTTCTGATACACAGCCCAGACACTATACTTGTCACAAAATCATCACCCCCAAGGACCCCCATCTGAAACACAGCCCTGGCAAGATATTTATCACTTATCCATGAACCCCAGCCCCCCTTGTGATACACAGTCCAGATACTATACATGTCACAAAATCATCACCCCCATGGACCCCCTTCTGATACACAGACCTGGCACAATATTTATAACTTATCCATGAACCCCAGCCCCCCCCCCCCTTCTGATACACAGGCCAGGCACTATACTTGTCACAAAATCATCACCCCCAAGGACCCCCATCTGAAACACAGCCCTGGCAAGATATTTATCACTTATCCATGAACCCCAGCCCCCCTTGTGATACACAGTCCAGATACTATACATGTCACAAAATCATCACCCCCATGGACCCCCCATCTGATACACAGGCCAGGCACTATACTTGTCTCAAAATCATCACCCCCAGGCCCCCCCATCTGATACACAGCCCTGGCACTATACCAATCACAATTCCACATTCTCCTTGAACCCAGGGAAGAGGAAACTTGCATTTCCCAGAGACAGAATGACACCTCACGCTACTTATAGACATCACAAAGTGTACCCAACAGACAAACACAAGCACCCTCCAATTGTACATGGGTATGGGAATAAGTGCCCGCCATCCATTTCCCTGCAAATACAAAGTCCTATATCTGTTTGCCAGTAATAACAGGAACAAAGCCATACAGTGCAGAGTAACAGTTAAACTCAGCGGTGCCATGGGGGCCACCTTCTCACCTACCTTGACGGATGTCCCACTTTAAATGCTGGCAAGGGAACCCAGCAGTAATGATGTCACGCTGACTAGGGGGTACAAAGGGTGTGCACAAACTACCCCCTCCCCCCGCCAGTGTAATGATGTGACAGCTCTCCCTCCCCCCCCCAGTATAATGGTGTGACAGGTCTCCCCTTGTAACAACTATCACACACGCGTACAGTTCCAACAAATACAGCCACATTGTAATATTTCCCCCAAAGGGTGGATTGCCGTACTTGTGGAGGGGCAATAAGGCACAGAGTAGTTAAAGGACCAGTCCAGACATGCCAAAAAATCACCTTCTAATGTTCCTAAACGCACACCCTCACAAATGCCCAAGCACACAAACACAATATATATAAAATATGGTCCCTTTAAATGAAAAATGGATTATTGCTTAAAGGTCCAGTACCATGAAAATAGTCTCTGTGTATTAATACATAGCGATCCCTCTCCCCCTCCCAGTCACTTGTACCCCTTCTCACCTTCTGCAGGTTGAAATTTCCCCAGGAGACGATTATTCTTTCTTCTTTGGTGTTCCCAAAATGACAGGCTTTTCCAACAGGATTCACCCAGAAAAATGGCACTCCTTTCCTTTTTTTTTTTAATTGCAGGATTCCTAAAAAAGGATAAAACTTGATCCCCCTAACCCCCCAAAAACAGAGCAGTCTGGATCCTTGTCTAGTGGAGGCTCCTGAGTTCTTCTTGCGTTGGATCCAGTGGGGTAATATGCACCCCTTTTTCAGGCAAATCCTATAGTCATGATGTGGAGAATGGAGGGATTAATAGGGGTGACAGGATGTGGGATAAAGGGGGGGGGGTTATTCCCTGGCACAGCTGAACCCCCTCAGTCTGCAGAGATAAAGGGAGCTGGTGCTGTCAGGAAGGAGCCGGGTAAAGGGGGGCTGCATATCTCTTGCCCAGTGTTCTAGGGTGAGTATAGGGGACAGGGTGGGGGGTTTGGGTTGGGAAAGCAGGGAGAGAAGAGGCTGCAAAGTGAGAGGTGGCAAGCTGATGGGAGGAAGGAAGGAAGGAGAGAGAGGGAGGGAGACAGACAGAGGGAGGGAGGAGTGGGAATGTGCAGGGTGATTTATTGCAGCCCTGCAGAACTGTCTGAGAATGACCCTCCAACATCAGTTCCAGAGCAAATCACCACTCCGGGGCTGCAGGGTTTACGCATGCGCACTGCCAGCTAGACAGGGGCTGCAGGGGAGCAGAGGGGGGATCTCCACCGCCCTCCCCCCTCTTTATCCCTCCCAGTCTCAGCCCACAGGAGGGGGGCAAGCTCCTGCTGCAGAGCCCTCTCTCTCTCTCTCCCAGCACACAGGGGAAAGGAGTGGCTTTCAATAACACACAGGCAGAGTCGCACCACTACACACATACCATGCATTCGCTAAGAGCTACACCCAGCCGCGGACTGACCTAACGTTTGCATGGAAATTGCCTGAACGCACGGATAGTTACCCAGTTTCTCTCCTGTACAGCCCCTGCCATAAACCGCTTATTATTCCCTCATGTATGCCTGATAATAACTGCTTTTCTACCCACGGACATACCCACCACAGAACTTCCCTAGGCTCCACGTCCGGCATAATGGCTACTAGTACTGAACTCCATTCATGAGGAGTGTGCCACAGGCCTATGTATTACACTGCATCCTCCTTTCCAGCCACTATTCTATTCTTTAATAGTACACAATCCATGAATAACCTTCTAAAATATATAGGGCATAATGTACCCCTATAGCAAAATCCAAGGGTATTATAAGTCATCAAGGAGTTCCATGTGACCATGTGCTTTTATACGGGTCATGGAATTCAGCAGTTGACCTATAATATCCTTACATTCATGGGGCACGTTACACTACAGGGGGCTCATTACTTTTAATAATACACTAACTGAGTGAATGACGTGCAACAGAGAGCAGCTAGTTACCAGGGATGGCAAAATGGCACCTCTGGTAACTTTAAGAGGCGAATTTCCGTTTTTGGAAAAGGAAATTTAGCTCTTCTAGTGTTGAGCGCAATAGCACTCTTTCCACTAGTGACGCGCCCCCCCCCCCCCAGACCCACAGGAGGCAGTAGCCCCAGAAGCACAGCCATAGGTGGGCTTATCGCAGGGATCCCCAACCTTTCTTATTCATGAGCCACAGTCAAATGTAAAAAGACTTGGAGAGCAACACAAGCACCATAAAAGTCCATAGAGGAGCCAAATAAGGGCTGTGATTGGCTATTAGGCAGCCTCTATGCACACTATCAGCTTACAGGGGGCTTTATTTGGTAGTAAATCTTGTTTTTATTCAACCAAAACTTGCCCCCAAGTCAGGAATTCAAAAATAACTACCTGGTTTGGGAGCACTGAGAGCAACACCCAAGGGGTTGGGGAGCAACATGTTGCCCCTGAGCCACTGGTTGGGGATCACTGGCTTATCGGATGAAGATCTGCTCCTTTGGCGACCTTACCAAACGAGTGGATTGCGACTTGTATAACCACCTTTAGACTACACAAGCTAAATCGGACAGGCCCACCAGGCCCTGATCAGTCGTTTGGCAGGTGTGTGGGGTGGGTGGCATCCGTAGGGTGGTTGGCACCATTGAGAGAAGGGAGCTGGCGGCACTGGAGGTTAGGTCCTCTGGGGGCCCCAAAGGTCTTAAGTCCAACACTGTACAGAAAAGTCATCAATTAACCTAACTGTATAAAGCACCTATGCATTATGATACACAAAATCCATAAATAACCTGCAGAAAATTCTCCTCATAAATGGTGTTTATTGAAATCTGCACTTATGATATCACTTGTGTCACATGAATCACTTAAAACATGTAGGTTAAAAATAATGTAATTGAATATGGGGATATTAACAGTTTCCTCAGAGTTTCCTGACCTATGTGGAGGCCTGTAGCTTTGTGCCTTTATATGTCATGGGACTCCTCTGTGACTTCTAACATCAATATAAAATTATCTCAGGGCTGCATTATCTGTATACATGTTTTGCTGTAGGGCAGACACTATGCCTTATAAAATCTATTCTGAGATCCTTATCCTGAGGTGTTAGTGCCTAAAAATGTATTTCTGCATCAGCAATGAATGTGTGGCTGAGAGAAATTCACAGTGCGTAATAAACACAGGCCTCTCCGAGTCCCTTCAGGCCTCCCACTCATTCAGAAAGAGCCACATGATATACTGGAGGGGGATACAGGCTGAGTGGTACAGTAAGAATTGGGACAGTCCCTGTGAGCCGTTTACTGTAAATGTGTGATATTGAATGATTTTGTAACATAATCTCTCTGCTGTATCTCTCTGTCTGTGACAGCTGGTATATGCAGTCACCATTTGGATCTGTCACCTATAAATTATACTTATCGTACAGTATTGTACTTGTGATTTTCTGCTTATATCAGTGTATAGTGGTGGGCATTCTAACCTTTCTTACAAAAGCAGTAGTGATTTTATGCAAGTATCTTATATGGCTACAATACAGGCCTAGGCCAAGGACAGGGAACATTTGACTTTTTTTTCTATTGTTAATTAACACAAACCTCTGTATTTCTCAGCTTCATGAGCTGGCATGGACAAATTTGACCTTTGTGGTACCCTAATTGGCCAGTACCAAAATCCCACCTATCCTCCCCTCTAACCTCCTACCCACCCTTAACACATCATTCTGAGGTGAAAGGTAGTAGCCAAAGGAAGTGCAGCCTGCATCTGGGCCCTTTCCTTACCGCCAGGGGCACATTTACCATATAGGCACTCGAGGGCCTGTGCCCTCGGATGCCTATATGGTAAATAAAACTTTCCAAAAAAGACCCCTCCCCTGCTGCCGGATACTTTCCTATCAAATCTGGCAGTTACGTTAAGCGATGGGCACTCGCTGGTGAAGCACCAGCCCAGAATACACTTCTGCTTACTGCCTGCCCTAAAACAGTACTGGGCTTTGTTTCCTGATGCTGCCTCTCTGCATGGAACATCAGATTTTTGATCCTTCGCTTTGCGCAAATAGCAACAGCCCCTGTGGTAGTTGCCACATGTGTCTGCCCCCTTAGAGGTAACAATCCTTTTTATTGTAATCGAGAGCAGTTGCCATGTATTATTTATTATTGCCTACACAATGATGGTGTTAAGCAAACACTTACCATTGTTGTGTGTACCATATGTCAGTCTGGCCACCAGTGGGCACTGTTTCCCTCTTGGCTATGCATCAGCTTTAAAGGGGAACTATAGTGAATGTGAAAATGTAATATGTGCTTCATCTCATGAAAACAGGAAATGTTCTAATTATCATTAGTTAAAAGTTCTGTTTCATTTCTAAATAATCACTTTATCCTTAAGTTTCCCCCTTCTCAGCAATCAGTCTCTCGTCATGCAGGAGTCAGATTTTGAAGGCGCGATTGTGGACGATAAGTTAAAATTGTGCTCACACTTTGATGTGAATCGGTCGCAGTTTTGCTGAGAGACTTGCACTGTCTGGGCACAGGCACAGATAAAACTCCCCCTGTAGTTACGCCGCTGGGGTGTGCTCCTGATCCTTTTGTTACATCTGCGCTGCGCTGACTGACACAGGCCACTGTGGAAACTATAGCTACCACCTGGTACAGAGGCCACAGTAGTTCCAGGGCTGGTGCTTAATAAATACGTAACAACAACAAATCTATAATTGTAGAATTGGTAGAATTTCTCTTTGTAGGGGAACAATTTCAGAATTTATAATGCACTTTTTAAAGGAAAACTATATGGCGTAAAAAAACAGCTGATGTGTAAAGCCCTGCTTCATCTAAATAAATCATTTTCATTAAAAATATTCTTTTTTTAGTAGTATGTGCCTTCTGGGATTATAACATTTACGGTGCACACAAACAAACCAAGGGCACACATACGTCATTGGTCACACGAGCCAATTAAAGGACAAAGTTCTATCTTTTGCTCCCACACTACTTCCTGTTACAGTTAGAGCTGCATTACCATCACAAAATGGTGGCTCAAGGGAAAAGATGTAAAAGGGTGAGGTCCTTCCTAAATTGGCCACTTGGTAGGTCCAACTGGGCCATTTCAGTTGTTGGATTATAACAGGGGCCTGCACAGACCTGTTAGAAATGGACACATCCTCAGCATCATTGCTGTCCTTGCACAAGAGATTCTGAATGAGTCTAATCCCGACAGATGGCAGCTACGTGCGTGACAGCCTTTGTACGCCACCATTGCAGTTTCTTGTCTAATGCTCAAAATTCTCTGTAAATCTGTTTTCATCCTAAAATCACGGCCACTCATTTTACTTGCCTTAGGCTGGCCATACATAGGCAGACACTGGCTGCTTGTCCAAGTCAAAAGTATATTGACCTTTATGAGGGACCACAACTATGTAATCAGGGCTTGTTTACAGGGGCCACCGCGTGCCCCATAGTGGTCTCGATTTCTCAGGACAAATACAAAGTTATTTTAAATGTACATATAGTTTTATTTTGAATGCATACCTAAATCAAAAATGTCACACCTTCTAAAAATAATATTTCTTTTAAAGAATACACAGGTATGAGACCTGTTATCCAGAATGCTCGGGACCTGGGGTTTTCCGTAATTCGTAGATCTCTTACCTTAAGTCTGCTTAAAAAATGATTTAAACAGTAATTAAACCCAATAGGGCTGTTCTGCCCCCAATAAGGATTCATTATATCTTAGTTGGGATCAAGAACAAGGTACTGTTTTATTATTACAGAGAAAAAGGAAACCATTTTTAAAAATGTGAATTATTTGATTAAAATGGAGTCTAGGGGAGATGGGTTTTCCGTAATTCAGAGCTTTCTGGATAATGGGTTTCCAGATAAGGGGTCCGATACCTGTATTTGGAAACTTTTCTTAAAAATGTTGGTGTTTTTCCTGCAGTTTACTAATACTGGGGCAATTTGCTCTTCCGAGCAACACTTTCCCGTAAACACCCATCTCCCTGCACAAAAGCAGGGGATTATTTTTAGTAAAATTCAATAGAATGCTGGAATATTTGTCATAGATAATTACAGTTAGTGGCACTGTAAATAGTGGGAAAACTCACTTTCATTTCATAGTTACATAGTTGGGTTGAAAAAAGACCAAAATCCATCAAGTTCAACCCCTCCAAACAAACCCCAATGCAAGGGGAAAAAAGTCAGCTTTTCATAAATCAACAAAACTTTTTACTCAAATTCTATTGCAAACCCACCCCCCCCCCCCCACATCAAATGTGCCCAGTGTATAAATATTTGTAGGCCTTTAGTTTCCTGCATTACCCTTGCAATACCCTCCAGCATTTCTCTAGCTGCCACCCAGAAGCATGGCAAATAGCATTCCTCAAAGGAGGTTCCCTACGTACATTCCTTTGACAAATACCAAATTTAATTGTGCGTAACAAGGTTTTTTTTTATAATATTTTTCTTCAAGGATTGGGTTTCTCGCACAAGAATCGATGGTTGGGTTGAATCTTTCGGCAGTAGTCTTAATATGAGAAAACATGCTTATCCATCTGCAAACCATGGTTCACAGAGGAAAGCCAGGGTTGCATAAGAGAAACTGGTGGCCCCTGGGAGAAGGTCCTGTTGTTGGGTTCCTACATCCTGCCCCCAACAGATGAAGTTCCCTCGCCCTACTCAATATACCCACATGCACATTTTTTATTTAGGATTACCTAATGGCACATACTACTAAAGAAGTATAACTCATTTCTTATACTGCCCTATCATTCTGGTGGGACCCATAAACCCCAATGCAGAGATCTTGTCCAATGTTTGGATTTTAGATTTACTCTACCCCTGTTGAGACCCTTCTGATATATGGAGTCCATTTACCATTAACTATTCAAATTCAAATTTGATTTTTTTCCACAATTTGAATTTTTTTTTTTATGTCCTACAACTCCTGAATTCAAAATAGGGCTTTTAAAAATCGAACCAAAAAAACATGAAAAAATGCAAAAACCCAAAAGTCCAAACAATCTGAAAACCTCTAATACCACAAGCAAAGAAAGATCTTTCAGTTAGAATCAAGGACAGCTGCCATTGGCTTCCACATGACCTCAATAGTTTTTCAATGGCGTATTTTTACTTTCTGATTTGTTGCAGTTTTTACGCATAATAACTGGCAGAAAAAAAATTTTTTTAGCACAAAAAATGAATTATAAGGAAAAAAAGAAATACAGGTATAGGACCCGTTATCCAGAATGCTTGGGGCCAAGGGTATTCCGGATAAGGGGTCTTTCCGTAATTGGATCTCCATACCTTAAGTCTACTAAAAAATCAATAAACCATTAATTAAACCCAATAGGATTGTTTTGCACCCAATAAGGATTATTTATATCTTAGTTGGGATCAATTACATGGTACTGTTTTATTATTACAGAGAAAAAGGAAACCAGTTTTAAAATTCTGAATTATTTCTGAATTATAAAAATGGAATCTATGGGAGACAGGCTTTTTGTAATTAGGAGCTTTCTGGATAATGGGTTTCCGGATAAGGGATCCCATACCTGTACGAACATTAGTTAATGTCTCCTATAGTGTGGGAACCTCACTTATTGCCTACCAGTTTGGGATTCTGTGTAGAAGAGTTATTTACGGTTATAATGTTCTATGGACAATCTGTGGCCCCCTGTCCCAGTCGCCACCATCTTTTTTTTATCACCTGCACTTCTCCTTGCTATTATGCCCCTATTCACAGTTCTGTAACAACTAGGAGCCACAAGCTGGGCACTCTGCATTCTATGCTGTATAAAAGGCAATTTGACTCCGGATTTTGGAAACCTTTCCAGCCCTTTTATGGTTTTTATTATTGCACATTACAGGGCGTGTTTAGTGTTCTCATTGTTACAGGTCCAATGCGGTGTGACTGTACTTCTGTTCTTATTGTGTAGGCAACATAGATATGGTTCCATCATTAAATGAGGGCAAATAAAATGATGCCTTCCAGAGGGTTGAGCGATGTGGTTATGAGAAAGAATGAGGCATGGGGTGCCGCACCTACAGTTGGTCAGGAAACCTGTGAGTCTAGCTGGGGGAACAACGTAAGGAACCCAAGAGAGCAGGGAAACACAGGAGTGAAGTACTCCACCATTTTAGGATTCAGTCAAATACAAAATTCATCAAATTCCAAAATGAATACTAGTTTTTTATGTAAAAAATTGGGGGGGAAAAAAAACTGTTACTTTGTGACTTTAGACCACTGGACTGCTGAAGATCCTTCAGTAGTCCAGTGAAGTCCTGTGATATAAAGGATTTGGTTTGGCCAGGGACTTCTGAAGGCCTGTGGCGCAGGGCTACAAATATTTACACATTTTAAAGCTCATGATTATTGTGCCACCAACATGGATTGATGCAGCTTAGTACAAGATACTGCCTTATTATTACAGAGGAAAAACAAATTGGTCAGAAATTAAGAAATTGTTTGTTTAATTAGGGCATGATGGGAAATGGTTTTCATAACTGTATCTATTAAAAGATAAACTGTTTCTTACATGACAGACACACAATAGTTTTAGGTGTGTTATACCTAAGAGCCAATTTCATTTGGTCAATAGGAATTTGATTTCTTATAGCTTGTATAAAAGAGACAGCGAAAATGAGGTAGGGGTTGTATTAAATATTTGTGTGTATGAGATACTCTCCCATCAACCTTTTTTACACAGCACATATTTTAGTACTATAATAATATAATATATTGCTTTTCACAGATAGTAAAGATAATAAAGGTAATAGTAGGGGTATGCTATAGACCCCCGAATGTAAGTGAAGAGGAGGAGGCTCGGCTCCTTTTGCAAATAGAAAAGGCTGCTAGTTTGGGGCAAGTAATAATAATGGGGGACTTTAATTACTCAGATATTAACTGAAGCAATCGTACTGCCAGGACAGTAAATGGGAACAAGTTTAGAAACTTGTTGCATGACAACTTTATGTCACAGGTTGTTGAGGAGCCAACCCAGGGTCAGACGGGCCCCAGTTTGGTGCAAAAAAACAAATTTACACGGGGACAGCAAAGACCCTGAATTTTAGAAAAGCAAATTTTAACTCCTTAAGGGCAGTTGTTCAAAGCATAGATTGGGGCATTATGTTTTCTGCTAAAAACACAGAACAGAAATGGTTGTCCTTTAAAATGATATTAAATCATTACTGTTCTCAGTTTATTCCCTTAACAAGTAAATGTAGAAGCGTTAAGAACTACCCTATGTGGCTTAATTTAGAAGTAAGAACTTAATAGAGAAAAAAGGAAAGCTTTTAAGCAATACAAATCAGAGGGGACAGAAGTTGCTTTTAAGGAATATAAACACTATAACAAGTGTTGTAAAACTGCAATCTGGAAGGCAAAGATAGAAAATGAGGAGCGTCTTGCATCAGAGGCCAAGATTAATCCAAAAAATGTATAGTGTAAAGTATATTAATAGTAAAAAGATGAGGGTTGAGAATGTGGCTTCATTGAATTATAGTAACAATATCTTCAGTTTATGCAATAGAGGAGCCAGAGTGCCAAGACCAACCTGATAGCTGCACTGTTGGCTCAGCTCAATCTAGTCAGTGGCTGACACAGGATATGGAGCATAAAGGGTTAAGGTCCCCATACACTATAAGATCCGCTCGCTTGGCGACCCGATATCCCCACCTACGGGTGGGCGATATCCTGTAGCAAGTAGCTTAAAAAAAAAATAATCCGATCGTTTGGCCCTGGGGCCAAACGATCGGATTACATTTGCAGCCATGGGGCAGTCGGTTCGGGGACCCCATCAACAAGCCGATGCGGTCCCCGATCTGACTGGATTTTCTAACCTGGCCGATCGAGATCTGGCCAATTTCAGGCCAGATATCGGGCGGCCAGGCCGCTTGGTTCTGCCCATACACGGGCCGATTAGCTGCCGAATCGGTCCAATCACCGATATCGGCAGCTATAATCGGCCCGTGTATGGGGACCTTTACTCAAAATTAATGTGAACAAGGCATTTCAACCTGTATAACAATAATACAAAATTTTAATCTGAACATTTCTTTTAAAATTGTAAGCCTACCATGGTGACTTTTTAGTATGATCTAGAGTTGTAGACAGTGGCATTTGTTTTTTGCTTTTGGGGGGAGAGAGGTGTTTAGTTTAAAAGGACTGGGCAGTATGCTTCCTAGTTGTCAGAGTCACTGACCCTAGTGACCAGGTGGAATTTTGGAGTTTTGCAGTTTGTAGGCAAATAAATCCAAATACCCCCCCCCAAGTATATACAAATGCATTAAGACCATCTGCATAATGACTGCCTATTACTTCCCAATTTGATTCCCCCCTTTCAGATGCCTAAAATGACAGTCCGCAGATTCCTCTAGACCAGTGATCCTCAACCAGTGGCTCGTGAGTAACATGTTACTTACCAACCCCTTGGATGTTGCTCCCAGTGGCCCCAAAGCAGCTGCTTATTTTTGAATTCTTGGCTTGGAGGCAAGTTTTGGTTGCATAAAAACCCAGTATAAAGCCAAACAGAGCATTCTGCAGGCTGCCAGTCCACATAGGGGCTACCAAATAACCAATTTTAACTCTTATTTGCACCCACAAGAATTTTTTCATGCTTGTGTTGCTCCCCAACACTTTTTCCATTTGATTGCGGCTTACAGGTATAAAAGGTTGGGGATCCCTGCACTAGACTAACAGCCTACGTATACATATATCTAGTGAGTGTCTCCATCACCAACCAATGTCTGAGGAAATTACAACATGTAGATCAGGAGTGCACAACAGGCAAACCTCCAAACTACTGCAGGAAGTTGCAGTGTAACAACAACTGGGGAAGGTGATCCTGAGATTCATATACTGGTGGATAAAGGGAGTGGGAGTAACATGAGTCAGTAGGGGAAGTAGGACTCGTTTAATATAAATCTAGTTGACCTTGGCCAAACCCTGTTCCTCCCTGGCCATGCCCCTTATCAGATTGTGACCAAAGCAATACTACTTGGCACAGTGCCCCCATGCTTGTTTGACACCCCCCTACCACTTGCACAACTCTTTATCAGGCACTTGCTTTCTAACTCACTGCCCCCCCAATGCCAGTCACTCGCTCACACTCTCTCTCCTGATTGCACCCCTTCCCCACTTGCACCCAGGTCTGGACTGGGAGTCAAAATAGGCCCAGTCTCCCAGCAGCCCGATAAATAGTGACTGTCTATGGCATTTTACAGCAGCCCCTCTGGCATTTGCCGAATGCACAGATTGCCAGTCTGGCCCTGGTTGCTTCCGGCCCTGCCCTTTATACCCATGGTCCTTAGCTTCACTTATACCGGTGTAGAAATATGGCTGACTTCCATAAAATATGGGAAAGAAATTCTGCACTGGGTTTAATGAGCCTTGAGGTACATGCGCTGCCGTAATTAGCAGATAATTAAGATGCAAGCTGCAGAATAAGAGGGAATACAAAGAGAAGGGAGGAATATTTCAGGCCCCAGTGATGGCTGCCCTAGCCTGGTACAACAGCATTACTGTCCTGCATGGTAACAACACCCACGCACATCCACTGATCTGCTCCTGACACACTCCCACTTCCAGTCTCCCAGCCACACCCCATGTCTGGAAACCACCACCCTACACTGTCTGTCTCCCAACGCGCAGCTCACATACAGCCTTCATTTTCTTTCTTGTGCCGTGGGGAGTGACTGAAAGAACGGATCTGTGGCCCCCTCGCTACCCCATGACTTGGCCACTTGTTCTACTGTCACACTTACTGGAGCTACTGCAGGTTTCTCTCAGCAGCTGGGCTGGTGGCCAGTCTGTATAATCCGGGGAAGCGTGACTTCCTAGCACAGAATGGTGCACCTTGTTCCTTCGCCTACAGCCATGGTATTGACACTACCGAGTCAGAAGTAGGGAAAAATAATCCAGGGCAATGCAAAAAGGCTGAGGCCCCCTGCCAGAGGGGAAACACAACTTATACCAGGGATGGATGTCCAACCTGCAGGGCCCCTGTTGGCAGCTTCAAATCCCACCACCTTCTGGTTTCCCTATAAAGACAAAGTGCTGGAGCGTAGCTCATTGTCTACATAGAACCTACATTATATGTATATTTCAATTGATATATATATAAGTAGGAGCTGCCCTACTGCTTGTCTTGGCCGAGGCATCATTAACGAACACAAATGAAGGTAGCCACCTATAGGGTTGTGTTTCTCTCCACTGGTGAGAAGACTCAGGTTCAGCCACCCTCCATGACTGGCCTATTCCTCTTCTATCAAATCGTTTGCATACAGGCAGAAGCCAAGTTTTCTCCTCCAGCAAAGAAAACATAATTGGGGTTATGCAAAGACACTAAGTTTGTCCAGGAGCAGTATCCCATAGCAACTGATCATCAGGTAGATTTTACTGGTCACCTGTTTAAAAGCAAAGATCTTATTGGTTGCTATGGGTTACTGCTCCTGGGCAAACTTAGTGCCTTTTATTACATACAGGGGGATGCCTGCTATTGGCCTTAGATACTTTGCACTGTTTTACTGATGTCCCTGATAATGGTTGAGCAATAGGCTAAGGAAAAGAAACAGAAAATAATCCCAGTTTAAGTGTTACCTCCCATTTACCCATGAGATTGTCCCCAAAGAGTGGGCACAACCTGTCAATGGAAATTCTTCAATGAGAGCAAGTTGCATAAACTGACCATACGTGTAGCATTTGGTGTGGTTTTCTGTATGTGTATGTTGGGCAGACATTCACAACTGATATATTGGGTGGATAACGACCGGTTCTTTGATCAGGTAGGTTAGAAAAGTTCACCATGTTAGCAGCACTACCATTAGGGGGGTACTACAGTCAAAGGTCCCATGGCAGATATAAAAAATCCCCAAGAGACATAAAAGTGCAATCAGGGCCGCTGCTCCCTATAAGCAGAGTATGCAGTCTGCATAGGGCACCAACTCCCAGGGGGGGCACCATCCCAGCTGCTCAAAAAAAAAAATAACATACCCCCCAAAACTGTCCCGCCGGTTTTTATAGCACATCCCGCTGACCCGGATAGTTCAATCAATCTATGGGAGCAATTGGGGGCACTTACTATGGGGGCATGGTCTATGGGGGCTATTGGGAGCACCTACTATGGGGGCTATTGGGGGCACTTACTATGGGGGCATTGTCTATGGGGGATATTGGGGGCACTGTGTGTGGGGCCCCTATTGTAGGTGTTTTTTTTTATTTTTACTTCCGTAAAATTTGGGGGAGGGGGCACAAAAGTAAATTTCTGCTTAGGGCACCCATTTGGCCAGCAGCGGCCCTGAGTGCAATTAATGGATTGTAAGCTTGTAGGGGGAAGGGGAGGGTTTGGGTGAATTGTGGGTGGAGTTTTGGAATAATGGGGCAGGACTGGGGTGGACCAGGGGTGTGTGTGTCTATGCAAGTGCTGCCTTTTTTTTTTCATTCGGGCCCCATTCTAGTTGCGGACAAGGCCCTCTCCCATGGTCCCAGCTAACCAATGACTTGGACCTGTTAACTTAGTATTATGGGTTCCCTGGGATTCCTGAAAGTGGCTCTGCATGTTGGTTGGCATCAAGATGAGTCTTAACTTATCTTCACTTCCTGCTGTTCCAGTACTTCAGGCTACTGAACCGAACAATTGGAACAGTATATGGCCAGTGTATGGCTGCTTGTAAGGTATCTATCTTTTTGGCCTGTTATTGGTCAGATACTGAAGGGTTATGCCCAGTGTATGGCCACCTTTAGGGCAATGACACACAGAGCTACTTGTAACCAGCTACTTGTCACGCCTACAAATTGACAATACTGGTAATTGCATAGTGCCGCCTCTCCTTTCTCATTTGGATTAAATTATTTTGCTTTCTAGAAAATATTTAAAATTCTGTGGCAGATTTATTAGAGATGGAACTAGGTAGAATATAAAGGCATTCCCAGCAGTCATTTTCCCAATGTATTAACACTTTTCTGACAGAAAATTAGAGTTGCCATTATTTTTGCTAAAAAAATCTGGCTGCATGTTAAGAGGAGGGGGCAAGCCCATGAGGGGTGTAGCCATTATGTAAAAGAGGGGGGGCAACAGTTTAAAAGCAGGCGTGTCTGTGATGTGGGTGAGTTGGGCAGGTAAATAAAGATACAGGAGAGAATATGCAGACATGGAGACAGGACTGGGGAAGGGACAGAGCAAAATGTCAGATAACTACAAATTTACCAGCAAAGATATTGCTGGTAAATTTGTAATACTGGCCTTTCCTAGTTCTTACCCAGCTAGGTTGGCTAAATACCTGCAGGGTGACACCCCCAGGGTTGGACTGAAGTGGTGCAGGGCCCACCGGGGCTCCTGCCTCAGAGGCCTGTGCACCCCCCAAGGGGCCCCCACCATGGACTTCACCCCCCTGCAGGGGACCCCACCACCCATCTGACCCCCTCCCCCGAGCGTATGTAAATTAAACCTATCTTCAGCGAGTTGAGGGAGGGAGATCAGAAACTCGGGGGAGGGCCCCGCAGGGCCCATTGGGTTTTTATCCGAGAGCTCTCTAAAGCTGGGGGGCAGCAAGTATTGATTCTGGAAGTCACTTTAAATTTACCTTGCTGAGAGATGAAACCATGTATGGGAGGGGTTTGTGCTAGAATGGGTGTGGTCTATGAGCTAACGTTGGCCAACATAGCTAAAGAATTTTGCTGTATTCCATCCGTCCACCTTATTTTTTGCGTCACTAACAAATATGTTAAAAGCTACACAATCGAAAATGCAGCTTAAGGGCCGTGGCAGACGGGCGCCCGTGACAAATCTCCCTTGTCGCGGGCGACTAATCTCTCCGAAATGCCATCCCACCGGCGAGAATGTAAATCGCTGGTGGGATTACATATGCAGTGCCGAAATTGCCGAAGTTGCCTTGAAAGGAAACTTCAGCGATTTTGGCGCCGTGTATGCGATTCCACCAGCGATTTACATTCTCGCCGGTGGGATGGCATTTCGGGGAGAATTGTCGCCCGCGACAAGGGAGATTTGTTGTGAAGACACACAGAGCTACTAGTAGCAGCTACTTTTTCATGGCTACTAAACTCCAGAAAATACTGGAGACAATAGTGAGAATTGCTTCTGCTAAAACACACATAGAGATAATTATCAGTAGATGATCAGCATTGTCTGAAAATATGGGGCCATATTACCCCGCAGTACAACCACAAACTATCGCTACTATACAAATACATTGATGACCTAATTTTCTCAGGCATAATATTAAAGGGGTTGTTCACCTTGGAGTTAACCTTTAGTATGATGTAGAGTTTGCCCTTCTGTGACAATTTGCAAATGGTCTTAATTTTTTTATTAATTGTAATTTTCTTAGTTATTTCACTTTTTGTTCAGCAACTCAAGTCCAGTTTGGAGTTTTTAGCAGCTATCTGGTTGCTAGGGTCCAAATTACCTTAGTAACCAGGGACTGGTTTAAATGAGAGAATAACATATGAAAAGGAGAGGACCTAACCAGAATCAAATGGTATAACAAGTACCAATAAAATTGTAGCCTCACAGAGCAATACTGTTTTGGCTGCTGGGGTCAGTGACCCCCTTCTGAAAGCTGGAGAGAGTCAGAAGAAGGCGACAAATAATTAAAAACCTATAAAAAATAATGAAGAGCAATTGAAAACATTAACTTTAGTGAGCCACCCCTTCAAATGACAGTAAAACGTAGGTGCCTGTGTGTGTGTATATATATATATATATATATATATATAGTACTAAGAATATATCAGACCTATGAATTAATATATTTATTTTGAATATATATTGATATTGATGGAAGTAAAGCTAAGAAGCGACATGCTGCAGGCTCGGTGCCCCCCCCCCTGCCCCATTGGCTAGGGACTATATTTGAGCAGCAGCTGTAGGTATCCTGCAGTGTCAGCGCAGCCCTGAGAGACGGAACGTTCCATTCTGCGCTTATTCCCCAGTTACATTCCTCTCACAATATAATATATATATATAGATATATAAGTGGCGTTAGTATGAGTTTGCATAGTGCTGGCTGTTGCTGCGGGCAGAGCAGAGGTTAAAGGGATGATGCAGGCAGTGACCATGTGCAGCGCCAGTGTCTCCTTTCTTCCCTCCGTGCCAAGCTGTCAGCTGATGGGACTGATCACCCAAGCGTGGCGCAAGCAGCCAGATCATGTCTCCTGCCTCTCCCCTCCTTCCCATTCACAGCTTTTCCCACCCTCCCTCATATGGGGTCCCCCAACGTGCCCCCCTATGTTAGCTATCCCCCACAGCTGCCCGCTGCCTTGTGCCTGCGCCGGTTCGGCCCGCTGCTGGCCGTGTCTCTGCGCGGAGGGCCAGGCATGGGCAGGCAAATAGTCCTTTGTTTACATGCAATAGCTTACTCTGCGGAAGAAGGGCTGGGATTAGGCTGGCGAGGGGGAAGGTGGGGGGGGGGGGGAAGCAGGAGGGGGAGGGGAGCTGTTTCTGATCTCTCACCAGCTGTTTCCCGCCTTGCAACAGACATCAGCTGCAAACACACACACACACACTCACATAGAGAGGCAGAGCACAAGGAGAGACAGACAGACACCTCCCCCTGAGTTGCTGGGACATCCTATACACTACTACACACCATTGATCCCCATGCACACAGCAGCCCCTCATCAATAAGGCTGATCCAGGATTCCATAGAGAGCAGCAGAGAGAAGAGGGGGGCCCCTGCTGTGGAGCTGGGGGGGTGGGAGGGGTGCAAGCTGGCTTTGGGGCAGGGGGATCTCCGCTGCTGCTGCTGACTGCTATGGAGTATTTCATGATGCCCGCGCAGAAAGTCCCTTCCCTGCAGCACTTCAGGAAGACGGAGAAAGAAGTGATTGGGGGGCTGTGCAGGTAGGTGCCCCCCGGGGTGCATGGGGACATGGGATCACCTTGCATTGCAGCGCCATGTACAGTCACAAGGAGGAGGCGGGGGGGCAGCTGGGCTCTTATACACACGGGGGTCCCCTGTCTGTGCTGCACCCCAATATCCGTGCGCTGCGGGGCGGCAGTGGGAGCAGGAAGTGTGCCTGGGGGGGACGGAGTGTTCGGGAAGGGCACGGGGGGAGATTTGTCAGTTGCAAACAGACCCACGTGGTGCTGCTGGGCCGGCCATGCTGCGGAGCTGGGAGCAGCCAACAGGCACAACACTGGGCAGGGGCACTGGGGCAGCTCTCCCTGGGGGGGGGGTAGGAGAGATTTGCCCCGGTGTCACTGCTCAGCACACACACCTCCCGCCCGCTCAGCTGATCTCCCACCATTTGCATGGGAATGGGGCAGGTTGGTGCAAGCGGGGCGCTAATTACCCAGCTGCGCTAATTGCACTGTTAATTGGGGGGGTAATTACTAACCCAAAGCAGTGAGCGCGTTGGGATTGTGTAGCGAGGTTGTGTTTGTTGCACAGTGTTTGTGTTCATACACAGGCACACCCCTGTACACATATGTGCTGCTCTGTCATGGGCACACACACACACAGGGCGCTGCTGCCTACCCATGCCAACACGTGTTCCCCAGTAGAACTATAGCTCCCTGTATCGCTCCCAGGGTGTAGTGGAGATTTCCTATGAAACTACAGCTTCTGGCATCCTGTTACAGGCGCTGCTGGGAGATGTAGTTCATATCCATCAGGAGAAGGGGGAGGCACAGGAATTTAAGGTGAATATAATGTGATTTCCATGGGGAAGCCGCTGCGCTAACACGTTGCTGCAGGTTATGTGTGTGTGTGCAACACGCCCCCTCACTTGTCTGGCTGCACTGCCCCCCCCCTCCCGTTCGTTTTGTTGTTGCCCCTGGTGGCGGTGGCTAAGATACCCCGGCGCTGTGTAGGCAGATTGGCCCAATGCACCCGGGAGGCTCGTTATCCCCGAAGCCCCTCCGGTGACCTTGCCGCCTGTCCCCATGTAGACGAAGGCGTGTGTGGGGAAAGCGAACAGCGCAGACGGGCCTGGCAGTGACTGTGCAGCCCGCCTGGAGTAGGAGTGTCTGGGCCCCGGGGCACGCCGGGTAATGTAGTTCATCGGCGCGCTGGGCGGCGGGAAGTGTAGTCCGTTTGTTGGCCATGCGTTCTCCCAGCACAAAGCGTGGCCCAGGAGCAGGTCATGTGACCCACAGATGGAGCTGGGATTGGAATTTCCTATTTGAAATGACTGTAAAATGCGCGATGGCCCGTCCTGCGCAGTGTGGAACCTGAAGTAAAACCCCACATCAAAATGTCTAGATATTATATATTCATGTTCCAGTCTCATGCTCACTGAAGTGGCAGTGTCATTTATATTTTCAGTTATGTGTAATTGTGGCCTGTAAAAATTCTGTTTGTGTTAATGGACGAACCAGTATCCTGGGAGTGAGCACTCCTTTCCCCTTTGGCTAGGGACATTGTAGTTGCCATTATGTCAGATTTACTTCAGTAGCCAGGCTTTGTTGTCACACTAGCCAAGCACCTAACGTATAGGGTGCTGTATGAAGAATTGGTTAATTGCCCCACTACAGACATGCTGGGAACTTGTCATAAGAGAAGCGGCTGTGCAGTTGGTTAGCTTTTATCATCCAGTGACACGCTCTTCTCAGATTGGAGGAAGGCTGCTCTATTGGGTTTGTTTTACATGATTGTAGGTGTGAGTAAATGGGTCAGGGCTAGGACTAGGGAACTGGCTCAGAAAACAGTTGCTATGTGAAGCAGTGATACACATGGATGTTCCGGCTTTATTTACACTGCAGACATTTGGGTCAAATAGAGCTGTTCTGTATGCCAAAGGAATATCCCAGGCTTGCTAAACTTTTTGGCAGTGACATTGGCATCAAGTATTTATATTTTCTTTTTTAAGACCGTTATGGTAAATACTGGGCATGGGGCGACCCTGTGTGTCCCTGTTATTTGATTCTGTTGGACTGAGGTGGCTGGTCCGGTTAATCAGGGACATTATTACATTTCAAGAGGTGGTTCACCTTTACCTCTTTGTATGTTACAGAAGGGCTAATTATAAGCAACTTTTCAAATGATCTACATTATTTTTTATTGTTTTTGAATTATTTGCCTTCTTCTCATGATTTTGAAATGAGGGTCGCTGACCCCAGCACTAACTATTGTTCTGTGAGGCTTCATTTTTATTACTTATATGGATAGGAAAGGACCTGAATAAAAAATATCAGTCTCTCATTCAAACCTCTCCCTGGTTGCAAAGGCAATTTTAAACATAGCAACCAAGTACCTGCTGAAATTCCAAACTGGAGAGCTTCTAAACAAAAAGTGAAATATTTACAAAAGGCCAATTGCAAATTCCATTAGAATATTTCTCTCAAACATCATGCTAAAAGTGAATGGGAACAACTCCTTTAATGTTTCAGAATCCTATTGTCAGATTGCACTATGTAGTTACATCTAATCCAGCAAAGGGGTGGGGAGGAGTTGGAGCACGCTGCATTTGTTGTTTTTCTGCATTTATATAGAGCCGACATAGTCTGCAGCACTTTACATAGATTATACATCTTTCATATCAGTCCCTGCCTCAGTGGAGCTCACAGTTTCAGTCCCTATAACATAGTTCTGGATTGGAGGAGGGGAACAGTAAATTGCATCTCTTTTCATAAATGAAGCTGTTTGGAAATATGACGTATGTATTTCCACCCATGTGTTTTGTCCCATAGAAAATAATAAAACCAATTTTGTTCTCACCTTACGTGGTACGTGGCATAGCCCTTGCTTGGTATGGCTGACCATCTCTGTTAGCGTTAAACGGCATATAACTTGGCAAATCTTTCGGTTTATGATTTAGACCCTTTTCTGATCTTTCTTCTGCCACCCAAACTGATTCCTGGTTGGTAGGGATGCTGCCGCTAGCAATTAAATGGCAGTTTCATACAACAGACCTATAGAATGAAAAAAAAAGTTATATTTTTCAAAAGCTATAAAAAAGTAGAGCAGTTGGTACAGGTATGGGATCCCTTATCCGGAAACCCATTATCCAGAAATCTCCGAATTACGGAAAGCCCATCTCCCATAGACTCCATTTTAATCAAATAATTCAGAATTTTAAAACTTAATTCCTTTTTCTCTGTAATAATAAAACAGTACCATGTAATTGATCCCAACTAAGATATAAATATTCCTTATTGGATGCAAAACAACCCTATTGGGTTTAATTAATGTTTTATTGATTTTTTAGTAAACTTAAGGTATGGCGACCCAAATTACGGAAAGACCCCTTATCTGGAATACCTTTGGTCCCGAGCATTCTGGATAATGGATCCTATATGTTTGAATGTCTAGACTGTGACTTTTAAATCACAATTTTTGAGCCAAAGTAGAACCAGGATATAGGTCAAAATACTAATATCTGCCAAAACAATTGTAGCTGCAAAATGATTTAGTGTGCCTTGCCCACAGTTACTTGCTGCTGCTACTACTCTGTTGCATATTGGAATGTAGTGCAGTTGACGCAGTACTTGGTGCAGTTGGCACGTGGTGCTTTTGAAGTTAAGATGTAAAAGTTGAACCCAATTTTATTCAGTTTGTGACTAAAAAGATCAACATTTCAGTGACCGTGTAGTTGCAGCTGAGAGGCATGCCAGAAGGACAGGGTAAGCGCTATGGCCATTGGGTAAAATAAGCCCTGTGTGCCATTGGCATAAAACTACCCATGACTTCCTGTTCTTGTTTTCTGGCTGTCAGATATGGGGAATGAATGGCTGCATACCCACCCCATAACGGACATGACCTTGAGCTTTATTGCTTTCAGTATGGCATCTGCTGCTGCGCTTTCTCTGCCCGCTTGGCACATTACCCATCAGGTAGGTGTAGGGTCACAGCCTGCACTAGGAGCCAGCCGCTCAGTAACTCCACATTCACTGCTAGGGGGACCGGATGCCTTGCAAAAACAATTGGTGGATAATAGAGCGTCTCTCCTGGTTTTATTGTTCTCTCTTATCCTATTTGCTCTCTCAGGTGTCTTATTACCCTTAGCTGTCCTCTTGTTAATCCCACTATATGACTAAGCCTAACGATCAAGAAGGGAAAAGATTTGGTGGGGGCAGGAAACAAGAGTTCCCCTTCAAGACACCTCCCTTGTTCCCCCCCCTGAGGGGTTCAGCTGCCTTCCTACTCCCCCTGTATTGTCATCTGGAAGTGATTACAAAACCCTGAGGGGAGGGGGGTAGTCCTTAGATCCGGCTTCCATTCCCTCCGAAGAGGGGCCACACACAGAGGTCCTTTAATGGGTCACACTGTGCACAGACTGCAAGTAAACTGCTCTGACTTCTAACTTCATCAGGCCTAGAGCGCACTGAGCATATGTACGTCTATAAAACATGTTAGTAGGTATGCATGTATTGGCCCGCTGCTACCCTGAGCAGTTGCACAGCAGTACTGCAGGGCTGTCTTATAAACTGGAGTATTTGGGTTTATCTTATGAACTACGTTGTTCACCCATCCCTATACGTGGACTAATATTCACCTCTCCCTCTATATGGTCTGACATTAGATATACATATCATATTTTACATATGTCTGCCACTGATAACATTAACAATTAATATTTTTTCCACAGCCTTGCCAACATCCCTTTAACTCCAGAAACACAGCGAGATCAAGAGCGGCGGATTCGGCGGGAGATTGCCAATAGCAATGAGCGGCGCCGGATGCAAAGCATCAATGCTGGCTTTCAGTCACTGAAAACGCTTATCCCACACACTGATGGGGAAAAATTGAGCAAGGTAAGTAGAGAAATCTTCCTAGAAGTAGATCATTCTGCTATGGAAATAACCTTTGCTGAGGTGATTTAGGGCAGTGTTTTTCAACCTTTTTTGGGCAAAGGCACACTTGTTTCATGAAAAAAATCACGAGGCACACCACCATTAGAAAATGTTAAAAAATTTAACTCTGTGCCCAGCAGCAGTGCCCCCCTAGTACACTGGTGCCCCCCTAGTACACTGGTGCCAAGAGCAGTGCCCCCCTAGTACATTGGTGCCAAGAGCAGTGCCCCCCTAGTACATTGGTGCCAAGAGCAGTGCCCCCCTAGTACATTGGTGCCCAGCAGCAGTGCCCCCCTAGTACATTGGTGCCAAGAGCAGTGCCCCCCTAGTACATTGGTGCCCAGCAGCAGTGCCCCCCAGTACATTGGTGCCAAGAGCCAGCCCCCCTAGTACATTGGTGCCCAGCAGCAGTGCCCCCATAAGTCAGTGTGCCCCGTGGCCCCCCCTAATAAATTGGTGCCCAGCAGCATTTTACTTCTGCTCTTCGGCGGCTTCAGCAGCATCTTCCCCTCACGCGCGCCGCCTCTGCACTTCTGCCTACACGCGACCGCACACAGGCCTTTTTATAACGTTGCGCCCCGTGCGTACTGACGTCACCCGTACACACGGGGCGCAACCAATGACAGGGCCCGGATTTTATTAAAGTGGTCCCGAGCTACTAAGAAAAACTGTAGCATCGCCGGGCCCCCTTTGAAAGTAAAAATTGCGGCCCTGCCTACGGCACACCAGGCAACATCTGGAACAGTGGTTGAAAAACGCTGATTTAGGGGGTCTAAAGCAGAAATTCCTGTAGTCCCTAGGTATAGCTGGGGAGATAGTTACTGCACCAACTGCAGTTGGGATAATAGGAAGAGACTATGGATGTGGGTAGCAGGTATATATAATGTGGGTATATAGATAAAGGAGGGGAAAATGTGCCTATAGCAGTGGGGAGGATAATAGCCTCTGGGAAGGGACTGTGGCTGCGGGATAGCAGGTATAGTATGGAGAGATGGTGCCTATAGTAGCAGTGGGGGGATAATAGCCTCTGGGAAGGGACTGTGGCTGTGGGATAGCAGATATAGTAGGGAGAGATGGTGCCTATAGTAGCAGTGGGGGGGATAATAGCCTCTGGGAAGGGACTGGGGCTGTGGGATAGCAGGTATAGTAGGGAGAGATGGTGCCTATAGAAACAGTGGGGGGATAATAGCCTCTGGGAAGGGACTGTGGCTGTGGGATAGCAGGTATAGTAGGGAGAGATGGTGCCTGTAGTAGCAGTGGGGGGGATAATAGCCTCTGGGAAGGGACTGGGGCTGTGGGATAGCAGGTATAGTAGGGAGAGATGGTGCCTGTAGTAGCAGTGGGGGGGATAATAGACTCTGGGAAGGGACTGGGGCTGTGGCATAGCAGGTATAGTAGGGAGAGATGGTGCCTATAGTAGCAGTGGGGGGATAATAGCCTCTGGGAAGGGACTGGGGCTGTGGGATAGCAGGTATAGTAGGGAGAGATGGTGCCTATAGTAGCAGTGGGGGGATAATAGCCTCTGGGAAGGGACTGTGGCTGTGGGATAGCAGGTATAGTAGGGAGAGATGGTGCCTATAGTAGCAGTGGGGGGGATAATAGCCTCTGGGAAGGGACTGGGGCTGTGGGATAGCAGGTATAGTAGGGAGAGATGGTGCCTATAGAAACAGTGGGGGGATAATAGCCTCTGGGAAGGGACTGTGGCTGTGGGATAGCAGGTATAGTAGGGAGAGATGGTGCCTATAGAAACAGTGGGGGGATAATAGCCTCTGGGAAGGGACTGTGGCTGTGGGATAGCAGGTATAGTACGGAGAGATGGTGCCTATAGTAGCAGTGGGGGGGATAATAGCCTCTGGGAAGGGACTGGGGCTGTGGGATAGCAGGTATAGTAGGGAGAGATGGTGCCTGTAGTAGCAGTGGGGGGGATAATAGACTCTGGGAAGGGACTGGGGCTGTGGGATAGCAAGCTGACGGCATTACATAGTTTTGCCCAACCTATTTTCCTTTATTGGGTGGAAGGGGTGGTTGGAGTGTTAGGGCTATATTGTCTCTCTTGCTCCAAAGCCCTGAAAAACTGTATTGCATAGTGCATATATAGGGCAAAGTTCCAGCGTGCTATAAATGTATAGACATTTATTGTTTATACTTCCCTGGTAGTACATGATAACAAACTTAGTGTACTTTTTTTATCTTTCAAAATTTTGCAAATATCTATTAAAACATACTGGTATAGATTACTTGGCAAGAACAAGCCAGTCATTTTCTTTGTAAGTAAATGCATAAAATGTGTTTGCTATTTCTACTGTAGTTTGATGTGATTTCCCCTTTAGAACAGTGTTATATGGGGAAATTGAAATTTCAAGAATTTTGTCAATCTCTTGGACTTGCCAGGTCAGGCATAAATTTCTGAGCGGTAATCACTTGACCCACTAATGCACCAACCTGTAATCATTCTCTTTAGCCTTGTGTGATTTACTTAGTGGCCCATTTAAAGGGCCCACGTGGCAGCACTAAAAGCTCTCATTTATTTGCCTGTGTGAAGCAATTTAAGATCACTGGCCTAAGGAAATCCACTTTCTCCCTAGGCCGCAATCCTGCAACAGACGGCAGAATATATATTCTCTTTGGAACAAGAGAAGACTAGGTTATTACAGCAGAACACACAGCTCAAGAGGTTTATACAGGTAAGTACAAAATGCAAATGTGTCTCTGTACATTTAATTATCAGTCTCAGTATAAATTTAGTATCTGGCATTCCTCTGTTAACCTCTGAATTACACAAAAAATTGGTGGTAAAAAAAACTTAGTGAAGCTGGCCATACATGGCCAGATTTGGTCTGGCAATTTGGCTAATTTTGACAGAAACCTAAAGGTGCCCATATGCATGTATGGCCACTATTCCTGTATTTATCCATACAGCTTGCAGGCCAGCTGGTGATATGATGGTGATTATCAGCCAGTAGCAAAGCTTCATGTTTCCTTCTGTTTCTGGCAGGAGTTTAATGGTTCCTCTCCCAAGAGGCGGAGGGCGGAAGATAAAGATGAGGGGATCGGCTCTCCTGATATCTGGGAGGAAGAGAAAGCGGACGATCTCCGGAGGGAAATGATTGAGCTGAGGCAGCAACTGGACAAAGAACGCTCTGTGCGGATGATGCTGGAAGAGCAGGTAGGCTTTGGCCAATTACTGGAGCCCCTGTGAGCAAGTGGTTGTGGGAAATTGCTTGCTTGAGTCCTTGCTCCCCTGTAAGGTAACACTGTGGATTCATAAAGCGCATGCAGATCCGATTCAGTCTGCTGAAATCTGGTACATTATAAATTTATTTGTATTGTCATTAGAGGGTAACTGCAAATTGCTTAAACATTTCTAAAAAAAAAACACTGTTCTCTCTAGCATGGCTAGACAATGGCACATTAATAATTCCTATAGCCAAGTAATTGTAGCTGAACCTTTCTGACCGCTTGCTTTGATTGGCTGACAGGTACGGGCCCTGGAAGCTCACATGTACCCTGAGAAGCTGAAGGCGCTAGCTCAACAAATCCAGCAGCAGGAGGATGGGGGGCAGGCCTCAGGGGAGCAGCTCCAAAACATAGACAGGGAAGAGCAGCATCTTCATTCTCAGGTGAGTGTGGATTTCACGGCTCAGTCAGCACCTGTTGTGCCCCTGCTTCTCAACATTCTGATTATTCTCCCTCCTTGTTTCATTCTGCAGCCTAATCTTTTTCTCTCACCCCTGTTGCCTCCTCAACTCATTTCATGCCAAAAAAAAGTCCATTTTCATAATGATAGAGGGAAGCATTGCTGACAGTTTGATTATGGGTACATTTTTTTAAGATAATAAATAACCAAATTTCTATCACCTCCTTCCCATTCAATAGCTGTTACCGCCTCATCTACCGCTGGCCCCGACTCACCACCCCACAGTTATTGTTCCTGCCCCTCCGCCGCCTTCCCACCACGTCAATGTTGTGACTATGGGACATTCCTCTGTAATCAGTTCTGTGTCTACATCTCGCCAAAATCTGGACACAATCGTGCAGGTGAGTAGGGAGGGGAGAATCCCGCTCATAGCATTTCACGGATAGGTTTCAAAACTCCGCTGCTAAGGGAGAACCAAACAGTGCATTGTAGGCTCAGCCTGATTATTTGTCCCTTGGATACCTCTAGAATTAGAAGGGTTCAGCCTGACCAAATTTGGACTTCAAATACATTTGAAAGCCCTGAAATGTGTATTGTGACACACTGAATGATGTAGTAACACCCAAGCAGACACTGGATATGGATGTCCAACAAAGGCCTTACCTAAGTGAGAGGGTTGCCCAAAGCCAGTATTATCGGCTGTTATGGAAGTGGATCTGCCTTTTTGAATCATTAACATACATGTTGGTTTCCATTTTAGGCAATACAGCACATTGAGGGCACACGGGAGAAGCAGCTGCAGGAAGAAGAGCTGAGGAGAGCAGTCATCGTCAACGCACCTCGTCCCTGTGGCGAATCGGACACTGCGTCGGACACAGAATGTGATGACAGCGATGCAGAGCAAAGCAAGGATGATGCAATGGGAGACCCCTGACATCCGCTGCCCACCCTAAGGGGACAAAATGAAAGACTGGGAGTAGTCGAAGGGGACACAGCTACCAGGATACAAAAGGGGAACCATCTTTGGCTGCCTTCCTCTTTTGCTGGCCACCTTCCCAAAACCAATAGGGTCTTCACTGCTGCAGTATGCAATGCTGGCCTCAAAGATACTGTAATGAGGTTCATGTCAATGGAGTGAGGGTTAAAGCACTAAGGGATTGCCCCCTGCTCTGTTAAGCTGCAAGGGATTCTGGGAAGAGGGATAATTCTGGCAGCTTGCAGATCTATATAAAGCAGCAGTTCCTTCATTTATAAGCATGTTGAAGCTTAGGTCAGTGCCCACCCTGTGGTGGAGAGAGGGTTTGGTTAAAGAAGGCTAATTCTCAGATGCACAGTGTTCAGAATCTCAGTACAGAATTGGTCATTTCTCAAAATGTGCTTTCAGACCCTACTTGGGAATATATTTAATGGAGCACTAAATTAACATGCTGGTGCTGATAAAATGTTGGGCACCCACTTCATTTAGGCAGGTCTCTATCCTTCTGGCCCAGGCTGGTGGGCCTCTTCCATAGAAATCGCAAAGGCCGGTGTTACTTCTACTATGGTGCCATGTTTTATCCTCACAAGTATTGCCTATTAAAGGTGGGAAGCACGTGCAGTATAGTAATCTTGCTAACAGTACTATACTTCTCATGGACCCTGCTTGGTTTGGCATAGGATAGTTGACATGGTGGCACCGCCTGGGGCAAAGGTTAGCACTTTGCCTCACTGTGGGGGCCAAACAAATTGCCACCCCCAGTGTTTTCATATCACCCAAGCCAGTTTTTCTGCTGGTGAATAGACATTGCCCTTGCTGCTCCCTATTGACTACTGGAAGCTGCCTGCAAATAAAAGCATTTCTGGGCTAATAACTGCCTGTTGCTTCTTTTTCAAAACGCTTCCAAGTCAAAGGGGAGCGGCAGACATTGCTGGAGCATAATCATTTGAAATCCAAACCCTTAATGTAAATGGAAACTGATTTTAAGTTGGTTTCACACCTTTATTTGAATGGAAGGAACGACATCTGTTGAGATCTATCTCCTGAGTAACCTGCTCATATAAGTCTAATTCTGTGCTATGGGGTAAGCTACATGGTATGCATGTAGTACTGGTTGCCCAAGCAACCTACAAATCAGGGGTTCTTTGCTGCAAGTAGAAGTGCCTTCAGGATTTCAGCTTATTTGAAATCCTGCCTTGGTAGCTCAGTTACTGAGAACTGCTAGCCCTGCTCCAGCAGGATTCCCATTTGCCGCCACCATAGCGTTTAATACACCGTTTACACCGCAGTGACCTTTGCTTTAATTTACTGACCCTTCAAATTCATGGAAGAACTGCTGCTTTCTGCGTTTTATGTTAGTTGCCGAGAGTACCCTCTATTAAACCTTCATCGACAGGACAGCATAACCTTGTTGGTAGGCCCCTGCTGGAGGAATGTCTGTTCAGTTAAACCTCCAAATCACATTGAACTACAACTCTCAGCTGTAGTTAAACCCCATTTGGAAGGCTGCAAGTTGCTTGTGTCAGCCTTGCAATTAAAAATGGGGTTACCAGCTTCACATTACAAACAAATATCTCTTCATAGACTAATACAAGGCGTCTTAAATCCCCTCATCCCCCCCCCCACCTCCTTTTTCCTCCCTGCATTTCTGCCATTTTCGGCAGAAGTTTACTGCCCTTATTGCTTCCTTTATACTGTATGACTTTTGTGACTTTTAGGGCACGTGGAAGGGGGAAGAGCAATGTATACTTTGCAACTTCCGATTTTGCCTGTCGAGATTTTAAGCTGCAGACCTTATACCATGGTGGTATATAGTGCAGTACCCTGCCGTAGTAAGGCACCAACCCAATTATGCTGTTTTTTTTTTTTTGTATACAAATGGGGCATTTCTACTGTGGTGGTGCAAAGGTGCACAATCTCACCCCTCTATCCTTCGCACGTAGAGTTGCCACCATTTACCTTTAACATGTCCACATAGAGCATGGCTCTGTGATCAGCACAAATGCATGCTGCAGACTGCACTTGTTCCTAAGTAGCCATGCAACATGCTGACTTTGATCACAAGTGAGCCATTGAACAAGGGGGATTTGTACATGTGGCCAGTGTTTAGGGATGAGATGGCAGCTGTACATTTTAGGCCAGGTTCTAAGGGTTCTCCTACTTGGGCAAGGATTGAATAAACTGACAAAGCTGCTTTAATAAAACCTTGGCTTGAGAAGGAGAAACTATATAAACCCTGGCCTTCCAGCACAAGGTGAGCAGACTTCAGCTTTATTCAGGATGCCCACGGTAAACACTGTGTTCTGGGATTCCATTGCCAAAGTCTGCTCCCCTTCCGCTGGTAGCACTGAAGTTGTGATTTCAGCCTTCCCAAATCATAAGCACTTAAATCTCATTGTATCGAGTTCTCTTTATTTCTGGGGATTGTCGCTTCTGTAATGATGCTTTCAGGGCATGATTGGTTCCCGGGGGCCATATTGGCAGGCAGGTGGATACAACTTCAGTTCTCTATCTTCTCCCCTCTGCAAATGAACATTTTGGAACATCTTGTCGGGAGCTCCTCTACAAAGTTACATACGCCTCTGTATGTATGTCTCTGCACCCGTGTTTTAAACTTGGGGCCAGATATTGGACTGAGTCGTTTGAGCAGGGCTCTACGCAATCATACATAATAGGTTTGCATTTAATGTAGAAATGCATGGCTTGTAAGTCCGTAACTGGCCGCCCATTAGCAATAAAGTAAGGTTTTCCTTGGAAATATTACACATTTCATCCTGCAGCTAAAGGGTAAATATATCCACAAAGGTGCAGCATTCATTTTTGCAATCATTGTTACTCCCTTTCCCTGGTGCAACCAACTGAATAACGAAAAACAGAATTTGGTACAGTCCAGCATCCAATGACAGAATTGCCTGAGTAATGCTGTTTAACCAATCATCTTCCTCCTCACTGAGGGCTGGTAGTTTGAGTTAGTTGGTTGCAACAGGAAAAGATTCTCACCACATAAGGTACATACATTTGCACCTGCTGCATCTTGATGGATAATATTGGTGCCCTTTAGTTCTTTATACGTTAGGCTGTTACCTGTAATTGCCATAACTGGGGCAGTTGTTTCAGATGGAGGGCGGCGTGAGCCAATGAAGGCCCAACCTGTACTGTTGCAACTCATTTGGGGTCTTTTATAAACAAGGCATATAGTAAGCAAATATTATTGTGCCTAAGGAGTTGCTTCTATGTGGCACAGGCCTTTAATTCCACAGCCTGACACAGAACCCATTCCAACCTTAATCTTAGCCCCTCTGCAAACCTGAAACCCCCAATGCTGCAACATGTTCATTTCCAGATCTTTCTGGGGACAACCCAGCAATGGCTCTGCCCCTGCCCCCCCCCCCCCAGTCTGTTATTTTGTTGTGGGGTCTAGACAAATCTTCCTGTCATTGTTTTTGTTAATTTTTTTTTTTTTTTTTTACCATTTCAGCTCTTGTGTTTATGGAGAAAAAGAAGCTATTTTATATTTTGTTAAGAAAGTGACATTAAAAAACAAAAAAACCTTGCAAGGCAGTCGCCTTTGTAAAGAAACAGAATAAAATGTTTGTACCTTGTTTTTTAGAAAGCTTGTGTTCCTGCTTGTGTTACTGGGGGGGGGGGGGGGGGTTGTGCAAAGCTGGCAGCGGCCCTGTGCTGCCACTGACACTTTCCCTGGTTTATGGATGGCAGTGTGTGTCACCAAATTGCACCCCAATGTGATACGTGGTAAAGGAGAACTAAACCCTAAAACTGAATATGACAAAGTGCTGTATTTGATATACTGAACTTATTGTGCCCACTCAGAGGTTCCCCCATCCAGGACTTCATAGTTGTGCCCACTTTGCCCCATGATGGTCAGTGGTGAGTGTTCATGTGACTGGCTGCAGATCCTGCATTGGCTGAATGTATTTCCTGCCCAATCAATATTATGGTTGTTTTAGAGTATGGCAGAGAGGGCATTAACTGTAGGTCCCTGGTATTATAGGGGGACCCTATTAGGAAAAGAATCCTGGTAAAAGCACAAGGACATATACTGTTGGCATTAGTTGCTATTCACTGACATTCACTTTCCAAACATCTGATTGGGTAATGAGAAGACCTGATTATGATCCCAGCCTAAGGGTGAAGACACACACAGCTACTAGTAGCAGCTACTTGTCATGGCTACTATAAAAATAAAAAAAAAAAAAACAATGCTGATCATTTACTGATAATTGTCTCTATGGGTGTTTTAGCAGAGGCCAATTCTCAGTATTGTCTATGGCAGGGGATTTTCTGGCATTCAGTAGTTGTCAAAAAGGAGCTGCTACTAGTAGCTCTGTGTGTCTTCACCAGCTACTTGTTGGGGCTACTAAAATAGACACTGATAATCCTCTCTACGTGTGTTTTAGCAGAGGCAATTCTCACTACTGTCTATGGCAGGGGATTTTCTGGCCTTTAGTAGCTTTAACAAGTAGCTGCTACTAAGTAGCTCTGTGTTCTTACCCTAAAGTTGGCTATACAAGGGCCAATTGTAGCTGCCGATATAGGTCCCTTAGACTGATTCGGCAGCTTGTCGGCCTGCGTATGGGCACTAACGACAGGCCAGCCAGACATTGATCGGGCAGCTTTCAAAATGAGTCGGATCGGGGACCACAATGGCTCATTGATGCGGTCCTTGAACCAACGAACGCCTATACCCGTCGTTCTAATTTGACTGAATTAGCCCGATATCCCCCACCCATAGGATTCACTATGTCCTGATTCACTATGTCCTGCTTCTCTCTGCAAGTGATCCTTAAAGGGACAATGAGGAAATGTCATAGTTGCAGAGCCATTCCCAGGACTTTGTAAATTTCCAATGGGATTAGCCATATTCTTCTTCTTTTCTAGGGTGCCACAGCCATGTGACCTGTGCTCTGATAAGGAGATATCAGAATAGCACTCAATAGTAAGAAATCCAAGTCTGGCTTGGGACTCCTCCAGTTACATGGGAGTAGGAGAAACAATAGGTTAGCTGAAAGCAGTTCTAATGTGTAGCGCTGGCTCCTTCTGAAAGCTCAGACTCAGGCACAGTGCACTGAGATGGCGCCTACACACCAATATTACAGCTACAAATACATTTGTAGGTTCAAGAATAAAATATAATATGGCAGAGTGAATTATTTGCTATGCAAACAGTGTCATGTAGGAATAAATAATACACCATAAAAATCATGACCGTATCCCCTTAAGTACAACACATGGCATAAAGATGGCGGGTATATAGGTTCTTATGGGGAGTAAGGGCCCAGAAGGGGGTGGAATCAGCCTTATTTTATTACATTCTACTACACCGTTTAAAGCTATTTTTGCATAAGGAATGACATGGCGGTGCCCTAGTGGTGGTTTGTGCTCTGCCTATTTATACTTTGCTGCATGTGAACAAATGTATAGCAGCTCTGTGCGCAGTATTAGGCAGTGCCACACAAGAGGGTACAGAGCAGCATTTGGTGCAACAGGTTTGTGACACATTTTGCTGTGTGTCTGTACACGGGCTGGCGCAATGGCTCCGGATGCAGCCACATCAATAAGCTTCTTGGCCTGCGTGTATCGCTGAGAATCCGTCCTTACACTCAGTGTAGATTCTTAGGGGCCTATGGAATCCCAATAAAATGCATTTTGAGACAATAAGAGCAATGTTATTATTTTTAAATAATTATAATTGTAATAGAATTGGGTTTGTGTTTTCCAATGGTATTTGGAAATCCGTGGAAACCCCCCAGTCTCAGTTAACTGTGTGCAGTGCATGATCTCCTGCCTGGAGCTGAGCTCTGCATTCCTGCGGGGGCGGCCGCAGCTATTGACTGGCTCATTTCTTGTTATTCAGCTCCGCAAGAGAGAAAAACCTGTTCATAGTGCAGGGGCGCCACCTACGGGATATTGTGTCAATCTATGGTCATAATGCTGTCCTTGGACCAATAAAAAGCTGTCGACTTTATTATTATTAACATTTATTTATAAAGCACCAACATATTCCGCAGCGCTGTACAATAAGTGGGTTACATACATTGGACATACAGAGTAACATATAAAGCAATCAATAACCAATACAAGAGATAATGAGAGCCCTGCCCAAAAGAGCTTACAATCTTGCCCCTCTAAACCTGCTGGCACTGCCTGCCCAACTGAAGTTTGGCCACAAATTGGGCACATATCAATCAGCAGGTTGAACCGTTCCCTGTAGATCTGCAGGCTGGATGTTGATGAGCTGAGGGGGTAATGTACCTCACTGGGTGTGGGCAATTGAGGGTGCACATTGTAGTTTAGCTTTCACTAAACGAATGAACCACTGACATAACTATAGAGGAAGCAGACCCCATGGTCACAGCAAGGCCAGCTTCCTCTATAGTTAAAAGAATTAAGAATTACATCCTCCCCCCTTCCAATACCAATATTCACAAAAAAATTTGCTTTTCTTGACTTAAGAATGTTACAGTGAAGAATTGGATTCCATTTCCCATATGTTTCTCCTCAGCTACATAGCAAATAATTCACTCTGCCATTTAATATTTTATTCTTGAACCAACAAATGTATTTGTAGCTGTAATACTGGTGTGTAGGCGCCATCTCAGTGCATTGTGCCTGAGTCTGAGCTTTCAGCCAGCGCTACACATTAGAACTGCTTTCAGCTAACCTATTGTTTCTCCTACTCCCATGTAACTGGAGGAGTCCCAAGCCGGACTTGGATTTCTTACTATTGAGTGCTATTCTGATATCTACTGGGAGCTGCTATCTTGCTCCCTTCCCATTGTTCTGCTGATTGGCTGCTGGGGGGAGGGGGGTGATATCAGGCTACTTAAATAGGCATAAAGCACAGTCAAATGTAGGATACTAGGAATGAGACCTGTGGAACAATACTGCATAAATTAGGGATGTTTGGTGACTGGGGAACAGCTAGTAAAGGGTCAGGCTACTCAGTTTTGCAGTTTCTAGACAGGCCCTTATTGGCAATACGTGTATACTGGCGAATGCCACAGGGGCTGCTGTAAGATGCCATAGACTAGTGATGTCCAACTTCATGTATCTCATACAGCATGCTGGAGGGAAAATGAAAATTATGATGTCATATAGTGAAGTCTATGGAGCCATAAAAAGCCTTTGAGGGGCTACATCAGGCCCACAGGCCTCCAGTTGAACAGCCCTGTCATAGACACTCGCTATTTATTAAGTTGGTGGGGGGCCGTTTGGACCCCTGTGTCTTTGAAATGCCAAAAAAATGCCTGTTTTGAATCCCAGTCCAGACCTGTTCCCAGTTCCCTGCTATAGCAATCACGTTGGTAATGGGTGGGTATTGCTGCACAGAACATGCTTTTATTTATGAGAATCACCCAGGCCAATCTAGGGTTATACCTGCCAGGCTTTACACATAACACTAACCCAACCTATATCTACCAGATCGATTCTACACTCCGCCACTAGGTGAAGTGTGCAGTGAAATCTAACTGGAGTGAAAACTGTCAGACGTCTTGGGAGTCCCCTTTAAATAAACTACAAAACATTACATAGCCTTTAAAGACAAGAAAAAAACAGCAACCGTCAGGCACTTTGTAACAAAAGTAAAACAGTATAAATTATACTGATTAAAATGATATATTATCCCCTGTTCTACAAACCCATTGCAACTAATCAGCAGATAGCGTCTATCACACTGGATTGGTTGCTATGGGATACTAGACCCGGAGCCTGGTATTACAGTACCCACCATTATTGATATCATGAAATCCCAATCAGTTCTCTCTATGCGTACCCATCCCCATCCCCTATTTCTGTATGAGAACTAGGGCACCGAATTCAGGATTTGCACGCACATCAGTTTAACCCTTCCGTAGTCCAATTTGTATATGCAATTTGGATTCGGATTCAGTTCAGTATTCAGCCACATTTGTCACAAAGGATACAGGGTTCGACCAAACCCAAAAATAATGGATTTGGTGCATCCCTAATGAGAACAAAGAACAGAAATGGAGGGAAGGACAGCTGGGAGTAATAAAAAAGAAGAAAGAGTGGAAGATAAGGACATTGGAAAGTGAGCCTGTGTAGCCTATGCCTAATGGGCCTATTGTACCCCAGTCCAACACTGATTATGTTCATGAAAAATGTTTAATTTCATATATTAGTGAAGTCAAGACAAATTGGCAGAACTGAAATTGACCAGCAGGGAGCAGCCTCCTTACATGAACCAGAGAACTGCAAGCTCTAGACATGTCCTCCTACCTTCATGTAACATACCTCTGTCGGCAGCCATTGCAGCACTGCTTGTGCCTGTGATATTCTTTTGTTCAGTAAATCTGTATCAGCAGTACCATCTGTTCTCAGAACTGGACCACCTGGGTTCATTCAATAGAATCTAAGGAACTGGGGGGGAACAATTTAAAAATAGCTACTATGAAATAATGGCACTGGTTTTATATAGAAATCTACAATTGAATATAAATAATTTAAATATGTACATATCAAAACCAAAGACTCCCCGATCATTTTAGTATGTTATGAAAGGGTTAATACTAAATAGAGGCCTTCTAGAGATTTATTAGAGTAGTTAAGGAATGATTGCTCACTAAACTCTGAAAATGACGGTCTCCCCTCTTTCCTGGAACAGTAAGGGAATGCTGAGCGCAATATATAGTAATGTAATACAGCTAGGCTGCAGGGCATTTCAACAAGGTTTCAGTATATATGGGAGGCCAATAGGATGTGACCAGTGGTAGCCGCAACATGAATGACTTACCGCAGCTTAGAGAGAGACCAATTTGCCTCCCCGAATCTAAGCCCACCCTGCAGCAGGCACATTTAATAATGATTCTTTTGGCCACTTGTTGGCAGGTAAAGCGTTAAACAGCCATTAGAACAAACCATTATTCATTAAGGAAAACAATCTTTGGCTCTTCTTGGCAGCCCACACTTTTTCTTCTTAATTTGAACACTGAGAACACTGCTTCTTTGTAACTGACGAATACTTTCCTTTGACCTTGTCAGGGTTAGCAACTAGCATGGCAGCTTCTGTTTATATGAATGAACTAACATACTTAGGGGGACATTTATTATGGCACGAACGCTCCGAGCGTATTTTGCGCGACAATTTCGTACCTTGCGACAAAATTTGTGCAACAAAATCGTATTGTTGCGCCGAGTACGAAAGTTTCGGATTCATTCAAGCTTCGGTATCGTGACTTTCCCTGGGCCAGGTTGGAGCTGCAGAGGGCCATTGAGCCCTATGGGAGACTTTCCTTGGGCCAGGTTGGAGCTGCAGAGTGCCATTGAGCCCTATGGGAGACTTTCCTTGGGCCGGGTTGGAGCTGCAGAGTGCCATTGAGCCCTATGGGAGACTTTCCTTGGGCCAGGTTGGAGCTGCAGAGTGCCATTGAGCCCTATGGGACACTTTCCTTGGGCCGGGTTGGAGCTGCAGAGTGCCATTGAGCCCTATGGGAGACTTTCCTTGGGCCGGGTTGGAGCTGCAGAGTGCCATTGAGCCCTATGGGAGACTTTCCTTGGGCCAGGTTGGAGCTGCAGAGTGCCATTGAGCCCTATGGGAGACTTTCCTTGGGCCAGGTTGGAGCTGCAGAGTGCCATTGAGCCCTATGGGAGACTTTCCTTGGGCCGGGTTGGAGCTGCAGAGTGCCATTGAGCCCCAGGGCCAAACGATCGGATTATCTTTTTTTTAAGCTACTTGCTACCCAATATCGCCCACCCGTAGGTGGGGATATCGGGTGAAGATCCGCTCGCTTGGCGACATCACCAAGCGAGCGGATCTTATAGTGTATGGGGACCTTTAGTCTTAGACCAGGGTGGCCCACCAGGAAATCTCAGAAATAAAGCCCACTTTACTCCTCTCTCCATTCCCCTTTTGTTTTCCCTCAATTCAGTTTTGCCTGCTCCACTTACCCACATCTATCTTTCTTTTTATTGCGGTGGCTCAGGAGAACGCTGCACTTTGATTGGACTATAAGTTCACCTTTAAAAGTAGAGAAGGGCCAGGCTGTCTACAGATGTATTCATCCGAACACATGTTATAGCTGTCAGGCTGCCATCATCAGCATCATTTTAATATCATTTGGCCTTTGCACATGTACTACATTGTATAATGGTCCCCCCGGATTGGAAATGCAGCATCACAGGAAAATCCACTGAAATAAAATTATAACTAAAAATATGGTATATGATCCTTTATTGGGTCCCCCCCCAGTCTGTGGTTGGTTCGAGCGCAGAAACCATAGGAGCTAATCCCAAACAGTTTATAGGGCAGGGGCATTCCACATCCCTAGAATCAGAAAGAGAGGGAACAGCTGCCCCCAGAGAGGCTGTCTGAGATTGGGATAAATATGGCAACTTTGTGTCAGCAGTGACAGGATTTCAAGGCAGGGCTAAACGTGGCTATTTATATGAGTCACATGTACAATTGCATTTCATGGAGGGGGTCGGTGTGTGTAAGTGGGGGGGGGGCAGCCCACACAAAGAATCATTGTGTGGATCCAAACTACTGATCAGAACAATACCACATAGGGATATGAAAGGCAACACAGAACAGAGGGAGGAGGGGATTGTGGCCCTATGATAAGATTTAATATCAGCTAGTATTAGTTTTCATATTATATTGCACCGACATGTTCTGCAGCGCTTTGCAGAGATTACACGCATCTCATTTAGGGGAGCCATATTGTGAATTCGCTGCAGGGCCCAGTAAATTCTACTGCTGGTAAGGAGAGTATGGCTATGAAATTGTAAGGGGACCTGGAATGTCCTCACACATTAGGGTCATGTGAATCTTAGTGGCAGCCATTTTGAAAGATCAGCCGGCACTTCTGTGAGGAAAAAATCCATGCTCTGCTGCTGCTGGAGAGAGATGCAAGCAGGGCCGCCATCAGAAATCACGGGGCCCCTCACAACAAAATTTTCTGGGCCGCCCTCCTCCCACTCCCTGCCCCCCAATGGCCCCTCCCATCAGTACAAAGGTCCTCCAGCTCCCCCCAGAGTCCTTCCCAGCATCCTCCAGCACCCCCCAAGCATCCTCTGGCTCCCACCCTGAGTCCTTCCCAGCATCCTCCAGCTCCCACCCCCCAAGCATCCTCCGGCTCCCCCCCAGAGTCCTTCCCAGCATCCTCCAGCTCCCACCCCCCCAAGCATCCTCCACCTCCCCCCAGAGTCCTTCCCAGCATCCTCCAACTCCCAACCCCCCAAGCATCCTCCAGCTCCCCCCAGAGTCCTTCCCAGCATCCTCCAACTCCCACCCCCCCAAGCATCCTCCAGCTCCCCCAGAGTCCTTCCCAGCATCCTCCCGCTTCCCCCCCCAAGCATCCTCCAGCTCCCCCCCAGCGTCCTCCCGCCGCTCCCCCCCAGTATCGATCATACGGACGCACGGGGCACAACCAATCAAATTTCCCGCTGGACACCAATGAACCAATGACAGGGCCCGGAGTTCTTTAAAGGGGGCCCGAGCTTAAAAACTGTATCACGGCTGGGCCCCCTTTAAAGCAACCATCGTCCGGGCCCGGGACAACTGTCCCCACTGTGCCCCCCTGATGGCGGCCATGGATGCGAGGCCTACTGTGTTGAAGCTTGTCGTGACACAAACCAGGCTGTCATGCTAAGGGCTTGGTTTAAGTGAAGACTCTATATGTGCAGCATGGATTAGCTGTACTTAGCTGACGGGAAATATAACATTTAGACCCTCTTCGATCCCTATAAACACAGACCCCCATATGTAATAAAAGACATTAAGTTTGCCCAGGTGCAGTAACTCATAGCAACCAATAAGATGTTTGCTTTTAAACAGCTGACCAGTAAATGCTACCTGCTGATTGGGTGCTATGGGTTACTTCTCCAGAGCAAACTTAGTGCCTTTTATTACATCTATTACTTATTACGCCTATAGAGCATTAAGTGGAAGAGGGAAGGGACCTTCTTTTGTATTAAAAAAAAACAACTTACGGGAAATATAATTTGAGGATTACTATACCTTCATATTCAATGTATCGTTAATATATCTGTCTAATGAAAATAACCATTCTCCTCTGCTTCATTCCTTGTATTCTATAAAGATGGTGTTGGCTCTGGCTCTACTGGCAGCTGCCATATTCCTCCTATTTTGTTATAATCCCTCATCTATTACACTCCTCTCAATATAGAACAAAAAGACATGTTTCAGGCTGATTTATTGAGAAATAGCACCCAAAACCCTACTAGCCCCGCCCATCTGTTCCACTTCCTGCCTCTTCCTTTCCCAGGGTTTGCAGGGGAGCTGGCAGCACTCACCACACTGCACTGTAGGACAGGAACCAATCAGCAGCTAGGCTGACCTGATAGGGAACTGAAGTCTGACTTTGCTTGTGTGACTGCTGGGCTGTGATTGGCTCTCCCCCTCCTACTGTGCTTCTGGCAGGGACAGTAAAGACACACCATTTTGAAAGATAATATTAATTTTTAGCCCAAAGTAAAACCAGCACCATATATTGTTCATTATTACCTACACAATTACGGGGATTTAACACTTTTTTACATTATATGTCTCCTTTAAATGGTTTTTCATAGCCTGTGAATAGAGGTACCATAACCCTGTGTATTATAACAGATAATGCATTATGCATCCCCAACAGTAAAATAAGAATATGATGAGGTATTTTGTTTTGGTTCCCTTGAGGATACAGGGTTCATTTTAAAGAGTCAAGCTATTGGTACCAGTGTATATACATGGGATAATTTACACCCTACTGTAAAACTGCAAAAGGACATTGCACTGAGGTGTTCCATGACCATACTAAGGCACGAGGCACAGGCCTAGGGTTGGCACCTGTCTGCTTTTGAACTGGACAGCCGGGTTTTTTTAGGAGCCGTCCAGTTCAAAACTGCCTGTCTGAGTTTCAGCATTGTGAAGCCCAGACCAAAACTGGGCCATTTGCAGCCCCTGACATCACATCTCTGCCCTCAAATGTCACAGGTCAGCCCCCTAAAATCATGGCACCTCTTACAATGTCATCGGCCCTCCTCACCTCACCACCCTGCTCTTTTTATTTTTTACAATTGGCAAATGTAGCGACCCTACACAGGCCAAGAAAATCAAAGCTTCATCTTCAAAGGCCTTAAATCTTGTATATTTTTACCCCCTTGCTCTGAAGAAAAACCATCCATCTTTTGCCCAGACTAAAAGGGCTGCTCATCTATGGGGGACTGTTTCGGAGCTATATTGCCATATTATGGGGTTTCTTATAAACAAAACGGCCAAACAGTTCTGTGTGGCAGTGCTCTAAATGTAAGTTTCTATGCAATACTCTACTGATATAACAACACACAGCCTCCATCTTGTCCTGACAACTGGTGGCTCTTGTAAACATATAAATACAGGCGTAAGTAGAGAGCAGATCATGATTGGTTTAGGGTGGATCTGTGGGAACCTTTGGTCCTGGGCCCTTTCCTTCACTGACACAGAGAAAACATAATATAAAGCTACTTGAAGAGACAGCTGGGTACACAAACTTATAAATAAACATGCTCCTTACCAGTTATGGACCAAGAACAGCACCATTAGCAGACTGGTGTAACAAAGGGGCCCAGCTGCCAAAAGCTACTGACAGTACTACCAGGTAGAAGTATTACAGGCCACATTAGTAATCCATCCTACCACCTCCATGGATAACAAGCAAGTATTCAACCCAAATATCAAGCTTTCAATTTAGATGACACCTAAATGCCCTTCAGGCGTAAACAGCAGCCAACCCTCTTGGGGTCTAAGGGGAATCCTGGGCAGTCTCTTGTTTAAATGCTTCTTTGTTCTCCAGATCCTCCTGCAAACGTAGCCTGAAGGCCACAAAAGTACCATTTGGATTGAATGATCATTTGTTGCATTTCATATGCTTGGAACCCCAGTATAAAGACAAATAAGTGTGAGATCAAGGATACCTACCAACAGTGTTTCAGTCATCTGTAATCTTGTTATGGGTTAAGTGGGGGATTAGAACAAAATGTGTGAAGGCCACTATCTTGTTGGCATCTGACATCTTTCTGGATCCCAGGGTGCAGTAATACTTGCTTACAATGCCCAGCTGTAATGCTGCATTAAAAGCTATGTGCACACAGAAAATATCTTTTTATAAAGAACACAGGCAGAATGTTCCCTATAGACCCAAAACTAAAGTTCTGTTTTTCTTTTTTGCTCATTTTTTTTCAATCGGCTAACTTACAGGAATTCTATTTTTATTTCTTGAAATTGCATTTGCTACAGCTCTTGAGGCGAAGGCTAAGAAAAGAAAGTCTTCAGGCATTTCTTTATAAAACCCAGATGTCGGCAATGTTTGTCAGGAAACGCTGGCAAGGGCGCCGACTGACATCATCAGTACGGCAGGACCAATGACATTAGACTATTGAAGGCTGTTTTGGGAGATGGACTACCCCTCATGGCAGTGGTTCCCAACTTGTGTGTCTGGATTCCTAGGGTAACCCAGAGCCTTGGTCAGGAGGGCCCAGCCTGAAGGCAATGTTATTTTAGATACTCCTGGCCAGGGCTGCCATCGGAGGGAGAAGGGGTACAACTGTGCTGGGCACAAAAACTTTCTAAAAACTTACAAAACTTGCATATTAAGCTGAGGACAATGCATTGGAGCTTGATAAAAACAGGCGGGCCAGTGGAGTGACTGGTTATTGGGCCCCACAGCAACATTATTGGGCCCCCATGCTTAAGGTCACCATACACGGGCCGATAGTAGCTGCCGATATCAGTCCCTTGGACCAATTCGGCAGCTAATCGGCCAGTGTATGGGCAGAACCGAGCAGCCTGGCCGACCGATATCTGGCCTGAAATTGGCCAGATCTCGATCGGCCAGGTTATAAAATCCAGTCGGATTGGGGACCGCATCGGCTCGTTGATGCGGTCCCCGAACCGACTGCCCCATGGCCACAAATGTAATTCGATCGTTTGGCCCCAGGGCTACTTGCTACCCGATATCGCCCACCCGTAGGTGGGGATATCAGGTGAAGATCCGCTCGCTTGGCGACATCGCCAAGCGAGCGGATCTTATAGTGTATGGGCACCTTTATGCAATTTGCTCATCTTATGCAAAAACTTGCATTACTTTTAAAAAACTTACGTAACTTACGTAACTTGTACTGAGCCCCAAAGTTTCTGATGGCGGCCCTGCTCCCGGCAGTGCAGCTCGAAGGTCAATATGAGTACAATTTGGGAGGAACATTTCTTTTCTTCTCTAGATATTTTTGAAACTATAGCTGAATGTCTGATACTGCAAAGTTTTCATAAGGTTCTAACATTGTTACTAGCTAAGAGGCCCCGGACAAATGTTTGGATGTAAAGGGGGCTTGACCCATAATAGTAAAAAAAAAAACAAGGCTTAAGATGACCAAAATTATGGTACTAAATATACAGTTTTCTGACCAACATTCATGAAGTTGCCTCACATATAAACTTCAGAAATACCAGACGTGTATGTGTTCCCACCAGTGATTTAAATTACTGCCAGTGGGAAAGCATTTTCAGTGGACCAATCGCCCGCATCCTTCCTTGTATGGTATCTATCTATTTGGCAGGACAGGGTCAGAAACCATGCAGTGTTTGCCTATCTAGTCTAAAAGCATATGGCTATCCGCCAGGGTGGGACTGGCTGCCAGAGTACCAGAGAATCTCTCAATGGGCCCTAGCCAAAGACAATTTTTTATTATCATAGCGTTAAATAAAAGCTATTATATCTGGCGCTGTCTACATATGATTGCTGTGAGAGTGGGCAACTGGCACTCATTGCATCTCACCAACTGGCCTCCAATTAAAGACCCCTGTTGTATGAAGCAACAGCAAATAACCTGACAAGACATCTCAATGATGACTTGAAAATGGACAGGTATTGTCTTCTTATTAAAGATAATGCCTAAAAACATGGATATTCTAGGATTCCCATTATTCCCATTAAAGAATGCAATTTCAGGCAGTTCAGGGTATTTCATTGCTGCATTTTCTTATGGGAAAGGAAACACGGAGACACAGTACCCCCGGCTATTCTGATTTACTCTCTTTAAATGGGAATGATGTTAAATGGAGCTAAGAAATTAGCAATGGGAACTGGTTTCCCAGAAGAAATTCAGCTGCTTCAGGAGTAAGGGGTCAACATAACTTTAGTTTGGTGCTGCTCTTGGGTTTTCCATATGCCCTATGTGTCTTTCAATGAATAATTGAATTAGAATATTTTATAGCAGATCTCTAGGGTACTTCCTAAACTATCCCGTAAATGATTACTAAATATAGAAAGAAGATCCGTGAATCATTTATAGGTCTACAGGTTTGGGTCATGTAAGAAAAGTCAAAGGGGAAATTTAATGCCCCCATACACGGGCCGATAGAAGCTGCCGATATTGGTCCCTTGGACCGACTCAGCAGCTTATCTGCCCGTGTAGGGGTAGAAACGAGCGGGCTGGCCGACCGATATCTGGCCTGAAATTGGCCAGATATCGATCGGCCAGGTTAGAAAATCCAGTCGGATCGGGGACCGCATCAGCTCGTTGATGTGGCCCCCGAACCGACTGCCCCATTGCTGCCTACATAATCCGGTCGTTTGGCCCCAGGGCCAAACGATCGGATTATTTTTTTTTTAAGGTACTTGCTACCCGATATCGCCCACCCGTTGGTGATCTGCCTGTGTATGGCCAGCTTTAGGTATAAAATAAGACAATTTTCACTAAATGATTATTGCACCAGTGCAGCTACCAATAGCAATCAATCAGCAATTAGCTTTGATCAAGAGATGGTAACATAATATTAAGTCACAACGCTAAAATGTCACATTTTTACCATAATTCACTTTCTATAATCATGCAGTTTAAGTTAAGGTGGGGTAGTTAAGAAGAATAATAAAAGAAAATTGTGATTTGCTTCTTATATTAAGAGCCACACCAAGGCTTTAGTACGTGTATGTGCTGTCACTTTTATTTGAATAGTTTTTAATAGTGTTATGTCTGTTGAAAAGCGTTTTTGTTGATGCCATGTTAATAAATTAGCCCCATCTTCTGCAAAGTGGAGTCGAATTGGCACAACAATTCCATTAAGATTTTGTCTATTTTACAAATACTTTGCGTTTAAATGTGCATTGAAACAAAGACAAAGTGCAGAAGGCCTGCACATAGTTGCTGCAACACATAGTTGCTGCAACTTTTTTAAAAAATCGATTGCGGCAACTAATTATGGTGACTATCCCGCCATAGGGTACTGTTTCTACTGCGCAGATTAGTTTTAAATCGCCTTTTAATCACTTTTAAGCCCAGGGTCAGACTGGGCGCCGGAACAAAACCCGGTGGGTCCCGGCGGCCCAAACCCGATGCCTGTTGCTGCTCCCGTGGCCTCTGGTGTCCTCCCCTGATGTGTTTCACTTACGTGTGCTCAGGGGAGGACGTTGGGAGGGGGTCCCTGTGGAGGGTTAGAGGGGCGTGGTGGGGGACGCTGCTGGCTTGGGCAACTTGGGGGGTGCGGGGTCCCTGGGGTGACCCTGTTTAACCAATTGACAGTTTTGTTGTCAGCTGTCAGTAATTTGCACCCAAAACTTATCCACTCCATTGAAATGCATGGAATCATTACAGGTATGGTACCCCTTATCCAAAAAGTTACAAATTTATGAAAGGCCATCTCCCATAGACTCCATTATAAGCAAACAATTCAAATTTTTAAAAATGATTTCCTTTTTCTCTGTAACAATAAAACAGAACCTTGTACTTGATCCCAATTAAGATATAATTAATCCTTACGGGAGGCAAAAAGCCTATTGGGTTAATTCAATATTTAAATGATTTTTAGACTTAAGTTATGGAGATCCAAATTACTGAAATATCCCTTATCCGGAAAACCCCAGGTCCTGAGCATTCTGGATAACAGGTCCCATACCTGTACTTGAATTCTTTCAATATCATCCAAAGCAGTGGCGCAGGCAGGACCATGGTCTTGACAGACATAGCCAAGATGACCATGGATCACTTTGGATACGGGTTGGCATTGCTGCATACAGCCATATTGCTTCTTGAGGCAGAACAGACCTGAATACAAACAGACCAGTGAACTTTTAAAATACAAGAATAATGAAACCTGAACCTACATTGTGATAGGAAAAAGAGTCCTACGTTAAAAAAACCAAACCTTTAACTGGGAATAGTGTTGTGCCCCAGCAGCACTGGGTCAGGTTGCACTTGGATCAGTACCACAGCAGAACTGCGGGTGAGGAGCAGGGCCATGTAACCGTATACAGACACTGGTATGTGTTCATGTGACACCTAGCGGATATCCTGCATATTGAACAGTTACTGACCAATTACCCCATAAGCAGGTAACAGCTGGAATCCAATGTGCTGTGACTTTATTTGCATTCTTAATGGAAATGCCTCGCTTAGGAAAATACCCTCTAATTATAAATAGCGCTGCTTAGTTTCTCTCTCCCCCATGAATAAATGTTATAACAAGGGAGACATTTTTCAATTTATGCAACTGGTTACAGCGCACAAGTAACCAACAAATTGGTCCAATAGAAATAAAAAGTCAAAGCCTGGACATGCTAATGTAAGCATATAATTCTCAATGTGTCAGGTTCAAAATAGGCCACTCCCACCCCTTCAGAAAACTGATCAGAGAGACTGAAGAAGGACTGATTTAACAAGTATAAAAAGTAGCTTTTACAGTGGCCTTTTTACTTTTATTAATGGAAAATGGGTTTTCTAACATGCTGAGAGCATTGTTGGTGGTTTAACATTGATGGTGAACAACCCCTGCTGATTTGTAAGGCCAGGGGCTTTCAGTGGAATGCCCAGCTGTCCATCTAGCATGGCAATATGGCAGCTCCCCTACAAACATGTACATATTGCTGCTTGGAGGGCTCAGTTGGGCAATATATATTTGTGAAATTAGTTATTTTCTCAATGTTTCGGTGGATCCTAACAAGATGTTGCTAGTGGTGGGCCCAGGTAGACCATTTTCAGACACAGGGCTGGTACTAGTGCAGCCTCAGGCTGGGTGGCCCACTCAGTACAACACACATGTGCGTAGTTATCTCCACTATATCTGTACATTCACTCACAGGCAGCATATGTTTGATTATCTGCTTCTCGTTCAGGGGTTTATCCCATGTGTACCTGGTTGGACAAAAGGGTTAAAGGCAAATTTAAATTAATTAATGTATATCAGTGGTCCCTAATCAGTGGCTTGTGAGTAACATGTTGCTCCCCAACCCCTTGGAGGTTGCTCCCCGTGGTCTTATAGCAGGTGCTCATTTTTGAATTTTTGGTAAAGAGGAAAGTTTTGGTTGCATACAAACCAAATATACTGCCAAATAGAGCCTTTTGTAGGCTGCCAGTCCACATAGGGGCTATTAAGTAGCCAATCATAGCTCTTTTTTTGCACCCCCAGGAAACTTTTTCATGCTTGTGTAGCTCCCCAACACTTCCACTTTTTCCCACTCTGCCTAAACCACCCCCTAAACTGTGGTGGCTCTAAAAGGAGAGTTGGCAACGGGTTTGGTGGGTGCCATTTTGCACTGCTTTAGGACGTCTTCTCTCCTATTCAGGCCTGGTTTAAACTATGTTTGCTCTGGGTTGGAAGAAGAGGACCTGAAGCAGCAATAGATGGTGCTTGCCAACCCCCACTGCTCTGATTTAATCAATAAATACAAGTCATTAATTAACGTAATCATTTTTACACTTGTATTTATTGATTGAATCACGCTTGTATAGTTAATTGTGCTAATTAATGACGTTGATTATGCTAATGAATTGGATATATATTGCCGTCACCTTCACTGATGTGTATGCTTGACAAAGGGGTTGCTTTTGCCCCGAAACGTTGCATTTCCGTAATAAAGATACCTAAAGGGCTAGGTCCTGAGTGCCAGTGCTGTTGTTTCTATTTGCACATTTACTTATGCCACTGAAGCGGGTCAAAGACAAGAAGATTCTGACTGTGATGGCAGGTTACTGGTTCATCTATGGTGCAAAATATCAGCTTTTCCAAATTAAAGGGCTACAACTAGAAAATTGGCAGTGGGTCACATTAGACTGTGGCTGTGCAAGCCTCCCATGTGATCAGCCAGGACCCCAATGCTCACATCCAAGGTTTGCCTGCTACATGGATGAGCAAATCAGACAAAAATCTGTTTATTCGCATGCAGTTTAAATATGCCCAATGTTCAGCCCTTCAGTACAACTCTCAAAACTTACTAAAAAGTGGCTATTCTGGGAGTTCTAGTTAAACAACAGCTGATTCACCATAGGTAGGAGCACCCATTTTACATTAATAATGGAACCTGTTTTACCCTGTGACACATCACTACAAAGTATACCCGCATCTAGTGCACAAACCCATAGCAAGCAGTTAGCGCTGATCTAATGGAGTCAGATTTTTATACAAACACAGCATTAGGCGAACCTACACTTGATATAAACTGTGTTGTGTTATATTTGTGCTTATAATGCTGTCTATGTGGCTCCAGTTCTCTGTCGCTGCCCTGAATTCCTGACTAGGGTCACAAATGGTAAGATCCGTCTGTGTCAATGAGTTGTGGCCACCTGTGTGACAGTGTGTGACGTGTGTGACAGTGTGTGTGTGTGACCACCGCACCCCTCAGCTGTTGTATATATAGAGGAGCCAACTATCCCATATTTCTTGGCTGCCACAATGAGAGGACCAGGGTTATTCTGCTGCTGCCTGACAGCTCTTCTCCTGCTTGGGGGTGCAGGTAGGAACTTACCCTTTATCATTCATTCATTTTCATATGAAGGAAAATCCTTTCTTGGCACTGTGGTTCCAAAGTGTCAAGCAGACAGAGAGAGTGGGTGATTAGAAGGGGTGAATATGGAGCTTTCTGCTGAGCTAAAGCATTTTCATGCCAAAGTCGTAGTATTTTAGGGTGCGGGGGATTCCTAATGGGCAAGGTGTATGTGAGTACCTAGTGGATAACTTTACAAATGATATATATAGGCAACCAGTGGCTCTCTGGCTGTTGTTAAACTACAACACCCAGCTTCCTTAGTCAGCCCTCTGGTCTGGGTGGGATGTTGAGTTGAATAGGCGGAGGGCTGCAGACTGGATACCTCTTACAAATAGAGAACATCTAACAGCTGGTGTGTAATATAAGAAATTAGTTGTGGTTGTAGCACCCTCTTTAATCCGATAATCGTTTTTTACCCTAAAACCTGCCCTATTTAAACATAATTCTAAAATATATCAGATAAGTTTCAAATGCTTGACCCTAGATAAATGTAACCTCCATAAATGTAACTTAAGTAAAGAGCACCATGCCGAGTTATGACCTTCAATATTTTTGCCCACAAATGTGATCATAAGACGTAGCTATATATCCCTAGATGCAATTCCTGGATCATTAAGAGTCTATAGATTACAGAGTGAAAGCTACGTGTGGTAACTATTTTCTGATTAAACATCATTGTGCGGTTGCAATATTTTCCCTAATGATAAATACCGCCCTTCCTATCCCTAATAACTTAGCATACAACTTACTGACCAGCTCCTGTTTGGTTATAAAAAAAACCAGGGACAGTTCCAGGGACAGAAAATAAAAAATCAGGGACTGTCCCAGCAAAAGTAGAAAACACTTGGAGTTTCTGGGTTGGGCTGCAGTATAAAGTTTCAGGGGGGTTCTCTAGTACAAATGCGTTACAGTTGTCCTTTTCCCTAACCCTGAACAGTATGCATTTTACCTTCTCAGCAGAATGCTAATTAAATTCGTCAGATGGAACTGTGAGAAGGTGTTAAATGACCGACTGCTTTCAGTTATGCAACAGGACTGTGGCTTTTCACTTCAATATCAAAGGGGTCACTGCGTTTCCCTCTCTTCTCATAGCAGTAACTTCTATAGAAATATGTTGGGATTCATTAGGAATACATATATTATCTTTCAAATGGGGTTTTTATAAAGCTGCAAGGCAGAATCTTTCTATTTAAATACAGGGGTGGGGGATATTATTCTAGCACAGCACGCTGGGCACATACTGTATGTACATGTGTAAGCATTTTGTGTTTCCTCTGCTTAGAGTCACCCCTCGTTACATGGCTTCCATGATTATTTTAGTAAGATTTATAGATCACTTCACTTTGTGCTCTGTTAACAGGTACATTGTACATATTAAATCAGGCCTCTTTGGTGGGAGCAGTTTGCCATAGGATAATGGCATGTAGTGTTGTTTGAGGTGCATTGAGTGACAAATTTTGAAAAGTGGGTGCAAAGTTACTGAAGCCCCCCCACTCCCACCATTGACTTCTACTAAAATTGCCTGGTCATACCATTTGCCATTGTTGCAAAATGAACCTATTTCTAGGTATCTGTTGCCTAACTCAGTGTTTTTCAACCTTTTTTGGGCAAAGGCACACTTGTTTCATAAAAAAAAATCACGAGGCACACCACCATTAGAAAATGTTAAAAAATGTAACTCTGTGCCCAGCAGCAGTGCCCCCCTAGTACACTGGTGCCCAGCAGCAGTGCCCCCCTAGTACATTGGTGCCAAGAGCAGTGCCCCCCTAGTACATTGGTGCCCAGCAGCAGTGCCCCCCTAGTACATTGGTGCCAAGAGCAGTGCCCCCCTAGTACATTGGTGCCAAGAGCAGTGCCCCCCTAGTACATTGGTGCCCAGCAGCAGTGCCCCCCTAGTACATTGGTGCCAAGAGCAGTGCCCCCCTAGTACATTGGTGCCCAGCAGCAGTGCCCCCCAGTACATTGGTGCCAAGATCCAGCCCCCCTAGTACATTGGTGCCCAGCAGCAGTGCCCCCATAAGTCAGTGTGCCCCGTGGCCCCCCCTAATACATTGGTGCCCAGCAGCATTTTACTCTTCGGCGGCTTCAGCAGCATCTTCCCCTCACGCGCGCCGCCTCTGCACTTCTGCCTACACGCGACCGCACACAGGCCCTTTTATAACGTTGCGCCCCGTGCGTACTGACGTCACCCGTACACACGGGGCGCAACCAATGACAGGGCCCGGATTTTTTTTTTTGAAAGTAAAAATTGCGGCCCTGCCTACGGCACACCAGGCAACATCTCGCGACACACTAGTGTGCCGCGGAACAGTGGTTGAAAAACGCTGGCCTAACTATTGCTGCAGAAAAGCCTTTGTCAGGAAATACAAGCTTAAGGGGAAGGTTAGGGGCACACTGAGCCCACTTCTTGATTATTTAAAAGCATGTCACTCAAAGTGCTCAACAAAGCATATTGTGCTATTTCTCTGGATATCATAACAAGCTGCTTGTGGTGGTAGTTGGACCTACAAATGGTAAAATGTTCTCATTCATTCATTTGCTTCTTTTAGCCAAGTAATGTTAAGGTATATAAATTACCTCTACTAGGGCCTGCACATATTACATATGCCTAGGATTTTCCATTTGGTAATGTAAAGGAGTCATAACACTAGCAGGGCCCTAACTAAATTCTGCACAGACCCCACCACTAGTCTATGTGAAACTCCCCTGACAAAAGGTGCAGTTGCTATCAGTCAGCAAGCTGGAAAGCATGAAGGCCCCTGATATACTGAGATACTATTTCTGGGATTACACCACTTCAGGAATATCACAAACCAGCTTGTTACATGAACCACAAAGCTCTATAGTTTCACTGAACTGTAGCTATTTAATCTAAGGGAAAAAGCTAGAAAGGCTCACGATATTGCCTTTTACACAACAGACTACGGTATTATATTTTCTGTGTCTACTCATGTCCCCCAAATAATTCAGGAAATCAGATCTCCCGGCTCGATTCAAACTGACCCTGCATTAATCCATCTCTGACTGCAGAGCCATTTAGTTCCTACCACCTTTCCCCAGTACAACCAGTCACATGCCCTTTCAATGTCACCCACTATGCACTTCACAGGAGCCCTCTCGGTTTAGATTACAGAAGGCTGCACATACCACTTGGCCAATGACTATAGAACATAGACGCAAGGAAAGCGCAGGACAGTGCTGAAGATAGCTTTATAGTCAACATACTACTGATTGCTGTAGTCTTCATTGGAAAGGATTAGCGAATGTATAATGCTCGCCATGGACTAGATTGCTGACTAGTCGGGAAAACAGTCTGATAGGGTACTAGGCATAAAATATGGGTATCCAAAGGTTGCTCGCTGGTTGATCATCTATGCTAAAAAGCATTAAACCTTTTTTAATATGTTTAAATTGGCTCAACATTTCTATACAAAAAAAGTATTACTGTTCATGGTAGTGGCCCTTTATAATTTTTTAGAGATTTTTTAAAAATTTTCTTGATCCTGATAGTAGGGAGAGATGGTGCCTATAGTAGCAGTGGGATAATAGCCTCTGGGAAGGGACTGTGGCTGTGGGATAGCAGGTATAGTAGGGAGAGATGGTGCCTATAGTAGCAGTGGGATAATAGCCTCTGGGAAGGGACTGGGGCTGTGGGATAGCAGGTATAGTAGGGAGAGATGGTGCCTATAGTAGCAGTGGGGGGATAATAGCCTCTGGGAAGGGACTGGGGCTGTGGGATAGCAGGTATAGTAGGGAGAGATGGTGCCTATAGTAGCAGTGGGGGGATAATAGCCTCTGGGAAGGGACTGTGGCTGTGGGATAGCAGGTATATTAGAGAGAGATTGTGCCTATAGTAGCAGTGGGGGATAATAGCCTCTGGGAAGGGACTGTGGCTGTGGGATAGCAGGTATAGTAGGGAGAGATGGTGCCTATAGTAGCAGTGGGGGGGATAATAGCCTCTGGGAAGGGACTGGGGCTGTGGGATAGCAGGTATAGTATGGAGAGATGGTGCCTATAGTAACAGTGGGGGGATAATAGCCTCTGGGAAGGGACTGTGGGATAGCAGGTATAGTAGGGAGAGATGGTGCCTATAGTAGCAGTGGGGGGATAATAGCCTCTGGGAAGGGACTGGGGCTGTGGGATAGCAGGTATAGTAGGGAGAGATGGTGCCTATAGTAGCAGTGGGATAATAGCCTCTGGGAAGGGACTGGGGCTGTGGGATAGCAGGTATAGTAGGGAGAGATGGTGCCTATAGTAGCAGTGGGATAATAGCCTCTGGGAAGGGACTGGGGCTGTGGGATAGCAGGTATAGTAGGGAGAGATGGTGCCTATAGTAGCAGTGGGGGGATAATAGCCTCTGGGAAGGGACTGTGGCTGTGGGATAGCGGGTATAGTAGGGAGAGATGGTGCCTATAGTAGCAGTGGGGATAATAACCTCTGGGAAGGGACTGTGGCTGTGGGATAGCAGGTATAGTAGGGAGAGATGGTGCCTATAGTAGCAGTGGGGGGATAATAGCCCCTGGGAAGGGACTGGGGCTGTGGGATAGCAGGTATAGTAGGGAGAGATGGTGCCTATAGTAGCAGTGGGGGGATAATAGCCTCTGGGAAGGGACTGGGGCTGTGGGATAGCAGGTATAGTAGGGAGAGATGGTGCCTATAGTAGCAGTGGGGGGATAATAGCCTCTGGGAAGGGACTGGGGCTGTGGGATAGCAGGTATAGTAGGGAGAGATGGTGCCTATAGTAGCAGTGGGGGGATAATAGCCTCTGGGAAGGGACTGGGGCTGTGGGATAGCAGGTATAGTAGGGAGAGATGGTGCCTATAGTAGCAGTGGGGGGATAATAGCCTCTGGGAAGGGACTGGGGCTGTGGGATAGCAGGTATAGTAGGGAGAGATGGTGCCTATAGTAGCAGTGGGGGGATAATAGCCTCTGGGAAGGGACTGTGGCTGTGGGATAGCAGGTATAGTAGGGAGAGATGGTGCCTATAGTAGCAGTGGGGGGATAATAGCCTCTGGGAAGAGACTGGGGCTGTGGGATAGCAGGTATAGTAGGGAGAGATGGTGCCTATAGTATCAGTGGGGGGATAATAGCCTCTGGGAAGGGACTGGGGCTGTGGGATAGCAGGTATAGTAGGGAGAGATGGTGCCTATAGTCAGGGCCGCCATCAGAAATCACGGCGCCCCTCACAACAAGATTTTCTGGGCCCCCCCTCCTCCCACACTCCCAATGGCCCCTCCCCCAGTGACCCCTCCCATCAATACAAAGGACATACAGACATTGGTAGCCAGGGCCCCCCTAAAACATTGGTGGCCAGGGGTTACGTTTTACATTGGTGCCAGGGCAGGTACCCCCTAAATCAATGCTGGCCAGCCCAGGGCCCCTAAAACATTGGTGCTCCCCCCAAATTACTCATACTATGGCCTGCCCTCTGCTGCTTCCTTCCGCATCCTTCGGCTCCCCCCCAGCGTCCTCCGGCTCCCCCCCAGCGTCCTCCTGTTTCTTCCAAGGCCACCCAAGCATTCTCCTGCCCCCCCCCCAGCATCCTCCTGCTTCCCTCCAGGCCCCTCAAAGCATCCTCCTGCTCCCCCCAAGCATCCTCCGGCTTCCCCCAGGGCACCCCCAGCATCCTCTGGCTCCCCCCAGCATCCTCCTGCTTCCCCCAGGGCCCCTCAAAGCATCCTCCGGCTTCCCCCAGGGCCCCCCCCAGCATCCTCCGGCTTCTCCCAGCATCCTTCAGCTTACCCCCAGGGCCCCAAAGTATCCTTCAGCTTACCCCCAGGGCCCCCCAAGTATCCTTCAGCTTACCCCCAGGGCCCCCCCAGTATCCTTCAGCTTACCCCCAGGGCCCCCCAAGTATCCTTCAGCTTACCCCCAGGGCCCCCCCAGTATCCTTCAGCTTACCCCCAGGGCCCCCCCAAGTATCCTTCAGCTTACCCCCAGGGCCCCCCAAGTATCCTTCAGCTTACCCCCAGGGCCCCCCAAGTATCCTTCAGCTTACCCCCAGGGCCCCAAGCACCTTACATTTCCTGGCACCCAGCTCGGCGATGTCCTCCTCTATGTGCCGCGGCTCTCTGCTACTTCCGTGCTTTTATAAGGTTGCGGCCCGTGCGTGTGACGTCACGGGCGCAACCTTATAAAAGCAAAGATGCGGCAGCGAGCCGCGACATAAAGAGGAGGATTAGACTAAAGACAGGGCCCGGGCTTGAGGAAAGGGGGCCCGAGCTAAGGAAACTCTAGCGTGGCCGGGCCCCCTTTAAAGCTCGGGCCCGGGACGATCGTACCCCCTGTGCCCCCCTGATGGCGGCCCTGCCTATAGTAGCAGTGGGGGGATAATAGCCTCTGGGAAGGGACTGGGGCTGTGGGATAGCAGGTATAGTAGGGAGAGATGGTGCCTATAGTAGCAGTGGGGGGATAATAGCCTCTGGGAAGGGACTGGGGCTGTGGGATAGCAGGTATAGTAGGGAGAGATGGTGCCTATAGTAGCAGTGGGGATAATAGCCTCTGGGAAGGGACTGGGGCTGTGGGATAGCAGGTATAGTAGGGAGAGATGGTGCCTATAGTAGCAGTGGGGGAATAATAGAGCCAAGGTGGCCATACACAGGGCATATTTCAGCTGCCAATTCGGACCAATTTGGCAGCTTATCTGTTCATGACGGGCCAACCCAACTGATATCTAGCCTAAAATTGTCCAGATCTCGATCGGGCAGGTTTGATTTTCCATCAGACTGGGGACCACATCGGCTCGTTGATTTGATCCCCAACCCAACGACGCCTATGCTCACCATTGTAATTCGAACATTTGGCCCTAGGGCCCTTTAGGTAGGCATATCGGGATAAGAACCGCTCGCTTGACGACCTCACTAAACAAACAAATCTTCCCGTGTATGGCCACCTTTAGGCTATCAGAAAGACTAAACTTACTGTTTCTCTAAACTGATTTAAGACAAATTGACATGCTTTAGGTGAAGTAGAATGACTAAGCCTATAGGTTGCATATTGGATTTCATTGATTGAAGGTTGTGGCTCTGGCGTTTTATTTGGTTAAGTTTCAGGATCATTGATTCATCATCTTTTTTTTGTGGCTGTGGTTTGTGGTAACCCTGTTTCATATTTATGATCTCCAAAAACTATAAACCACGATGAACCAATAACAGGCGGAGCAGTCTTTAGTGGGCGTAACCACCCCAAGCATCATGGCGTAGCACTTGTATTCAGCCTCTCTCCCAATGTACAGTCAGTCAGCTTCTGGTGTAAGTTTAAATCTATCTTTTAGTTGATCCAGAGAAGTAAAAATGAACTCATGGTAGTCAGAATGAAATTTGGGATGGGGGTTTATGGAAGATCTGATCTCTACTGTTTTTCTGTAATGTATATATATATTGTAGAGTAGAAGTCATTCTTTATTATTTATGTAATTTCCTCTACATCAAGATTCCACCAATTTTAGACCTTTTATTACCTATCATTACCTGCAGGAGACAGACATACTTAACCACGTGATTATGAACGTAGGCTAACTTGTTCTGGGTTGTTATAAATGCCAGGCAATGTAGAGTTAGAGCTTAGTCAGTCATGAGACTGGAAAGTCGGGAGACTATAGAATTGAAAGACTGCAAGGATTTCCCATGACGGTATGGTTTCCTTATCTACCGTACCCTGCATGTCCGCCAAAGCGGTTGGCCAATCAAAAAGAGGTTTATTACAGCAGGCATTACTGAATGTACAGAGGTATGTAGAAAGGAATATATTTTCCACATAGTGTAGGGATACAACACTACCCATATATCCTCCTGAAACAGAAAACCAATAACGTCCTCCCCGGGTGGGCTTCAAAGGGGCTTTTTGACCTTTTGCAAAGAGCAAGCGTCAGATGTAGGTTTGAGAATTTCAGCTTCCATTGCAATAAAACCCTGTCTGTCTTAGCTAGTGGTGGGGCCCACGGCAGAACAGCACAGCCACATATTAATATATATATATTATTAAGGCTATCTACATATTATACATAATATAATAGAAAGAGTGCCGCACACACAGGGACTTGATACAAAAGAAAAAGTGTTTTTAATTGAAAAAATTCCAACGTTTCGAGCACAACCAGTGCTCTTCCTCAGGGACAATGGTTGTGCTCGAAACGTTGGAATTTTTTCAATAAAAACACTTTTTTTTTTGTATCAAGTCCCTGTGTGTGCGGCACTCTTTCTATTATATTTTTGTTTTTGACCTGCACCAAGGGCATTTGGACTTGTATAGGGTGTGCTCCTCCCTGTGTACTACATATTATACATATATATTGTTATTAAGCCTAACCATCTATGGCCGCATCTGTTGATACAGAGTGTTAGTGTCGTTTTCACGCCCTACTGATGCCATCCTGCCTTACAGTTATATTTCCTGGAACCCTGTTATGTCTCCCAGTAGCCAGTAGACAAAACAAACCCTGTGGCTGGCTAAAGGGTAGCCGGTTTAAAGAGCCCAGTTGGGGCCCCGATGCTTACTGCTGTAGCCTGCACAAGTAGAAGTTGTCCTTCATGCTTCATAATCTAATAATTGCTCTCAAGGCTTGACTAGCTGAATTAATCAGAGGGTCCAGTTCTAGCGATTCCAGGCTGCCTGGTGTAGCAGGACTCTAACCCATTGCATAATAGGTAAAATAATACAAGGCGGCTGCTGCCGGGCTATCCCCTATTTATACTGAAGTGCTGGGCTCACCATTTTCACTGTAAATGATTTTGAGCATCCAAAAGAAAACATGATGATTGGGAAGCCTGCAATATCTCCCTCCCTGCATGCTTATGAGCTGGCTTGGCCATACCCTTGCTCGCCCTTGGTTAATTTTAGGCTGCTCTCTGCTCCCCCGGGCTCAGGATGCCTAGCAAATGATTCTAGTGAGCTGGCTAATAATGGAAACACTGCTGTAACCAGATACCTAACGCTAAGCACTACCACATCCCTATGCTCCAGTCCCGGCTTCAGTTCTGCCCTCCTCTGTCCCTGCATGGTCAACATGTCTTTATCCTGCAACCCCCCCTTTCTACAGTCACACTTGCCCACAGCTGCTCTGTTCTCACACTGTCACACTGCACACTTGTGGCCCCTGACTCTATCCTTTTAAGGTTATATTTCACTCTCTGCCTTTATGTTCATCGGCAGTGACCAGCTGGGGCTTATTCTGGAGATGCTGAACATTTAGGTGGCCTGTAGTCTGTGTTTCCAGTCCAGCAGATGCATTTTAACAGACACATTGAGCTTGGCTTGTGTCCACTGTAGGTTTGTGGGAAAGACCAAAGAGACGGTGTAATGTATAAGGCATCAGAGTGGCCCTTGGGGGGGCTGAAGGTACAAATGACACGTTACACTATGTACTAATTCTCATCTTTGTTAAGCCCAAAGTGCTAATTTACTATTTAAAATACAATTGATGAATACAGAATTAATCTGACCAGTGTTCTAAATAAGGATACAGATTATATACCATTCATTTAACATTCTGTTGGCTTGAATTAACAAAACAACAGAGAGGCAGCCATATTAGTTTCTCATATTGTATCCATCCATTTGGACCTTAGGCTGATATATCGTGGCTGGCTGGTTACTAGTGCCACCTTAACTGGCATTCAGGCTGAGCAGAAAGACACATATATAAGAAGAACCATATTTATGTATTGGTGTCTGCTTTAAAGGGATAAGGTTGCTTTTTACCCATTTTTTTCACATCTGCTGAAGTGTTCAGTCCTCTGCCCAATCAGATATTTACAACATGGACATTCAGTGAGGCAACTTTCCCACCAGTCTTACTGTAACCTTGTGAGTGACACCTGTTCTGGTTTGTGAGACGTCTTGCACTGAGCATCGATGGTGACCAAGATAGCTCCTGTAATCAGTGGAGATCCCTGTCAGTGGACGGGAGTGGGATTGCCCTGTCGTGAGAGGGGTTGCCTCGGTGTTTATGAGTGACTCAGTCTTAAAGGGGACATACACATTCCGAAAAAACTCCACCACTTTATTTAATGTATTTCTCCTAAGTTGGCATCCCAAGCACATGCATAACAATTCTGCAAGGAGAATTTGCCTACTGTAATTAGATTAGACTACCCTGCCCCACTTTAGGTATATTTTATATTTATAAAATGAAAAAATGCCAGATAGTGAGCACAGTTACAGTAAGACACAGGCTATGGTGAACTATAGGAAAGTTTTAGTGCTGATTTAAAAAATCCTATTCTTAAAGACTATAGCTCCCATTATGATTTATTTCTGGATAATAAGCTGGAGTATGGTGGAGTTTTCTAGAAGTGTGACTGGAATAAGCTGGCCTATACGTTATACACAACAAGTTATTGACCTTTGGGCTGTTGGTAGATTCTGAAAATTGTCTGAAAAACTGACTACAATGGCATTGCTCATCCAGACAATTACTTTTAGTCCAAAATCAACCAGTGTATGTCTAATGACAGGCATTACATGCTGGTTGTTCACTGTGTCCGCAGTAAAAATGCCACTTGGAGAATTAGTCTTAGGGTGAAGACACACTGAGCTACTTAGTAGCAGCTACTTGTGACAGCTACTAAATGCCAGAAAATACCCTGCCATAGACTGAGAATTGCCTCTTGTAAAACACATGTAGAAACGATTGTCAGTAAATGATCAGCATGGTCTATTTTAGTAGCCACGACAAGTAGCTGCTACTAGTAGCTCTGTGTGTCTTCACCCTTACCGTTGAAGCTTCTTCCTAAGATAAAGATATGTTTGTGGGGTCCAGGTTTCTATAGCTTTTGTCTATGTACAATTTTGGCTAAAATCAGCCCTACAAAGTGCAGGGTCTACCCAGGTTTGTTTTTTAGTAGTGACCACTGATCTTGCCTTACTGCTGTCATCTTGCCCTACTACATCTGCTAACCCCAATCTTTTAACAATCTGCTTGCCCAGGGCAATTACCTCTTTGGCATTTCTCTATGGAAAATTCTAGCCCCCCACAAAAATCTTGCACTGACTGCAGGAAGAAGTTACTGTAGAGCCCTGAGGAAGTGGGAACCCCCTCCTCCTTCTGGATATGAGCATCTGTTTTAATAACAGTAATTATGTAAGAGGATATGTGGCACATCCCTTGGAAATGGCAAGAGGTCCCCACAGCTTGGCGCATATTAGACTTGCAAGGGTATTCCCTTATGGTATTAGGTGCCATTTGTTCTCAGAGCAGGGCAAATGATAGCAGTGGATGATCCCTAGCTAATACACAGCTGCAGTTGGATGTGGTAAGTATATCCAACCATCAGAATGGAACACTAACTTTGTGTCATCAGTGGGATAATTATCCAGCCCTGGCATTTAAAATATCCTTTTATACCTCTGCTGGAAAAAACTGGTAGTGGATCAGTATCTCACTGGGAGTTTGCTGGCATTAAGTAGCCCTAAGTTATTAGGGAGTGTGGGTGGGACAACTAAGACTGTAGAGGGGCCAGCACCCAAGGGGGCTGTTTGACAGAAATGTTTTATCCCCTTCTTTTGAGGCAGCAATATATACACATACCATCCCTATTCCCTGGGCATAAAACGCAACATCTAGGCCCTGGTGTAGCTTACAAGTGGTCTGTGGACGATTGGCCATGACGATTCAGTTGAATGGGGCCCCCAAGACTCTTTGTGTCAAGAGATCTGTACAGCCTGCGTTATATCCCCCAATATCCAATATATCTACACCACATGTAGCAAACTTGGTATGCTATGTTGCTGCTTTTAGGGCTGTGACACACGGGAGATTCTTCGGGAGAATCTTCCTTGTCGCGGGCGACTAATCTCCCCGAAATGCCATCCCACCGGCTAGAATGTACATTGCAGATGGGATGGCATACGTGGTACCGCAATTAGTCGAAGTTGTTGAAGTTTCCTCTCAAAGCCACTTCTGCAACTTCGGCAAATTGCACCGCTGTGTATGCCATCCCACCGGCGATTTACATTCTAGCCAGTGTAGATATTGTTTGCGGCAATAATGCCACAGCTCTCATACTGCTGCCTACTATAACTCCCAGCATCCATTCACAGCTAAAGGTTTCTGGGTTAAAGCTCAGAACAGCCATGTGTGTGTATACCATACTGGAACAGATGAGGCTCCGTTGTGGGATGGTCATAAATGCTTTTAGGTCTAAGCAAATTGGTTTATTGTAGTTCCGAATAAAATGCCTGTAAATATTTTATATGTTTGTTTGAAAGACTGTGAAACATCAGCCTGTGCTATTAACGGCCTATACACATGCACAAGGGGCCAAAGGGAAACCTTGCTAATGCAGGAGGTCATTTTATGGATATGATTTATTAAGAGACAACTTGGCACGCTTTATAACAAGTTCCCCTGGGGGGGTGCCCATATCTAAGACTTGTTCCTCTTACCTGACTGGTTTAACTGCTTGCTGGCTGTAGCTCATAAATTCTATGGCGCCGAATGTCAGGGACTTCACTGCAGGCACTGTAGATTCTACTTTTGATCTATATGGGGTCACTGGAAAGTAAAAAGAACTCCTCAGACAAGGGGCTAATGCAATATATAATAAAATGCAAGATTAAAATGTCTTAATGGGACTAGTTGCCATTTTTATAAAAATATTTGTGTTAATTCCCACTGACTAACAGGAGGATAATAACTTACATAAGGTGTGACCCAGCAGTTTATTGTGGGGTTGTGGATGTCATGCCATGATGGTGTTTCTGCAAAGAATACATGATCCCAGCAGTACCAAGTATTTATATGCCAACTTTCTGAGCTAAGACTATTTTGTGTACATGTATATGCTACAGATAACCCTCTCCTAGGTGGAAAAAAAACAACATTGTAAGGCTGGTCCCCAAACATTCCACTAGGTCTCCAGAGAGATACATTGCTTTGGAAAGTGGACCCCCTTGTCCCTGCTCCATTAGCACCTTCACCTCTATCTGGAGTCTCTGACATCAGGTTCTCATGAGGGCTAGTCACAATATCAAGTTGAGTTTATTCGCCTAGCAAATTTTACCCCCAGCCTGGTTTTTCTATGATCACTCAAAAACAATATTATTGATGTTCTCCACACGGCCCTTTTGCACCTCCTATAGTACCCTCAGCAAAACAAAAGCTTTCCTTATTAACTGTGCACTCATTAAATATCATTCATAGAATTCTCATTAATCATTGTTGTCTCAGCATCAGAAAGCCAAGCAATGAAGCTGCTGCCTCCCTTTCAGCCTTGCTGTGCCACAAGGGCACGGAAGGAGCTAAATTGAATCTGCATGACGGATATTTTAATGCATGCGGATAATTCTTTCTCCCGATGCTGAGTGTGTACCGAATGTAACTGTAAGATGTCAGCCTTGACCTCTGAGGCATACTTTTCCCATAATCTTCCTGGGTCGAGCTGCTGAATGCCACTGATACAAAACCAGCAGAGCTGGTGACAGAGGTATTTTGAGTGAACGGGATCTGACCTGCAAGTAAAGCAGTATTTTCAGCAGGACAGAAGTATCAGTAGCCTACATTAGAATGCCTGAGGGTACTAATTGCAGTCTGCGCCCCCAGCTAATTGTCCTTTTTGGTATTTAATGCATTTGTACTTAGAAAGGAAAATGCCAACCAGGAGCCTGATTTGCTGATGAATCAAATGCTGGCCATTTTTCTTCCTGTAGGGACAATACCTCACTTTCCCTTCCTTCTGCTATCTGGCATTGCTTCCTTTAAGTTTATTATCCACAAGGAGTCCTGGGTTTTTCTTCATCAAGAACTCACCTATCTTAGTGCCATTAAAGCAGTAGACATATACTGGAGGGCCAGGAGAAGTGGCAGGAGGGCTCAACCTAAAGTGAAATAAGGGTAAGATTTAGGGAGAATGAGTATTTGCTATGAAAGCCGTGTATGAACGTCAGCTGGGGTGAGGTTTTGGCTGAAAACTCATTTGCTGTCCTAGATGTTCTCAAAACTATGGCTAATTTTCTCATACATCTCTGTTTACCTGTAACCTTATGAATGAGGCCTGAACTGGGATTCAAAATAGACCTTGGCATTTCAAATACTCACCCCCTGCCGGCACACTAAATAGTAACTGTCTATGGCATCTTACAGCAGCCCCTCTGGCATTTGCCAGGATCTAAGTTTGCCAATCCGGGCTGAACTTTGGGGGGGGGGCCTGACCATATGCAGGACCTCCAAGGGGGCTTGAACTGAAAATGTAACCACTGCATTAAAAGGTATAAGTAGCCTGCAGATCTTTAAAACCCAAGTGCATAACATAACATTTAGCTACACATCTGTCCCTTACACTCAGATTACTAGTTTGTCCAGACCCCCTTGAAAAGATGGCACATCATAGATGGATTGAATCATTCTGCATAGTTTTGTATCTCAGCAAGGCATACATGTCCTGTGTAATGTCAAATGGGCCGCCATGGCCACAGTGGCTCCTCAGGGTGGAAAGCTAGCTTAACCCCTGCACCCATTATTATCATGCTGCATATATATTATATATATATATATATTAATCTGTGTGGCTGATCTTGTTTTCTGCATTATTCACTGTGGCTAATACGGCTAATAAAAATTAGTGATACAGTAGGTTTGCAATGTAAAGCATGTGTCACCCTGGGTGCACGTTTAATCCCCCTGGCATTTGAGGTGTTAAAGTATTCGGTCATTTTAACTCTTTGGCAGCCAGGGTGCAGCAGTTTGGGATTACCCATATGGTGCCAGGGGATGGGGACTGTGTGACACCAGACCTGCTGTTTCTTCTAGGCTATTTTTTGTTCCTGTGTCGGACACCTGCTATGGATTGTCACATTATGCTGGTGGGGGGAGCACCTCACAGCTGAATCAGCTTTAAAGGGATACTGTTGTCACATAATTACTCTTTTTTAACAAATCTATTTCTTTTTTACACTTGGTTTAATAAAGCTGTGTTATTGTAGTCATATTAGAGTTTCAGGTTTCATGTACTGATGTACTCAGTGGCTCACTTAGGCTAACGTCCCATGAACGAGTTAGTCACCCGCGGTAGATCTCTGCTTCCACGGGCGACTAACCACTTCAAAATGCGTTTCCACCAGCAACAATAGGAGTTGCCGATGGAAAGGCCTACGCATTGCTTCAGGTTTTTGAAGTCATGCGAAATTTCCCCCTGCAGGCAACTTTGTGCGACTTCAGGAAGCTGAAGCAACGCAAAGGCCTTTCCACTGGTGACTCCTATTGTTGCTGGTGGAAAGGCATTCCGAAGCAGAGATCTACTTGCTCCGTGGTACATTAGCCTAGAACCTCTTAGCCACATACAGTTATCAGGTACTACCAGGAAAGGGTGCTCTTATTGAGCAAGGTAATGGGAGGAAGCAGCGGCCAGGAAAGATGATTTTGGGCAGGGGGGTAAAATTTTGGGGGGCCATGGCTAGAATGGGGGCTGCACACAAAAGGTGTGTGAGAAAATGCCAGGGAAGAAAGGGCTGATCCTTCCCATATGTATCCTGATAAGAATGAATGTGATTGGCCTGTTATTGTGCATATGAGGCAGATTTCTGCAAGAAAATGTAAATCCCCATGTTTTCTGGCTTAAATCTGTTCCGGGTGTGCAGTGATAGGCAGATGGCATTCATTCCTGTCCCTTTCCATACAGGACAGTTGTGGGATGGGTCAGCTTACACACCTGGAGTTTTTACACCTGCACAGAAAATGCAATGTGTGACATTAGCCTAACAAGCATTCAGATATAGGGTTATCAACCCTTCTCTGGGTCTGGGCCACCTAATAATCTAACCATCTACACATGAAAATGTCCCACAGCCCTGGCAGTGCATAAAATATCAGCCTCAGGATAAAGGTTCCCAGTGATACCCAAAGGATGGTGGCTACTTGAACCTAAAACGTCCGGAATTAAGTCCTCGGGAATTAGCTAGACTTCCCATCACAGGAGCTGAAATATAGAGGGTCACATTTATGGTTTGGCTCTCATTGGTTTGCATTACAACATTTGTAGTGACATATTATCTTACATTTTTGTCTTGTAAGTAATAGAGTAGTAGAGAATAAAACATTTGAATTTAACGTATTTAACAAAATTTGAACTTTTAGCTCATACCTGTTCCTCCTGGGTGTTTAGCATTTTTGATGTCAGCAACACAAAGTGACAGGTAAAAAGAAAGAAGCACTGGGAACAAAATAGTTAACAAGGCCACTAGGAACTCTGTTAAAATAGCCTAACGCTTAGTTCAGCTCTGTTCTTTTCCCAGGATTATCCCTGTACCCTTTAGCCGGTGGAACATGCAGAACACCAGTTAGAAATTTGAAATATATTTTTACATTTGCAAAGGGCAGATGCTTGCCCGCTAGACTTGCACAGCAGCACATTTCCTCCTATGATTAGCACACAGGAATCTGAGTTGTATCCGCATACCTGGGAGCTTCAACTTGGCTGCACCCTTTATAGTCTGTATTTTCACTATTCCATTCTGAAAGGGGACAGAAAAACTATCATGCACTTCTCCTATGTATTAGATGAGAATAATTGCAGTCTTAACATTTGAAAACTGAATCTATCTTTGCAGCTAGAATTAGACAAATAGGGTATGTAAGGCCTCCAGCCTGTAGCATTGTGCTCTGGGACAAACCCCTTTGAGGAGTCTTGCAAACCCATATTCACTGCTCTTCCATGACTGTAAGAGGTTTTCTCCTAAAAGCCTAACCCAACCCTAACCCACTCAAGGCAGATCAGATAGTCTCACTATGGGTCTATAGGACTCTTTTATAGGCCTATTTCTATCCTTAAGGTGGCCATACACGAGGCGATTTCGCTCGTTGTGCGATGAACGATTATATCGACAAACGATCGTATGGCGATCGAGTTCCCATACGATATGCCATCCACGGGCAACGATAATTCGGGAAAGATTTAGTTGCATCATTATCGTAAAATACGTACGATCGTACATCTACGTACGATCGAATGTCGTTGACTTCCGCTGCTGGCAATCGTGACATGCGCAGAGAACAATCGTTGAAAGACAAATGTCTGACACTCACACCAACTGGCAGATTTTATCGTTAAACGACCAAAATTTTTAAACCTGGCCGATCGATTTTGGGGACGATAATGTCAGCTCGTTTAGTGGGCCGACGATCGTTCGTACACCACCAACTATACGATAACTTAACGATTCCATCGGATCGTTCGGGAATCGGTTGTTTGTAAGTAAAAAATCGGTCCGTGTATGGCCACCTTTATTCTCAAGGATTCTTTAAGAAAAATTGAATAATACATTCTATTTAATGTACATAAATCCCTTTTATTTTTTTTATTAAGTTCTTACATTTTTTCCTGAAACTAAAGGGAAATATAAATCCATTACCCGGAAAGCTCCGAATTATTTTAATCAAATAATTCTGGTTTTTAAAGATGTTTTTCTTTTTGTCTGAAATAATAAAACAGTACTTTGTACTTGGTCTCAACTAAGATAATAGATAGATAAATGATCTTCATTGGAGGCAAACCCAATCGGGTTTATTTCATGTTTAAATGATTTTTAGTAGACTTTAGGTATGGAGATCCAAATTAAAGAAAGACCTCTTATCTGGAAAACCTCAGAGAAGTCAACCTGCCACTGGGAGTTTTTGGCCAAGTCTCTAGAACGCCCTGTGTTACACATCCCATTAAACCCTGGCCATACCCCCATTAATAGTTATAACTGAAGAAGCCCAATGAGCACTGACCTGCTAATACCCTACTGCCATGCAACAATTCATAAGATGAGGAAATACACTCTCAGGGCATTTAAAGGTGGCCATACACATACCAATAACGATCCAATGGTTGCAGGAATGGTTCCCTCCATTGACATTCAGGGCTGAGTCATCAGATATGGAGGTAGAAATAATAGGGAATCTCTCTCGACCAGATTATTCCAATCTAAACGCAGATTTTACTTGGGTGCCTTCAACGGTTTCGTACGATACTATTGGTGCATGTATGGCCAGCTTAAGAATCATTTTTCCACCTCTGCTTTATTTTAATCGACACTATTTCATATAATTACTATTTATTTGGCAACTCTGGAAAGGATTTCCATCTGAATGAACATGGAACGTTGAACTCTAACCTTTGAAACATATTTTCCAGAGCGGTTCAGAATGTTCAAAAACCTTGGTGGCTTTAAATATCCAGTGTGGCCACCCAAAGCAGCATGTCTGTACATGATGAGTTAAACAGCTGCGGTGTGTTTCCAAAAGGAAGCTATGACAGGGCATCAGTGCCCTCCATGTCACTGTTATTGGATACAATCACAGCTGGCAATACAATGGGAAGCCTTTAATACCACTGGGGGGTAAGCAGATTTTTACAGCATTTTATCCATCTCCTGTAAAGCCTTCAGCATTATTTAGACATAGTCTGTTTTTTTCCCAGAATAACATGTGCTGTTTCCTGTAGCAAATGTGCTGGTGCACATGGCTGCCTAAGGAGCCAATCAGAAGCACCTCAGTAAGGAAGCAAATATAACTGCAATCATTCCACTGCATCTATCAGTTGTGGGAGAAGCAAGTAACCAGGCCACAATGAAGGCACTTTACATAATACTTTCCTTTAGGGCAGCAATGATTATAAAGTTTATTTTATGCGCTAAACAAGGCACAGAGGGGAACTGAAGCTCCTCCATGTTTGGTCCTTGCAAGATTATATTACCAATATAAAACTGCCTCTTCCTTCACCCCTTTGTTGTAACTGTATTTTAGCAGACGTCAACTATGGAGTAAGATTATTTGTTTACTGGTGATCTAATGGCAAACATGAAGTAGCTTTAGTCACCTATAGAAGCTACATGTAACCTTTGTTCTGGTAAAAAATCCAGCAATGCTACAACAATGTGCTGCCGAACACCCAAATAGGGGGGATTGTATGTATGGCCTCCTAGACCTAGAAGATTAAATGCCTGCTGCCCATGTATATAGGGATCCATTTGGCCCAGTGGAGTAGTAGTTTAGTGGGGGCTACCACTGACAAATCAGAGCCTACAGTCAATAAAGACATGGCAGCTACAAAATGGTGATTCCATTTAAAAGCTGGGAGATTACATTTTGCACTACACATTTTCTCTTAAATGTACCCCAATAGGGATCCATGATAGCTCTGTCTAAGAATTAAACTTTATGATGGAGACAAACATGATCTCAGCAGTACTGCATAGTGGGCCAGAAACATATCAGGCATAGCCATAAATATAGCTTTATTGCCAGCCTGCATATCTCTAACTTGGAATGTAAATGATATAGGATCTGGTAGCAATGACCATGCAGAATGCAAACTGGTTGTTAGGATACATGTTTATCATTTGTATTATATATCTTTCTTTTAGGCCTTATTCTTTTCATTGATCATTCAATAGGTTCTAGCTTTATATGGACCACAGATAAGACCATCATTATTTGTGGCCAATCTAACCACGTCTGCTTTATTATTAACCTGGTTTTCCCCTGGGGAACATTGACTGCCACTAAAATGTTCTGTCGCTGCTCTAACTGACCCGGACTAATTTATCACTAATAAAGTTAACAGGGACGCTTCTTTTGCTGAGCCCAATCTACTCCTTGAGTTAACAGTATGCAGAGGAGATTTTGAGAGTATACCACATTTGCTACCCACTGTTGCCTGTTCCGGAAGGAGGAACAATTTCTTTTAGAGGGGGTGAATACTGTATATGTGCTACAGTAACAGAACCCACATCCTCACAGTTACATTAGCAGGAGATCTCAGATCTCAACAGCTGGAGGAGAAGCAATTCTCTTTGTTCCTTGGAAAGCTTCTTCATTGGGAGAGCTCACTAAATGTAAGGATCCCCATTACAATTTAGGTGATCTTTGCAGGCCAACTAATGCCTAATACTTGGTAAAGCCTTACTGCTCTTGCTAACAACCTCGGCTTATGCTTTTGCTTCTAAAACCACAATGACACAAGTGCAAACTCGCCTGGCAACATCATTCAACCAAAAAAGAACCCAAGAAACAACCTTTCCTCTTGCCTATTCTACCAGCCCAGGAACCCTACCGCTACAAACCAGATAATACCCCCAAGGACTATACAGATAATGGACATTTTAATCAACCTAAAATGTGTACTTCCCAGGCAAGTTATATTGCATGAATTATTAGTTTATTATACTGACCAATTAATGATTTGGAAAGCAACACAAGTTTTGCTAAGTTTTTCTTCCATAGCAACACAAGGGACATGGCTATGTCTGAGGGATGCTTACTGCAAGGTCGTTAATCTACTATGTATCATAATAACCTGGTCACTGGGGGACACCCATTCATTATTATCTTTGGATTAAGTTTATTTGTTAGAGCAATTACAATGCTCCAGCTCACATGGATCAGTACAAATATACAGATAAATATAGCGCCATATTTAGAATGGCCTGTGCAAATATGTCCACTGAACATTTTTGGAACAAAAAAAGTAAATGTAAACTTCACTTTTACTGTAATAATTGTCTTCATCTGCTCACCAGAGTTAATAAAAATGGTTTTACACCTACTCATATATGTTTGGTATATCCTTCCTAAAACATAGTAGTCATAACATCCCTTTGGATCTATTTTAAAGTCCACTGGTCTTCAGAATGTTGTGTTATTTACTAGGTTCATTCACTGCTTTATTTTTTAATCAGGAGGCCATATACAAGATAAGATTTCATTGCAAACAGAATTTAAGTATACAGGACATTAATATTTGCCTTGAAAGTACTGTACCTATGTTTATCCAAGAGACAGAAATTGCATGGATGTACCCTCTAGTGACCTACATTCAAATGGCAGCACCATTTCAATTTAAAGGGATTCTGTCATGATTTTTATGGTATACTTTTTATTTCTAAATGACACTGTTTACATAGCAAATAATTCACTTTGCCATTTTATATTTTATTCTTAAACCAACAAATGTATTTTTAGCTGTAATATTGGTGTGTAGGCGCCATCTCAGTGCATTGTGCCTGAGTCTGAGCTTTCAGCCAGCGCTACACATTAGAACTGCTTTCAGCTAACCTATTGTTTCTCCTACTCCCATGTAACTGGAGGAGTCCCAAGCTGGACTTGGATTTCTTACTATTGAGTGCTATTCTGATACCTACTGGGAGCTGCTATCTTGCTCCCTTCCCATTGTTCTGCTGATCGGCTGCTGGGAGGGGGGGGGATATCACTCCAACTTGCAGTGCAGCAGTAAAGTGTGACTGAAGTTTATCAGAGCACAGGTCACATGGCTGTGGCACCCTGGGAAATGAAGAATATGGCTAGCCCCATGGGAAATTTCAAAATTAAATATAAAGTAATCTGTTTGTGTTTTAGACACAGATTACAATGCAGGATTCTGCTGGAGAAGCTCTATTAACTGATGGGTTTTGAAAAAAAACATGTTTTCAAATGACAGTATTCCTTTAAATCAGCAGCGACGGCACCTTGTTGCAAGGTCATCATACAAAAATGATATAAAGACGTTTACCTTGTTTTTATGGTATGAAATCACCTCAGTGGTGGTGTACTGTTTGGGACAATAGTCTTATCTGGTAAGTCAAAGCTTAGTGTTTGTGACTTTGTGGAGAATTTTTTTTATTCAAAAATCTTGAAACTACTTCAAAAATGACACTAAGTTTTGTACCTATCACTTATTGGATACATAGAAATAGCACCATTGCCCAAGTGTGTTTCTTGCGCTCGGTGCTGAGATGACACTGACTCATGGTCTTCTGTTTAGAACTGCAAGTCTCAAAACCTGATGGCTCAGATGATGCAGCCTTTGTGGAGAGCAAGGCAGCCTCAGTGGACCCTAGCTTGGATGACCAGATGCTTTATGCTGAACAAATGCCAGTTGAAAGTACCCTGCTTCTACCCATTACACATGGCTCCGATGATGATGCGAAACACGACTGTACTTCAGAGAGTGTGGAAAAAATAAAGGTACCAGCTGAAGGGCAAGAACAGGATAATGCTTCTCAGAGGGTACCTTTTTGTGAACCAGTTACAAGTATGGGCTTCAAAGAGAAAGAAGACTCAAAAACTGATGACAAGGATGGTGCTTTGAAAGTTGAAGAACAAGTTAATTTGGAAAACCCTCCACTTGAAGAGAAAGATATCACATTAGAAGATGATTTAGAAGGTGCTCATAATGAGAACCAAAAGTACCATAGTGGGCAGACAGATGACACTGCCCAAAGTGAACATTTCAAGTCTAATGGAGAAGAGAAAAATGATTCTACCAAATCTGTAACAGATACTATTTTAGTGGAAGATGAATCACCCAGTACCACTGATATTAGTATACACCAAGTGTCAGAAGATGAAGTTGTAAATAGTGGTGGGGAGCAAACTGTTTCAGAAAATGACCTAAATTATGAGCAAGACCATCCATCAGAAGTCAAAGATCCTTCTATGTCAGATAGCAATACAGATATTTTAAATGGCAACAGCTTTGATTCTGGCAATGAAGAATTGGTGTTGGAGACTGTGAATGATGGTCCAGAGGAGGAAATGGTAAATGAACAATATCATAAAGAAAACAAAGGAATTTTAGAAGAGGAGGCAAATAATGTGAAGGAGCTTGATAGTGATGATCAAGGCTTTCAGGCAAAAGATAATGGTTCCTCAGAAGAGGACGTAAATGAAGGGCAAAAAGTTCAGAGTGAGGATAAACTAAGAGAAGTGGATGTTTCAGTGGAAGAGAAGGACATAGTTTTGAATGTTACACCAGAAAATAACAATGATGGTATAGATGTCTTATCAGTAGAAGAAAACGAGAAGGTAGTTCCAGATAGTAGCAATAATTTAAATAAAGGAAATGTTATAGAGACATCAGAGTTAGATAATGACCCACCATCTCAGCCAGAGACAACAGTGGATAATGACCCACCATCTCAGCCAGAGACAACAGTGGATAATGACCCACCATCTCAGCCAGAGACAACAGTGGATAATGACCCACCATCTCAGCCAGAGACAACAGTGGATAATGACCCACCATCTCAGCCAGAGACAACAGTGGATAACGACCCACCATCTCAGCCAGAGACAACAGTGGATAACGACCCACCATCTCAGCCAGAGACAACAGTGGATAATGACCCACCATCACAGCCAGAGACAACAGTGGATAATGACCCACCATCACAGCCGGAGAACACAATTCTGAATTCTCATGACCAAGAGAATAGTAAAGAAGATGAGACATTTTATGAAGGTGAACCAACAGAGTCACCTTTGACCCAAAAGAATACTGACAACCCAAGGCTACAGTTTCAAAAAGGTAGCAACCCAACTATTATTCATGCATATTATATGGATAGATGGGAGAGGACTGGTCAGAAAGAAGTGTCTAGAATATTATTTGTCTTCTTCTTTTTCTCAGAACAATGGAAGTAACCAGAGGAAAAAACATTAATCAGGATGACTAATAACTAATTGCAGACTTGAGCTGGACTATTAATCTTGTTGCCTAGGGATCTTATGTATCGATGTTAATTGAATCTCAGCAAATGATCACTTAATTTGTGAGTTTAATAGGCTAATGGCTGGGAACAGAGCTTTCATTGTATACTATCATGGGAAATGCATAGGTTCTGTTATATATTGTTGCATAATGAAATTATTTAAACTATAGTGACTATCATCTTAATGTATACTAAGATAATACTAATACTATACTAATACAATACTAATTGTAATACTACAGTGTAGTCTAAGGTTAATCTATTTAGTTCATCCTATTTATATGCTCATGGTATGAAAAATATTGCATCTAATGTTATTTCCGTGGCTGTGATACTGACACTCCCGTCTTTAGTTGAGGGTAGTGGTTACACATCTATATTAAGTCTCTATTAAAATTGCATCCTTGCATGATTTTCACACATGAGCAAAGCTAGCTTCAAAATTGGGTGTCTAATTCTGACATATCCACTAGATCATTTATGAATCACCCTATATAGCTACAGTATACTAAAGAAATGTACAGTTGGGGGGGGGCCTCAGTAAAATGATGTTATGGTATAGTGTCGCAGAAATCTCTATTACTAACTCTAGTAAGGGTCAGGCAAAGTAGTGATTTTCAGTTCTAGGTACTCATAAAGTACTGGTAGAATAATTAATGACATAATTGTGTATTTTATATTGAGCATAATTTATCCAAGCAGAATATTGGATGAGTGGAGCCATTAATTAACGGTAGGGTTTCCAGCTGTCCTGTTTTGACCCAGAGAGGCTGGTTTTAGAAAGGGCTGTCTGGGTCAAAACTGCCGATTTCCAAATTAGGAAACTGGTCAGGACTCTCTGATATTGATGATCAATTGCCACATCATAGCCCCATGACGTCACTGCTCCACCCTTTCCTGCCCCTGTGACATCACTGCCGCCCTCCCTGCCCCCTGTGAAGTCTGTCCCCACCCCTGCCCGGAGTAAGGAGCGAGGAAAGGTGGCAAACCTAATTAGAGGACATTTTGAAATTATGGAAGAGCAATGGTTGGGACAAGCACTGGGAAAGATGTTAAGTAGCAAAGTGTGGCTAATCTTTAGCAGCTATAGTCATACCGTGCTCTGGCAAAGTGTGTTTAAGTTATTGAATGACCAAAACATTTGTATTTCCCAAAGGGGAAAAATTTGTTGAGGGAAGGAGGCGGGTAAAGGTTTTCCCCAGTTCTTGTAATTCCAAACTGCCAATGGTTGGGAATTTCTATGTCTGATGTGTACAAGCATGTCTGAATGATTGCTAGGGATCAGGGTCTGACTGGGGGGTGCAGGGCCCACCAGGATCCCTGCAGCTGCCCCCGCTGAGCCTCCCTAACCCCCCACAGTGTTCCCCATCCGGCGTCCTCCCCGCAGCGCGCATAAGTTTAACGCATCAGGGGAGGATCGATTGGCCAAGGGAGCGCCGGCAAGGGTCGTGCCTGGGCTGCCGGGGCCCACCGGGTTTTTTTCCCCATGTCCTGGTGGCCCAGTCTGACCCTGCTAGGGATTACTAGACCCAGGGCAACTTCTGTGTCTTATACAAAACAGCCCCCATCTCCATAACCACCACATTTGACTTTTACATTGAGGAATTTTGTATGTCGGTGTATGTAATGGAGATGTAATTAATCTGATGATATTGCCAGAGCTTTACACAAAGGTCTAACCTAATGGCTCCTCTTCTCTTTCATACAGATGATGTGGAGGATGTAGAAGACGTAACCATAAGGGACCGGAGTCACATAGACAGCACTCTTAAACTCACAGAGGATAAGCCAAAAGATGATTACTCAGGTAATAGAAACTACATTATGTCAATTTGTTAGTGATGTAAAAAAACATCTTACTCTTAGGCTTCTCACATAAGGGCATTTCTTCCTGCAGAAATAGGCTAAAACTGGCCATACACGTAGCAATTCCGATCTTTCCTGCGACCATGGTTCGTTTCCCCCACTGACGTTCAGGGCTGAATCGTCAGATGTGGAGGTTGAAACAATAGGAATTCTACCTCCACCTGCTGATTCAGCCCTGAACGCAGATGTTGTTGGGCGCCTTCAACGACGCCCGATCATAATCTTTTTACCTGGCCAAACGACGAGACGACCAATATCCGCAGCCTTTTCGATATCTAGTCGATCCGCCATACACGCACCAATTATTGTACGAAACGAGGTTTCATATGATATCATCGGTGCGTGTATGGCCAGCTTTAGCCTCTAGTTTTCGATGAGGTTGTGCTTATTGTGGTGCAGGCAAGGGATGAATGCAGGTGGAACGCATCCAATTCCACCAGCGTTTGGCACTTGATTGTGCCACAATAAGTACAGCCTAAAAGAAAATACTGGCTGTGCTTCTTCCTGAGTTCCTGGCCTTGGTACTTAAAGGAACAGTTCAGTATAAAAATGAAATTGGGTAAAATGGATAGACTGTGCAAAATAAAATATATTTAGTATTTATATAGTTAGTTAGGAAAAAATTTATATCTATAAAGGCTAGAGTGGACAGATGTCAAACATAATAGCCAGAACACTACTTCCTGCTTTCAGCTCTCTAAGCTCTTAGTTAGTCAGTGACTTTAGTGGGGGGCACTCCTATACACTCTGCCAAGAATACTGATTTTAATATAGTGACAGCAGCAAACAGCAGAAGAGACATCTTTTAGGGTGTAGAAAAAGAGAGATTCCAAGTGCATCACTATTATGATCAGTCCGTTGTAAAAAATGGATGCTTGTAAACCATATTGCAAACCTCATTTTACAATTGCAAATCTCTCTCCTTCTTGCAGCGGCACTGCAGCGGCTACGGAAAATTTATCACAGTGCCATCAGACCTCTGGAACTGTCTTATAAATACAACGAGCTGAGACAGCATGAAATTACAGGTACAGTACTTTCTCCAGCCCATAGCCCAATTATGGTCACTGAACTTGTCTGTTTAGCAGCCTATGGATAGATCAATATTTATATAAACTGGATAATATGAATTTAAAAAGTAAAAATGCCCATCATTTAAAGAAAGGTCTCAATTTGAATGACTTTGGTCGGGTTGTTAAATACAGAGACTTTGATGAACCTTTGTAATCACATGAATTGTGTGATACTACTGGGGTCATGCAATAGGTATGCCCAATTCCAGAGCAAACAGAAGCAGTAGATTTTACTGGCCTAGTGCAATATAAGGAATCAAGACTGTTGGCCACCCATAGGCCATCCAATTCTTTCATGCTTGATAAATCGAGGTAATATGATATGATATGGAGAACACATTTCCAAAAGTCTAGGGTTAGACAGGACTGTCAGAGTTACAGGATTTCAGAGTGGGCACGTGCCCTACTGGACTCCAGTCTGGGAAAATTCCCATTAGCCCTTCCTTCTTCCCACCAAAAGCCTATATAAGCTTTATACCATTTTGTATTATCTGCATCTAATTATTACGAGAGTGGGCCCTGGAAGTCAGGTTTTCTACTGGGTCCTATGTGGCCCAGATCAACACTGCTGAAGTCTAGAAAATGTTTACTTTTTATAATTAGCCATTCATTCATGGAGCCCTGGGTTCCATTTCCATTGTAAAACCAGTCAACACGCAGTCTCCCTCTGCCTCAGACGCAAAGAAATCAGAGAATCAGCTCCCAGGCATACAGCTTCAGTGCTTGAAAAGTTATATGGTTATGGCTGCAGAAGCAATTAATATGAATAAAAATTGTTAGGGATGCACCGAATCCAGGATTCGGCTGAACCCAAAAAACTGAATTCGGTGCAGAAGTTTGGCATATAATAAAATAGACTGTGGAATATATACTTATAATACACAAGAGCCATCTGTGTCATGTGACTCACTGAAACTTGTGTATTGTAAAAAATAATGTGCCCCCTATTGCAAAATATCACAATCTTAGAAGGCATTAGACTTCCATCACCTGTATAAAAGCCCTCAGCCAAACTCCTTGGTGTCTAATATCCTTATATTTTGCATTTCCCTATGGGGCCAAACTGTAAATTATATCCGTATAAACAGTGCTTAGTGATATCATCAGTTATAGTCGGAGCTTAGTGATGTAATTTCTGTCACATGACTCACTGAAACTTGTATATTATAATAAATAATGTACCCACTGCTGTAAAATATGATGATATTAGAAGTCACCTCGGCATTCCATGACCTGTATAAAGGCACTTCATGGAACACCTCTGTGACTTATAATATCCCTATATTCCCCCATAATAAATGGGCAGTGTATTCACTATATAATTAGCACGTTCTCATGAATTTAACTCACATATGGAAGAAGCAAACCTTAAGGGAAAACTATACCTCCACAATGAATACTTTCTGTCCATAATTTATGTCCATTCACTGTTGGATGTACCCTAGCATGTATGCATGCCTTGGTTTGTGTGTGGGCACAGCGCCTCATACGAGTTAGAGGGCGGACTTTAGTACCTAAAATGGCAGTTTTCTAGTTGGCATTATCCAATGGCACAAAAAAAGTTTTTATTTCTGTGAAAGTCTTGTACATGTGGGTTGTTTTATGGAATAGATTTTTATAGAGATCTTGAATGTCCATTGCTATAGTGTAGGTAGCAAGTACAAATGCTGAGCATGCATGCATATTAATGGACAGACACACACTGATGCCTATGGGTGGTTTACAAACTATGACATAGGGGTCAATTTATTAACATTTGAGCTTGGGTTTTGCTGCAATTCGTGGCGCAACATCATGACCAACTGCAATTTGTTGGTTTCTCTTTTTCGGCACATTCACTTTTTTTTTTGCCTTGACTGGGATCTTGGCAGGTTTTAGGTGGCAATATAGCACACCTTCCTTTCCTAGCCTTTCTGTATGCTGACATGTCATTTCCCTCCCCTTTGCTAACAGCTTATCAAGGACGTACCCTTGCTGACTCGGCCCCAGGTGGGTATATCTTGCAGAGATGCACGTATCCAGCCTGGCCTTCTCAGCTTGTGTGTCTGGCCACATACTTTTTACCCTTTTGGACATTGGCTATTATTTTACATAGCTTCTGGCTGGCCACGCTCTTTCATTACTAACTCATGGCCCTTTTGCCTGCGCTTCACTTGCCTTCTTTGAGGCCGCTTGTTTCTTTCAAAAGAACCAAAAAATAGGTGTGGGGCTGTACTAACAATATATTAGCTTCCAACTATAGAGCAAAATGCTTACCCAACACAATAAGTGATTCTTCTATGGAAGAAGAGAATACATTTGCAAGGTGCATGAAACATGTTTAGCACATTATGCTTCTGAAGTCTTTGATGGGCCAAGCGCTGTTTTCGCTCTGTAGGGAAACCAGAGGAAAACAAAGAAATATCTGCTTCTTTTAAAATGCAGACATTATGCATTATACATAGAAATGGAGCAGAGGAAGCAGTTTTACCAACCATACAAGCAACAGAGAAATATGTAGAATGTTCAGGCATTTCTGTAATTATGTAGAACCTGAACAGAACCACAGAAATTTCATGTGATATGACTGCATGGACCTCCCACTGCACTGGTAACTTTTTGCAAAGCCATATGAAGATGTCTTCTTTTTCATGGCACAACCCATTAGCTTTAGCGCTTACAACATAATATGTGGTGCCTGAAGTTAGAAGAGATAGTGTATTTTGCTTAACTAGGCTCCAAATGAGATAATTTCAGAGTAAATGGCCAGTGTATCTTACCTCAGTGGTCAATGCTTTATCATGCAGCCTTATATGACTGACATGTTTTATTGCTTATAAATATACTGGACCTGACATATAATTGCAATGAGCATGGTCACCCAAGGTGGGATACAACTAGACTGGCAAAGCAGAAGGACCTTTAATCATAATTGTTTTGTTTTGGGAGGAGACTGTAGAGAGCTACTGTGCAGATGATACACAGGGGAATGATTTATATACATTTGTACTTGGTCAGGATATTTGTATATAACATGGATTTATATTTAAAGTGCTATAACAACTTGTAAAAAAATATAAATATATTGTGGATGTAAAATGTTAACATTAACTTAATGCTGATATATCACTCATGTATTAAAAGAAACAATGTTACCCCCCAACCAAATTTGTTAAGATGTTCTAAGTACCCAAGAAGCACAGCTGTCTGCCCTAATATAGATCAGAGAAAGCCAAACATAGAGTCATTGCAATAATATAAGTGTGCAGTTTAATAAAAGTTGATGTGGCTGCAGTTACGCAGCAGGAAAATCAAGGGTTCTGGACACAAACATTGATCCTCATGCTGTTGAGGGTGGATTTTTATCACCCCATTAATATAGTTACATTTCCTACTCCTAGAAGGGTAGGCATAGTTAAATCTTACAAAGCTTTTGGCATAATAATAAAAGCCCCTTCTTGCCATAATCTGATCATTGGTTGTATTTGTAGATAGCGGATATAGGCCCCATGTGGGCAAAATGGGACATGTTAGATGTTAGAAATGTCAACTCTTTGGGGTGGAAAGATATTCCATAAATTTCTGGCCACTCTTTTTCCCCTGTTCCAGAAATGGCATTTAGCATTTTAATTAAAGGGGTAAATTGAAGACAGTATACTTTTAACACCAACATGACCAAAATACTATTATGTATTAAACTGAACTTATACATCGCAAATGTGCAGGGAATTTTAATTCTTGCATGTTTGTCTCAGAGACCAAACAAACGCCCTGTGTAAAAATGTTTGTTGTGTAATGACCACCCCACGACAAACATTAGTGCACTTTTCAACTTGTTTCATTTCTGGCTCATCCTGTGCTAAAAAGGCTAAAAAGCTGATCAACAGTACATCACAAGATGAGTTCATGCTCTTCAACTTGCTGCAAGTGAGATGGTGTAATGGGCATACAATTCCACAGATTGGGAAGTTGGGTTTGTAGTTTAATTTATTTGATAGTGGCCACATGTCTTATCCTTCACTAATTCAATGAACCGTGAAATCGAAAAGTATTTATCCATATAAGCCCCCATGATAATTAAAAGGTTGTATTTTCTTGTTAGAAGAGGGTGGTATTACAGCAGTAAGGCCCCTCTTATATGCATTCTCCTACATACACTCCTTTAGGTCGAGATGCAACCTTAATAAGTCTATGGAGTCAATCTGCTCCAGTTTTCCAAGGTATTGTTGCCTATATAGAGGGGAACCAATGCCATTTTCCAAGGATATAACAGAATCTGTTAAAAAGTGTTAATATTTATTAGATGCGGCTTTGGTTAAAGATACATCATTGATCTGAACATATGACTGTGGTTCTTTTCTTTCTTTTTCCATGTCCACAACTGATTCTTTGCTTTTTTTTTTCCCTCCGTCACTAGATGGTGAGATCACTTCCAAACCAATGGTCCTCTTCTTGGGTCCCTGGAGTGTTGGCAAGTCCACTATGATTAACTACCTCTTGGGACTGGATGATACTCCATATCAGTTGTACACAGGTAATTTTACAAATTCAATTTTTTTTCTCCACCTCAAGCTTGGCCTTCTTTGTATGTTTACAGCCAACTAAGCATTTCTGTAACATTTTCATAACGAGACAACTCAAAGTTATTAGATGGCAAACTAATTATATAAACTAGCAGAAAAGAAGCCAGGTAGAGACAAAAGAAAGTAAAAGAGAGTGTCCAAGAAAATGTGGTTTAATCAAAGTAGAGGCATTTGAGCACCTTTTTAAGTTTTTCCCTATTGGTGGAGTTCACTATACTGTATATAAATGTAATTATGTTCTCTCAAGTATGTTGCTCAGTAGAATTAAGGCATGTTCTTCCCAGAAGGACACAAGTATGGTAATCAGTAGAACTAATGCATGTCCTTCCCAGAAGGACACAAGTTTGTTGTTTTATGTTTGTATTACATGCAGATCAGTAACTGTAAATATACTACAAAATAAATCTCATAAGCACTTTCTCATTACTTCCCCTTTAAAATAACATCTTGATGTTAATAGGGTGATCTTGGAGATGCTGTCAGCAGCTCTCTAGTTTGAAGTATCAACAACTATCTGGTTGCTAGGGTCCAAATTACCTTAACAACCAGGGAGTGGTAGGAGAGGATCTGAATAGAAATTCATTTGAAAGCTGCAAAGAATTAGAAGAAGAAGGCAAATAATTCAAAAACGATAAATAATGAAGACCAATTAAAAAGTTGCTTAGAATTAGCCATATTAAGTGTTAACTTTAAGGTGAACCACCCCTTTAATATTGGAAAGCAACGTTGGCATTGGTGTATATTCTTCCTCTGAAGAATATTTTTTACTATGAAAATGTATTAACATTATTTTCTAATGTGTTTCTCCTGTGTCCTCCTCATTGTTTTGATAGGTGCTGAGCCCACCACTTCTGAATTCACAGTCCTGATGCATGGGCCAAAGATGAAGACCATCGAGGGCATTGTAATGGCTGCGGATAGTTCCCGTTCTTTTTCCCCACTTGAGAAGTTTGGACAGAATTTTCTAGAGAAGCTGATTGGGATTGAGATCCCTCATAAGCTGCTGGAGAGAGTTTCTTTTGTGGATACCCCTGGAATCATTGAGAACCGCAAACAGCAAGAGAGAGGTAGGTGATGTAGTGAATCCCAGTACTTGAAGGTGCATTTTTATTTATGGTAATTTAATAGTAATTGTCTCTTCCTCTACTCATTATCTCATCTAAACTATCTTTAGAACTCTATCTATAGTGCTATGAAGGGAGGGCCCTAAATTATTGTAAAAAATATTACAGAAAACATTAAACACATTTCTTTTGTGAATCTTAAAAAAGTGGTATATTGCCTCTTCCATGTTAAAAAAATTGCATTAATCATTCCTTCCTTGATGATGCTATTATTATTATGATTTATATAGTGGCATCAATTTATGCAGAATAAAAGGGTACAAAAGACAGAACAGTTAACATGTACATATAAACAATTCACAAAAATGGTTTACAGTTACATTTGGATGAGGATCGGAGACACTAGGGGGAGGGCCCTAGCATGGCGTTAGAATTCATGTAGGTGTGTAAAGTGACAGTAAGTGCAAAGTGAGAGGTGAAAACCAGTGGTTAGTGAGTGTTTGTGGGAAGATTAGGGGTGAAAAGGTGAGTTTTAAGAGACCGTTCAATGGCTTGGAGAGTCTGGCAGTGCCTAATGGGATGGGAAAAAGCTTTCCAGAGGATGGGTGCAGTGCGTGAGAAGTCCTGGATGCGAGAGTGAGAGGAGGTGATGATTGAGGAGGAGATGAGGAGGTCATGTGTAGAGCGAAGGTTACGTCTGGGGGTGTACTTGGGGATTAGGGTGGTTAAATAGAGTGGTGCACTACCAGTGAGTGCTTTGAAGGTGAGTACAAGAATCTTGAACTTGCTACAGACAGCTTCATCTTTTGAATATATGATATAGAAAATCAATTTGATTTAAACTGTCACAGGTTTATAACCGATGTCTAACCTCTCCTTTAAACTATCTTCTATAGGTTACCCATTTAATGAGGTTTGCCAGTGGTTCATTGATCGTGCTGACCTGATCTTTGTGGTTTTTGACCCAACCAAGTTAGATGTTGGCCTGGAGTTGGAAATGCTGTTCCGGCAGCTGAAAGGACGAGAGTCCCAAATCCGTATTATCTTAAATAAGGCTGACAGCTTGGCCACTCAAGAACTGATGAGGGTTTATGGTGCACTGTTCTGGAGTTTGGCGCCTCTGATCAATGTGACAGAACCACCAAGAGTCTATGTCAGCTCTTTCTGGGCTGATGACTACCATGCTGAAACACACAGGGAACTCTTCCTTAAGGAGGAGATCTCCCTTTTAGAAGATCTCAACCAGGTCATCGAAAATCGGCTGGAAAACAAGATTGCTTTTATTCGTCAGCATGCTATCAGGGTTCGTATCCATGCTCTTCTGGTGGACCGTTATCTTCATACTTATAAAGACAAAATGACATTTTTCAGCGACGGAGAGCTAGTGTTTAAGGACATTGTGGAAGATCCTGATAAATATTTCATCTTCAAATCCATCCTCGCTAAGACCAATGTCAGCAAGTTTGATCTTCCCAACAAAGAAGCTTACAAAGATTTCTTTGGAGTGAACCCAATTTCAAGCTTCAAACTCCTTTCCCAGCAGTGCTCCTACATGGGAGGTTGTCTTTTAGAAAAGATTGAGAAAGCCATTACTCATGAGCTCCCAGATCTTCTTGGCAGCATTGGCCTCGGTAAAAAACCTGGGTCACTCAACTGTGATGTGACCGGCTGCGGAGAGGCTCCAAAAAATCGCTACAGGAAACATTAACTGCGTTCCCTATAGATACCAACATTTTCCATAAAAAACAATCTCAATGTGTTTCAGCACCATAACAAGGTCCCATGATCTTTCAGTGATGGAGTTAATCAGCTCCAGAAGACCCTGAGGACTCTGCCCTCCTTACAATGTGTCCTCAAGGTGTGTTGCAAAGATGATACTGTATAAACCCTTCAGTACTGAAGAGATCAATGCATTGGTGGTCACTCTTAAAAGAATTAAGGAAAGCGCTTGAGGTATCTAAAAGGAAGTCTGATATTCTTGATGGGACTCCGAGAGACTGCAGCCAATTATGATTTCACTTTATTCTAGGTTTCTAACTCCACCATAAAAAAAAGAACAATAACAAAATAGCTCTATAATGTTCTGTTTGGAGACCACGGTGACGGGGGCAAATGAGAAATCTCAATTTACTGTAGTCTCTTCTGATACTTCTGGCATTGCAAAAACCCAAATAGGAGGAATTTTTTAACGATGACATTTTCTAATGTTATGATGGTACCTCCATCAATGTAAATATGTAAACTCCATGGCTAAACCTATGTTCTGTGGAACACAAAGTCTTCCCTGTAGCAACCAGTGAGCTGGTAGGTTTTAATTATTTATGATATCGACATGAGGGCTTCTGTTTTATGGATCTACTGTTAACTACCTATTTAGACAATATAATTACCAATCAGGGTGGGAAGCGATGCTCAGTTTACCATACCTGTACTGAGTTTATCTGATGTATGTGTTGCTATGCCATGGCTCCATTTGAACGGCCTATATTTAAAACAACATTACTGTCTGTGTGCATATTTTTTCTTAGTTTCTTGCTAAACCGTAAGTCTGCTTGCTGCATCAGAATTTGTTGTTTTTCTTATTTGTCACATTTTTTTTTACCGTTTTACACCAGTTGCTGTTCTGTTCCTTAGCAACGTCTAATCTCACAGAAGCTGAAGAAGCAATGGGCAGAAATGGCTTTTTTTCTTATCTTTACAAGGCCATCTATGCATGTAACAACGCACCAGTAGTATCAGCAGCTTGAGGTTACAATAATAGATTTTTGTATGCACAAATGCCAGACACATAAAGATGCGTGGTCTCTGTTCGCGTGATTACAATTTACCACAATGTGATTACGGAAGTTACTTTTTTTTTTAAGAAACTGTCATTAAGTGTAAATTAAATGAAGTATATATATATATATACACCAGACAGTAATGCTGCTATAATATAGTTCACTAATATCCACTAAACAATATAATACAAAGGGTTTCAGTAAGAAAAAAAGCCTCATTAACCCTTTAAATGTGAGTAGGAAATCAATCAGGATATTATTATACATCAGATATATGAGTGGGAGACTGGAAGGTTAGCGTAAAAGGGTTAAAGGTCTAAGTGTTTTGACTTCAGTGTGATTTTTTTGTAAGTTTAGTTAATCGCTTGCGTGCTGAAGGGCCCCCGCGTCTGTTGCAGGGGTGATCGCAATAGTGAGATGCATCTGGAGATAATTGAGATATTCCTTCTGGAAGATTTTGATCAGGTTATTGAAAACCATCATGGAAGCATGGATTATTGTCCTGCAGGCCCCTTCAGCTCTTGTTGGATTAATATAAAGTAGAGTTAGATACAAATGAATAGATTAAGCAGCAGATGACACTTTCTTGGTCCAAATATTTAATATCTTTTTTTTTTTTTTTATCATCAACTGTCCTTCCAGTTTGTTATTATGAGCCTCTGGACTGATTCTCCTCTTGAAATACAATAAAATAGTTTGAGCTTGTTACAACACAACTGTCATCTCTTTTTGCCTCCATACAATACAGTATATCTACCTGTGTCCCATTACCTTTAGTTACATTATGTGAATTTCATTTCTGTGCCAGAAAACTTTATCTAAAATCACTTTAAGGAGACATATAGGATAACTGAAGAAACCTTGTAGCCAATTATGAGTAATATATGGTACTGGTTTCAAAATTAATCCTATCTGTAAAAATGGCCCCTTTATTTGAGCTCCCTATAGATCTTCTCAGGTCCCTGTCCATGTTTCAAATGAGAGGTGGGCTTGTCCTAATGGAGTAGAAGGGGGATAGCCAATCACAACCCTGCAGTCACACAAGCAAAGTGTGTTCCCTATCAGGTCAACCTAGCTGCTGATTGGTTCTTATCCTACAGTGCAGTGTACTGAGTGCCGCCACCCCCCTGCACAGCGTGGGAAAGGAGGCAGCAGGAAGTGGAACAGGTGGGCGGGACTAGTAGGGTTTTTGGAAAAACTTTTTAAAAATCAGCCCGAAACACTACTTTTTAAATCACCTCACTTCTATATTTAGATGATTACAATTCACTGGCACAATATTGTTTTTCAGATAATATGTCCCTTTAGGTTAAGGACCCACAGAGCAGGTCAGTCGCGTGCGATTGATATATGCTATCGCGGGTGGCCAACTGCTCTGAAATGCCTTTCCACCAGGAGTCGCCGGGAAAGCCCTTTGCATCACTTCAGTTTTCCAAACTCACGCAAAGTTGCCTGCAGGGGGAAACTAAACACAACTTTGGAAAAATGAAGCCATGGCCTTTCCACTGGTGACTCCTGTTGTTGCCAGTGGAAGGGCATTTCGGAGCGGTTAGTCAACTGAACCACCCCTTGGGTCCTTAGCCTTAAGCTGCCAACTCCTGAATGGGATGGTAGCTTATTCAGCCAGATATTGATTGAAAAGACTGAAAAAAAAAAAGCTGTGCATGGACCATGTTGATGTCAACGCTGTGTTCCCACAACAGGGAGCTCTTAGGTCAGCCAGCTGTTGGCCCATGGGTATAATTCATGGATCAGTCTGATCACTTTACTATACGAGTTGACCTTCCCATGTATGTCCTGCTTAAAAAAAATGCCAGTGGTCCCTGGTTGTGACAGCTTTAGAATAAACAAAGTCTGGATCTGTGACAACACTGCTCAGCTCAATGTAGTTGATAGTACTGGCCTAGATATGGTTTAGAAACAAACTCACATCCATTGCACTAGTGGTGCAAGCCTTCCATAGGACTGGCACTTCTCCCCTATCCTTGATCAAGGTGGTCACAATAAATGGGGTAAGCTCCCCGACTGCTCTGTTACAAAAAACAGTTTAGCTAGATATGGTTGAGAAAACATTAAGCTTATTGATTGGGTCTCATAGTGAGATACATGAAAACAGCTTTCCCAAAAAGACAAATTACTAGTAACCTTGTAGCATATGAATGTCCCACATACTGCTGTTAGTTATGAGAACATACTGACACTCTAGAATAAGATAAATATAGCTTGTCATACTAGGCAGAATGTTCTATCATTAACCTGGTGTCATGTGGGAATCCGTTGAAACTACACTTGCTACGCAACTTCAATATGTTGGACTACTGAGTTCTAAGTAAGAAGGGAGTGAAAATGTACCTGCCTGGCCTTTCGGCCTGGTCTGACACCTTTACCAACTGCTTAGTATAAAGTATTTAGACGACTAACCCTATGTGGATTGTGCAAAACTAATGTGGACAGGAAACAACAGGAAAAGCTGCAATCTTTTATATACCAGCACCGACATGCCCATCTTAGGTGCCATGCAGCGAGGGGTGGTGCAGGTATATACGGAATGCAGGTTGAGCCAGGATACTTTGGTCTAGAGGACCTTTAGCACTCCTCTTTCATAAGATCAAAATGCCAAGCAGAGGGCAATGGCCACAAATGGGCATATATAAACGAATGCACTACCTTAAAAAATCATGCTTAGCAAATTTGTGGTGGAAGTGTTTCACTTTTCTTTAATATTTGCAGAATAATGCCTGAATATATCAATGGCAGACAAGTAAAACCATGTAGCTCTGTTTATAGATAGTTAGACTTGTGCCTAAAGCTGGCCATACACGGGCAGATCCGCTCGCTTGGCGATGTCGCCAAGCGAGCGGATCTTCACCCGATATCCCCACCTACAGGTGGGTGATATCGGGGAGGCATGTAGGCGAATTTGATCGTTTGGCCCTGGGGCCAAACGATCGAATTCTACACGCGGCAATGGGGCAGTCGGTTTGGGGACCACATCAACAAGCCGATGCGGTCCCCGATCCGACTGGATTTTCTAACCTGGCTGATCGATATCTGGCAAATTTCAGGCCAGCTATCGGTTGGCCAGGCCCCTCGGTTCTGCCTCTACACGGGCCGATAAGCTGCCTAATTAGTCCAAGGGACCGATATCGGCAGCTATAATCGCCCCGTGTAGGGGGACCTTAAAGGAACAGTAACACCAAAAAATGAAAGTGTATAAAAGTAATAACAATATAATGTACTGTTGCCCCGCACTGGTAAAACTGGTGTGTTTGCCTCAGAAAGACTACTATAGTTTATATAAGTAAGCTGCTGTGTAGCCATGGGGGCAGCCATTCAAAGGAGAAAAGGCACAGGTTACATAGCAGATAACAGATAAACCCCCATTATATGGGGCTTATCTACTAGTTATCTGCTATGTAACCTGTGCCTTTTCTCCTTTTTTCCCAGCTTGAATGGCTGCCCCAATGGCTACACAGCAGCTTATTTATATAGTAGCTTTTCTATAGCAAAAACACCAGTTTTTTGCAGAGCAACGGCACATTATATTTTAATTACTTTAAAACACTTTAATTTTTTGATGTTACTGTTCCTTTAAGCAATCTCCCTTCTTACAAAATACAGCATTTAAGTGTAGGGGCAAATATGTAGATGATCTGCTTTTCTCAGCTGGCACTTTGTGTACTGACTGAGAACAGTGTGTCCGCTTCCATCCGCAGCTCCTTGTAGTGCCACAGAGAGGCACTGGGTCGGCCGGAGTTTATTTGCAGCCTCAGCCAACCCAGTGCTGTCTGTGGAGCTACTGCGGATGGGAGCGGATCCACCATTCTCAAACTGCCATATGCAGTGAAGCTCATTGTGGGTGCGCAATGGATGGTCAGAGGTCTTTTTCCCACAGGACTTCGCTGTAATCCCTAAGCATATAGGTTTATCATAATAATCATCTGCGTGCCTGTTAGGCTTCTAAACAGATACTGTAAAGGGTTTTTAGCTATAACACAGTACATACAATACTAATAATATGTGAAATAGTCTCTGAGCTGCCACCAGTAATCATTGGGCCCCATTCTACCCCCCTGTAGGGGGCCTGACTTAAGTACCCCCTTTGTACCGCCCTAATGGCAGCCCTGAATAGTGTAGCTTAGTCACTTTTTTCTAGCATGGGGCACTGCCCATAACCTGGTACTCCCTTTCTGGCAGAAAAACAGCGATGTCTTGCTTTATGCCAAGGATTCTATACCTATAGAATCAGGGAAATGGCATAACAAATTTTCTTAGGAAAGAGGAAAAGAGTGTAGAGAGATAGGAACGCTAGGTTTTTAGCTGGAGTCATAACTACTGAGTCCATGTACTATCAAGCAGCAATGAAACCCCACAAGAAGTCATCTACAGGTATAGAGGTAGGGAGTGCTAGTCTGAGACAACTTGCAACTGGTCTGCATGTTTTATTTTTTGCGGTTTTTGAACTATTTGGCTTTTTTTTCAGCAGCTCTCCAGGTCAGTATTTCAGCAGCTATATGGTTGCTAGGGCCCAGTTTAACCTAGTAACCAGGCAATGGCTTGCAATATGAATAAAGATCTGAAAGCTGCAAAAAATCTGAAGAACAAGGCAAATAATTCAAAAACTATGAAAAATAAAAACCAGTTGAAAAGTTAGTAATAGTCCATTCTATAACATGCTAAAACGTAACCTGAACTACCCCCTTTAATCAAGGTGTGAGGCAGGGGTTCACTGCCACTAGGGGGCCCAGAGAAGTTGGGTTGGCAGGGCTCAGTCTGAAGGTGAGCTTAAAGGACAATTTGATCTCATAAAACCTGGAAATACAGCTTGAAGGTCAAATTTGAGGAGAACACTTATTTTTGGAACTATGATTGAATGGTTGTTAGAGCGGTGTTAGTTTTTGTAACCTTGTTTCGAGCCTGCCCAAATGGTGGCCCTCAAATACTACCGACTCAGCAGGAAAATGTGCCGACTACTGGACTACAATAGGCAGAAATATAAAAAAAAACAATGCCACACATCTGACCAATTAGCTACCCTTCTATTGTTCCACTTGTCCAGAATGCACTGTATAATGGCCAACATGGTGCATTAGAAGATAACATAATTAAATCTGCCCTATCAAAGTACAGACAGATATGAATAGTACAAAGATACTGATCAGAATTGCGGGGCCACTGTTGTAGGTGTTCAATATGCTGTGATGGCTTCAGTCCCTATCTGAATGCATTGAATACAAATGATGTTCCATCCTGTGGATCCAGGAATCCCTGGACCTACCTAGTGTTGACCTGATAAACACCACCTGTATGACCCCTACAGATTAAAGTGTATATCATCAGGATATTATTACAAATCTCTATCTTTTTCCAGACCCATCTAACAAAGGCATTATGAGCCAACAAGACTAAATGCTTTCCACTCCTCTCTGTTTTAAGGCCTGTGGGAGACTGGGAGCTACAGCGCCTACATGTGCTGATGGCGGCCTTGTTACATGCCCACACAAACTGCCAACAGTTACCAGAAATAGAAAAACACTGTCTTGTTTATACCAGAGACAATGCTACTGGCAGGCCCAGATCTATGGGCAGATCACAAAGGCCCAGGCCTAGGATGGCATGCCGTGGTTGTCATGCTGCTTGCTAGCCGTATGGCTCACTGGGGACTGGACAGGAGATTTTGACAGCCATTTGAATCCCCCGACTGCCCAGCTCCCAGTGGAAGCAATCATGCTGTAGGAGAAGAACAAGCCTAGACTGGGAATCAAAATAGGCCCTGACATTTCAAGGACACAGAGGCCCAAACAGCCCCCCACCTGCCCAATAAATAGCGAATCCACAGATTGCCAGTGCCTGAAGATGCAGCATTAGCAGCAGCAGCTGCCGGGGAAAGCTGCAAACAGTGGGTGAGTGAGAGGGGTGTGAGCAGGCCTTTCAGCCTAGGGGTACAAAATTATTACATTTGGCCCTAGCTACTGGGGTTACCTATTAGTGGGGCTACAAAATTAACCAAATTCCATCTATGGGCATTGCACATGCAGTGATCCCAGGTGCATTCACTTTGAAGGCATTTGCCCAGAGGCCTGCCTTGTAACTGCCCGCAATGTGCCATTGAAATGAATGGGAAGCACTGCCTACTTCAAACAATTAGGTTTTCTGCATGTATCAGTTCCTAGAGTTAAATCAGCAAGTTTCATTTACAAAAGCAAGGGCAACTGCAAAGTGGTAAATTGAATGCAAAATTGAGTGTAAATATTCAATGGTTTTAAAGCCATTGGTCAAATGAATCATGAAGTATACGTCTGCAGAAGGCTAGCCAGAGAACAGAAATCACTACTGCTATTTACACTGCTTTAAATTGCAATATGCACGTACATACAAAAATGCAGTATACAGGTACGGGACCCCTTATCCAGAAGGTTCCAAATTACGGAAAGGCCATCACCCATAGACTCCATTATAAGCAAATAATTTAAATTTTTGATGATTTCCTTTTTCTCTGTAATTAGAAAACAGTACCTTGTACCTGATCCCAACTAAGATATAATTACCCCTTATTGGGGCAGAACAGTCCTATTGGGTTTATTTAATGATTAAATGATTCCCTTTTCTCTGTAATAATAAAACAGTACCTGTAATTGATCCCAACTAAGATATAATTACCCCTTATTGGGGGCAGAACAGCCCTATTGGGTTTATTCAATATTTAAATGAATTTTAGCAGACTTTAGTTATGGAGATCAAAATTACAGAAAGATCCCATATCCGGAAAACCTCAGGTCCCGAGCATTCTGGATAACAGGTCCCATACATGTATTAGAAAGAATATTAAAATTACTTTTTGTCACTCTGCTGTTTTTGGTGAGATATCCCCTATAGTATTAGAGTCAATCTTTTCAACAGTAACGTTTTTTGCCATGCAAAGTAATTACCTTTAAAACTGAAATCACTCTAGGCCAATCAAAGGGTACCACCGCTGAAGCAGAAAAAAAAATAATGCCATTAGTGAACAGTATAAAAATCTCTTAAAACATTACCACTGCAGTTCAGCTACTTCAACACTAGAGGGCAGCATGTATCTTCTCTATTGCCTGCTCTGCACAAAGTTTACTGTTCCATTAAGAGATGTTCTTGCCTCATGGAGATTAAAGTCAATGCCGCTGTGTCGTAACTAGGAGCCAAAGTGGCACGGTCAGTGGAAAACCCAGAGCAGAGTTGCAGCCATGCCAAACAATACACATGATCCAGGGGACAGTCAGCTCACTACAAGTGAAGCTCCTGTTATACGCACATTTTTCCATTAATTACTCAATCAGTGTCTCCTCTGCTGATGAATGTGGCAGGGATATACCGAATATCAAGCTGGGCTATTACATGCCAAGGTGTGTAAGTGCAATAAAATATAGAAGCTCGTGTTACATAACTAATTGAAACTTGTATACTAGATGTTTCCTCTGATGTTTCTTCTGTAAACAGAAAAAACTTGGCGTGCGCCCTTATGCCTTTATGTGGTCATGAAAGTCCCCTGTGCCTCAATATTGCAGATGATCAAACTGGAGTTCTCTGAGGTTGGGAGTGGGCTACTTACATGCCTTAATGTGATCCTCACACCGTATCATTTTCCAGATTTCCAGCTAGATTGATTTATGGCCCCATACTATTCATACTACTACTCCCACAGCCAAACACATGTCCCACAGGGTAATATCCCAACATCTCTCCCACTATCCCACAGCCCCAGTCCCTTCCCAGAGGCTATTATCCCCCCCACTACTACTATAGGCACCATCTCTCCCTACTATACCTGCTATCCCACAGCCCCAGTCCCTTCCCAGAGGCTATTATCCCCCCCACTACTACTATAGGCACCATCTCTCCCTACTATACCTGCTATCCCACAGCCACAGTCCCTTCCCAGAGGCTATTATCCCACTGCTACTATAGGCACCATCTCTCCCTAGTATACCTGCTATCCCACAGCCCCAGTCCCTTCCCAGAGGCTATTATCCCCCCACTGCTACTATAGGCACCATCTCTCCCTACTATACCTGCTATCCCACAGCCACAGTCCCTTCCCAGAGGCTATTATCCCACTACTACTATAGGCACCATCTCTCCCTAGTATACCTGCTATTCCCACAGCCCCAGTCCCTTCCCAGAGGCTATTATCCCCCCACTGCTACTATAGGCACCATCTCTCCCTACTATACCTGCTATCCCACAGCCACAGTCCCTTCCCAGAGGCTATTATCCCCCCACTGCTACTATAGGCACCATCTCTCCCTACTATACCTGCTATCCCACAGCCCCAGTCCCTTCCCAGAGGCTATTATCCCCCCACTGCTACTATAGGCACCATCTCTCCCTACTATACCTGCTATCCCACAGCCACAGTCCCTTCCCAGAGGCTATTATCCCCACTGCTACTATAGGCACCATCTCTCCCTACTATACCTGCTATCCCACAGCCACAGTTCCTAAGCCAAAGCTACTATCCTCACTGCTACCACAGGGGTTGCTTTCACGAATGATAGAGGGAATTGTGGTATGTTATTGTGCTCTCCCGTACTCTTCTAATGCATAGAGTTGCTGTCTCCCCTATTTAACAAGCATATATACAATACAACTGCTGAAAGGCTAATCAATAAGTGATGTACATTTACAGTGTATTCTTCTTGCTGCAGAAAAAAGCAATGCAGTTTGTAGCAATCTTACAGCTAATATGACATGCAAGATGTGAATTTAATTCAGTTGCCAACTATCCCAAGTTCCATAAATCAATCTTGTTTTTTTTTTAATAGGGATGCACTGAATACACTATTTTCAGATTCGGCCAAACCCTGATTCCTTCATAAAAGATTTGACCGAACAAATTGGAATCTAGCTGAAAAAGGCAGAATCTTGCCGAATCCCAAACCAAATTCTGGATCCGGTGCATCTCTAGTTTTTAATCTACCTGAAAATTGTTGTCCTCTGAAATGTCCCTGCTATTCACACGAGAATTAAAGACAGAAATCAGTGCATCTGACCCTGTAACCTGCATTTACTAAAAAAAGGAGACTTCAAACACAGGGGTATAATAGCAGAAAACCCTGCAATGAAGGGGGGGGGGGGGGGTAACTATAGACGGTCCAGTGGTGCCCTTTCAGTTTTTATATGTTTATGAAAAAGGCAGCTACAAACCAACAGGTCACACTCCAACCTGCCAAGTGAGATATCAGTGCAGCCTCAATTACAAGCTAATTAGCCTTTTATGTGTAAATGTATGTGTATATGTGTCTGGTTTAAAAGGGTGAGGTAGCACTTCCCTAGTACACAATGGCCCGACAGCAACGCTATAATCTATTAACCCACAATTAAATCAACAAGTAGGCTCCTGCCTCAAAGAGGGGATTTTCGGCCTGTGGATTAACGCAAGGATCCGCCCCTTTGGTCCAATAAACTTATTGTTGTGCCTGCACCCAAATATAATATAACCTGGGTGCAGGCAGCAGATTTTAGTGGGTAACTGCCTAGTCGTGCAATTTTGCGCCGAAATCCACTTCATGTAGCCATGTTAAAAAAAGTATCTTCTGGTTGCATATTAAGGCTGGCCATACGTGCGAATGTGAATTTGGCCCCCAAACGAGTAGGTCTCATTGCAAGTCCTATGAATATTTGCCATAGACCATTGTTTTGGCCCCATAAATAATCCCAACAAGATGCCAAATTAATCAAAAGCGGCTGACTTGCACGGAATAGGCGGAGTACAACTGGCGTAAAGAGAAAAGCAGTGGTGTAACTAGATATTACTGGGCCCCAAAGCAAATTACTTTTAGTCAATGCAGGGTCAATTCCTAACATTACCACAGCACCAGGTTACGTTTCCGCTAACCCCAATGTTGATTACCAGTGTTCTGGCACCCTTGTGTTCTGGCACCCTTGTGTTCTGGCACCCTTGTTTTTAGTTCAGAGGGCAAAAAAATGCTGGGAATCTGCTTAAACAGGGCGAACCTGCCTCCCTTTAACTCTCCCACTTACTTACACAGCTCTTAGAGAGGCTGGAAAGTTTTAGTTATAGTCAACATTTTGCTTGCTTTGCACCTTGCGTTGCCACCCTGTCTGACTGACGCAACGATAAATGAGGCGCCGCTATAAGAATTAACCCTAGCCTAGCTAGCCCAGCAACCCTAGCTAAGCTAGCCCAGTAACTCCAGCCCAGCCCAGCAACCCTAGCTAAGCTAGCCCAGTAACCCTAGCTAAGCTAGCCCAGTAACACCAGCCCAGCAACCCTAGCTAAGCTAGCCAAGCAACCCTAGCTAAGCTAGCCCAGTAACCCTAGCCTAGCCCAGCAACCCTAGCCTAGCCCAGCAACCCTAGCTCAGCTAGCCCAGTAACCCCCAGCCCAGCAACCCTAGCTCAGCTAGCCCAGTAACCCCAGCCCAGCAACCCTAGCTCAGCTAGCCCAGTAACCCCAGCCCAGCAACCCTAGCTCAGCTAGCCCAGTAACCCTAGCTCAGCTAGCCCAGTAACCCCAGCCCAGCAACCCTAGCTAAGCTAGCCCAGTAACCCCAGCCCAGCAACCCTAGCTCAGCTAGCCCAGTAACCCCAGCCCAGCAACTCCAGCTAGCCCAGTAACCCCAGCCCAGCAACCCTAGCTAAGCTAGCCAAGCAACCCTAGCTAAGCTAGCCCAGTAACACCAGCCCAGCAACCCTAGCTAAGCTAGCCAAGCAACCCTAGCTAAGCTAGCCCAGTAACCCTAGCCTAGCCCAGCAACCCTAGCTCAGCTAGCCCAGTAACCCCCAGCCCAGCAACCCTAGCTCAGCTAGCCCAGTAACCCCAGCCCAGCAACCCTAGCTCAGCTAGCCCAGTAACCCCAGCCCAGCAACCCTAGCTCAGCTAGCCCAGTAACCCTAGCTCAGCTAGCCCAGTAACCCCAGCCCAGCAACCCTAGCTAAGCTAGCCCAGTAACCCCAGCCCAGCAACCCTAGCTCAGCTAGCCCAGTAACCCCAGCCCAGCAACTCCAGCTAGCCCAGTAACCCCAGCCCAGCAACCCTAGCTAAGCTAGCCAAGCAACCCTAGCTAAGCTAGCCCAGTAACTCCAGCCCAGCTACCCCAGTAACCCTAGCCCAGCTAGCCCAGTAACCCCAGCCCAGCTAGCCCAGTAACCCCAGCCCAGCAACCCTAGCTAAGCTAGCCAAGCAACCCTAGCTAAGCTAGCCCAGTAACTCCAGCCCAGCTACCCCAGTAACCCTAGCCCAGCTAGCCCAGTAACCCCAGCCCAGCAACCCTAGCTAAGCTAGCCAAGCAACCCTAGCTAAGCTAGCCCAGTAACTCCAGCCCAGCTAGCCCAGTAACCCAAGCCCAGCTAGCCCAGTAACCCCAGCCCAGCTAGCCCAGTAACCCTAGCCCAGCAACCCCAGCCCAGCAACCCTAGCTAAGCTAGCCAAGCAACCCTAGCTAAGCTAGCCCAGTAACCCTAGCCTAGCCCAGCAACCCTAGCTCAGCTAGCCCAGTAACCCCAGCCCAGCAACCCTAGCTAAGCTAGCCCAGCAAGCCTAGCTAAGCTAGCCCAGTAACCCCAGCCCAGCAACCCTAGCTAAGCTAGCCCAGTAACTCCAGCCCAGCTAGCCCAGTAACCCTAGCCCAGCTAGCCCAGTAACCCCAGCCCAGCTAGCCCAGTAACCCCAGCCCAGCAACCCTAGCTAAGCTAGCCAAGCAACCCTAGCTAAGCTAGCCCAGTAACTCCAGCCCAGCTAGCCCAGTAACCCTAGCCCAGCTAGCCCAGTAACCCCAGCCCAGCTAGCCCAGTAACCGCAGCCCAGCTAGCCCAGTAACCCCAGCCCAGCAACCCTAGCTAAGCTAGCCAAGCAACCCTAGCTAAGCTAGCCCAGTAACTCCAGCCCAGCTAGCCCAGTAACCCTAGCCCAGCTAGCCCAGTAACCCCAGCCCAGCTAGCCCAGTAACCCCAGCCCAGCAACCCTAGCTAAGCTAGCCCAGCAACCCTAGCTAAGCTAGCCCAGTAACCCCAGCCCAGCAACCCTAGCTAAGCTAGCCCAGTAACTCCAGCCCAGCTAGCCCAGTAACCCTAGCCCAGCTAGCCCAGTAACCCCAGCCCAGCTAGCCCAGTAACCCCAGCCCAGCAACCCTAGCTAAGCTAGCAAAGCAACCCTAGCTAAGCTAGCCCAGTAACTCCAGCCCAGCTAGCCCAGTAACCCTGGCCCAGCTAGCCCAGTAACCCCAGCCCAGCTAGCCCAGTAACCCCAGCCCAGCAACCCTAGCTAAGCTAGCCAAGCGACCCTAGCTAAGCTAGCCCAGTAACCCTAGCCTAGCCCAGAAACCCTAGCTCAGCTAGCCCAGTAACCCCAGCCCAGCAACCCTAGCTAAGCTAGCCCAGTAACCCCAGCCCAGCAACCCTAGCTAAGCTAGCCAAGCAACCCTAGCTAAGCTAGCCCAGTAACTCCAGCCCAGCTAGCCCAGTAACCCCAGCCCAGCTAGCCCAGTAACCCCAGCCCAGCAACCCTAGCTAAGCTAGCCAAGCAACCCTAGCTAAGCTAGCCCAGTAACTCCAGCCCAGCTAGCCCAGTAACCCTAGCCCAGCTAGCCCAGTAACCCCAGCCCAGCTAGCCCAGTAACCCCAGCCCAGCAACCCTAGCTAAGCTAGCCAAGCAACCCTAGCTAAGCTAGCCCAGTAACCCTAGCCTAGCCCAGCAACCCTAGCTCAGCTAGCCGAGTAACCCCAGCCCAGCAACCCTAGCTAAGCTAGCCCAGTAACCCCAGCCCAGCAACCCTAGCTCAGCTAGCCCAGTAACCCCAGCCCAGCAACCCTAGCTCAGCTAGCCCAGTAACCCCAGCCCAGCTAGCCCAGTAACCCCAGCCCAGCTAGCCCAATAACCCCAGCCCAGCTAGCCAAATAACACCAGCCCAGCTAGCCCAGTAACCCCAGCCCAGCTAGCCCAATAACCCCAGCCCAGCTAGCCCAGTAACCCCAGCCCAGCTAGCCCAGTAACCCCAGCCCAGCTAGCCCAGTAACCCCAGCCCAACTACACCTCACACAGAAAGCTAACCCTCCCGCCCTTCTTTTTCTGGTCGACAAAGAGTTAACCCCCACCCTCTGCACTGTGTTCCATGGGCACCGCGGGTTTGCGAACATGTCAGAGAAATGGCAGAGAAGCGTGTCGGAAAATGCCCTCCCCGCTCAAAGCAACAACGTCAGGCGACTTGGAAAATAGATTGAAAGCGCCGCCGCCGCCGCTCACCCTTTTATACGCACGGAGCGCACCAAGTGCAAATAAAGGGGGGGGGGGGGGGTACCGGGAGCTTTACTTTATAGCTGCCTCTGCTTTTATTTCTTAGAATCACGTAAGTGTAACGGTCTATTTAGCTGTGCAGCCCCTTCTCCCATCCCTTCTGTCTCTGCCTGCCCCCTCCCGTCTCCTCTCCTCCTACTCCTCCCTCCCTTTTCGGCATAGGAAAAGCAGTCAGGAAAGGCAGAGAGAGAGAGAGAGCGGCCTGTCTGTGTGCTTCCCAGAGGCCCCTCATGGCTGGAGAGGCAGAGCCTCACATTCTTCGCTGTGCCCCCCTCACCATTCCCCCTGTACCCCAATGAGGAAAAGGCAGCGAGAAGGGGGACAAGGAAGGGACAGCCAACAACTGAGAGCCCCCAGCACACCAACAAGACCACCCTACTGGAAAAGCCAATACTTTTAAAGGATTTCAAAGAACCCCACCTACACAATCCAGAAGCTGACTGCCACCATGGATCCTGACTGCCACCATGGATCCTGACTGAATGATTCTGGAGTGGATTTTGGATGCTTTCCCCAAAGGCAGATGGAGCCCCCTGGCATATATATGTCTGTATCAGGGTTTCCTTTATGGCTTGCATTGGTGACTGAGCAGATCCTAAATATTTACACGGGCGAGGGGGGGCGCAATGATCGCCGGTGGGCTTAACAAGCACTCCTTATGCCTCTCATCTGTTTAGCGTAGATACATACATACACAGAGATGTATGCGCTGTGCTGCCTTATCCTGGGAAGGTCTGCCTCAGTCTGAATTGGAGATTGTACCGTGTTGCTGCATGAAGCTGCCAGGGCACGGCGAATGCACGGACTACTCTGCATGGAGATACAAGTGACTGGAGCCTTGGGCAAGCTAGAAGCTGTCAAAACCCTTCCGTTTGTCTGCAGTTGAAGGTTACAGCAGGAGGGGGTGGTAGAGGTGGTGGAGTGGAGTTGTTAGAGGGGGGAAAAGTCCCAGACAACTCTATATCAACAACATGGCTTCCCCTGTGAACCAGCAGCTGCTGCATCATACTGAGGTTAGGTGTGATGGGAGCGGGGACTGCAGCAGCGTGACAGTGAGAATTAATAGGCAGCACCACCAAGGGCCATCCAGGCGTTGCAAATACAGTATTTCATCCAGCTGCAGTTCAGGGGAGTCTGGAGTTAAAAAGGCCGGAGGTTCTGGGGGTGCCCGAAGGCAAAAAAAGCTTCCTCAGCTGTTTGAGAGGTCCACATCGAGGTGGTGGAATCCTAAATTTGATTCCAATAATCTAGAGGAGGCCTGTGTGGAAAGGTGCTTCCCTCAGACCCAGCGCAGATTCCGTTATGCTCTCATGTACCTCTCTGTGGCTGGGCTGCTATGGAGCATCTACTTTAGTGTCCACATGAAGTCCAAGCTTGTTAGTCACTTGGCACCTACCCTGTGCTTCCTTATAGTGTGCCTAGGCTTTTTTTCCTTCACTTTTACAAAGTCCTATGCCCGCCATTGCACAGCAATCTCCTTGCTTGTTACTCTGCTGGTATTTGCACTGACTTTGGCTTCTCAGTTCCAGGTGCTAAGCCCTGGATTAGTTAGTGACAGTCTCTTAAACCTAACATCCTCTACAGCAACAGATTTCTCTTCTTGCCTCTCTCAGGTGGGCAGTTTCTCCATATGTGTGGAGGTCCTGCTTCTCCTCTACACAGTCATGCACTTGCCTCTATACCTCAGTGCCTGCCTTGGCGTTGCTTACTCGATCCTCTTTGAAACATTTGGATATCATTTTAGAGATGAACGGTGTTTTGGCCCATTAGTGGGCAGAATGGCCCACTGGGAGCTTCTCAGCAAGGCACTGTTGCATATTTGCATTCATGCTATAGGTGTGCATCTTTTCATAATGTCTGAGGTCCGATCTCGTAGCACCTTTTTAAAAGTCGGCCAGTCCATTATGCATGGCAAGGACTTGGAAGTGGAGAAAGCACTTAAAGAGAGAATGATTCATTCGGTTATGCCGAGAATCATTGCAGATGACTTGATGAAACAGGGAGATGATGAAAGTGAGAACTCTGTGAAGCGCCACTCAGCCTCTAGCCCTAAAAGCCGCAAAAAGAAGTCCTCTATTCAGAAAACACCAATAATCTTTAGACCTTTCAAGATGCAGAGGATTGAACAGGTGAGCATTCTTTTTGCAGACATTGTTGGATTTACCAAGATGAGTGCTAACAAGTCAGCTCATGCCTTAGTAGGGCTCCTCAATGACCTTTTTGGTCGTTTTGACCGCCTGTGTGAGGAGACAAAATGTGAAAAAATTAGCACTCTAGGCGATTGCTATTATTGTGTGGCAGGGTGCCCTGAGCCACGGCCAGACCATGCTTATTGCTGCATTGAGATGGGGCTTGGCATGATTGAGGCAATTGAGCAGTTTTGCCAGGAAAAGAAGGAGATGGTTAACATGCGTGTTGGTGTACACACTGGTACGGTTCTGTGTGGTATCCTTGGAATGAGAAGGTTCAAGTTCGACGTGTGGTCAAATGATGTCAACCTGGCTAACCTGATGGAACAGCTTGGAGTTGCTGGCAAAGTGCATATTTCTGAGAAAACCGCTAGATACTTGGATGATCGCTACTTAATGGAGGACAGTATGGTGGTTGAACGTTTGGGACAGATTGTGGCAGCTGATCAGCTAAAAGGTAAAAACCTTTGGTTTTTTTATTCAAAATGGGTGGAAGATTATGCTATCTTTTTAGTAATGTCATTTCTTAATATCAACAGCAAAGCATTTTCACAGCTATGTCATATTCACTAGCACATCAACAAGGTGTTACCTTAACTTCTATTGTGTGGAGACAGATAAATTACTAAGGTGGTCTACTAATTAGAAGAAAATGTATGATTGAAGGTTACTGTTAAAGCTTGTCCATTAACACACTTTCAATGGGTTGTCAGCAAAGTGTTGTGGGACTGCTTAGGTGGACTACAGTACCAGATAGGATCTAGTAAAGAAACAAAATGTTTTTTTTTTCATGTTTTTCATGGAGTTTAGAGACAGTAGAAATGGCTGCACTAATTGCAGTAGCCAAGGTATGTGAAAAAGATGTCACTTTGCAACCTGGTCACCAAAGTATGATAGGGTTCTTACAATGTAAACCTCATCTGTATAAGGTTACATGCATAGATGCTTTGTGATATCCCACATACACCATCTCTTCTTATTTTCCATATGGTGTAGAGATCAACTGGCGTTCCGTGCCAGGCCTGATGTTACAAGCTTATAATAGACATATAAATAATGAACACTTTTCTGAAAAATGATGCTATCAAGCTGAGACCGTTAACTTCAACCGATAGCTTTCTTGTATAATGGACAGCTTCCCACTATAGCAGCCATTAGTGTATATTTATTTGTATAGGTATGGGATCTGTTATCCAGAATGCATGGGACCTAGTATCATCATGCATTAAGTCTGCTTAAAACATTTAATAAACCCAATAGGAGTTTTTTGCCACCAGTATGGATTTATGCAGCTTAGTTTGGATCAGATACAAAGTTCTATCATATTACATTAAAAAGAACTGGTTAAAAGATATTTATTTGCTTAAAGACTGTATGGGAGATGGCCATCATGTAATTATGAGCTTTCTGGGTATTGGGTTTCCTTATAAAAGCCTGTAATATCATCACAAAGCTACATAGTAGTAAAGGATGCCACACACAGGCAGATTTAAGCTTAATCCAGGTCCTGTAGACCTATTTGGCATCTTATTTGCCCATGTATGGGGACCCCCGACGGACCTACCTTACCAATATCTACAGTAAAAATGGACAGATATTGATCAGTCTGGCTTGACTGCATCAGCTCATTGATGTGGTCCCTGCTCTGACTGTTCCTATTCCTGTCATTGTAATTTGATTGTTTGGTCCGAGGGCCAAATGATCAGATTACTCCGATATCGTCTACCTTAGGTGGGCATATTAGTGGACAGATCTGCTCAGTTGGTAACCTCAAGTTATGGGAATGCTCATGGTGTATTTGGTCCTTATACACTATAGACGAGGTTGTGACAGAGATCCAGCAGACTCCAGGCCTACTATTAACCGTGCACCCATTGGAACACTTTATATGTAAAGGCACTGGCACACTCAGCAATTCGATGCATTTGATTGGCCAGGCAATTTTGCCAGTTCATTGGAACTGGTACGGAATCATAAAAGTTGAGTGCAGTTATGAGCATTTTGTCACTAGCCTATGAAGTCACTGATCACCCATAATTTCTGACTGCCCATCCATAAGGCTTATGCCACATGTAACAGATTCTGATCCAAGAATCTTAAATGAATGCTCCCATGTGTCTGCACCATATCCAATCTGTCAACACACAGAGCAGATTTTGGCACAAAATGCATGCTTGCGCATTTTGGAGCCAAAACCCTCTCCCTGTACCTGCGCCCATGCTGACACAATGGCTCTGGGTGCAGACACAGAAGAGCGCTGATTTAGGTGCGTTTAAACACAGAGAATGTGCCACGTGTGGCATAAGTCTAAAACTGTGTTCCGGTAAGCATGTCCTTCTATCCTATCACTGGGTGGTCATGATCATGCTTTTTTTTTATATCAAGTTACAAGGTTTTCTTTGATATTGCTTCCAATGGAAAAAACAAAAAGGGTTATTGTGTACACACGATCTTTGTGGGAAAAGTGGAACGCTAATTTTCTCTGCTTGTTAAGAAGGTCGGTCATCCTCATTTATGAATGCAATCCTTAGGCTTTACTATACTCTCATTTAATTCTACATCTTCAAATATGACTAGGTTATTGTTTTTTTGCTTTTTTAAAATAGAATTTGTGGCCAGGGACCAATTGGACCATGTTATAAATGGCTGATGTAGGATATATTCTAACTTTATTACTTCAGAAATATTCCTGAGGTTATGTGTTAAAGCCTATTAAAAAAAGGCATGAAATAGGTTTTTCTCATTCTGTTCCCTGTTGTTTGTATATCGAGGGCAACAACTTGTTATTACACTGTTAACAGATCAACGTTGTGTACATTAAAATAATGATGCAGTGAGACTTCAAACATTCCTTGTGAATAGCTTGACTATCCCAGGCACACAATGCACCTACTAGTCTGTCTGTTGCTATAATGTGGCTTCTGTTGGCCACCCTGGGGTAATGTGTCATCATCAGAATTTGGTTCTAGGAAATAATATTCTTTTTGTTGGGTTTTATCATCCACGAGGCATGAACTGGACATCTCTAGAAGAAAGTCAAATGAATGAATGGCAAAATCCATGAATAAGTTTTCTGTTTTTGTCTTTTTTTGAGTGTGTATACATATAGTTTTTTCTTTATATAGAGCTCAGGCCTTTTAGACAGTAGCCTTTAGAAAGAAAACACTGGCCGATAGAGTTTGAAAACTGCATATTGTTGCCTTCTATTGCTCTGTTCATTCAGGCCAGAAGATTACATTTTCCAACTTAGACAAACCAACCAATATCTGTGATTCAAAGATATCGGATCAGATTGTCATCCAAACTTGCAGATACTGAAGTTAATTTATTTCCCATTTTATTGGTAGGTGTATTGGTGCTATGGACTATGTTGGCACTTTATAAATGTATAATACTTATCAATCGAAATTATCGCTCAAGCATTTACATGCTAAAGGTTCTATATGATGTTAGTGGTACGTATATGTCTGGCTACCTTCTGTATTGCTTTGTCTGTGCCCGAAGATAATATTCCAACATCGACAAACTGAACAATATCCATGATTTAAAGGGATCAGTCGTGATTATCACCAAGTTAGACGCGACAAAAGATTTTTTTCAGTATTTGTATGAATAGCTTAAAGGAGAAGAAAGGCTAATAAAGAGTTAATCTCAAGCTGCAGGCATACCTTCAGTTCTCTCAATAGTCCCCTTAAATCTCCCCATATTTCTCCCGTTCAGATGATCACAAGCCTTATAGGAAAAAAAACCAATGAGCTCTGTAAAGAAAGTTCCCATAATGCCACACTCCTGCACCAAGTCCAAGGCCGGTGTACATGGGCAATGGGTAAGGCTATGAGGAAGGTTCCTGCTGATTGGCTCAGATCACACATTCCTAAGGGCGGGGGGGTTCTAAGCATTCTTGAGGGAGGGGGGAGCAGGAGAGAGCTACATGTCTCTGGCACAGGAAAACAAAGAGACAACAAATCCTGTTTCTTTTGACACAGAAGTCAGTGCAGCGTTTCTGTGAGTGCTTATGGCTGTATTTACATAGACCTTTCTGATAAAGCTTACTTTTCTACTTAGTTTTTACCTTTCCTTCTCCTTTAATGCAGTGGATGGGTATCTGGACTTGTTTGGTGAGATTAAATGATGGGCTTTCAATCTGCTGCTGAACTACATCTATATAAATCATCTACATATAACTAGGCTTATTCCTTGGGAATATTTCCTGTAACCCATTCTTTTAGAGTTGTGTCTTTGTACTATATAATATGAAGTACAAATTGTACCCTTTTAGTTATATACATGTATAAAATGTACATATAGGGTTCTTTCCTACAACCTGTGCCATGTTTCTCTGTATTCCTAAAGTTTGCCTAAAGGTTCCTTTTGTATTAGTGCATGCAGAGCATTTTAATTTCCTCATGCTAAAATAAAATTCAGTCTTTACAGTTCAGTTGTTGCACTGTGACTGGATCTAGTCTAGATCTTCTAAGTGTCAAGTTGAACTAGAAGAGAATTGTGGAAGCTGATGTCTAAAGGTGGCCATACATGGGCCGATTTTAGATGCCAATATTGGTCCTTTAGACCGATTTAGCCCCGAGCTGACGGCGCCTATGCCGCAGTTTTAATTAGATCCTTTGTCCCTAGGGCCAAATGATCTATTTAGCCCAATATTGCCCACCCGTAGGTGGCCATATCTGGAGAAGATCCGCTCCCTAGCTGACATCACCAAAACGAGCAGATCTTACAGTGTATGGCCACCTTAAAGGTCCCCATACACGGGCCGATAGTAGCTGCCGATATCGGTCCCTTGGACCGATTCGGCAGCTAATCGGCCTGTGTATGGGCACTCCCGACGGGTTAGAAAATCTAGTCGGATCGGGGAACCGCATCGGCTCGTTGATGTGGTCCCCAGACCAACTTTTCCTATACCTGCCGTTATAATTCGATCGATCGAATTACCCTGGATTCTCCCGATATCGCCCACCCTTGCCCTTGCAGAGGAATTGTAAAGTCTTCTGGTGTTTCCACCCTACCTGCTGCATTCCTTATCCTTCATTTTATCTCCTCTGGTGTGCTCACGCAAACAACTGACAGCTACTTAGTACCATTCCTTATCCATACTGTTTAGCCAGTGAACCCACTTGACCATTGTTCTATTACAAATCAGTTGGAGTTAATGAAATTGTCTATTCCTTTATATCCCCAAATCATTGAGAATTTAATTTAGCCCTTCCTTGCCTTTCCGTCTTGTAACAGATGCTAGTATCATCTGGAAAATGGCTATCATTTCCTCTCAGATCATCACAGTATAAACTGGATTAGCAGTGTTCTTGTAGTCCTAGAAAATGAGAGTTGCAGGGTGTGTGGTTTTTTATTTTTTATTATTGTTTGGTATTTTGGATAGAGACAAAGGGCATTTGTTACTCGGTCTGTTCATTGTTGAAGCTGTAGTGGCTTTCGTGTATATGAGAATTGTAAATGAATGTTCTTGTTTAAATTGTTTTAATTGGTGTCTGTGTTATTCATATTACATGTTTATTTAACCTTAAAGGAATTTTGAAAAAAAAAAACCCTGGAACAGTCAGTTTGACATTCTCCTCATAGGGCTGCTACACGATTATGCACAGGATTATGCATGAACAACAGCCAACAGTATAAAAGGCAATAATACATGGGATGTTTTGTTGCCCGTTGCAAATCTTGGCTTCCATAGGTGACAAAATGTTCTTTGTGTCCTTCGCACTGGCTAAAATGCAAATCGCTGGTGGGGAAACATACACGTTGTAGCTACTTTCTGAAGTAGCCTGAAGTTTCCTTAAGAGGCAACTTCATCTGCTTTGCAAAGCCGAAGCACTGAGTTTGTTTTTTCACCAGCGACTTACGTTATTGCCGACGGGAAAGCATTTGCAGGAGATTGGTTAGCCATGATAGAGGAGTTTTATCACAACTAATCTCCTTGTCTGTCATTGCCCTAGAAGGTGCCATAGCCAAGCTCAGTGCTGTCCAACTTCTGTCACACCGAGGGCCGGAATTTTTCCGGCCTACATGGTGGAGGGCCGATAATGGAAGCCAGTTTTGACCACTCCCTTTTTTAAACCACACCCACTTAAAACCACACCTGTGTTATCACATGACCATACCCATATTAATGGTGGTAGTACAGCAAAAACCTGTCATACTCTGGCTTCCCTACCCTGCCTGTGTGTGCCATACTCTGCCTGCCCTACCCTGCCTGTGTGTGCCATATTCTGCCTGCCCTACCCTGCCTGTGTGTACCATACTCTGCCTGCCCTACTATGCCTGTGTGTACCATACTCTGCCTGCCCTACCCTGCCTGTGTGTACCATACTCTGCCTGTCCTACGCTGCCTGTGTGTGCCATACTCTACCTGCCCTACCCTGCCTGTGTGTACCATACTCTGCCTGGCCTATGCTGTCTGTGTGTGCCATACTCTGCCTGCCCTACCCTGCCTGTTTGTGCCATACTCTGCCTGCCCTATATTGCCTGTGTGTGCCATACTCTGCCTGCGTGTGCCATACTCTGAGGCACACACAGGCAGCATAGGGCAGGCAGAGTATGCACAAACAGGCAGCATACAGTGACACAATGCTGGCACTACTCCTACAGTCTGCACAATAACTATATATTCAAAAACCTTTTAATTGCAGTACCACCTCAGTATATTTTCTTTTTATAGTGTACAGGGTTTATTTGTGGGTTTCTACTGAGGTGTGAACAGGTGAACAATGTGGGTGATTACAGTCTGAGCCTGAGGTGTGAACACAGCAGAGGGTGAACAATGTAGGGATTAAAAGGTGTGAACAACACAGGGGATTACATGTTTAAACAATACAGGGGGATTACAGCCTGACGTGTGAACCATGCAGGGGGACAGTTAATCACAGTACTGATACCATATAAATTTTACACAAAGATAAGCCATCAAAGCAGCCAGACAGCCAGTTGGACAGCACTGCCCTAGCTTATACTGTTTAGAATTTGACCGATTGGCCTTGATATCGTATGAGTGGTCATACATTGCATTGCCCCATTTTTTTCTCTTTCTTTGGGGGGGGGGGTAACTTTCCTTGAACAATTCAGCTTTAGGCAGAGAAGGATGTTTTGGACTCTGTTGCTTTCCCCGCGAGTACCATGGCAGTCAGAAGACCTTGTTTGCCATTGGCCTAATTCTTTTAAATAAGCTTGGGGAAATAAAGCAAAATATGAATAAAACCTTTTTATACCCAGGCATAATAAAATAAACATAATGGGCTTTTGAGCACAGACATTACTTTTAACTTGCATTGGTAGGCCATGTTTAATATATATTTGTAGCACTTAATACCATTACAGAAAAGAAATATTGCCTGCTCAGTGCTAATACTAGTACACAGCAAAGCAATTCATTACTACCACTCTGTGCTGTTTACTAAGCGAATGCAACAAAAAGAAAACATATTTGTATAAGGAAAATGAAAAATATATGAAAGGGTGACACTAGGTTTTCCTTCACAAATGTGCTTGCTACAAGGGAGTACCAATGCTAGTGTAGCTGCCATATGTATTAGTGTAGGCCGTGAAACAACCTAGGTTTATTGGCTGTGAAATAACAAAATGGGTTGTCCCTGCTATGGAGAATTTAATTTATGTATCTATTGTATAGGTACAGGTATGGGATCCCTTATCCGGAAACCCATTATCCAGAAAGTTCCAAATTATGGAAAGGCCATCTCCCATAGACTCCATTATAAGCAAATAATTCTAATTTTTAAAAATGATTTCCTTTTTCTCTGTTATAATAAAACAGTACCTTGTACTTCATCCCAACTAAGATATATTTAATTCTTATTGGGGGCAAAACAATCCTATTGGGGTTTATTCAATGTTTGAATGATTTTTAGGAAACTTGAATTATGGAGATCCAAATTATGGAAAGATCCCTTATCCGGAAAACCCCAGGTCCCGAGCATTCTGGATAATAGTTCCCATACCTGTACTATCACCAACAGAATCATACCATGCGGTGTAGAGTGCTAGGGTGAGACTTCTTTTTGGTTTCTTAATATGAGACTATAACATTAGAGGACAGAAGGTTAATCAGGATCTACCAGTAAATCTTGAGCTGGTTATCAGTAGATCGCCACAGGCCACTCAACTGAATCACCCTTGTGTGTAGTCCTCATTATTTAGATATTACATGAGATATGGATGCTGTTTTCTTTCAGCTTGTTGCAATTAAATAACTTTTTCCAAGGAAGTGCAACAGAACGGTGGTAGACCCTGATGCTCTTACATCATAGTCCATACAACGTATGGACTACATACAAGTCTTGCTATAGGAGCCCTGTGAAAGATAATGAGAAACTTAAGGTGGCCATACACACATCGATAATATCGTACGAAACCTCGTTTCGTACAATATTCGGTGCGTGTATGGTATGTCGGCGAGTCGACTGATATCGCAGGAAGCTGCTGATATCGGCCGACTCGCCGATCGGACCAGTTTGAAAATTTTGATCGGGCGCCATAGATGGCGCCTGACCAAAATCTCCCTTCAGCGCTGAATCGGCAGAAGGAGGTAGAAATCCTATTGTTTCTACCTCCTTACCTGCCGATTCAGCCCTGAATGGTGTGTGGCTGATCTGACGATGTTTCGTGCGACCGATGGTCGCAAGAAACATCGTCAGATCGCCATGTGTATGGCCAGCTTTATGGTCAGCCTGCCAGTGAACACACACAATACATATATAATATAGATATTATATATATTGTTAATTGTATGACCTCTGTGCCTTGTTACAACATTTATCCGCATTGGCTTGCTTTCCATCATGTACAGCTCCCAGCATTCCTGGTTAGCCCAGAGCCTTGATTACCTTGGACTCATGATTCCTGATATTACTGATATTATTCCTTTGCGTCACTTCACCTCATTTCCTGGTTGGGATAGAGGCACTCAGCAGGGGAATGCATAGGGGTTAAAAAACATCCGTCTCCCTCTGGAATAGTAATTTTCCTTTTTCCGTCCAGCCCTAGCTAATATTATTTCTCAGTGCCTGGACCCACTCCAGCTTTCAGTTCTGATGTCTGTGTGTCAGGGAGGTCTGGGAGTCCAAATTCTGCTTTGGGGCTGGAGGGGGCAATCGGAAGATAGTGAATGGGGCAGCTGGAAACAGATGGAAACAATTTGTGATTTAGACCGTCTTTGTAATAGATAAACTGCTGTTCTGCTATTATGCAACTCTGCTTGGAGCTGTTATTACTTTGATGTCTGGCAACCCTGGAAAAAGCATAATTTTTTCAGTGTGTGCCTCTGGTAGTGTGTAGCAGGAATGTTCAGTCTGTTGTCTTCCTACTGTTGTTAAGCACAACTCCCCAATCCCTAGACAGCCTAAGGCAGGAGTTGGGAATCCCATGGTGCAGAGATGAAATTAATGTTAAAGGACAAACCCCCCATACAAAAGTTTAATCTGTGAACAGCCTCTTTGAAATCATTAAATACCTGCCATTCTGGTTGTTCAAATGTAAATGGTAAGGCTGCTGCATCTCCTAAATCACTTAGGATTCCTTCTCCACCTCAAACCCACCCAGCCCCTCCCTCAGAAATTTACTTTGGCTGTTGGCTACTGAGCACGCTCAGTTCACAGCCCCTCCAGTCTAGCAGCCAGTGAAGAGATGGCATTGCTGGTTCCCATTGAGACTCTGCTCTAGCTGTCTGCTCCTTTTTTTTTTTCCACCTAACCTCCTCTCCCGAGCTCAGAGTAACCATTCTAGTGCTTAACCCAAACAGCACTTTCTTTTTTATTAAAGTAAGTTCTGCCTGTGTAAGCCTGCATTCTTGACTGCATTAACTTTACAGCACACGTGCTGTTTGCAGATGTAAATGTCACTCACTAATGATGTGTCAGAGGGAAAATGGGTGCCGGCTGAAAGCTGCTATTTGTTTTAAGAAAATTTGATGGCACTGGCAAACGGAGGGGATATATTTAGTACAAATTATACAATTTTAATGGGAAAGATGCGCCCAACTTATGTAAATTGTAGGAATATGTAGGCTTTACATGTCATTTAAGGTGGCCATACACGTTCTAATGACATTGGCCCCTCCAGATCGATCGCCAAGTTATTACATTATAGCCTTCCTGACTGCCTGCCCAACCAATATATGGCTAGTTGGAGAATCAAGACAAGAAGGGCATCATCTGCACATTGATCTAGTTCTCTCCTGACAGTCTCCCGTTATAATGATTGTTGGTTCAAGGTCAAACAGTCGGATAACCCTGATTTAGCCGAGCATGTTGGTGAGCCAATGAGCAGATCTTAAGGTGACCATAAATGGGCAGATTTAAGTTGCCTGGGCCCTGCCAGCTTATCTACCCATGTATGGGGCCCTCTGACAGGCCTGCCCAACCAATATGTAACTGAAAATCGACCAGATTTGATTTTCCAGTGTTGGCTTCCGCGTTGGCTTGTTGATGCAGCCCCTCGCCCCAGCAGCTTGTATCCCCATCACTGTTTTCTGCTCGCCCTTTGTGTAAACAAGTTTAAATGGGATCTATCACCCACACACATAAAGCCATATAATAAACGTCTTTTGAAAATTAAACATAAAACCCAAACTTTTTTTTTAAAGTTAAATCATCCATACCTATATAAAATGTATTTAAAAATATGAGCTGTCCATCATATATTGCGGAGGCGGAGCAGGCAATATATGATTGACAGCTCAGATTTTTAATTACCATTACTTTCACTTTCTATTGAGCACTTCCTAGATGTCACAAGATTCTGGGTTTATACAAAATTTGCCTTAACAACAGTGTCCACAAAATGAAGCCTGCTGTGATTGTGACTTCCAGGACTGAAGGAAACAAAATGAAAATAATTTATACAGTGTAAGTGAAGTTCATTACACTGGATGCTGCCAGTTTAAGGCACATGATTGGGAGTACTCTGTAAATTCGTGAAGCTGGATTACGTGAAAGGAATAGGGGGCAAAAGAGAAGAAAACTCTGAATAAAGTGTTAAAGCTGAAATCCTTGTAAGAGGCTAAAAATAGGTTTTGTTTCCGATGGTCACACTGTGTAGGCTACAGCTGGAGCTCTCTTTATCCTTTAGGAAACAATGGGACCTATTTTAGCCTGGAACAAGTAGTTCAACTATAAGTCTTTCATGTAGGTCAAACTAGGGGCTTTCTAGTTCTTGCATGTGACGACTTCCAAATATTTGTTGTGTAGATATTTTCTTTTTACATTTAGGCAAGCGTTTAAGTCACATTTATTACTTTTTTTGCCCATTTCAAGGCAATCCGGATTTGGCTGAGAGTCTCTGCTTGTGTTTTTGGAATTCCAAATGAGAGCTTGGATATTTTTTTAATGCAGATTTCAGTCTATTACATAAAAAATTGTGATACTAGCTGTGTTCACTGGGAAAAACTCAACCTACATCTTACTCTAACGCTCAAAATCTTAACCCGCACCCAACCCTAACCTGCAAAATGTTGCCATTGTAGGACTCTCACCTAACACGTACCTGCATCTTTTTACTGTGTACACTACTTCTGTGCGACCCTTAGTTTCAATGATAGGGAAACGTTGGGGGCAGAGGTAGAGTGTACTTTCTTAAGGTGGCCATACTCGGGCCGATATTGTAGCTGCCGATATCAGTCCCTTGTACCGATTCGGCAGCTTATCGGCCCGTGTAGGGGCAGCAACGACTTGCCTGCCCGACCGATATCTGGCCTGAAATTGGCCAGATATCGATCAGGCAGGTTAAAAGATTCAGTCGGATCGGGGACCACATCAGCTCGTTGATGCGGTCCCCAAACCTACTGTGCCCTTAACAGTCATTATAATTCAAATTAGCCTAAATTCCCCCTGATATTGCCCACCCATAGGTGTGGAAAGCGGGAGAAGATCCGCTTGCTTGGCGACCTCGCCAGGGGAGCGGATCGTTACGTGTATGGCCACCTTAAGTCTAACCCGCGCCCAGCCATAACTCTCAATGGTTGCCCAAATTTCAACCCTAACTTGTCTGACCTAAGGGTAAACCTGCACATAACTGCATAGACACACGGAGCAGTATATATTGGCCTAAGAGTCTAGGCCAGGGGTCTCCAACCTTTTTAACCCATGAGCAACATTTAAATATAAAAAAGTTGGAGAGCAACACAAGCATGAAAAACATTCCTGGGGGTGACCAAAAAAAGCTGTAATTGGTTATTTTGCAGCCCCTATGTGGATTGGCAGACTACAGGAGGCTCTGTTTGGTAGTACCCATGGTCTTTATGCCTCCAAAACTTGCCCCAAGTTAGAAATTCAAGAACGAAGACCTACTTTGAGGCCACTGGCAGCAATGTCAAAGTCAAAGGGGTTGGTGAGCAACATGTTGCTCACGAGCCACTGGTTAGGGATCACTGGTCTAGGCAGACAGAGATGGGGATTCAAAATAGGCCATGGCATTTCAAGTACACAGAGGCTTGAACAACCCTGGGCCCCAACCAGACCACTAAATAATGACTGTCTATGGATCTTACTGCAGCCCCTTTGACATTTCCCAGAATCTACAGAGTCTTGGTGTCCAGGGCTTATTCGTGGGCCTTTGGCAAATATCCAGTTGTAGGGCCCACTCACTATCCTGATGTTGCAAACACAGGCAGAAGGTGGAGAGTGGGATTTGATCGGATAGCTAATAAGAGTGGGGAATGGTTGCAGTTGAATGGGTCACAAGGTGGTGGTTGGAAGAAATAAAGTTATGGACTCATGGGTAAGAGACTGGGGAAGTTTTGCATACATTAAGGGTACCCTGCCCTACTGGTGTTGCATCAAGTGAGTTACTGGTACTGGAAGCAAGTCAGTCAACTAAGCATGTTTGTATTGTATAAAACATTCCTCTTTCATAAGATGCAATTTATGAAGCTTGTTTAAGGTTCATTGGCATATTTACAAGCATAATTAACTACTTGGTGCCTAAGGGTTATGACACACAGTGTGTTAAGTAGCAGTAAAACGTGCCCTCAACCCTCCACAGATCACTTGCCATTAACATTACTGGGAAGCTCTGCTAAATAACACCCATGTATGGCATTCTGCAGCTATTCGGTGCCCATGGGACCTAGCAGATATTTGCAGAAATTATATTTGTGTATTTATTATTATTATTATTATATATATTTATATGCAGTAGCGATTGGATTGCCCATGCGTCCTAGAAGCAAAAGTGGTGGCATCTTCCTTATTGAGGAATCCTGTATATTCTTTATCATATACTCCCCTATTTTCTTTAAATCATAGATTTAACACTTCATTTCCCCACTTTATTCAGTGCAGTTTAACATAGCAGCACCCACTCCGTATTAGCCCTTCCTAACCTGTTATGCTTTATTATTAACAAACTGGGACAATTGGGCAAAGTTACCCTTTAAACAATAAAGTAAATATAGTGTGCGATGAAGTCACCGTCTGGGGATGTTTTCCTATTAAACAGAGAAACACTAATCATGCTCAGTCATTACTTTGACTAAAGTAAGAAATGAACTCAGCATGTTAATTTAACTTAATCGAGTACTATATGGCATCCCGAAGCAATGCAGAAATCCCCCAAGTGGATAGCCATTATCTGGAAGTCTATTTCTGGCTTGTCCACCGTCTGCAGATCTTTGGGGCTCTTTGTTTGTCTGTATGAAGTCATGCCGAAGCAATTTCTTAATGGGCCATCCCTGCCGTAAATTTAAGGAGATCTTTTTACTATTTTAATTATTGTGGGTGTGAAAGTATTGCTCTTGACTTATCTGAGGCTGGTTATTCAGATTCAAGCAAGTTCCCTGGATGTGAGCAATTCACAGCAGTTGAACCCAAGGGGATCATTAAATTTTCTCAGGGTAGTTTTATGGCAAAGTTGTGTCATCTTGGCACAATGTCCATCTTTCCTTATTGTGTATGACCTAATTGGCTGCCATGCAGAACTCTCCCCACTCCCAAACATCTTTCTGAAGTCCCCCCTAAATGTGGCCATTTTGTTGCCTTGTCCTGAAAGCTAAGTACCAAAGTGCAGTTGGCATGCACCAACTTATACCACTTTGGGTTCTCTTTTCTTCAGTCAACTGACAGGATTATGTGCAGTTGAACCCAATCTGAACCTTCTCAAAGAGGACCTGAAGAGGCACAAGAAGGCACCCCCACCCCTCTGTTCTACACTACGTTTTAGAATAAGGTACAGCAAACTGCTACAGTTAGGTGATCCCCAGTGCTGAGGTTTGGAAAGGGGGCAATAAAGGCTGTGGAGGGGGTCCAGATAATACTCAGACTTCAGTTCTACTTCAGTATCGCAAACATGGACCAGTGCTGGACCAAGTTCAGTTGGTGCTCAAGGCTCAGCAGCCAGCTATCCTGCCACTAGTAGCTCACAACCTACCCTTCCGCTGCATAATTCTTACACTGCCAGTCACTTGTTCACGTATTTACTCCAGTCACTAGCTCAATGCCTCTGCCACCTTGTTGCACCCTAGGCAGCCACCTCTTCCTAGGACAGTGAGGGGCTAGTTGCTCAGATTTTGTCACTTCATCTACACTTGTTGATAGCCAAACTTCACCAATGCAAAGGATATACAGCTTGTGCAGATCTAGATTGCCACCACAGTGTTCATTGATGACCCCATGCCCACTGAGAAGATTATACAAACTAAAATGACTGACTTGTATGAACAAATCGTTATCACTGTGCTTTGACATTCTGGCAGACTTTAATTGTGCTACATTTGTACTTTAATTCCCACTATTCTAAAGAAGGGGCTTTGCTACCAGGTTTACTCTTAAGGGCTCTGGTACACGGGGAGATTAGTCGCCCGCGGCAAAACTCCCTGCTCGCGGGCGACTAATCTCCCCGTGTACCAGAGCCCTAACAAAGAAGTAAAGGACGTGTTTTGCATCTATCTGACTTCTCATTTTCATATGACCGTAGGTTGATCTGTTAGATAAGATCCAGTGCATTGTGCAACTGTTGCTCAAGGGATCGCTGGTGTCCTGGTAAGGAAGGTGTGGTGATAACGTATTTATACATGACTTCCAAGACCATAAAAGCTATGGTCTGGCCAACAGAAACTATGGCACGCACACAAATAACACATTTCTCTGGCCTGAGCTGTTTGTTTATGGTGTTTGGGGAAAGACTGTTGTGAAGACAAACCTACCTAAAATGACCTCTGATCTAATGGACTTTTTTTTTTTTTTTTTTGCCTCTCAGCATTTAAGAGCAGTTCTTAAAGGAGCCATATTCACCACCAATGTATTTAATGAACTACCACAGATGGTAGTTCATCAAATTTCCCTTTTAAGTGTAAACCCTTGGTATAACAAACGCCTCTTTTTTATCTGTAGGCCTGAGACACAGGCAGCACTTTGGGAAAGGTAGATACTTGTTTATATAGAGCAGTGTTATATGCAGCAATGTGCTAATTGCAGCATGTTTTAGATCTCTTATCAAACAACAAAGCTACAAAGTACACAGGAGCAAGGACCATTATTAACACCCTGAGAGTGACCAGAAAATGTAACTTGTAAAACTAAAAATGCCATTATTATTATATAGTTAAACAACTATTTAATATTTGTAGTATTTTTGTCTGTTGAGCTGCAACTCCCAGCACCCAACCAACAGCCAAAGATTGGGGTTGAGAATTAATCAACCTCTAGCCAACAATAAACAAAGGAATACTGTCATGGGAAAACATGTTTCAAAACCCATCAGTTAATAGAGCTTCTCCAGCAGAATCCTGCATTGAAATCCATTTTTCAAAAGTGCAAACAGATTTTTTTATATTTAATTTGAAAAATCCCCATGGGGCTAGCCATATTCTTCATTTCCCAGGGTGTCAAAGCCATGTGACCTGTGCTCTGATAAACTTCAGTCACACTTTACTGCTGCGCTGCAAGTTGGAGTGATACCCTCCCCCCCTCCCAGCAGCCGATCAGCAGAACAATGGGAAGGGAGCAAGATAGCAGCTCCCAGTAGGTATCAGAATAGCACTCAATAGTAAGAAATCCAAGTCCAGCTTGGGACTCCACCAGTTACATGGGAGTAGGAGAAACACAAGGTTATCTGAAAGCAGTTCTAATGCACCAATATAACAGCTTAAAAAAATATATTTGTTGGTTCAAGAAAAAATGGTAGAGTGAATTATTTGCTATGTAAACGGTGTCATTTAGAAATAAAAATTACCCCTTAAAAATCATTTTCTATTTAGGAATCCCTAAGGATTCTCAACATATATTTTATATAGTGAATATTATACACCTTGTTGTAAAATATAGGGATATTATAAATTATAGAGGCGTTCCATGACCATATGAAAGCACAAGACCAAAGGCTGAGTGCTTCTATACAAGTCATGGAACTCAAAAGTGAAATTTATTCTTTAAATATCCTCATATTTTACAATAAGGGGTACCATTATTTATTATTACATCACTAAGCATTGCCATCATAGAATAATGATTTTTTAGAAGATACGACTGTAATGGGATTGAAAGTCAGCCCAAAGCTGGTCTTTTAAAGCTGCTGAGAGTCAGGTGTGATCACATGTAATTTTATCAAGCAAAATGGAGACACTGCTAGATCCCCCATGCTGTGGCCCTCATGTATACATATACACCTCACAATTCCTTATTTAAGTGGGACACTTTGCTGAGCTAAAGGGGGTGGAGTTTATTGGAGAGTAGGCATGTCTTGTTTGAACTGGGTGTGGCCAGGGCTAATAAAATTTCTTTCTTAAAAAGTCCCCAAATCTTTTGTTGGGAGTGTTATAAGGCATAGTAATGTGCACATAATGTACTAGGACAGGACTTAATTTCAGCAGTTAACCAGTTCTTCCAGTGGCCCATATGTGGCCATATCCTCACTATTATAAACAACAGACTCTATGTGGGCATCTTTATGATCCTACATTTTCTGGATAGGGACCACAAAGGCACAGAGAAACTAAATAGCTGACATTTGTTCTGATGCTCAAAATATTCTCAGTGTTTGGTCCCATCGGTGCTTCTCTTATCATGGTGTTGTTGTTCAGTCCTTGTACACCAAGGTCCCCTGGGACACATTTCTCTATCAATGCCAGAGAGCACAGAAGAGATTAATGGCTGAGAGTAATGAGGGGGAGTAGACCAGAAGAAAACGTTATAATGGGAATCCTAGAGGCTCAGCTGCTAAAATGGATGCTTATTGGATCCTACGGAAAATAATTTTAGGGACCTCCTAAATTTTGACAATAAAACCTTTTTTCATACAAATATATTGGAACTGCTTATGAATCAGTGCCCCATGGGACCCCCTGTAACTCATGCAACCCACAGCATTTCCAGACTTTGTGCAAGTGGTATATTAGATATAGGAACGCCAGTATTTTTTCTAGAAATGGTGGAAATGCCACATGGAAAGGAGAGAGGAAGAGAGGAAACTGAAGGTGAAGAAGAATTAAACATGCATGCCATGGTTCAATGATACATGTATTTAGGACCAGCAGTGCAGGGAATAGCAAAGGACAGATGCTGCAGTGACTCTGATGGCATACAAGTAGTAGTAGCAGCATCCTGGGCCTTGTGTGGTGGGTTTGTTTTACTTATCAGGCTCCTACGTGGCCCTGTCCAGAATCACTGCATTACTACTCTTGTTCTGTGTGTCCACTGTCTGCTTTATGTAGTAGCAGCAACTCCATCTATAGGGTTAGATGTATAGAGTTTTAAGCCCCATTTTGGGCCCTGTATACACACACCTATATATATGTAGTGATGGGCCCGAGGTTGAGAAGGGACTTTAGGACCCAAGTCCAGTCCTGGTTTCCAGAAACACTATCCAACCAACGACATCGGCCAATTTCTCTGGAGCCCAGCTGCAGCATGCAAATAGTCACGTGTGCTAGGGTTGGCCAGTCATAACCCAAAGCCGACATAAATGCCCAATTATTTTAGCCTGAACCCGGCCAACCCGTAGATATTGGCCTGGTCTGCACATCACTAATAAATATTTAGTGATGAAAGTGTTAATTGATCTTGGGGCCACTTACATATCTGATCGGTATGTAAGTGAAATTCTGTTATGGGAAGTGTAGGCGGTTCAGACCTGATTTCTATTGTTCCTGTACACACCAAAGGGAAGGGTTGGGGGAAACCTGCAGAGACCGAGTGTGCAGTTGTGCACAAGCTGTGTGTTAGTTTGTCCCACACAAAATGTGGTGGGACATGTCATAGTGCCTTGTGCGACTGCAGTGTACATCTTTTGCACTGGTGTAAGAACTCAAGGTTGTACTCAAAGCTGCCCATTCTCATACATGTTCCGGTCCTTCAGGCCGATTCGGCAGCTCATCTTGCCCGTATATAGTCACCCCCGACAGGCCTACCTGACCAATATCAGATTCGCTCTTCCTCCGGATTGGGGACTGCACAGGCTTGTTGATGTGGTCCTCAGTCTGACAGCGCATATGCCCGCCGACCTAGGGCCAAGCAAATTAGTCCAATATTGCCCACCTTTAGGTGGGCATATCAGGAGAAGATCTGCTTATTTGCCATTTACTCCTTTGGCTCAATCAGGTCCTTCCTTTAGCCTGCCTGTGCAGCACCATTGATTGTCCCTAGCTAATTGTGCTCAGATGTGAGCAGGCCTAGTGATTTAATTAAGGTTGCATGACACAACACTTCTTTTTCCCATAGCAGTCACTTTGTGTCCCTTAAGCCTATGCGGGCGAGTCAATGCAAGATATACGGTCCCATCTGACTGTGACTGACTTGACCAACCTGACTCAGATTCAGTTTGGTATTTATTTTGTGGAAATCCGATAATTATGAAATCTGTGCGTTCCTAATGAATGTAAGCAGTTGTCTGTGGGTACTGGGAATTGTACTTCAATAACTACTTATGGGCCACTGGTTAAGTTGCTCCCAATGTCCTCAAAGTAGGTGGACATTTTTAAATTTGTGGCTAGGAGACAAGTTTTGGGAGCACAGGGAGACAATTTAACGCCAAGAAGTTCCTCCTGCAGGCCAGCAGTCCCCATGGGGCAACCAAATATCCAATCACAGCCCTTATTTGGCTTATTGTTTTCATGCTTGTGTGGCTCACCAACACTTTTTACATCTGAATGCGGCTCACAAGTAAAAAAGGTGGGGGATCCCTCTTCATATACTGCTAAATTCACTTGTTTGGCAAGGTTACATGGATGGCCACATCAAGCTAATCAGACTATTATTGACCCTTGGGCCAAAAAACTAATTATCCATTGGGGCCTCTGGAAACCTAACAGATGAGGACTGCTTCAATGTGCAGATGTGCTCCTCATCCAACAGGATTTTCAAACCTGCCCAGCTGATATCTGATTTTACTCCAAAAATAGGCACTTGGGCAGGCCTGTCATTAGGACCCATATAAGCTGTTGTCTTGGTCTGAAGGGGTCAAATTGGCTTAAATCTGCCCATGTTTGGCTGTCTTTACTGTTTCTGTCGTGCTGTATTGTTGCCATTTTGGCCTAGTTTAACTGCTGTCTTCCACCTTTTCTACCAAGATCAGTTGCTCTAAAAGGATCCACAGGCACCCCGATTAGCCCCTACTAAAGATAACTCTGAAGTCAGCAAGTAAATAAAAGTGCTTATACTGATCAAAACTCCTGACTTGGCCCTTATAGAGAGGCAGCAGCTTATTGGCCCGTGGGACCCTTTCAGTGGCCTGCCCATTTGACATCTGGCCAAAAATCCATTAGATCCTTTTGGGCAAGGACTTCAGTGGCATGCTGATGCGATCCTTTCTGTGTAGGCCTTTATTTTGACCCAACAGTGGGCTCTGGTGGCCACACTGTCAGACCAGCACAATTTGGCCCAGTTCTTCACAAGACAGATGAATCTTTCCATTTATGTCAACCTTAAGGCTCATTTCGCACATTATTACTAAAGTTTAAAACAACAGAGGTCAAACCACTTCTCTCTGCCTGTAACCACTTCTATGTCAATGGTATGTGTTTCTAGATTAAAAGTGGTGTGTCAGAGCTACGTGTGCCTCAGGCACCACTTTTTGCATAGCGATGTCATAACCATCCCTTGTGACATAAGCATTTACGTTTCAAAGTGACAAAATACCCACTGTGCATAATGAGCTTAGTCAAGCAACCCAGCCCTGCATAATATGGAATATCTCCCATTAGCAATAGAGCCTCAGTCACAATAGCATTCCAGTACAGCTTTCCAGATAACAGGTGTGATAATGAGATATACAGGTGTGGGTTAATCTTTCTCTCTTCAGATAATTCCCTACTCCCTTACCCTAGGGCCTAGTCAAATGTTACAAACTACATATTGTGACTGGCGGAGTCTTCCCCATGATCCTTTATTTCTTTCCTGGAACAGAGCAGCCTGCTATGAGCCAATTAGAAAAAAACACCAGTAGTAGGTCCAGGTTGTGTTGACCTGAACATGATAGACTCTCTATTTGAAACTCAAGTGCCTAGAATTCTCATTGCGGATACAATGGGAACCCAGGGCTTCTAACCAATCAGCTAGAGATATTAGAGTTCATGGGGCACCCCCAACCTGCAGACCAACATTTGTATGTATGTATATCTTTATTTATAAAGCACTACTTATGTACGCTACTTATGTACGCAGCGCTGTACACATTTGTTATTGACCTGCAACTGCCAGGACCTTAACCTGGCTTTCCTGTGACATAATTATGCATTATGTCTTGCTTTGTCTCTAGTTAGCACCTTTGAGTGTAACCAGCAAAGATATATATTAGAGCTGGGCGGTATGACCAAAAATTTATATCACGGTATTTTTCAAAATTATATCGGTATCACGGTATTTGACAGTATATAAATAAATAATAAATATTGGTGGCCAGGGCCCCTAAATAGTTTGCAGGCACCCCCATATACATAAAAATTGGTGGTCACCCTTCCCCCTCCACCCTCCACATAAATAGAAATTGCTGGAGGCCAGGCACCCCTGAAGACAGCGCCCCTATGCGCATTGGTGTTCAGTGGAACTTACCGAACTTGTGGTTCCTCCAGCTCCAGCGATGCGTCCTAGCGACGGCGCTTTTGTAGAACGCTGACGTCGCATGCGCGCAGACGTTGCGTGCGCGCTGACGTCACGTACGCATGGGGCGCAACCCGGATATACTTGGAAAAAAATTTGCAGGAGGCGCGCACACCGGTATTGGGGTATGTTTAAAATTCATATCATTTTTTAAAAAAAAAAAACGGTATTCGGTTTAAATCGGTATACCGCCCAGCACTAATATATATATATATATAAAAAAAAGCATAAACCCCAATGCTCTTAAGATTTACAGTATAATCCAAAAAGGCCAATTAGCTGTTATCTCGGCCCATGTAATACACATTACTCATTCCTGTATCACACAACAATAAGTGTGGCTAAGGGCAAGGGCACATGGGGTGATTGTCAGCCCCAATGCTTAAAGTTGTGCCTGCACCCGGAAGCATTGAATCTGCCAAGTCTCGTGTTTGTTGGCGGGCATCGGCTGTGTGTGCCTGCACTCGGGTGGCTTTGGTGCTTACGGGCGCAGGCACAGCTAGAAGATTTTTTAAGCGTAGGGGTGAATTTTAGCCTGTGCTTATCCACGGCTTGGCGTGCCCTTGCCTTTAGCTACACTCATTGCTGTGGGCCAAGATAACAGCTTATTGGCCTGTTTAACTGGGGCCCTCCCAATGGCCTGACTGATATATGACCAAAATCCTCTACTTATCTATTCAGCAGATTAGAAAATCCTGTCAGACAAGGACCACATTGGCGCATTGATGTGATCCTCTCTTAATGATCACCCATTATGATCACCCATTATGATCACCATTATGATCACCCATATTTGGCCAGCACCTGAAAGAGCTGCTTGTTGGCTTTCATACTATACTTCTTTTATCCCCAGCCAGTTTTAACTCTGAAGACAATTTGCTCCATGTAATAGGCATTACATCTTTCGTTAATAATGGATCTCTCTGTACAAGTGAAAACAGAAGGCTGAAGTATTTAAAGCTGAAATCCTGAAATACATTTTAGCTTGCTGAAATATGTCTTTATGGCCTTCAAAAAGGAAAGTAATCCAGGGAAACAGCTGTTTTCACAATGAGCCGGGAACCAACTGTGTGTATTTTGAGCAACTGGTCGCGTTCCCTCTGCCCCCAGCCAAAGCCTTGGAACACTTGACTGAAAGATACACTATATACAGTTTAATGATTACTGTAATAATTATTATTAAAACACACTGGTATCAATGATTCTGCACAGGGAGCCTTATTTATCTTATTTATGAAAGTTCTGTTAATTTTATGCTGGCCATACACCTGTAGATGTTATAAAGATCTTTTTGTTATCATGGGACCAAGCTTATCATGAAACGATTTGTCTATCAACAAAAGTTATTTCAACTGATATCGTCTAGTTTAGTCTGCTAGGAGCATCCATGGTTGATCTGACTATAAACCTCATTGTCAACACAGAATCCCCTGGCTGGACCATACACGGGTCCTTCTCAACAAATAATTGTTAATAAATCAGACAGATATGTATTGTGTAGGTTTAAAGATATTGTTGGAATGAGGACCACTACCAGCTGACCTGCATTGGTCTCCGTTATGATCCAGTCCTTGACCCAGGGGCCAAATGATCAGATCATCTCAATTTGGCCCAACCCATAAGTAGCCATAACAGGCAAAGATCTTTAGATCTTCAAGTGTTTGGCCATTTTAATTCATGGATTTGGCCTCATACAGAATTGTCCCTTTAGACACCCCTTACCTGCACACACAGCATGCTTCTTTTCAAAAGGTGCTTTTTGAAGTACAGGTATGGGATCCCTTATCCGGAAACCTGTTATCCAGAAAGTTCCGAATTACGGAAAGGCCATCTACCATACACTCCATCATAAGCAAATAATTCTAATTTTTAAAAATGATTTTCTTTTTCTCTGCAATAGTTAATTACTAAGGTATAATTGATCCTTACTGGAGGCAAAACAATCGTATTGAGTTTATTTAATATTTAAATGATTTTTAGCAGACTTAAGTTATGGAAATTACAGAAAGATCCCTTATCTGGAAAACCCCAGTTCCCGACCATTCTGGAGAACAGGTCCCATACCTGTACCTGCAAACCTAGATAGAAATCCAGTATCAAGGCACAAAAAGCCCAGAAATCAGAGGCTAACGGTCCCCATACACGGGCCGATTCTAGCTGCCGATATCAGTCCCTTAGACCGATTCGGCAGCTAATCGGCTCCTTGTATGGGCACTACCGACGGGCCTGCCCGACCGACATCTGAGCTGAAATCGGCCAGATATCGATCGGGCAGGTTAGAAAATCTAGTCGGATCGGGGACCGCATCGGCTCGTTGATGTGGTCCCCAGACCGACTTTGCCTATACCCATCGTTATAATTAGATCGTTTGGCCCCAGGGCCAAACAATTGAATTAGCCTGGATTCTCCCGATATTGCCCACCCGTAGGTGGGGGATATCGGGACAAGATCCGCTCGCTTGGCGAAATCGCCAAGCGAGTGGATCTTAAGGTGTATGGGCACCTTAAGCTGGGTTTTGCACCCATTAAAAGCAAATGAGACCTTAAATATTGACAGTATGACAAATATTTCCAGAAAATAGAGATAAGTATTGAATATGTTGACCAATATTGAATACATTGGAGCACCACTAATTACATCTCGTTATCAAGGCAGGCTGATAACCTTCTGCACCAGCATTGTAATTCCCATCCTACTGCCTGCAGCCTTTGTGTGTTTAAGATAAATAGGGTTTGTTTTCAAAGGTGTAGCACAAATTCCAAGACATTGTCCTGCGTGCTTAGCGCCACTTATCCCTGAGTGCTTTGCTGTACAGTAGCCCCTTTATGGAGAAGCACTTTCATGTTTTATAGGACTGCTCAAGTAAAAGGTAAATATACCCTACGTATAAGTAGAAAGGTATGTTTGTTTTTATTGAAAGGGCTGATACTTTATAGTAAAAGGTGAAAGTATGTGTATTTTATTCTTTGGTGGGTAAGAATATTTACCTCATAAGTTGGTTCTGAGTATTGAAAGGTCCCCATACACTATAAGATCGCCAAGCGAGCGGATCTTCACCCGATATCCCCACCTACGGGTGGGCGATATCGGGTAACAAGTAGCTTTAAAAAAAAATAATCCGATCGTTACATTTGCGGCCATGGGGCAGTCGGTTCGGGGACCGCATCAACGAGCCAATGCGGTCCCCGATCCGACTGGATTTTCTAACCTGGCCGATTGAGATCTGGCCATTTTCAGGCCAGATATCGGTCGCCCAGGCCGCTCGGTTCAGCCCATACACGGGCCGATTAGCTGCCGAATCGGTCCAAGGGTCCGATATCGGCAGCTATAATCGGCCCGTGTATGGGGACCTTAACTCTTGGTACTGGCTCAGATTATCTTGGTACCTGGTCAGATATTGGTTGGAGTTTAAACTTCAGGCAAATTAGTGATGCATATGCCTTCCCCTCAGCGGTTCACATTATTGCAAGCGGGAAGGCATTTTGGAGAGATTAGTCGCCTGCGTTAGCAGTGATTTATAGTGAGAAACTAATCTCCCCGTGGGACACTAACCTTAGGCTGGCCATACACGCACCGATAATATCATAACCTAGTTTCGTTTGATATTTGTTGTACGTATGGCGGCTCAACGAGGCGACCGATATCGCAAAAGGCTGGTATATGCCACATGTAGCAGTATCCTTTAGGGTCTCTACTATTTTTTGCCAACAATACCGTCCTTCAGGTTGGTGCAGTGATATCACTTGGGGGCGGGGGGGTAACGTAACAAGCTGGGCAAATGGATTGGCTGGGTGGGCAATGAGTGTTTGGGTGTGGGGAATGGGTTGTTGTTGCAAAGGTGGGCCTCTGCTTAAAAGGGGGTGATCGATTTATAGATAGGGTTTCCACCATTAGAGATTTACTAGCATATTTATTGCCGAATACCGGCTGGGTTGCAACCCTAATGGCCTTATGTGACCTAATAATAAGATAAATAACTATAAGAATAAATAACTCATGACGAGTCTGCTATCTGGCTGCTGGGGGTCACTGACCCTCCCATCTGTCGTATGGCAGAAACTGTTAAAATATGATAGAAAGAAAATGGGATTATATACTGAGCAACATATAACAGATCTCCTTCTTCCTCTCTTCTAACAGAAGCAGTCATTTGAATACAAAATACCCACAAATCTAAATAAGTGGTAAATTCACCCAAGCTGGCGCTTTCTAGTACACCCATATATTCCCTATCCTATTGTAATAAAGCTGCGACATGTTGAAAGCAGTCGTATCAAAAAATCAATAAAGCATATTTACATCTGTAGGCACAGTAATACAGCAATACTGTCATATCAGCACTGCCTACTTGTGGATCACATATTATTTTCTCTTGAACTATATAGAACCGTATTCCACTCACTACTATGGGAAGTTATAGCACTTGGCACATATACTGCTACGCTTATAATAGATTGGTAGATACTAATGCTGCTCAGGAAATGAATATTGTCTTGCAGAAATACAAACAAAATTACTTTCTAAGGAGATTGGTACATGGTTGTCCTTTTTTATGTCCTTTAAGTTATGTATAATATGTGTGTCTTGTTACACAGAAAACTGAAACAAAACAAAAAATTTAAAAAATGATATACAGTTATGGGATCTGTTATCTGGAATGCGTGGGGCCCAGTTTCTTTGTTGGACACAGGGGTTTCCACCCTAGCTGTCTTTCAAAGAAGTGACAGAGCAAAGTAATATAATTGTGCCTTGTCGCATGAAACGCGTACACAGCAAGTAAGCAGCAGAGCGAGAGTGGCTGGGGTGGAGCAGGGTGTGGGTAGGTGGCAGCGCCCAACAGTGTCAGGACCCTTCTGGTCATTGCCCAGTGGGCAAGTCTGACCCTTTGCCCACCTCCTTTCTTGTGTATTTTTCAAATATCCGCTCCCAGAGTCACTATTTATTGGGCCTGTGGCTTGACTCAAGGGATGAAAACATAATTTTGCCCCTTTATAGGTCCCTGGTAAGGCCTCACCTTGAGTATGCAGTGCAGTTTTGGGCTCCAGTCCTTAAGAAGGATATTAATGAGCTGGAGAGAGTGCAGAGACGTGCAACTAAACTGGTAAAGGGGATGGGAGATTTAAACTATGAGGTGAGACTGTCGAGGTTGGGGTTGTTTTCTCTGGAAAAGAGGCGCTTGCGAGGGGACATGATTACTCTGTACAAGTACATTAGAGGGGATTATAGGCAGTTGGGGGATGTTCTTTTTTCCCATAAAAACGATCAACGCACCAGAGGTCACCCCTTTAGATTAGAGGAACGGAGCTTCCATTTGAAGCAGTGTAGGGGGTTCCTCACAGTGAGGGCAGTGAGGTTGGGGAATGCCCTTCCTAGTGATGTGGTAATGGCAGATTCTGTTAATGCCTATAAGAGGGGCCTGGATGAGTTCTTGAACAAGCATAGTATCCAAGGCTATTGTGATACTAATATCTACAGTTAGTATTGATGTTGGTATATATGGTTTATGTATGTGAGTGTATAGATAGGTCAGTATAGGTTTGTGTGTGCTGGGTTTACTTGGAAGGGTTGAACTTGATGGACACTGGTCTTTTTTCAACCCTATGTAACTGGGCCTTTGTGTACTTTACATGCCAGGGCCAATAGAGAATCCCAGTCCAGGCCTGTCCGCTCCCCTAGTTGAGGGTCTGGGGCTGGTACACCTATGACACCTTTATGGCTTTTGCCTATGCTTATACCACATTGCATGCTGCAGTTGAGGCATTCTCAGATGAGTGCAATTAATTTATGATCCCCAGTGGGAACCATCTATTGATTGAGAATATCTCCGCCACGGCAACTTATATGGCAGTTCCAGTGTATACATAAATGTGTAAAGTCTTGCTTTCAAATAGGGATTTTTTCCCTATTTCCAAGTACATGCTGCTAATGGAGCTGGGAAGAGATAATTGCAAGCTGAATCCATCAAGGCATATGCTGAAAAGCAACCTGGTTCTTACAAATGACTCCCAAGGGAGTAAGTGTAACAAAGGCACAGTTTCATAGTATGGAGTCACTGCTGTGTGTGTCGTGGGAGTGATGGTAGTGCTCCATTATCACAAACACGTGGCATTTATGTGAGATTTTAACATACCCACTGGGTTTGAAAGCACAGCTCAGGTAGGTGAAGATCACATTCCAGCCAGAGCAGTGGCATCTTGTGTTTGTTGGCTCGGCCACCATCAGCTCACACGTGTCCTGTTGGCCTGTCCAGGTCTAGTCTAAAATTCAAAATGGGCCCTGGTATTTCAGTACACAGAGGCCCAAACAGCCCCCCACCAGCCCAATATATAGTGACTGTCTGTGGCATCTTACAGCAGCCTCTCTGGCATTTGCCAGAACCCACAGATTGCCAGTCTGGGCCTGGACCTGTCCATATTGGTGCTACTTATGGGCTGGTAGAGGATGCATGGGCAAATGAATTGAAGAGGAATCACAGCTTCTCCTCACATATCTCATCATGTAAGCTGGAGGCCAGAATGAAGAGAATGATCTGATTGGTCAGATATTGTAAAGGGTGTAAGGCCACAAGGTTGGCTGGTTATATAGGAGATTGATTTTGGCTGCCTATCCTGGCTCTCACTAGTACAGGTGTGGCCACGGTAATGCCTTAGCGTGGAACATTTTGATTGCTTAAGGGCTGCCAGTTAAATAACTATTAGCACAAGTGTTTCTCTAACACAAACAGTCTTCAACGTTCATTTAACTGAAAGAGTTTGCCAACTATATTGGGTGTCTCCCTTTTTTTCTTTTAGACTTTTAATCAGGGCTGAGCCACTCTATTCTGGCCTGCAATACAGGGGGAATTCATCATATGGTCCCACAAAATGGGCAGGGCTTTACGGGAAGTGAGTGGGGGTTAGGGTGAACCAGGGGAAGTGTCCAGGCATACCTGGGTGTGATCAGGGCGGGACAAGACATGGTCTAATTCACCCTTCATTAAAAAATTAAAAATTTGGCAGGTGTGAAATAACTTGCAGAGATGATTTTTTGCCTCCAAGGCAAATAGTTCTGACATTCTGCCATCAGCAGAAAAAACAATGTGGGTGGACCCGCAGGACCATGGGTTTACGTTTAGGTCAGGTGGTTTAGGGTTAAAATTTGGCGACCATTGCAGGTTTGGGTTGGGACTGGGTCAGACAGGGTAGGTACACTCTTCCTCTGCTCCCAGAGTTTCCCTGTCTCGGAACTTGGCATATGGAGGAGTAGCATACAGAGCAGGAAGATGTCGGTACGGGTTGGGTGTGGGTCCAACAAATGGCAACATTTTACGGGTTAAGGTCCCCATGCGCTGGCAGATCCGCTGTGGGTGGGTGATATTGGGAGAATCCAGGGAAATTCGATCGTTTGGCCCTGGGGCCAAACGATTGAATTATAATGATGGGCATAGTCAAAGTCGGTCCGGGGAAAGCATCAACGAGCCATTGCGGTCCCCGATCCGACTAGATTTTCTAACCTGCCTGATTGAGATCTGGACGATTTCAGGCCGGATATCGGTCGGGCAGGCCCGTCGGGAGTGCCCAAGGGATCGATATCGACAGCTACTATCGGCCCGTGTATGGGGACCTTTAGGGCCGGGTAGAGATTTTCCAGGCCTGTACATCAGTAGTTTTCACCATAGCTGTCTTGCTCGTTTGCTGTCACCTTCGCTTTCCCTTATCTCGCCACAGAGCTCTGCTACCCCATCCTCAACATAGGAATTTTGTGCCTAGTGTAAACATTTTACATCTGCATACTAATCATTACAGGGAGTTTGTGCCAAAGTGGTGCCAACAACATCCATCATGCCTGGGCTGGCAAAAAGAAGCAATTGAATTTAGTAGGTTCTCCCCAGGGATACACAGTGACCAAGGAGCAAGTTATTTTGCTTTTGCCTGAGATGTTTCAGTGAGTGGCCCATGTGGGGTGGTTCCGTCCTATAGGGGAGATGATATTTTAGAACTGTCTCCAATGAACAAACATGTACAGAATCAGCATTGCACAATGAATTGGGCTTTTGTACTGCCCCGTAAGCCCCTTGCTGATTGCAGCATGCAGGTATTTGCTTTGGGGCTGGGATCGGACAGAACTTTGCCAAGGAATTTCACATTTACACGGTCACAAGTGGCTGCACATTCAACAGAAAGAAGAATCTGGACAACAGGACACTGCAGCTGTTAGAGAACTAGAACTCCCAACACCCAGAGGCAGGTGCAAGGGGGAGCTGTAGTGCTGCAACAACTGGAGAGTCAACGATTGCCAAGCTGCTGCCTCAGGGGTCAAGATTAAGACTGGGAATCAGTATTGTGACCTCTTTTTAATTGGTATGACATTTTTATTATATTAAAGTGGAGCACAGAGACCAAACCTAAACAGCAAAGGGACTACTTGACCTCTAGGCCATAGACTAGAACAACACATTATAGTCCTGGCCTCTAGGGGATGCCCTTTTGCTGCAGCCTATAGAGTGTGGCTTTTTCTAAGCAAGCAGAATGGGGTATTTATTTCCTAACACTTGTAAATAGGTAGTGCAATATCTTAACTCTGCCCTACAATGTTCTTTTTTTACAGGACCTTCCCTACTGCTGCAAACCCTGGTGGGGTGAGGGTGGGGGTGCGAGTGTACAGAAAGCAATACTAAGCACTTTTATACTAAAAAAGCCAGGTTTCCTATTAAAATAAACAGGATGTTTAGCACTTAGGCTAACTATACACATAATTTGTCTCCACCGTCAGACTACGACCCACACATAAACACCCAGTACTCTTCCCCCCGCCCCGATACTGGAAAATGCCTCTTGTATCCTGGAGTATTTGAGGCCACATTGAGGGCTGCAGGTTGGGTGGGTTTTGGCCTAGAAAGTGAGCCCCTGGTATGGGTTAGGGTGGATGGCAGGCCAAACTTTAAGCATTGCCCCTGTTCTTTTGTGATGTAATATTGCTGACCCCTTCCCTGTGGAGGCAGATCCCACCCATACATGAGCCATTAGATCAGAATCAGGCTGGGCGTTGGTTGTAAAATAGAAGAGAACTTTGGGCTGGTTTGGGTGCGTATTGAGAAGTAGCAGGTTTTCAGACCCCCTCTTCACTAGTGGTGATAAAATAACCTAACCTCGTGCCAAGTATCCATGACAAACATACTGTGAATGTGGCCTGGATAAAATACTTCCCAGCATTTTCAATTAGAAAAATCAGGATATTTTTTTATCCCATCCCTGCTTTGCCCAGGCCCTAGCTACTACATCTGGACATGCCCCCAATTGCTACTGACTCCTGAGTACACCGTATCCACATTCAAATCTACAAATTAGAAGGTTCCTGCTTAAACAGGGACAATTTTGATGTGTAATGAAGAGGTCCATAGAGCCCATCATCAGACTGGTACAGTAAATATGACTTGGAGCGTGACGATGGCCTGCTGGCCTTCAGTTGAACAACTTATACTCTGTACTAATATATTTTATTCCCAGTGTGTGGGGGTATTGGCAAAGTTAGGGCAGTGCCTTTCTATAAATATCATTTGTTTCTTCAGTCTTTTTTCTTGTTCTTTCTCCTTTTCCACCTTCGATGTCTCTCCCACTTTAACTTCTTCCAGCACATTCCTATCCTAATCTTCCAGCTCCATCCTTTCCTCTCTCCCACTCAATCCTTCTTCCCCTCCTCCAGTCTTCTATTTTGCATTTCCTTGCTTTCACATTCCCCAGTTCGCCTCCCCCCCATCTAATGTTTCCTTTCCTTGACAGTCTTCTATCTTTTCTCCGAACCACATATGTCGTATTCTTTGTGCTCTGCACGATTCAGCCTTGGTGTTCTGCTCTCACCACTTAATTTCACTTATGCGTTTAGAAATGTCTTTGGGGTTGGGGGGGGGGAGTAGAAGGCCAATCTGGCCCTGCATTGTGGCTTAGACAGATAATGATTGGGCTGGCTAGGATATTCCAAGGGCGAGGACCTCATCAGTCCACAGACGCAGTCCATTCCCAACAGGTCACAATAACCTTCCAGTATATGGCAGAAAGGTTAAACCTGCTCCTGCCGTCTCGCATAGAAGTTTAGGGAAACTGCCTGTCAGTTCTGGCGGGGGCAGTTTTCAGCCTGAAGATGTAATTGCCAGCGCCAAAGAAACAATGACAGATGGATTCAAAAGAAGTCTGTGAAGGTGGCTGACATTTCATAATTGGTGGAGAATCATCTGATGTCACGTTAACCGAAAGGACCTGGTTGGCTACTATAAGACTAACCTGATTTATGTTTGTCTGTTCAGCCATGTGTGAACTACAGTTCCCAACATCCTCTCCATCTGGTCTTCCTTAGTAACAACACCATAATTAGGTGGACAAATATTTACAAAATACTCATACAACATACCAAAGCATTGCCTAATGTTTATTTACCCATAGACTGACTCTTACAAACAACAAGGGGGGATGTGCCAGGGCCAAAGATGATTACAAAGGAATGCTATGGGATTGATTACCTGGAGTGTTTCTGTTAGGGGAAAGATGGCAGCAAGCTAAACACCTTGGGCGCCATTACGATAAATCAGAGATTTCAACGTGTGGCGTTAAAGAAAACGACAGCGCTCACATGCTGCTGGGTAGTGAATAGGTATCTTGTGGCATTTGTGAATGTGTTTTCATTCCTTTCACAGAATTTCAAATATTTCAGATTCACGTGCTCTTTTCAAGTCGTTGAGTGGGAACAGATCACTTTTGTGTAGAGGACTAAGCCCTACAGCTACTTCCATTCCATCACACGGGAGCTTTCTTTGACATTTGTACATTTATAAAGGGAAGAAATACCCCCTTTCTTTGGTGTGAGCTCATTCAGTTGGGATCAGTTGGGTTGCGCAGACAAGGTGCATAAACACTCTATGAACTGCGGAAGATAAATATGTTTATTTTTTTCCCCACCGACATACCTGACTTCTCCGAGAGGGGAAAGGAAAGAGAGGGAGAGGAAACCATGATAGTCTACCACTTAAAGAACCCTTGTTTGGTGAGGTTGTGAAACAAGGTCTTACCCTGATATGCCGACACCGCAGGACATCAGGGGGCAGGCTACACTGACTCAATCATGTGGTCCTCACTCCAATGGGATTTTTAATCCTGCTCAATGGGCCAAGAAGGAGTCGGTAGCTTTAACGACCGTGTATGACTCCCTTCACGTGTAGGAACCTTTTCACTACCCACCTGTGGCTCACAGAGCCATTCGACCCCTCCCGCACCTTGTTCCATGTTGAAGGGACAGATTCTGGCACTTGAATCTCCTCTACGTTCCAATGAATCTACACACCATCCTCCATGGGAAACAGAGGAACATGGAGACAAGAAGTCATAAAGGTTGAGCCCAACTTCAATTGAATGCCATGTGACTTTAAAGCCCTCGATAACTGAAAGTGACAATTTTTTGTTCAAATTCTATGACTTCTATGATTCTATGAAAAAAAGTGTCATTGGTTTCAGATTCTTTTGAAAGCAGTGTTTGTTCTCTGCTGGTTTCTGTCTCTGAAACAGTGTTGCCAAAGACTAGTGTCAGTAGGAGTAAAGGTGGCCATACACCTTAAGATCTGCTCGCTTGGCAATGTCGCCAAACGAGTGGATCTTCTCCCGATATCCCCAACCTACGGGTGGGCGATATTGGGAGAATCCAGGCTAATTCGAGCGTTTGGCCCTGGGGCCAAATGATTGAATTATAACTACGGGTATAGGCAAAGTCGCTCCGGGGTCCGCATCAAGGAGCCGATGCGGCCCCCGATCTGACTAGATTTTTTAACCTGCCCGATCGGTCTAAGGGACCGATATAGGCAACTAGGATCGGCCCGTGTATGGGGACCTTTACATTTACAAGTAACCAGTGAAATAGTGCAATGAATGTATATAGGCAAGCAGAGGTGGGCCAAGCTAGCAGGGCACCCTAGGCAATCCGGCTGGCCACCTTGGCCACAGTGACGCCACGGACGTAGAGGGTAGCGCGGTTACAAGCAACACTGGGGGTAAGCCATCCCAGACTAGGGGCAGGCAGAAGAGCTGCTTGCCTAGTGCCCCCCCCCACTGTTGCACCCAAGGCAGGTGCCTCATTTGCCTGCCCGTAGTTCCGGCCCTGTAGGCAAGTTGCTCTGAATTTTCCTTTTATCAATTTAATTATTTTTTTTATTTTTGGACTTACGTGCTCTTTAAAGCCCCACACTGCTTATTTTATTGTTTTTAAAGCATAAATGTTCCAACCAGGGAGCAGGTTAAGAATAAGCAGCTTCTCTTTCTTATAATTCCTTTCTTTGTGCATTGTTTTTGTGTGATCAAACAGGAACATGTAGTGCCGTGTGTATCTGACTCATCTCATTGTTCGGCATATGCCTAAGCGCTACCTGCGCGCTGCTGCCCCTGGGGGTATATTGCCAAGCAGGGATCAGTGTACCAGCCGCTTTCTTCTGGAATCATGCTTTCATCATTATATAGAAAGCAGTGACATGCTATAGTAGTATGCTATAGAATGGACTTAAAAAAAATGTTTCAGTTGGCCTTTTTTAATTCTTAAAGTGAATTATTTGCCTCTTCAGCCTCTTTCCAGCTTTCAGTTGGGGGTCATTGCTGCTGCACGAGGCTATAATTGCACTGTTATTGTTAATTTTTATTACTTATCTTTCTATTCAGGTCTCTCTAATACAAATTCCCATTTCTCATGCAAACCACTGCCTGGTTGCTAGAGTAAACTGGACCCTAGCAACCAGATAGCTAATTGCGACAAGGACAGCTTTTCTGAGCACAATTGTAATTTATATACATTTTCTGTGTTTCTTAGATATGTGGGCTGGGCCTCTTCAATGTTTTTTTGTGGAGGGGGACAGAACCACTGAGTGCCCTGCCGTTGGGAATGGCCATCTTAAGAGTGACCCTGCAGTAAATCAAAACTACAAGGGGGGGGGGGAGACAAATCTACTAAAAACGCCTTTGCTTATCTTCGGATCACTGCAAATAACAGTGATCTGGCTAAATCAAAGAAAATTGCTTTCTTTCGCATTTTGCAGATCTCCCTGTGTGCCAAGCAGCCTGTGGGTGCTCTAAGGGTAAAGGTGCCCATATACGGGTCGATTCTAGCTGCTGATATCGGTCACTTAGACCGATTTGCCAACTTGTTGGCCCGTGTATGGGCACTTATGATGGGCCTGCCCGAACGGATATCTGGCCTGAAATTGGCCAGATATCGATCGGACAGGTTTAAAAATTTAGTCGGATCGGGGACCGCATTGGCACGTTGATGCGGTCCTTGAACTGACTGTGCCTATACCTGTCATTCTAATTCGATTCTTTGGCCCCCGGGTCAAAAGACTGAATTAGCCCAATATCGCCCACCTGTAGGTGGGGATCGTTCTAATTTGATCGTTTGGCCCCAGAGCCAAAAGACTGAATTAGCCCAATATCGCCCACCCGTAGGTGGGGATCGTTCTAATTTGATCGTTTGGCCCCAGAGCCAAAAGACTGAATTAGCCCAATATCGCCCACCCGTAGGTGGGGATCGTTCTAATTTGATCGTTTGGCCCCAGGGCCAAAAGACTGAATTAGCCCAGTATCGCCCACCCGTAGGTGGGGGCATCATGAGAAGATCCGATCGCTTGGTGACCTGGCCAAGCGTGTACGGCCACCTTAACAGGGCAAAGACTTGAGGCCCTTCTATGTCACCTGTCACCAGGCAGTTTCCATTTCATCAATGATAAGCGTTATAGGGCATTACTGTATGTAAGGTGCAGCATTTGTTACATACAAAATTCCCTCCCGGAATTCTGTATTACTTTTCCATTAGGCTCCTGTGCGACCCAGCTGCCTAATGTCACACAATATTGTGCCGCTTGGTTGGCTGAGGAACAGGCTAAAAATATCCTCGCTGCTGGGAGGCAGACTGGGAGCAAGGTGAGCCTGGGGATTCCAAACTGGCCCTGCCAAAGCAATGGGTGGGGTGTGCCAGCGTGGGGGCAGGTAATGTTTGGGGGGAGTTGTTTCTTGCTATCCAAAATTCCCTCTCTTTCAGAGACGCTTGGTTCAGAAGGTTTTGTTCTATTTAATTAATTTACTATTCAGGATAATTTGCTTCTTTTCTATTATAGTCACTAGATTAAATTGTAAGGATTAGAGCAGGCGGTATGGCAACTCTCATTCATATGAATAAATAGAAGTATGGCAATTTGTACGTTTAAAGAAAAGTCAAGAGAATGTGGACCCTGTAAACAAAGTGGGATTATATCTGGCCCCGTCTGTGCCTTTTATGTTTGATGCCTATGGGTCAGACCAGTCATCCCCAGCCAGTTGCTCCGGGGCAACATGTTGCTCTCAGTGGCCTCAAAGTAGGTGCCAGTTTTTTTTGGCCTAGGGGCAAGTTTTGGAAGCAAAATGATGCCACTGTCCCTATCCATTCTGACCACCAATACATTGGGCCAAGGTGCAATAATTTGGCCCAGGTCTAACAATTAGATTATAATGGGGGGGGGGGGGGCTGTATGGGGAGGATCATATCAATACACAGATATTCTAACCTGCCCAATGGATATATGGGCAATTTCAGACAGCTATTGTTGACAGATATTGTTATGGAAGGCTGAAGGCTGTTGGGATAAGCTACCCGCTGGATGGGCCCAGTTGGCAGCCCTTATCAACCAGTTTAAGAGCAAAATAATAACTCATTTCAGATAATAAAATAATTTCAAAAGTGTTGGTGCAATGTAAAGGGCAATAAAAATCAGGCTGGGCCGGGCGACTTCATATACAGTATGAGGCAGGCTATTTGGGTAAGTGCTGTGATGACTCAGTAGAGAAACACAGTGACCCCCCCCATCCTTTCCCTCAGTCGGCCGTGGGCTGGAATGCGGTCCAGCAATATATTTAGAAAGCTGTGTCCGTCCTCTCGTGGGATACAGGACCCCGCAGGCTTGGAACCGGCTCTAAGGAGTCTTGGAGTTTAGTCTGAGACTGGAGCCATTCCCACGAGAATCCTTAACAAGCACAGTACCACAGTGACGGTCCTAAGGCTATAACGTGTATGTGTGTGTGTATATATATATATATATATATATATATGTTTGACACTTGGCTCTCTTAGGCCCAAGCTGACTAGCCATGTCTGTATTTCCAAATATTATTGGTCCTATGGGCCTGAGGCTCAGCTCTACGGTTCCATTCTATATTTGTTATATGCTCATTAGTATGTCCCAGGCATACATCCCACGGGCTGGAGATCACTCAGTGTTAATAGTAGTGTAACAGAACCCCTCCGAGGCCTGCCCGCTCTATCCTGGCATGGGTTCAAATCTCCTCTGATTCCTGCTCCTTTATGGGTGTAGTTTTCCCAGCCGCCTGCTGAACAGATTGAGAAGGGGAAAAAAAACCACTTTTCACACCTGCTGGTTTATAGATTTATATTTATCCCTGGGTTTGTCGGGGATGCTGGGAGTTGCAGTTTCATTTCAGCAAGAGAATGGCAGTGCCATTCCCATTCAGGTATTGCAGTGGGGGGCTTGAAATGAAATAAAGCTGTTTGGTTGGTAAGGGCACCATGCAGGCAGATATTTGAATGATTTGGCTGCCTGGCCAGGCTGAAGAGAACCTGATCATTTGGCCCTGTAGGCAACAATCGGATCACAAGGGGTTTTGTGTAGATTTATTGCTATATTGCTAACTTCTCTGTACACAGATGTGGTGTGGATCAGGGATGTCCAGCTGGGGACCCATGGGTCCATATCCCATTTAATAGGCCATCAATTAAGCATCTAGTTGAGTCCAGTGCTTGTATACGGTCTTATACAGGCAGGTAAGATGGCTGCCCACCACCCAACAGAATACACAAAGCTCCACATCATAGTACAGGTATAGGACCCATTATCCAGAATGCTCGGGACCAAGGGTATTCCGGATAAGGGATCTTTCCGTAATTTGGATCTCAATACCTTAAGTCTACTAAAAAATCAATAAAACATTAATTAAACCCAATAGGATTGTTTTGCATCCAATAAGGATTCATTATATCTTAGTTGGGACCAATTACAAGGTTCTGTTTTATTATTACAGAGAAAAAGGAAATCAGTTTTAAAATTCTGAATTATTTGATTAAAATGGAGTCTATGGGGGACGGGCATTCCGTAATTCGGAGCTTTCTGGATAACGGGTTTCCGGATAAGGGGTCCGATACCTGTACTGCTGGGAGGGCCAGGGAGGGCAATCGAGGCTCTGTGGCAGAGGGGGGGCCCTGAGAGACAGGAATAAAGGTGACACTTTTCTAGTTTCAGAGTTCTGAAACACTGACAAAACTCTTCCAGTAGGACACAGGATTTTGGCCAATCCCTGCTCATTGTCATGCCATGGCCCCTCCAGTGTTAACCCTTCCCATGCCCAAATATGATTCACCCCCTACGTCATATGCTCCATCCCCTAATGTTATCTATTCAGACTTGCAACAGGCAGAAGATGGCAACCCTTGACACGCTGGTCTGATTCACGGTTAGTGGAAGGGAGGGGACGTGGTGGAGTGGGCTGGTTTTGCCCATATTAAAGGCGTATTCTAAACATACTGAGCAATAGCTTGGGTGGACTGGGCATGTGGCTAGGTAGGGAGTTTAGCCAATTTTTTAAATGGGGCCCCTTTCTCTTAGTTAGTAGGGAGCCATGATTTCTGAAGGCAGCTCTTACTGCAGGCAGACGGAGCGATCAGTCGGGGTAACTAATTTCTGCAACGGCTACAGTGGCGCCTTCGGATATGCCATTATCACTTTGGGGCTGACAGGGCAGATAATTAAGGGTAACTGGCTGCCTGTACATACTTTGAAATCAGCCAGTAGCAAAGTGATCTGTCCTGTGATGGAGCTGTGTGCCATCCTGCTTCCCCCAGTGCCGCCAGTTACGGCATGTTCTGCAGAATATGATTTATTTATAAAGGAGTGACTCTGGAACATAGCAGCACCTTGGGTTTATATTATAGCTGACACTTGCTGACTAATGTAAGCCATTTAGGCTACTGGTGGTGCTTAACTGTTTAAAGCTTCTTTGTAAGCATAACACTTGCATTAGATTTATACCCCAGCGCCTAACCCTGTAAACTTCTATGGGGGATCTGGCATAGTACAGCGCATATATTGAATGTAGCACCTCAAGGCACGGCACCTACTGTATTTGAAGTTTTAGGATTATTTTCAGCCTGGCTCCTGTTATTGCCTTTGTGCTGTGTATTATGTATATAGATCATTTGAAGCCTGACCCCTCTGTATTGTTTATACATTTATATATATATTTACGTATATATTTATACAACTGAGCACGGACTATTTTCACTGTCTTAAGGTGGCCGTACCCGCACTGATATCGTATGATAATCGCTAAGTGTATGGTGGGAGACGAGGTGACTGAAATTGGCCTTGGATATTGGTTGTCTTGTCGATTGGGCCGGTTGAAAATTTTTGATTGAGTTAAGGTCCACTTATTCGGTACCGTTGCCAAGCAAGTTGATCTCATAGTGTATGCTGAAGGCCCATTTATTATTATTAACATTTATTTGTCAGGTCTATAACGGATTCCTGAAGGCTTGGTGGGCTTTCTGATTGTTCTCATCTAGGCAAATTGGACTGGGCCAAGCCACCATGGAACAACTATTGAAAGTCAGCTTGTGTGTGGATGCCAGCATTAAGCTGATGTGACGCGTACCATGGAAACCCCCCCTGATTGGCTGCTCACTACTTTCATTGAGCTGCCCATTTACATGGTCCAAACTGACGTCTTTGGGCATTGTGGGAAGCTGGCGTAGAATAGCGACTCTGGCATTATAAAGCAAAGGACTTCTATATCTTTTGAAGATAATTAGATGCCCTGGGGGTGGGGGGTGGGGGTTATCCCTGGGCCCCTTGCTGGCAAACCATGTGATACTCACTCTGATCTTACTGACGAATACAAACAAAACAATATTAGTAGATAAGCCCCTTCACACGCCTAACAATAACTGGTTAAGCAGGATAATCCCACTCTATAGCATTCAGGGAAATAAAGGAATCTCCATTTATGGACTTTAGAAACAAAGGGCACCCTTTTCTGATATTTGCGATCTTCCGAAATTTTCGTTTCTAATACGATTTTTTCCCATTCGTGATTCCGATTCGTGGATTAGTAAATGTGCCCCCTAGTGTACAACTGGCTTTATGCCCGTCGTGAATGTGAAGTCCATTAAAGGGGTCGCTTTAAATGAAAATTGACTATAATGCAGAAGGTGATATTATAAGACAATCTGCAATTGGTCCTTTATTTTTTGTGAAAACTGGAAAATGAATAGCCGAGGGGCTTGAAAAGAAACATGCTGGGGTCGACGACCCCCCCAGTTGAAAGCAAGAAAAAGACAGAAGAGCAAGGCAGATAATTCAAAATCTATATCTGGGAGAAGGGGGGTAATCATTGAATTTCTGCAGAGCTTTGGAGAATAAGTGCCCTTCCTCAGAGCCTTGCCTGGCAAGTCTGTCTCTGGGCTGAGGGTGCTTTTTGGTTGATGTCCCATCGCTGCAGAGTACTGGCGCTTGCAGAGCATTTTATAGGTGATTCAAACATACAGGGCGTGGATCTGCAGGGGTCCGGAGAGGGGATTGAGGCTGGCAAGGTCACTGGTCCTCACCGGGCCCTTATGGGTCTGTGGGTGCCCCTGTCAGCCATCACTGCTTCAAATGCTGTCAGATTAAAGGAGTCTCCTGTGTGACCAAGCAGGAATGGAGGAGCAGCAGGTACCAGAGGGGCAAATTGTGCCTTTGGCAGTGCTGGATTCCTCTCTGAGTGCGCCAAACAAGTGCTGTGACCTGCAGTCATTGTGTCCAAAGCTATTGAGTTTCCCTTAAACAATGCCATCTCAATAACCCAATAATGCATTGGCACTCTGGGGGATTTGCCCACAGTACACATTTCAGGGAGAGCCATGGTGGCCAGAATGTTCTTATGCCTCCTCACCTTCCACTGAAAAGAATGGGACACGTCCTGTAGAAGCAGTGGCAGCGCCAGGGAGGGGCCATTTTGGAACATGTCAGTGCCGCTGTGCATTAGACATTGAGTGCCTACAGAGCATAGTACCAGGCCCAGACTGGCAATCTGTGGGTTCTGGCAAATGCCAGAGGGGCTGCTGTAAGATGCCATAGACATTCACTATTTATTGGGCTGGTGGGGGCTGTTTGGGTCTCTGTGTACTTAGAATACCAGGGTCTAATGTAAGTCCCAGGCCAGCATAGTATGAGCCATTCCATCTCTGCAGAGCACTCTGCTGAACATTCCTTTGTTGCAGAGCATGTTGCCAGCCATTCCATCTGTGGCCGGTGCCCCAAAAGACATCTAATGGTACTATAGCTGCTAAGCATCATACCCTGGGGTGCCCCAATACTGAGCCATATGTTAGTACTAGCAGTACGTAGAATATTAACCTTGCAGCAGGGCTGTGCAGAAAAGCTGCAGCGCATTATATCCAGAGGGATAGGTCCAGGCCAGACATTACCCAAACAGGAATCACTGGGTGTTTAACCAAACATGTGTGGTCCCTCTCCCCCCATTCCCTGGGCTGCCTCCCTCACCTTCACATATTGGGCCATAAAAGGCACTGAGTATCTGCTGCATGCAGCCATCTTTCTGATAGACAGCCAATGGGCAAGAGCGGATATTAACACTGTAACAGCCAGACTGAAGCTGTTTGACCCGTGGCACATATAGATATGAATATAGGGTGTGCCATTGTTCCATCAGCCTTAGTCTGGAAGGTAAGGTGTATATATATATATATATATAATATACTGTATATATATGTGTGTGTGTAAGTGTGAATTATACTGACATCCCATGAACATAAAACACACCAGACTTGTAAATGTTAATTCATATTATTCCCTACTAGATTCCTTGTGAACTTTACTAGTTCCCTTAATGTTAATGGGATGTTATATTGATTGGCTATTGATTTTAGAAGCTATAAATATTGTTTATAGCGTTTTGTGCTTAAAAAAAAATGGCAGGGGGACTCTCAGGGCTAAGATATTGCTGGATAAAGCCAAGCAAGCATTCTCCTTGCTCATTGGAATTGTACCTCTGGGGGCAGGGGCATGGTTATGCTGGAGTATATTAATGATATATTATGTGTACAAGTCAATGCAATCCATATGGATGCTCCCACTCATATCAATAAATGCAGATACATACAGCCTATATTTGCTTACATTTATTTCTGTATAGGCCATATACCCCGTTATATACCCCATTACTGCTAGGCCATGCCATTTCTGGCTTCTTATAATGGGATTATAACACAAAAGGAGGCCTATGGGAAGCAAGTGTCCTGCCAGCAAGAGAGGCCGTGGCTGCTTAAGCAAGACCAAGACTGCCTGCTGAGCCAGTAATAACTTTCCACTGTTAATATAATGCCATGGGCATTATTAGGATGCTGGCCGGACCCAAGGATGCCCCCTGTATTGTTTTATAATACTCAAGAGCTCTTTAAAATGTAGTGTAAGTGCCTGGTGATGCCACCATTAACAATCACTGCTTAGAGACCTTTCTGCACTGCCGGTTCTGCCTCTTGAAACAGTGCAGTAGAAGTCAGTACACCTCCAGCTGTTTCTCCTTTATTTCCCGGAGTGAGAGCAAGCAGGGCTGTTTACCCAGACGGACACTGCTTTTCAGTAGCAATTTCCTTGACAAAATTCCTTTTATTATGCAGAAAAAAAAATTGGGGGTGGAGTTCCCCTTTAAATGTGGATTTTGAGGCAAGAGTTTTTTTTTTTTCCACTGGTTATAAATCCCAAAATAGAATTTGGACCCGTGGGCCATGTGAGGCTGCCTAGGGTTGCTGGAGTGAGAGGCATCATGGGAGCTGAGACAGCCGGCTGCACGTCCAGCACTCTAGTGTGAGCCAAGGTGTCACGACTGACTGTAGGAGGGTGAGGAGAGCGTGCGCCTGCCCCCCAAGGGAACAATAGGCCGGGGGGCTGCGCTAATTACACGCCTGCCCGTATCCCCTACGTTGGCAGGATGCCATGTGGGCACTGAACCAAGGGGAAAATGGTTTGTTAGTTTTACTTTGCAAAGGCAAGAATTTAACCCCAGCATTGCCAGAATGTGCCATGGAGTCGCTTTGTGCCCTATTTCTTATTCCCTCTCCCCATGCTCTTCCATTCTGCTCTCTCCTATCAGCGCTCCCTTTCTGCCTCCCCCACTGTATCCCCCCACCGTATCCCCCCACCATCACACACATTTGCTTTCTGCTAATTACTATTGTTCTCTCTCTCATGTCACTCCCTCTGCAGTCTCCTTGCTGTTCCCTCCTATCTGCCCCCATCACTGTCTCTTATTCCTCTCTCACCCTGCTATTTCACATTGCTTCTCCGGACTCACAGAGCTAAGGCGGCCATACACAGGCTGATAGTTGCCTACTTGGCCTTCCAGACCGAGCCTATTGCCTCGTGTATGGGGCCATTGGTAGTGCTTACCACATATATATATATATATATATCAGGCAGGTTTGAAAATCCTATTCAGTAAGGACTGCATCAGTGGTTCTATTCTATTGGGTCTCCATAGGGTCACCCCAGTTTGCCCCAGCATGTTGGCGCTTAATTGCATTAAGATTTGCTAATTTGTTGACTTAACCAGCATTTCTCCATCACTAATTCAAAATCATGTCTGCTGATACTCATTGTTGGTGCATGAATGGGGCACGGGCAGCTCCTCTTTAACATAGCCAATATTAGCTCCCAACTCATTCAAAATGGACTCAGTAGCTTATTGACCTATGCATGGGGCCAAACAGATGACCTGCTGGAGCAGTGGCAAAACATCTATTTGTTTAAACAAAATTTGGCTTGTTAAGTTACCAGAGGTGGCAGTTACTGGGCAGTATCTGCAGATGCCCCTTTTTGTTGCATGAATGGGACACTTGCAGATGGAGGAAAGAGAGAAACTGTAGCTCTTCTGCAACCTGACCTATATATTGGGCAAAGCCATCAGCCTTTCAGCAGGGCCAGGCTAAGAGGTACTGGTGCCCAAGGCCAATACCTCTTGCTCATTTTTTAGTAGTGCCCTAGGCACATGCCTACTCTACCTACTTCTAGATGTGGCCCTGTATGATCTGTCAAGCTAAAGTCCCATCTGATGGCCTAAGGGGACCATATATATATATAGATAATAAGGCATAGAGAGACCAAAATGGTGTAGGATAGTGTCTGTATAGTGGTGTGGGGAAGTGTAGCAGTTGTGTAACAGTGCAGATCCCTATTGGTCTGCATCTCCACCATTGGCTTTTTCCACTCCCAAGTCTGTGCCTTTGCTTTTTATGTGCTTTGGCCCCATGCCCAATGCTGGCAGTTGGTCCACAAAGCAAGGAGGACTCCCTGGGCAAGTTCTTACTAAACAGAAGCAAGTGGGCTCTGCCGTGGAGAACTCCTAACATGGGTAAACACAGAGTGAAGGGATCATGGCTGGCTTTTGTTGTCTGTTCCTCGCCGCCTATTCACGCCCTTACTGACCTCCCTAATGCATAAGTGTTTGGTTCATTTAGCGCTTCACTAGCTCTGCTTCTCATTTACTGCATCGACTGGCCCAGACATCTCACATTTACTGCCTGGATCAATCCTCATTCCTTCACTACCACCTCTTTCTCACTCCTTCTTCTCCACATCCTTCACCCTCCAATCTTTCCTCTTCCATCCTGCTATCACTTCTTTCCATTCACGTGAGCTAGGCATACAAGAGCCGCTTGTTTGGTGAGTTCACCAGATGAGTAGATCTTTGCCCGATTTGGCAACCATCATACAGAGCTAGATTGGAATGGTCTGATCCTTTGTCTTCAGGTCAATGTTCAGATCATAATTGGGGCCTAAGTTGTCTCATTGGGAGAGGGTCAACTCTTAGATGCCATTCAGCACTGCTCCTCGTTCACTTTCTCAGAATCCAAACCCAGCTGTTGGCTCCTTCTATTCCACATCCTCATCCCTCGTAACACATTCCCCTTCACCAACCCATCACTATGATTCTAGTTTATCCAGAATCTTTCTTGCCCACCAACCTGTACCTCACTGTCAATTCAGCACCTCTAGCCAACCATTCCCAATCAGCACCTATCCACCTTTATTTACAGCCCTCTCCATGCCCATGGTTGTGGTGGGCTGTAAATAATCTAATGTTATTTTATCAGCCCTCACTATCACCCCTGTTCACTCCTGCACTTACCAACTGAGGCACTATCCATAGGGCAAGTAGTGCAGTGGAACTGGTGCTCATACTCTTTAAGACCATGGAACACACACTGCTGTTGGGGGCATATTGTTGGCCATGTTATTTTATATCAAAGAAGAATTTGGGGCCCACTGTTTCTACACTAGGGCCACCCTGTCTTGTTATACTGCTGCCACCTTCCAGACACCTCACCTCGCCTTTATTTCAAACCCACTTTTTTTTAATCCCTCTCCATATTAATCACCCAGTACCTCTAATTCACCCCATTCTTGCTTCCCTCACTTCCTCTTCCCCCCTCTCTCATTCACCACCTTAAATTTCCCTCTCGTACGTGTCCTTCCCTCCGTGTGTTTCCCCGCTCCTTCCTGTCTCCCTTTCCGCTCCCTGTGTGCTTGTTGGATGGCGGCCAGGCACTCCCTGCTCATTACTCATTTATCTGCTCAATGCTTATGCTCAGTGAAATATACATGAAGACACAAGTGTCCCCTTCACACCAACAAGTCTCAGTGGCACAATGCCTCGGCTTCTCATCTGTCATCTCCTCGCCTCGACCCAGACAAGCGCTGCCATATCCACCGCGGCTATACAGAATTATACCAACTAGCGATGCACCATCAGACGGACCAATAATGATTGGGAATTGCAGCCCATCTATGGCCTCCTCCAGTTTGGCCAAATCTAAAGCTCCTGAATCCAAAACCAAATCCTGCATTCCTAATATAAACACAAAAGAAAATAAACTTAGAAACATAGGGTAGAACCCCCCAAATCGCTGTTTCTCTGGGATTCTACAGAGAAAGTGAAACCATTTTCACTCCATATGGGGCCTCGGCCAGGCCTCTGACCGGACTGTGCATTTGGTGTGTTACAGCTATTACTAGCATGACTTTGTTAGAGTCAGTAACAGAGAGATTATATCTGGGATTAACTATTTTTATTATGTTTACTTTCCAGTGCATCTAATTGTCCCCTGCCCCATTGAACTCACTTTCCAGGCAGTGGAACCTTCTTTTAATGGTATCTTTCTCTTTTCCCTGATACCTATCAGGGAATTTAGAAAACCCCATTGGACAAAGACTACATTGGCACAGTGATGCCTAGGCCTTTGTTATGATCATTTGGCTCTTACGATCAGATCTTATCAACCTGAGCAGATCATGGCCCAACTTGGGTGGCTAGGGGCAGCACCTTGGATTAAAGGGGATTATGGGGAGCCAGGTTTGGGACCCTAACAATAGGTATAAATGGAAGCCTGCACTCATTGCTATAGCCCCATACAGACAACAGAGCAACATAACCTCCCATGCTCTGGCTCTATACCTATAAGTAGAGCCCTGAATACACAGCGTATTTACAGTATGTACAGTGCTATTGGCACAAATGGAAAGACGCAGTGACAGGAGTATGTGGTTGTGTATTGCACGTGCATGTGTGTGTGTGTGAGCGTGTGTGAGTGTGTGCGTGTGTGTGCGAGTGAGAGCGTGTGCAGGGCACTGGGCCATGTAGATAAGTGCGGCCATGCAAAGCAGGCAGTGGAGAGAGCAGATAAGGGGCACATCACAGGGAGCTCATCCATCTGTTTGTAGTGCAAATTCCTCTCTTCCTGATGCAAACTCTGCCTCTGCCGGGTGTGTTCTGTGCAGTTAGGGCCCCTGCTAAGTGTGCCGAGCCTGGCCGGGCTTCTATAGAAACCCCTTTTTATCCAAGCTTCACTCGTCAGTGCAAATAGTGTTCTGTCAACATTTTCTGTAATCAGGTTCTGTGCAACTTTCCTCTGCATTTTGTGGAAACCCCCATTCAGTGCAAACCTCCCTGTGCAACATGACTACGAAGATTTTCATTCATCCAGGTCATGGTATATCTAAGCAACTGGACTTGCTGAGTAATCATTTTAGTGATTTCTCAGCAAGTCCAGTTGCTATAGATTTATTTATACAAGATACACTGTGCAATCCCCCCGTGCAACCTGCATTCAGTGCAATCCCCCCGTGCAACCTGAATTCAGTGCAGTCCCCCCGTGCAACCTGCATTCAGTGCAATCCCCCGTGCAACCTGAATTCAGTGCAGTCCCCCGTGCAACCTGCATTCAGTACAGTCCCCCTGTATTCAGTGCAATCACCCCCCCCGTGCAACCTGCATTCAGTACAGTCCCCCCATGCAACCTGCATTCAGTGCAATCACCCCCCCCCGTTCAACCTGCATTCAGTACAGTCCCCCTGTGCAACCTGCATTCAGTGCAATCACCCCCCCGTGCAGAAGCCTTAGCAATCTGTGTTTGGCATGCCACACAAAGGAAGATTTGATGTGCCACATGTTATGGTTTATACCCTAAACAGAACCATTCAATGTGACCAGGTGATTCCCCATTTTGGGGCAAACTCATTGCCCTGCTTCCTAATGAGCTAAACTTGGATACATTGTTATATGGAATTATTAATACTTTCCTTTCAAACATTTTCAATTTATTTTTAACATTGTCCCCCCCCCCCTTCATTTTTGCTCTGCCCATCAATGCTTCTTCTTTTGAAGACAATTGTTTGATTATATTTGTGTGAATGCTGCCACCTGGTGGTGCTGGAGGAACAGCATGACTTGGCCTTGCCAGCGGCTACTGAGGCTTCATTTCATATTCAGCATTTTGCTAGTTTATTGCTTCCCCCCAGGCTCTTGTGCACACGCGATTTGAGCCCTAAATGCATTTGCTGTGAGTTAGGCACATAATCTGGTTAGGGAATGTTGCAGAGAGCGGTAATTGCCTATTACCCCGGCGCTATAGAATAAAGGGCAATAAGCAGCCGCATTTCCAGCCTGTGATGGGAACAGAGGGATATACAGCTCTATTCCTGGGATTTATGTTATATAATATATTGCTGGTATTTCCCACTTGTAGGGGAATCCTCACTAATCCTAAAATCTAATCTTTAAGTTAACGTTTTAATGTTATATAATGTCCTACTACTAACAAATTTACTGTTGGTCTATATTATTTATTTTTTTATAGTTGAATTATTTACCTTTCTCCTCTACATCTTTCCAGCTTACAAAAAGGGGGGAAAGCAAAAAATTGCACTGTGAATCTACATTTTACTTTGTATTTTGTGTCTTTCTATTCAGTCCCTCTCCTATTGGTTTCCCACTCTGTCATTTAAACCTCTGCCTGGTTGCTAAGGCAGACAAGAGAGCTGCTGACATTCCAAACTGTTCCAAAAATCTTTCTGAATATCACCGTCTATGGCATACTACCAGTTTAATCAAATGTGAACAACCCTCATTTGGGAATATTGTAAACACTATCCCTAAATCCCTCCAGCCACAGGCAGGGTCCAACAACATTAGCCCTATACATGTCTAAGGGCTACAGGTCCTCGGATGAAAGGTTTTCAGGTTACTGAGGGTTGTAGTTCAGCCAGCAGTGTGTGTCTGATGCCTTTAAGGAATGCTGCACGTTAGTGAGGATGAGAATGATATTTATCATGGGAATCTCATAGAAAATAGACAGTACTAGGAGCAGGGCTGATAAGCGTCCGGGCAGCATGGGGGCACATTAGCAGGAGTGCAGCTTTCCCTTTACTGACAGATAAGGTAATGGGGCCACGTGGCTACCCAGTGTGAGAGCCGTGGGGCAACACCTGTCACAGTGGGCACTGGGCTAATGACCTTCTCTCTGTGCCGCAGGATTAAAGACATTCCTGATCTCAGGGCGCCGGCCCCGCGTGCCCAGCTGCAGCTGCTCCCAGACCCTGCTTCCGATACAAGAGGGGGCCGACCTCAGCAGCCCTGCCTTAGCCCCCCACGGGCAAACGGCACCCAGCGAGACCAGCGCGGCCAGTGACCCTCTCCCTAACTGCACTCAGCCGGAGATACTCAAGGTAAGCAAAATCTACACAGATCTATTAATCAGCTGGCTTCTGCTACATTGTTTCAAAAGTCAGAACTGCCAGTGCTGAGAATAGAAAGGTATATGTAGGGCCGGACCTAGGAGTAGGCAGAAGAGGCACCTGCCTAGGGTGCAACGGTGGGGGGGTGCCAGGCCGGTACCACTTCTTTTACCTACCTCTATTTACGGGCCCTTTCCCCCCACTGCAGCAGCCCCAGCAACCCCGCATCCCTGTGTGCGCATGTGCGCGTGTGCACACACATGGGGGGGGGGGGTGCTGGTTGGGGCCAGCCATGCTGACCAGGTTGCGTTGGGCGCCCTGCCGGCTTGGCCCAGCACAGGGTATAGGCACTAGTGATGTGCCTAAAATGTCGACCTGCACCAAATCCTAACCTGCCTGTTTCCAACCAGCTGTATACATAGACCTGTGCCGCCACGCCCCATCTCTGATGTCACAAAGGGGGCGGGGTGGCCCGGCGCACACATATAAATACAGCCTGCCAAAGGTGTAAGCTGGACAGAGAGAGTAGGTGGGAACCTGCCCGCAACCCACAAGCGCAGTGCAAAGGTCGGCTTGAACCTGCCCGACATGCAGGTCCCACGGGTTCCAGGCCGGCCCACATATCACTAATAAATTCTGTTTTTTTCAACCAGAAAAAATGTGGCATTTATGTATATAGGAAAGTTGCTCAGGGTTGCAGTGTCTGTCAGTAGGCAACATGGTATTTTAGGGCTTATGTCCCCTTTAAGAAGAGGGAAGAAAGTCAGCAGCCCTAACGCACCGTATGTATATGTGCTGAATGGAGCTCATCCCAGACAAGGAAGGGTTGGCGCTTTCTGCAAAGCCGAACACTGCGCAGGAAGGGGTTAAGGGTGGATCTCTGCAGGATGTGCAGCGTGTTCCACAGGAAGGGTCCCCTGCCACACTCTGTTCTCATTAGCGGCAATTAATTACAGATCCCCTGGGTCCCTCTCCCAATGGGGAAGTGAGTAGAAAGCAAAAGTAATGAGGCTTGCATTGAATCCCAATCCATTAATGTGCCAAGGCCTCCCGTGGGCAGAGAGAAGGGCAGCGACACGCGTCATGTTCCCAGCCTAGTGCAAAGCGCGTCATCCCTTACTTCATTCTGTCACCGTAAGGGAATGGACTTTGTCTGCTTACTTAGGTGCTGCTGAGTGGTGCCAGTGCCACCAATCAGATCCTTGCATTCATTAACTACGTCCTTTCTTAACCCCTCCTATCACTACTGCTCACAGAGGGCCACTGATACCTTCACTCATTTCATATTGCTTAATGGAAATATTAGAAGGTGAATGTATAATTATTTCCCCTTTAGTTTCTATGAAGGTGGTTAATGGTGGCTTGCCTTTCAGCTTTAGTCTGGCCTGTCCTTTCATTATTAGACTTTTTAATAACTGTTAGATTTTATTTGGTTATTGCCCCTGTAAGGGGAAAGAAATTTAAAATGGAAGCTAAGTTAATGTAAAATGCAGCTTGTAATGAGGTGCTAAGTGGTGTGTAAGGTTACAAGGGAGCAGAACCATCACTCACTCTTGTTGAACCAATCAGAGTGAATTTTACTGTATAGCTGGGTGTGTTTGGGGTCATTATTATTCAGACTGTAGAATTGTATTAACAGAGTGGCCCCAGCAATATGTCTGTGACCCCAGCATTTCATGAGAGAGTGGCCCCAGCAATATATGTCTGTGACCCCAGCATTTCATGAGAGAGTGGCCCCAACAATATATGTCTGTGACCCCAGCATTTCATGAGAGAGTGGCCCCGGCAATATATGTCAGTGACCCCAGCATTTCATGAGAGAGTGGCCCCAGCAATATATGTCAGTGACCCCAGCATTTCATGAGAGAGTGGCCCCAGCAATATATGTCAGTGACCCCAGCATTTCATGAGAGAGTGGCCCCAGCAATATATGTCAGTGACCCCAGCATTTCATGAGAGAGTGGCCCCAGCAATATATGTCTGTGACCCCAGCATTTCATGAGAGAGTGGCCCCAGCAATATATGTATGTGACCCCAGCATTTCATGAGAGAGTGGCCCCAGCAATATATGTCAGTGACCCCAGCATTTCATGAGAGAGTGGCCCCAGCAATATATGTCTGTGACCCCAGCATTTCATGAGAGAGTGGCCCCAGCAATATATGTCTGTGACCCCAGCATTTCATGAGAGAGTGGCCCCAACAATATATGTCTGTGACCCCAGCATTTCATGAGAGAGTGGCCCCAGCAATATATGTCTGTGACCCCAGCATTTCATGAGAGAGTGGCCCCAACAATATATGTCTGTGACCCCAGCATTTCATGAGAGAGTGGCCCCAGCAATATATGTCAGTGACCCCAGCATTTCATGAGAGAGTGGCCCCAGCAATATATGTCAGTGACCCCAGCATTCCATATTTCATTGAGCTGCTGTCTAATACAAATGAGCCACTTGCTGCTTGATTTCCATGGAATAGTTAATAGGCAACACAATTGTGATGGGCTACAGAAGGTAAAATGCGGGCAAGGAAATGTTAAGGTGGCCATACACTGTAAGATTGAATTAAAATGGCGGGCATACGCACAGTCGGTCCCTGATCCTGATCGGTCTAAAGTACTAATATTGGCAGCTGATATTGGCCGTGTATGGCCACCTTAAGTGCAGGGACAAGCGCTGCTGGCCGTAACCTAAGGGGAAGCTCACAGCATTGCAGGGGCAGAGAGAAATATTAGGAGAATAATCAGTAAGGGCCTTGGGATATTACATCTAAAAATATGTTTGGAGAGCAGGACAGAAACTACAGCCAATGAGTGGACACAGAAATGATCTTTTTCTTTCTTCCTTCACTACTATCCCGTACTTTTCCCCCCACCCCATAACATATTTTTGTCTTTTTGGAACGCCATTTATCTTTGGCCACGAGCTAATATATGGTGCAGGGCAGCTGGAGGCTATTTTTCTGCTCTGTAAATACCCCGTTAGTGAATTCATGGTTGTCTTCTGTCTATTCCTGCTGCGCAGAGCTGTCCTTCCTGTGGAGAAACCGCCGCCCGTGATGGCCCTGAAGAAGGCGTTTCTACTGCCAATGGGGGTGGCAGCGAGGAGTGGAAAGGAGGAGCCACACGGGTAAGAGAAATGAGAATTGAGGGATATGTGTACGAGGAAACGAAATGCCTAGGGACAATTAATTTAAGGGCCAACAAAGTTTAATATGATTGTTCCCTCTTCATTTGTATAATGGAACTATTAGGTTGAAGACACACAGAGCTACTAGTAGCAGCTACTTGCCACTGTTACTAAAAAAGACAATGCAGATCATTTACTGATAATTGTCTCTACGTGTGTTTTTAGCAGAGGCAATTCTCAGTATTGTCTATGGCTGGGGATTTTCTGGCATTTAGTAGCTGTGACAAGAAGCTCTGTGTGTCTTCACCCATAGGAGCTAAATGTACCAGAGCTTTTCCCCTTGCTTTGTTATCCCTAGTTTCTGTAGAAGCGATCTGACGTGCTTGCATAAACTTCCACTGTCCGGCCACAGCTTTCTTTATTCCATAACCCTCATTACTTCCATATCTTCCTACTGTGGTTTAAGGCCCAGTGATGCCATGGCTGGGTGTGTAGGTAGAGACTGGCCAGCCAGGGTACCAGGGAATATACCACTGGGTCCAGGACCTAGAGGAGACATTTTAAAAACTGATAATGAAACCAACCCCCTAATGTTTCTCATAGCCTATAGAGACCCTAAAATGGTGCCATCATAAGAACACGTTTACATTACTTAATTTAGGGAGTAAAAAGAAAGTAACAGTATTATGGAGGTGGGGGTGGCAGGAGATATATATTATATATTTTGTTTTTTTTTGCAGCCTCCTTCCATTGCCCATCACTTAAAGACCCAGAACGGTCTCCTGAGCCCTCCTCCAGAGGACACTCTTACCAACAGTCAGGCTTCACTCTATGACATGCTACAAGAGAAGGGCCGCTGGTGTGGGGTCAGTATGGACCAGTCGGCGCTGCTTCCTCTCCGCTTTAAGAACATCCGAGAGAAGACTGACGCGCACTTTGTGGAGGTTATCAAGGAAGACAGGTGAATGGGGAATTGATGCAGAGGCAAGGGGGGAATTTGGTTGTATAATCATTGCGGGACGACATAAATGGTATAGGGTCGAAATCAATAGGCTAGGGATGTGCGGGTCGACATAAATGGTATAGGGTCGAAATCAATAGGCTAGGGATGTGTGGGTCGACATAAATGGTATAGGGTCGAAATCAATAGGCTAGTGATGTGCGGGTCGACATAAATGGTATAGGGTCGAAATCAATAGGTTAGTGATGTGCGGGTCGACATAAATGGTATAGGGTCGAAATCAATAGGCTAGTGATGTGCGGGTCGACATAAATGGTATAGGGTCGAAATCAATAGGCTAGTGATGTGCGGGTCGACATAAATGGTATAGGGTCGAAATCAATAGGCTAGGGATGTGCGGGTCGACATAAATGGTATAGGGTCGAAATCAATAGGCTAGGGATGTGCGGGTCGACATAAAGTCAGTAAAGGGGTATTAATTTAGTATTAATTTAAGCCAAAGTGAAACCAGCGCTATATTTTATTTATTATTGCCTACAAGATGTTTTTTTTTGTTTATCTTATATGTCTCCTTTAACATAGTGCTTTATAATGGTAAAAATAGTATGGAGGTAATGGGTAATAGGCAGGGAATATGTGAGATCTCAGTGGGCAATGTGGGGGGAAGAGAGAGTAAGAGAACGCACCAGGGAAGAGGCCCATGTAGAAGGCATATAGAGAACATGCAGAGCGCATATTTATAAACAAATGACGAGTGAGGATACAAGAGGATTACATCTCCCCCTGCTGGGGTTTCTCTCTTATCGCAGCCTGATGAAAGATTACTTCTTCAAGCCACCTATCAATCCACTCAGCCTGAATTTTCTGGACAAGGAGCTGGAGACCTCATACCGAGGCAGCTATCAGGAGGAGGTACTGTATGGCTATTTAGATGTAGGGAATAGCCCCAAGCCAGGGAAGAAGGCACATTGTATGCCCTGTGGCTGCTACAAGCCCAAGACAGAGCAGGCTGACAATGTTTAGTGAGAGGAGGCTGACCATGTTCAGTGAGAGCAGATAGCTCTTGGTTCCCACTTTATTGATGGGTCTTCTCCATGTGTGGATCTTCATGGCTAGGTCATACTTGGCATGCTCTATCTTGCGTGATTGCTTATATCGTTATACTTCTTGACTTTTCCCTCTGTATGACGCGGGGGTGCCAATGATTACCAATTTCCTCCATGCCTATTTAGGTTTTGCGGATGGCTCCAGTGAAGACCTTTGCCAGCGCTAAATTCAGCTCCTTGCTGGACGTCCTCCTTTGCTTCTTCATCTTTATACTCCTCTCTGTGGCCTGTTTCCTGAAACCAGGCACAGACCCTGTGTCTCCTCCGACTCTGGCACTGGTTCTGCTGTCTGTCTGTGGCCTCCTGGGCTTCCTCTCACTGCTGGTCTCTGTCAGGTGAGCAGACAAAGAATGACACTGGACTACCTGTAACAATGTTATGAACTAAGAGGAGGTGGACTGAATAATGTTCATCCAAAAGTGAGGCTTTAACCAGGCCTGGACTGGGATTCAAAATAGGCCCTTGCATTCCAAGCATTCCACAGAGGCCCAAACAGCCCCCACCAGCCCAATAAATAGTGACTATGGCATCTTACAGCAGCCCCTCTGGTATTTGCCAGAACCCACAGATTGCCAGTCTGGGTCTGGCTCCAACCAAATAAAATCCAGAGCCCAATAACATACAAACAAGGGTCCAGCAAGAGCAGTAAAGGCTTCCTTATCTGCTGTGGAGGCTGCGTATCAGTTATAATATAACTTTCAAATCTTCCATCTAATCACAAACCACTCCCCCTGTGTTAATCCAGTAGCGTTTGATAAAGTGGCCTCCGCAGGACACATTTTAGCAAGTCATTCAAACAGTAAAAAAGATGTTGATTTAAACCCAGAAACAATATTGCATTGTTGCTTTTTATCCGCAGGATGACATTTTACCTGGAAGACATGCTGCTGTGTACCAGGCGTCTCCTGGAGATCATCTCCGGATGGCTCCCTCGCCATTTCATCGGCACTGTCCTCGTGTGTCTCCCAGCAGCTGTCGTCTTCTCGTACCTCTCTTCTGACTTTTACACCAACATACACGTAAGTCTGTGACTTCCCAGGCGCAGTAGCGTGTGCTATGTGCGCTGCGTGTTCGGCCAAGCAATAGTATTCATGGTTCCTGGCTGAGTATCTATAATATAATCTGGATTTTATAATATTTATTGGGATTACATATTTATTGTGTCATAATTAATAGGCAGAGACAACGGTTGGTTAGGTTGGACTGTCCAATATCTTGTGGCTCTGTCTAATAATACTAGGGCTCATATACGTGCACAAGCGCATGGGGGAAATGTGTGCTTTTCTCTGCTGTGAGTTGCACCTAGAACCATTCAAGTTATTTGCATCAAAATGTGCTCTTCACGCTTCCCTATAGTTGCGCTTAGTCCTGCTTAGTCCTTCCTGCCTTCCATTCAGAATCTGAAATGGGACCAGGGAGACAGGAAGAACCATGGAGACAGGTTCACATCTATCTATCATCAATATCTAATACCTGATTGGTATCAGTACTGGTCTAGTGCACAATGTATAATGCGAATTAATACCAACACTGTGACTAACGCAATAAGTTGGCTCAGCCTAATTACTCTTCTTCTTTTTCCCCAGTACACTATGTTCCTGTGTTCAGCCCTCCTCATCCCAATGGTTCAGTACTGTAACTTCTGCCAACTGAGCTCCTGGCTGCGCTCCTCCCTTGCCACCATAGCAGGCGCCACAATGCTCACCCTGCTCTACCTGCCCTTGTGCCCAGAAAAGTGAGTAAGAGAATGAGAAGGGTTTTGATGTGTTAGGTATTAAACCATAGTGACGTCTTGTGTGAGTCAAATTGTGTCAGGGCCCCCGTCCTACTTACCCCTGTGGGTGTTGGGCACAGTGCAAGAGCAATGCATCAGTAGCCTTAATTACAAATGTAAAGGTAGGTCCAGCCTATAGATACATTGCTTTGCCCTGGGGGGTCCATGGAACTTGGGCAAAAGGACATTTAAGTGCTCTGGAACCCAACACCCAGTCATATATTTGGAATGGGACACGGGTAAGTGATTGATTATCAGTATAAAAATCACTGCTTAGGATTGTTTTAAAGGATAACCTATGCCTTTGTTCAATAGGAGCTGTGTTGAGATTGTATTCTGACAAATTTTTAATTAAGCAAAAGTAGCTGCTTCCTATATATCAGGTTTACAGATAAGGAGGGGGTTTAACTGAGAAGGGTAAATTAGTTAATCTGATGGAAGTACTTTCCACTTCCTCCCAGGAAGCTACAAAATCAGAGTGTATTCAGTGTACTTTTTAGAAGAAACAATTATAAATATAGATATTAAAGGGCATGTCAACCCCAAAAATAATTTATAATTAATAATTCCAAGCAACTTTCCAAAGTGAATTTATTGAAACTTTTTATTGCTTTAAAAGTTATTTGTAAATGTAATTGCTATTGAAAGAAGAAGCATTTGCTGAACTCCTGGTTGTTACTTTTTAAACAATGTTGCAAAGGTCAGTCTCCTCCAGCAAGTCAGGTCTGTCAGTCGGCTGCCTTGTGTTACATTGTTTCATATGCCAGAGCCACCAGGGCAGGGAATAGAAAGGACAGCCAAACACTACTTCTAATAGCAATTATACATACAAATGAATGTATATTGCAAAGTTGCTTAGAATTATGTTTTCTTTTATTAGGCAAAAACTTATTTGTGATGACTTGTCCTTTAATTATAACAATAGGCAAAAAGTTGGTTCAGCACAAGGACTATTTACTTAACTCATGTAGAAGGAGGCATATTTCCCCTTTATGTTATATTAACATACTATTCGGGTATTCTATAAGAACATATTGTTATTATTATTTCTATGTTACAGGCTTCGGCTGGCCCCCGAGACAGACATTGAAGGAAATATGAGGTAAGTGGAAAGGGTCCATGGGAAATGCTGGGTAAGACTTGGTAACATGGAGGCCAGGTCTTACAGTTACAGCTTTATAGTTTCAGAAAATGCATATATACCTATATATTGGCCTGCAGTGTATATCATTCATAATACCAGCTGGCATGCAAGGCAGTGATGCCCATGTACTTGAAGGGGAAGAATAACTGGTGGTGAAAAGTTGGTAGGCACCCTCCAGTGACTGCGGCTTCTTACCTGCCCTTAAAGGGACAGTAAAGGTGCCCATACATGGGCCGATTGCAGCTGCTGATATTGGTCCCTTGGACCGATTCGGCAGCTTATCAGGCCGTGTAGGGGCAGAAATGATGGCCATACTGGACTGATATCTGGCCTGAAATTTGGCAGGTTAAAAGATTTAGTTGCATCGGAGACCACATCGGCTTGCTGATGTGGTCCCTGAACCGACTGTGCCTTTGGCGCCATTAGAATTCGATCGTTTTAGCCTACATGTTCCCGATATCGCCCACCCATAGGTGTGGATATCGGGAGAAGATCTTAACGTGTGTGGGCACCTTAACACTTAAAAATTAAAGTGTTTTCAAGTTATTAAAATATAATGTACTGTTTTCCTGCACTGGTACTATATAACTATAATTTATATACATAAGCTGCTGTGTAGCCACAGGGGCAGCCATTCAAAGCTGAAAAAGTAGAAAAGGCACAGGTTACACAGCAGATAGCAGATAAACTCTGTAGTATACAATGGAATTCTACACAGCTTATATGTTATCTACTGTGTATCCTGTGCTTGAATGGCTGTCCCCATGGCTACAGAGCAGCTTGTTTATATAAACTATTGTAAAGTTTCTGAAGCAAACACGGCTTTTACCAGTGCAGGGAAACAGGAAATTATATTGCCATTCTTTTTTAGATGTTACTGTTCCTTTAAACAAATGCACTGACCCAGGGTTTACTTAGAAAAGGTAAGCAACTAGGATCACTTGGGGTGGTGTGCCTAACAAGTAGCCATTCTCTAGTATTTCTACCTTTCCTTTCTTTAAACTGGGGAAATTTGCCTGTAAATGTGCAAGGAATAGGAAATCTGTGCCTTTGCTGATGTCCTTGAACTACAACTCCCAACATTCCAAAAAGCATCCAAGGCTGTTGGAGGGGTCTGGGAAGTGTATTCCAGATGACCAGCAAATGCTTCCTGCTGATTGGTCACTATAGGTGATTGGGTCAGTAGCAAACTTTGCATCTTATATTACATTTCCCCTTTAGTTACATTTGTTACAGGTCTGGTTTTCGCAAATGTCTTAGAACAGTAAATCATTTGGGGCTATTACCCCCCACCCTCTATAACCCCCCCCCCCCTGCCTCTTGTCTCTATTGTTGTACCTCCCTTTCATTCTAACACGTGTACGTGAGTGATGGTACAAACTGTAGGATCCCTCCTCAGACAGAGGATTATTGATCTGGACACGACTGTTGTGCTGATTTATAGTTATTTACTGCTGACTCCCTTCTGTTCACTTCCAGTGGTCCCTTGAGCACACAGAGACTGACATTAAAGGCTTAAGGCTAATGTCAGAGCAGCTTCCCATGGAGAGGACAGGAAACTACCTGTTACCATTGGAACAAGAGGTTTTTAGCCCTCAAATGCTCATATTCAGGATTAACACCACCTGGTCTGGCATTAGCCTAAGGCAGTGCCCCGTTTGAGGTGAATCATTCGGCCACGTTTACCCTATGGCTCATAACCCTAAAGGTCCCCATACACCTCCAGATCATCGCCAAGTGAGCAGATCTTCTCCCGATATCCCCCACCTACAGGTGGGCAATATCGGGAGAATCCAGGTGGGTATAGGCAAAGTCGGTCAATCCAACTAGATTTTTTAACCTGCCCGATTTCTGGCCAGTCGGTAGTGCCCATACACGGGCCAATTAGCTGGCAAAACGATCTAAGGGACCGATATCGGCAGCTAGAAACGTCCCGTGTATAGGGACCATAAGGCTAATGTCCCACGGAGAGATTACCGGCAACAAAGGGAATTGCATAGGTGTTTCCACCGGCACCGCTTCGGTTTTGCAAAGTGGCATGACATTGCCTGCAGGAGGAAGCTTTGCGGTACCAGAGGTCTGTTGCTGGTGACTAATGTCTCCCTTACACAGGCGTAGGAAAACATTGCTGTGCTAGCTACTCAAACCAAGTTCCATGAATATCTAGGGCAGAAAATACATGCAAACCCTAATTAATTTTAATAATATAGTGATAGTATCCCATTAATGTTTGGATCAGAACTGCCATGAAACGAGACAGTGGGTTGCACTGTACCATATGGGGGCACTAGTTACTACTGATAAATGACATTTAGATTTTGGTTGCAAGTCATTCCCTTACATGTATAAAGGCGTTTGTAACTCTAGATTTCTTCTTACTCTATATAACAGTGGCTTGTGAGCAGCATGTTGCTCACCAACCACTTGGATGTTGCTCCCAATGGTCTCAAAACAGGTGATTATTTTTGAATTCCTGATTTCAAGGAAAGTTTTGGCTGCATAAAAACCAGGTGTACTGCCAACCAGGGCCTCCTTTAGGCTGCCAGATCACATAGGGGCTACTAAATTGCTACAAACAGCCCTTATTTGGCACCCCCAGGAACTTTTTTCATGCTTGTGTTGCTCCCCAATTCTTTTTACATTTGAATGTGGCTCACAGGTAAAAAAGGTTGGGGATCCCTGCTATATAACATGCTGGATTACCATAAGATATGTCCTTACTGTATAACATACTGAATTATTATTACATATATCTCTAGTCTATCATATAGTGACTTTAGCTATATATAGTGACTTTAGCTATATATATTCTTTTTCAGCACATCCAATTCATCCTTTGAGGCTGAGGATAACGCCAGAACTGAGTTCCCATTCACTCTCCTTGGACAAGAAATAGCTGTGGCCTACTTTCTCCTCCTTCTCCTGGTCTGGTTCCTGAACCGTGAGTTTGAGGTCAGCTATCGGCTGCATTATCATGGAGATGTTGAGGCCGATCTCCACCGCACCAAAATCCAGAGCATGAGAGACCAAGCGGACTGGCTACTGCGGAACATAATCCCTTACCATGTGGCCGAGCAACTGAAGGTCTCACAGAGCTACTCTAAGAACCATGATGATGCGGGGGTCATCTTCGCCAGCATAGTCAACTTCAGCGAGTTCTATGAGGAAAACTACGAGGGAGGAAAGGAGTGCTACCGTGTCCTTAATGAACTCATTGGGGACTTTGATGAGCTCCTTAGCAAACCCCATTACTCCTGTATTGAGAAAATAAAAACCATTGGAGCTACATACATGGCTGCTTCGGGACTCAACCCATCCCAATGTCAAGACAGCAGCCAACCGCACCGCCACCTTCAGACCCTCTTTGAGTTTGCCAAGGAAATGATGAGCGTGGTGGATGACTTTAACAACAACATGCTATGGTTTAACTTCAAGTTACGCATTGGCTTTAACCACGGGCCTCTGACAGCTGGTGTGATAGGGACCACCAAGTTGCTCTATGATATCTGGGGGGACACAGTGAACATTGCCAGCAGAATGGACACGACGGGTGTGGAGTGCCGCATCCAGGCTAGCGAGGAAAGCTACAGAGTGCTGGTCAAAATGGGTTACGATTTTGATTATAGGGGGACGGTCAATGTCAAGGGAAAAGGACAGATGAAAACCTACCTTTTTCCCAAGTGTACAGACAATGGTGGCCTGGTCCCGCATCACCAGCTGTCCATATCTCCTGACATCCGTGTTCAGGTCGATGGAAGCATCGGCCGCTCTCCTACTGACGAAATAAGTAGCTTGGTGACAGCAGGAAAAGGGGCAGTAGACTCGGGAAGCGGGGAAGCAGGACGCAAAAGAGAGAAGGCAGAGGAGAGGGGCCGCGATGGCGGAGCACGGTGAGGCAGGCACGGTGTACATGGACCATGGATAGTGTGAGTCCACCTACTCTCATGCTAGAGACTCGCAGTCCAGGGAGGGGAAATGCCATTTACCGAGACAGCTTGCAGACCTCCTACCTCTCTTTAGAGTTTCATAACCCACAAAATACAGTTGACCCATGATTGTCACCTACATCAATGGCTTCCTTCATCCTTCCCGGCTGTATTCTGGCGGGTCTCCAGCCTTTCTATGTTCTTGGTGGATTTGACATCTCTTGTCTTAAGTGGATTTTACGTCTCCGTTGTTGGGCAAGGGTCATGTTTTCGGTTAGACCCACTTGGGCTGAGGCTTTCTATACTGCAGAAGTGGCTCATTCTGTAGGTTAGCGCTTCAGCTGCCTTACTTCAATGGTAGGGGCTTAACCGGTGGAGGCCTACAACTAGGGTCCTGCTACTACTGCTTTTACGTGCATCAAGGGAGAGGCATGATGTGCCCAGCTTCTCTGTAATGTTCACACCCGAGAGGGATGTACCACCATGGCTAATTTCATATATATATATATATATATAGGCTGAAAGCTTCCTCCACCATTCCCCGTCCACCATACTGAGGATTGAACCAAGTGCCTTCTGCTCTCTACAGTTTCTCCTCCCAGAAGAGAGATCAGTGACACCTTGCCACAATTCTCACTACCACTTGCCAAAAGCATGAGGCTCTCTAGGCTGCTCCCCCTCCCCCCACCACAGAGGAACATGTAGGGGGTTATTATTTTGTTTGGGGGTGGGGTTTGTATTAAAAGGGGGCAGGGTACGGAGGTCCTTTTCATTATTACAGTAAGACAAAGCGATTGTAACGTGTTTTCATTAACACTTTAGCCGTCGACTCGGTATCGTTAGATGTGTCGCCTCCTGCAGGGACGTTAGAGCAACACGCAGAGAGTCAAGTGATTGCCAGTTCATCTTTTGTTTGTCCAAATATTACCATTAAAAAAAAAAAAAAAAATTGTATTTAATATTATGTTTTGTTGTTGCCATAGCAGAACAATGTATTACTGTATCTCTGGCTGAAAAGGTTCTTTAATCATGCAAAATCACCTGTAATTGGTGGCGTTGGTGGGGGGAGGAGGGGCGGGACCTGGAATTTTTCTTTTTCTTTTTTTTTAAAGGTATAAAGAATTCTAAAATAAAATGGGAATAAGAAAAGTGTATTATTTGAGCCTGCATGTATACATGCATATGTGTGTGAGCCTGGGGCGTGCCATGGCATCCCACAACTGCAATAAAACACATTTCTTCTACACGCACACACACATATACATATAGACATGTGTGTGCACCTCCCCCCGGTGCAGCTATTCATTCTCCTACAAGCCTGTTACCCCATTGGACATAGCCAGGCATTGGTCATGTAGGGTCTATGGGCTGAGAATGCTACTGGTCCACATTGGCCAAAGGCTCATTGTTTGGAAGGATTCCCCCTGACCAACCCACTGACTCCTCCCACTGCGCGATATATTCTGTTCAGCAGAGAAAATTGCAATGCCAAAATAAACACATTGAGTACTCGGATGTTGGGGTGTCTCGTTGTCTTTGTTAACAAAAGCAGGCGGCAGTGTCAGGTAAGTCTCTCGTTCCCACCTCTCCCTTAACGCTTACATTTCTTCCTAATACACCAGTATCTGGGAGCTACATATTCCCTTTTCTATAGAGACAGACATCAGGACATTTCCCTCTACTCTCCTCTATTATATAAATGTCAGGACACATATTGTTCCCCATCTAATACATAGACATCACAGCCTCTACCTCTCCCTTCCTTCTAATGCACCAACATCAGGGCCCCTACCTCTCCCCTGCTCCTAATACAGACATTCTGGGCCCCTACCTCTCCCCTCCTCCTAATACAGACATTCTGGGCCCCTACCTCTCCCCTCCTCCTAATACAGACATTCTGTGCCCCTACCTCTCCCTCCTAATACAGACATTCTGTGCCCCTACCTCTCCCTCCTAATACAGACATTCTGGGCCCCTACCTCTCCCCTCCTCCTAATACAGAGACATTCTGGGCCACTACCTCTCCCCTCCTCCTAATACAGACATTCTGGGCCCCTACCTCTCCCTCCTAATACACAGACATTCTGGGCCACTACCTCTCCCTCCTAATACAGACATTCTGGGCCACTACCTCTCCCCTCCTCCTAATACACAGACACCAGGGCACCTACCTCTCCCCTCCTCCTAATGCACAGACACCAGGGCACCTACCTCTCCCCTCCTACTAATACACAGACACCAGGGCCCCTACAGATATATGAAATGATCGATAGAGTGAAAATTATCCACTCTGGACACTTTGATGACCAATGTTCCCATTTAAGGTGGCCAAACACTGCTAGATTTGGGCCAAATGGGGCTACTCCCATGCACTGGGGCTTGGGGAGGTATGTTGGATGAGGGCTGTTGATATGCTCTTCTGAATCTTCAAACCTGTCCAACTGATATATGAATGATTTTTTTTTTGTTTGCCAGTTTATGTTAAGCAAGCCAGTTGGAGGCCCCATACATGGGCTAATAAGCTGCCAACTTGATCTAGAGAGACCAGAATGAAGAAAAATCAGGTTGAATTTGATCATCACCACTCTATTAACATGGGGTCAGTTGACATCTCTGCACTTACCTTTCTCCTTATACTTTTGTGCAGACACTAGGACACTTACCTCAACTCCCTCACCCATATACACAAAGTAACCTACTTCCTCTCCTTAGAGATAGTTTTAAACACAAGTGTTAAAGGGGAACTAAACGCCTATAGGAATAAAATAGATATACAAAAATAACTTTGTTCCTGACTAGATCAGGGCTGTCCATCTGGAGGCCCTTGGGCCGAATTTAGAGGTTTTTTTTTATTACAAACTAAGAGATAGTTGTCATGGGAAATCTTGGACAGCACTGGCCTAGATTAATGTCTTTCAGAAGAAAAAAATAAAGTGCAAGGTTGTCGATATTGGGCTGATGATTGTTTGCCCCTAGGACAGAGATACAGGCCATTGGGGGCAAGGACTGCATCAATGAGTCAATGCAGTTAGTGCCCCAGTGAGATTATTAATTACATATCCAATCGATATTTGGCCCATTGTCAGGTAGGTTTGGACTAAAGAAGTCAAAATGGTGGCTAAAATCTGCCCATGTATGGCCACTTTAACTTGATGTGCTGCCATTCACATACAGACCCACACTGACCTATCTATCCACTCACATACAGACCCACACTGACCCATCTATACACTCACATACAGACCCATACTGACCTATCCACTCACATACAGACCCATACTGACCTATCTATCAACTCACATACAGACCCATACTGACCTATCCACTCACATACAGACCCATACTGACCCATCTATACACTCACATACAGACCCACACTGACCTATCTATCCACTCACATACAGACCCACACTGACCCATCTATACACTCACATACAGACCCATACTGACCTATCCACTCACATACAGACCCATACTGACCTATCTATACACTCACATACAGACCCACACTGACCTATCTATACACTCACATACAGACCCATACTGACCTATCTATCCACTCACATACAGACCCACACTGACCTATCTATCCACTCACATACAGACCCACACTGACCCATCTATCCACTCACATACAGACCCATACTGACCTATCTATCCACTCACATACAGACCCATACTGACCCATCTATATACTCACATACAGACCCATACTGACCTATCTATCCACTCACATACAGACCCATACTGACCTATCTATCCACTCACATACAGACCCATACTGACCTATCTATCCACTCACATACAGACCCATACTGACCTATCCACTCACATACAGACCCATACTGACCTATCTATCCACTCACATACAGACCCATACTGACCTATCTATCTACTCACATACAGACCCATACTGACCCATCTATACACTCACATACAGACCCATACTGACCTATCTATCCACTCACATACAGACCCATACTGACCTATCTATCCCCTCACATACAGACCCATACTGACCTATCTATCCACTCACATACAGACCCATACTGACCCATCTATCCACTCACATACAGACCCATACTGACCTATCTATCCACTCATATACAGACCCACACTGACCTATCTATCCACTCACATACAGACCCACACTGACCCATCTATACACTCACATACAGACCCACACTGACCTATCTATCCACTCACATACAGACCCATACTGACCTATCTATACACTCACATACAGACCCATACTGACCTATCTATCCACTCACATACAGACCCATACTGACCTATCTATCCACTCACATACAGACCCATACTGACCTATCTATCCACTCACATACAGACCCATACTGACCTATCTATCCACTCACATACAGACCCATACTGACCCATCTATACACTCACATACAGACCCACACTGACCTATCTATCCACTCACATACAGACCCATACTGACCCATCTATCCACTCACATACAGACCCATACTGACCCATCTATCCACTCACATACAGACCCACACTGACCTATCTATCCACTCACATACAGACCCATACTGACCTATCTATCCACTCACATACAGACCCATACTGACCTATCTATACACTCACATACAGACCCATACTGACCCATCTATCCACTCACATACAGACCCATACTGACCCATCTATCCACTCACATACAGACCCATACTGACCCATCTATCCACTCACATACAGACCCACACTGACCTATCTATATACTCACATACAGTCCCATACTGACCTATCTATCCACTCACATACAGACCCATACTGACCTATCTATATACTCACATACAGACCCACACTGACCTATCTATCCACTCACATACAGACCCACACTGACCTATCTATCCACTCACATACAGACCCATACTGACCTATCTATCCACTCACATACAGACCCATACTGACCTATCCACTCACATACAGACCCATACTGACCTATCTATCCACTCACATACAGACCCATACTGACCTATCTATATACTCACATACAGACCCATACTGACCTATCTATCCACTCACATACAGACCCATACTGACCTATCTATCCACTCACATACAGACCCATACTGACCTATCCACTCACATACAGACCCATACTGACCTATCCACTCACATACAGACCCATACTGACCTATCCACTCACATACAGACCCATACTGACCTATCTATCCACTCACATACAGACCCATACTGACCTATCCACTCACATACAGACCCATACTGACCTATCTATATACTCACATACAGACTCATACTGACCTATCTATGCACTCACATACAGACCCACACTGACCTATCTATACACTCACATACAGACCCATACTGACCCATCTATACACTCACATACAGACCCATACTGACCTATCTATACACTCACATACAGACCCACACTGACCTATCTATGCACTCACATACAGACCCATACTGACCTATCTATACACTCACATACAGACCCATACTGACCTATCTATACACTCACATACAGACCCACACTGACCTATCTATGCACTCACATACAGACCCATACTGACCTATCTATCCACTCACATACAGACCCACACTGACCCATCTATACACTCACATACAGACCCATACTGACCCATCTATCCACTCACATACAGACCCACACTGACCCATCTATCCACTCACATACAGACCCATACTGACCTATCTATCCACTCACATACAGACCCATACTGACCTATCTATATACTCACATACAGACCCATACTGACCTATCTATACACTCACATACAGACCCATACTGACCTATCTATACACTCACATACAGACCCACACTGACCTATCTATGCACTCACATACAGACCCATACTGACCTATCTATCCACTCACATACAGACCCATACTGACCCATCTATACACTCACATACAGACCCATACTGACCCATCTATCCACTGACATACAGACCCATACTGACCCATCTATCCACTCACATACAGACCCATACTGACCTATCTATCCACTCACATACAGACCCATACTGACCTATCTATACACTCACATACAGACCCACACTGACCTATCTATACACTATACTAACTGTAGATATTAGTATCACAATAGCCTTGGATACTATGCTTGTTCAAGAACTCATCCAGGCCCCTCTTATAGGCATTAACAGAGTCTGCCATTACAGCATCACTAGGAAGGGCATTCCCCAACCTCACTGCCCTCACCGTGAGGAACCCCCTACGCTGCTTCAAATGGAAGCTCCGTTCCTCTAATCTAAAGGGGGGGGCCTCTGGTGCGCTGGTCCTTTTAATGGGAAAAGAGAACCCCCCCCATCTGCCTATAATCCCCTCTAATGTACTTGTACAGAGTAATCATGTCCCCTTTACCAGTTTAGTTGCAGTCTCTGCACTCTCTCCAGCTCATTAATATCCTTCTTAAGGACTGGAGCCCAAAACTGCACTGCATACTCAAGGTGAGGCCTTACCAGGGACCTATAAAGGGGCAAAATTATGTTTTCATCCCTTGAGTCAATGCCCTTTTTTATACAAGACAGCACTTTATTTGCTTTAGTAGCCACATAATGACACTTTTACAAATATAAATAAGTGCAATTCTCAGTGTATGCTCCTCACTTCAGATACCTCATGTCCCAGGTCAAATACAGTTCAATAAATTACTCCAAAGTGCCATTTTCTGCTTTAGACTTAGCGATGAGGTCTTATGAGGAAAAGAAGAAAAAAAGAAAGAAAAGAAAAAAAAAATATAGTGTAATACTGTTATTACTTCACAAGGTGCACTCTCATGTGCTTTTTAACACCAGTGATGACTTTTTCTTATATCACCCTTTTGTGCCCAGTTGTGATATCCCTTTCCGATTGCCAATCTACTTAATTTAATCAAATCGCTCTGCAAAGCGGCAGCATCCTGCATGGAACTTATAGTTTTGCACAATTTTGTGTCATCAGCAGAAACAGTACTGTCTATGCCCCCCTCCAGGTCATTAATAAACAAGTTAAAAAGCAAAGGACCAAGGACTGATCCCTGCGGTACTCTACTAACCACACTGGCCCAATTAGAAAATGTTCCATTTACCACCACTCTTTGTACTCTATCCTTCAGCCAGTTTTCTATCCAATTACAAATATTATGTTCTAGGCCAATATTCCTCAATTTTATCATTAACTTTCTGTGAGGTACTGTATCAATCGATTTAGCAAAATCTAAGTAGATGACATCAACTGCCATTCCAGCATCAAGGTTCCTGCTCACCTCCTATGTGACAGACACCTAACACGGGGCCAATTAAATTAAATGGTGGTAACATGAAGGTTCTATCTTATCAGTTTAATATAGTACACTCCTTAGATGCTTCCTAGTGCTTTGTTTGTGTCCATATAAATAAGCCCCTGTGTAAAATGTATAATGAAGCAGTAGAATTCCTAATGAATCAGATAAGTGAGTGTAGGACTGGCCAGATGTCCCACCAACAATGTCCCAACATCCAGTGGAACCTTCCCAGAAAATAGGGGCTGTTATAGTAACAAAGGGAAGAGCAACTTCCTTTTGGAGCAGTGACATTTATTGTACAGGATCTGATAGTCGGGGGAAGGGGTCGGGATTACAAGGCGGCTGGCCTTGGGGAATTTGGTATGTGGCAGTGACGAGGATCTTCCTCCCCTTATACATATATGTTTGACAGTGCTGTATTCATGGGGGGGGGCAGACTGGGGCAGGCACATAGGCATCCTCATCCCACCTCCTGCCAGCCCAATAACTTCAATATCATTCAGCTGTACAATTTACAGAGTGCTAGGGAGGCAGGGTGCTAAAGATCCCTATGGCAGTTGTTAGGAACAGGGTTGCTTTGCGCCAGTCGGTGCTACACCTAACATAAAGCAACAAAAACAACAATTTTGCTGTAACACTTTTTTTCAAGGGCCTTTGTACTAAATGACCCCTAAAAAATTCCCATGAACAATAGAATGCCAGCATGGGTGCTGTAGTGCCTCATTTTAACCACTAGGTGCCAGTGCTGCCCCATTAAAATGAAAGAAGCAACTGAGAAACACTATCAGCCCATTCCAGCAACTGCGTTTTTCTGCACTCGGGTCCCAGACCGCGCTCAAGCTGTTAGTTCATTGCTAATAATTGGGCCCATGAAACCACTTGCCAACAACAAACAAAATGAGATTTCAGTTTGTCTGGCAGAACAGGGCTAACTGTTATTTAGCCAAAGAATTTACCCTGCATAAGATATCCCAGATTTTCCAGGTCATTTTACCAGCCTGATATTTTTTCCTTAATTACAATGATATATATCATATACAAGGGCCCTGTATATCCTGTAAATGATAGCCTTATAAACAGCCTGCAGCCTCATCCTCCCTGCCAGCTAAATGATGACTTGTTGTTAAACAGATATTGAGATTTCCCCATTGGCCCCTTGGCAGCCTCAGGATCTGCAGTCGCCACTGTCACGGCCCTGTCCTGCGCCGCCCATACTCACATTATTGCAGATTATAAACATATACAGAACAATGGGAGAACAATACTAATTGGATGGTATTTATAAATAGTGTCTCCCCAGATGCATCGCACAAAGGTAATGGAGCAGACAGTAGGATGTATTGCGCTCACCCCCATGCCCCACACCTTGGGCAACATGAACAAACATATTGTGCCCCCAGCAGTCCCTCCTGCACCTCAGGGTTTCATCAAGATTATATTAAATTCCAAAATCCTACCAGCCACTGACGTATGTGGAGGCCACTGGCGAATACACAAGTTACAAACCCGAATACCTCACCCCCCAAATTTGTAACCAGTGCCCAGTCCCATCTGCCCCCTCCCCAAATGCATCTCTCTAGTCTCCCCCAAGTTTACTTTTGCTATGTAGCTGCTCCCAAACAATTAATGGGAAATGCAGATAGGGAGGGGCGACTGTATATCTAGATATTAGTGATAGTTTGGACTGTACCATCAGTGTTGGACTGGCCCACCAGGGTACCAGGAAAACTCCCGGTGGGCCCAGGTGTCAGTGGGCCCTCCTGCTCACCCATCCATTTGCCTTGTATGCCTATACCATAGTCATTACTCAATTTTATATGAGAATAAATGGAGAAATGGAGGAAAGGATAAATAATAGTATGTAAAAAGAATTAATTAAGAGATTAAAAAAAGTGATTGAACAGAGAAAGGGGGGTGGGGGTGGGCCTAAGGTCTAAAGGCCCCCATACACGGGCCGATAGAAGCTGCCGATATGGGTCCCTTGGATCGATTCAGCAGCTTATTGGCCCGTGTATGGGCAGAAACGAGCGGGCTGGCCGACTGATATCTGGCCTGAAATTGGCCAGATATCGATCGGCTAGGTTAAAAGATTCAGTCGGATCAGGGGCCGCATTGGCTCGTTGATGTGGTCCCCGAACCGACTGCCCCATTGCCGCCTACATAATCCGGTCGTTTGGCCCCAGGGCCAAACGATCGGATTATTTTTTTTTTAACTTCAAGCTCCCCGATATCGCCCACCCGTAGGTGGGGATATCGGGGGAAGATCCGCTCACTTGGCGATCTCGCCAAGCGAGTGGATCTTACCGTGTATGGAGACCTTAAGGTTTTCTGGTGGGCCCTTGGCACCCCAGTCCGACACTGTGTACCATGATTTGATTACTATTGTAACTCTCATATTTGATGAGGTAAATCACATTTAAATAAATAAGGCTTTAGGCTGATGCCACACGTGGTGTTTTTACGCTGCATATTTTCTCAGCCTAAAAACGCCGCACAAGCCACACAGCCCCTGACTATGGCGTTTTTCAGCCTAGAACTGGTGACGTAAGCAAATCCCGTTTCCATGGTGCTAATAGTGCAAAATAGTATTAAAAAATGCAACGTATTTCAGCTAGGTCTGGCAGCTGCCTTTGCGTATACATAGGAATAGGTTGCTGTGCAAATACTGGCGTATTTCAGCCAACGCTTGAAAAATCCGTGCTAAGGCGTTTTCTAGCGTATTTACGCTTTGTGTGGTTTGCTTCGAGTCTTTTCAAGTTATTTCTATGGATGATGATATCGGGCGTTTTTCAGCCACTGAGAGAATTAGAAAATACGCAGCGTAAAAACGCCACGTGTGGCATCAGCCTTAGATTGTAAGCTTCAGCGGCACTAACGTGACTGATAATTCCTGTAGTGCTGGGCGGCTCTGTATAAGCTATAATAGGCAATGATATGATGAACTCTCCCTGTTATCTAAACGAAGAAAAGCTGTAAATTCTGTTCCTCGATTGCCACAGAGTGTAGGATTAACCCTCATTAACAGACTGAGCCAAAGTCGCACCAATCGGGGGGGGGGCTCCTCTTTCCTCATCAGATGGCCATAAAGCCTTCCCCTTAGCATGGCTCAGAGCATGATCTTATTAACATTGGGAAAAGCTTCATGCACAGCTGCCTGGGAAACCACCGTGCCCCCTCTGTTCTGCATACTACTCATATTTACTAACTACATATTCTGTAAAAAGTGCATTACTATCTCATACCTCCCAACATTTGAAAAATGAAAAGAGGGACAAAAAGATTTGTTGTGCGCAGCGTGGCAAATTTTTTTTGACCACGCCCACTTTTGTGGCCACGCCCCAATTACCACACCCCATTAAAAAAAAATACTCCTTTTATATAGATGAAATGGCGGGATCAGACGCAAATGTGCTATACCCTCATACTGTACTACCTAAGGGAAACAATATAGCAACTCCTACATATAAAATACAAATATAGAGAGAAGGCAGTCAGTTATAAGTGAGTTATAACTATGTACCAGTTTTGCCCTCCCATACACAGTACCCCCATTCACAGTGCCCCCATACACAGTACCCCCCCATACACAGTAGCCCCCATACACAGTGCCCCCCATACACAGTAGCCCCCCATACACAGTAGCCCCCATACACAGTGGCCCCCATACACAGTAGCCCCCCATACACAGTAGCCCCCCAAAACACAGTGTCCCCATACACAGTAGCCCCCATACACAGTAGCCCCCCTATACACAGTAGCCCCCCCATACACAGTAGCCCCCATACACAGTGCCCCCCATACACAGTAGCCCCCCATACACAGTGCCCCCCATACACAGTAGCCCCCCCATACACAGTAGCCCCCCATACACAGTAGCCCCCCCATACACAGTGCCCCCCATCCATAGTAGCCCCCATACACAGTAGCCCCCCCCATACACAGTAGCCCCCCCATACACAGTAGCCCCCATACACAGTAGCCCCCCATACACAGCCCCATACACAGTAGCCCCCATACACAGTAGCCTGCATACACAGTGCCCCCCATACACAGTAGCCCCCCCCATACACAGTAGCCCCCCCATACACAGTAGCCCCCATACACAGTAGCCCCCCATACACAGCCCCATACACAGTAGCCCCCATACACAGTAGCCTCCATACACAGTGCCCCCCATACACAGTAGCGAAAAGTGGGACAGTTGGGGGGTATGGATACTATCTAGTGTTTCCAAGCAAGGGCATCTATGGTGTCTGAGATTCCTCCACAACTGCCAGTGCTTTCCGGACACATTTTTAAACAAACTCTCCATTTAGGACCAGACTGGGATTCAGAATAGGCCCTGGCATCAAGGGGTTCCTGTAGCATTTAGAAGTGGCACAGCAATTATTGTTCTACCAAAGGATAAGGAAAGGTTCATTCACTGGGGTCCGCTGTGGTCGTGAATCTTAAGCATAACTTTAAAGATTGTGTAGATTAAATTGTAGGCAACTTGCAATTGGTCTTCATTAAGGGTTGGTCTGGCTTGTCAGGATGCCAGGGGGCCAAGTAGGACAACTGCCTATAAACCTCTCCTTTAAAACATTTTAATATCTTATGGTTGTTGGAGTGGGCCCTGGATACCAGGGTGGGCCCTAGGAGACCCAGTTTTGTGCATAATTAAACTCTATAAGCAAAGTTACTTGTGCCTATACCTGCTCCTTATACCTTGCCAGAAGTTGCATATTTGTGCTGCACTGGTAAATTGTGTGCATGGCACAGTGTTCTTTATAATGCTGGAATTCTGGGGGAAAAAGTGGGGATCCCACTTTACTTGTTGGCAGGACTCACCACCCAGATCATCAGTAGGATAATAATTGGGCCTCACTGGATGGAATTCCTTGCTAACTTAATAGTATGATTACTGATGGAGGCCTTGATGGTACTTACTATAATTATTATTTTCTATAGTAGAAGGAAATTGGACTGCACTCAGGGCTATCATGGTAGCCATGGTCCTGAGATTAAAAATCTCTAGTATAAATGGCACAAGAGACCAGTGTGGGACTGGCCTACCAGGGTACCAGGGAAACTCCCGGTGGGCCCAGGTGTCAGTGGGCCCTTTTGCTTTTATCTATGTAGCCTATTTCATGGTCATTCCCTCTTTCTGTATGGGAACATGGAAGCTTGGTAGATGGAAGAGTAGAGTATAGTATGTAGAGAAAAGAGACTAGGATAATAAAGAGTTTGAGGGAGGAGAGGAGGAATTAAAGTTCTGAGAGTGGGCCCATTGCCCAGGGTTTTTCTGGTGGGCCCCTGTCATCTCAGTCCGACACTGCAAGAGACCCTCTTCCCAAAATGCAGAGGGTGAATAAACCCCCTTGGGGACATAATGATTTTGGAAGGGAACGTCTTTCCTTCCTAAAACAAACTTGAGACTTGATATGTGACTTTTCTCTCCGACCACAATATAACCTGAAATTCCTCCACCTTTTGTCAGGGGTTTATGTTAAAGCTACAAACCCAATCTTGCTGTTTTGTGCCTATTTTAATGGAGCCGAGCACAGAAGAGAACAAGTCGTAACCTGATAAAGGAAAAGAAACAAAGGCATTTTACTCCTTGTTTGTCCAGCTGCTTTCTTAAAGAGAAACTACCAATGCTTAATAATACATATACACAACAACTGCAAGGGGTGTTAATGAAATCTGACAACTTGTAGATATTTTAGGATTAAACAGAAAGAAGTAACGGGAGCACTACATTCGAGAGCAGCATGTTCCCTTGACCTATCATTATTCCCCTGCTGCAGATAACCTAAGGGCAATGGTAAAGTGGGCAATTCCCAGTATATATCTCATAGTCTGCCCTTGGGACAAATTTGAACAAAAAGGGCATTCGGCACTAGGGTTTCAGGGCATATAATGGGGATATCAGGGGTACCCGGGGAAGTGTGGGAGAAAATGGTACCCAGAGAATGGAACCCACCCTATCAGGGGGGAACATTTAAACTCCTTGCTAACTGTGCCCTGGCTGGAATCGTATGTAGGACCCAGGGGCTGATGTCTGTGTGGCGTACCCCCCGGCCACTTGCCTGCGCACAAACCACCCACTCCCAGGGTTGCCACCTTTTTAAATTGTACTTACCAGCCAGTGAGGGGCAGGAACAAAAGAGGGTGGTGAAGGGGGTGGATCAGTGTCACAAGGAAGAAGGGGTGATGGCGAAAGGAACAGAGCCATGAAGGGTATTACAAATTTACATGCAACTACATTGTTGGTAAATTTGTAATACCAGCCCTGGCACATATTTTACTGTTCGGGTGGCAAGGCTACCCACTTCCCTACCCATCCAAAACTTCTACACGTGTATGCACCATTCACACAGGTGATCACAGTCACAGAACGCTTATTGTGCACGCGCGCCAAAATTCACTGTGGGACTTGGATGGATTGCTTAAAATCGGCAGAATGCTATTGGGGGACGGAGACTGGGGGAGAGCCAAAAAAAATTGGGTAACTACTGGGGGGGTTGACAGCTCTGTTTCTCATGTACTGTATATACAGCCATATTAACTGTCAGCTAGCCATGGAGCACAAGCATCTCATTGGAGTCTGGTTTTAAAGGGGTGAGATAGCAGCTTTGTCTCTCCAGCTAGAAGCAGGGTAACTTGTGGTGCCCTTATCTGATAATTAGAAAGAAATGGAATCTTTAGTGGTTCTATGATTGGCACTGGGGATTGCGGACTAATCCCCTCTCTGCGGAATGATTGATTCTATTGACATTTTAGAATTTCTTAAGCTCTTCCTGCAAGGTGAACTGAAAGAATTTATCCCCCCCAACCCCGCCTTGTTTGTTTTGTATGGGTTTGTACTTTTAGGTGTCCTCCATGGGTGGAGAGGGTGTCTGGCGTGCCGAAAATAAAGTCTACTCATATCATAATCCTGATTATCTGATTATTGGAATATTTTCTTCCCATAGGAGCTTTGCACTGGAGAGCAAGGAGTCAGACTGGTGCTAACACTCAGGGCTGATGTTGAGCAGCACTGAGCACTATTACTCCACAGGCAGGATGGTGTTTGACTGCTTAAAGGAACAGTTCAGTGTAAAAATGAAACTGGGTAAAATGGAATATAGTTAGTTGTCATTTATAAAGGCTGGAATGGCTGGAGATGTCTAACATAATAGCCAGAACACGACTTCCTGCTTTTAGCTCTTAGTTAGTCAGTGATTTTAGTGGGGGCCACATAGGACATAACTGTTAGTTTGTGAGCATGCAGGTCAGATATAATAACAAACTAACTGAATAGTTATGTCCCATATGGCCCCCTCAAGTCACTGATTGGTTACTGACTGGTAACAGCTTAGAGAGCTGTAAAGGAGGAAGTAGTGTTCTGGTCGTTATGGTAAACATCTGCCCACTAACTATATTGAAATATTTTTTTATTTTGCGCAGTCTATCTATCTTACCCAGTTTCAATCTTATGCAGCCCAGGATTCCAGCCGCCAACCCTGGTGGGAGACTCTGCAGTCACAGAGCTGATGGGATGGGGGAGATGGGTAACAGGAACTTTTAGGGGCGCGCATCAACGCTGCATGGGGGAGATAGTTTGGAAATGTAGGGGAGTTTATTTCTCCTTCAAGTGGAGAAATTATTAATTCTTTTAAATTTTTAGATTCTCTTAGGGTCTAATACTCTACTATAAGTTTTAAGGTGAAGAACTACAAACTCTCTTCCCCCCCCCCAAAAAAAATGAATGATGTGAAGGAAGGATGTGAAGGAGTTTGTTACCCCTGTAGTTTGTCACCCTCTTCTGTATAAGTGTAACCTATGGCCTTTGGAAGGGGTGTTTTTCCATTGGCCCAGGGGTGTTATGGGAAGCCCTTAGTCTATAAGAAGAGATCCCATAGTTCTTTCTCTTTGACACCTGCTCAAAAAAGGGTGTACAAGAGGGTCTGGGTTAGACAGCCCGAAGCCTTTGGCCTTGTGGTTTTCAGTGGTCATGATACTGTCACTTCTGATATCCTTACATTTTAATATAGGGGCACATTTTTCCAGCGTATAATATAATGTACAATACACATGGCAGGATAAATAAAGTGCCAATTCCATGTATAATACCCCAGAACACACGGCAAGATAAATACAGGACAGGAGGGTTTTACTTTTATGCACCGCTGACCCTGAAAGATTGCCCAGACAAAGTGTTGAGAGTTGGACTCTCCCAGGGTTCCATCCAAGTTCAGGGATATCATCTGGTGCTCCTGCAATGGGAAGCTTTATGTTAGTGGGAACATGAAACATAGGTGCACCAATGACTGTGACTGTCCACGGGAGGAATGCTCTGGGAAGGTGGAAATCATGGACCACTTCCTGCTTCATTGTCCCTTTAACATTGAAGTATACAAAGAAGTGCTTAATGCCTTGGGCATTCCCTGCCTCTCTAGTTTAGATTACCAGGAGTGGGCCTACGGGGCATTCAGGCGTCACCAGGGTTTTGATTTGAGCACACTTTTTTTAATCAGTTCTGTCGTCCGCTTTTACATTTTGACTGCATGGTGTCAGGTTCCTATTAGGCACAAAGTTCTCCCCTGTTCATACTGAATGAGCTTGGGAAGATTCGCTCTTTTGAGAGGCAGAGGATGTATGCGACACGGTGGGCATCTTTATGGTGCGGGTTTTGTTTTCGGCCTCCTTGAAACCCTTTATTTACCTGGCCCTTTCTGATTGGCCTCTCTGGTGTGGGGCAGGTCTCTCTCACTCCCTTTAGATTTTTCAATTTCTAAGAGATTTTTATGATTGGGCTCATGCTGTTTTAGGTGAGTAACCTGCGCCTCTGTCTTTCAGTCCTTAGGATAACAGCAGGGCAATTCCATGTATAATACCCCAGAAGCTATGGCAGGATAAAAACAGGGCAATTCCACGTATAATACCCCAGAAGCTATGGCAGGATAAAAGCAGGGCAATTCCACGTATAATACCCCAGAAGCTATGGCAGGATAAAAGCAGGGCAATTCCACGTATAATACCCCAGAAGCTATGGCAGGATAAAAGCAGGGCAATTCCATGTATAATACCCCAGAAGCCATGGCAGGATAAAAGCAGGGCAATTCCATGTATAATACCCCAGAAGCCATGGCAGGATAAAAGCAGGGCAATTCCATGTATAATACCCCAGAAGCTATGGCAAGATAGAAGCAGGGCAATTCCACGTATAATACCCCAGAAGCTATGGCAGGATAAAAGCAGGGCAATTCCATGTATAATACCCCAGAAGCCATGGCAGGATAAAAGCAGGGCAATTCCATGTATAATACCCCAGAAGCCATGGCAGGATAAAAGCAGGGCAATTCCATGTATAATACCCCAGAAGCTATGGCAAGATAGAAGCAGGGCAATTCCATGTATAATACCCCAGAAGCTATGGCAAGATAGAAGCAGGGCAATTCCATGTATAATACCCCAGAAGCCATGGCAGGATAAAAGCAGGGCAATTCCATGTATAATACCCCAGAAGCCATGGCAGGATAAAAGCAGGGCAATTCCATGTATAATACCCCAGAAGCCATGGCAGGATAAAAGCAGGGCAATTCCATGTATAATACCCCAGAAGCCATGGCAAGATAAAAGCAGGGCAATTCCATGTATAATACCCCAGAAGCCATGGCAGGATAAAAGCAGGGCAATTCCATGTATAATACCCCAGAACACATGGCAAGATAAAAGCAGGACAATTCCATGTATAATACCCCAGAAGTCATGGCAGGATAAAAGCAGGGCAATTCCATGTATAATACCCCAGAAGCCATGGCAGGATAAAAGCAGGGCAATTCCACGTATAATACCCCAGAAGCTATGGCAGGATAAAAGCAGGGCAATTCCACGTATAATACCCCAGAAGCTATGGCAGGATAAAAGCAGGGCAATTCCACGTATAATACCCCAGAAGCTATGGCAGGATAAAAGCAGGGCAATTCCACGTATAATACCCCAGAAGCTATGGCAGGATAAAAGCAGGGCAATTCCATGTATAATACCCCAGAAGCCATGGCAGGATAAAAGCAGGGCCTCCCTTCATAAAAAAAAGACTTTGATATTCTACAAATATTTAATGTGTTTTTTTTAAATGTTGTCCTAAGTATTTACTATCAGCCTGATAATAACGACACTGGGTTGAGTACGTTTATTGCAACATGTATGTGTAGCAGTGTGTTCTGTGTGCTGCTGCGTGTGTCAGAGATTTGCTGAGTAAGATGATCAGGCCGGGCGCATGTACATAAACCCCATGTAAGAGACAATAAGATCATAAATCAAGAGGTGCAGTACATCTCCCCACCAAGCCGCAATTTCCACACCTCATTAAAGGCTTCCCAGTAAGAACTTAATAATGCTGTGAAGTATTCCATTTGCCTTAATACTGTGATCCCGGATTTAGCCGGGGCCTGCGGGTTCTAAGTCCCAGGCATGGCGTTCCCCTATCATTACGAAATGATTACACAGTTCCGCCATTGGTTTTGATAACCATGATAGAGGTTTAGCAAAGGATCAGGATTAGGGTTTTCTAGGAATGACAAGCTATAATTCACCCCACAGCCATTTAACTGATCTCTCCCAGAGCTCTAGTTTTTGGGCTAAGCCGAAAGCCGCATGGGTTGGGAGCAACACAGTTTCAGGCTCTCCAACTAAATGGGAAGCAAACACTTTATCCAACTCCTGTGGGGTAGAACATCGCAAAGGTTTTACTTTAAACATTAATTATTATTAATTATTATTAACAGGTGTCGTGCCTCCCCAGTAATGTTGGGGCTCCCAACATCAAGAATTCTGAGTGACACCTGTTGTTTAGTTTAACTCCAAGTCACACCCTTGTCTCAGATGTACTACCAGAGCAGACCTGACTGGCCTCTTGCAGTTTTATATTTTTATTTTCTGTTTATATGTCTAATGGAAATAATAATTGGTGACTATAAAAATTTCCCTTTTGTATTGCCCCTAGCTTGTATGCCCCACGTCTGCTCACCCCTGTGTTGTCACTTGCTTGTTCATCACCTCCCCCCCGCCGGTACCATGCACACTTGCCCCCCCTCCGGTTTCACGCCCTTGTTGGGCCCTAGATCTGCCCCTATGTTTCCTAATCCTAGTTCCAGCCTTGCCACCATCACTTATATGCCTGTGCCTGACCCACCCATTTCTGGCACTAACAGAGAGGCTGGGGTGGGCAGGAGTCTATTAATGAAAGTTGGCAAATGGTTAAGGTTGCCACCTCACCCCTTTAATACTGCACACATATTAAATCCACATTGTGCATGGCAAATTAGAGTGTATGTATTCTGCAGACTGAACTGATTTATGTGCAGCTGTGCAGCAAGGGGTAAGGTGGCAACCCTACAGCTGGGGTTAAAGGAAATGTAACACTAAATTTTTTTAAGTAAAAAAAAACTATTCTACCCTGCACCAATAACTGCCCTATCCTGCAAACTACTTAGTATTTTAAATGCTTTAATATAAAATGCCTGCTAAAACTTGGCTTCCGGTCAATTGAAATACGGCGAAGGAAGGAGCAGCAACCACTATGCGACAATCGATTGATCGAGCCTAGCCTGACTCCTTCCTATACAGAAAGAAGGCTAGGTTCAATCAATCGATTGTTGCATAGTGGTTGCTGCTCCTTCCTTCGCCGTATCACCATAGTTCAATTGACAGGAAGCCAAGTTTTAGCAGGTATTTTCTATTAAAGCATTTAAAATACTAAGTGGTTTGCAGGATAGGGCAGTTATTGGTGCAGGGTAGAATAGTTTTTTACTTAAAAAATTTTAGGTTTAGGTTTTACATTTAGTCCCGCCACCTTACCACAATGAATGGAATGGGTAAGTTAGCTTTTGGGTGCATATTACTGATGTTGGTTGACAGACCTCTTACTGCGGGTGACCAGGTGAGTCAGTGACTCCCTAAAAATACAGGTGAGCTGCCATGTCATGTAGGCAATGAGTAAGGTATGTAACATGCCCAGTGACATTATACTCGGCTCTGACTGGAGCACTAACACGTGGCTCTCCATGCACATCAAGAACTCTGCTCTTCTTACCTATACATCTTCAAGCAGCATCTCCTTACACTCTATAGTTTCTATGTTATATCACCTTTATGAAAGGCCTGCAACTTTGTACATTTATATTACATATTACATATGTACAATACAATACATATTATCTTATGTCCTGATATTTTCCAGTAGGGGTGCAGTTTGCCATATAGATTTGTATTAATCAGTAGGGAACCTCCCATGTTAAATTATTGGCTAAAGTTACCCAAGAAAAAGGGTCCAGATCAGGTTATTTTGGTATTATCTGGGTATATGATCCTCAAAATCTAGTTAAATGGAAAAAATGGCAGCCAGGAACGAAAATAAACAAGAACAATTTGAAAAGACATGGGGACCATGGCTTGAATACCAGACCAAAAGAGCAATCCAGAATGCACCTGACAGCAGATTCACACCAATAGGCTAAAAGATATAGCCCTACAGGCCAACAACCCTCTATAGAGTACTAAATACAAAATAGCTAAGTGACCGACCTGGTGTCTGTATAAAAATCCTAAAGTTCTATAATATTGTTTTTGACTATATACTTATGTTCTTACCTTTTACATTCTACTCTTCACCCTCACTTGGGTACCGTAGTGAAGTAACTACGACAATCTCTCTTCTTTCTCCTTTCCCTGAAAAAGACAATAAATATTGTTATAGTGAAATGTTAACACAGAAAAAATATGACCCTAATGTTAACTAGAAAAGAAAAATAATAACAATGTGATGAAGATGTTGTGCTGATCAATAAAAGAAGTTAAAAAAAAAATCTAGTTAAATAAGTTTTGTTTCTGCGGATTAAAGGACAAGTAAAGCCTACATTTGCCTACAATGTATATCAGTTGGGTACGTCTCCCCCACCCAAATGGCATCATTTGTACTGCATATACCCCCTCCATTTGCCAGCACCATCACATTTTTCTAAAGCAAATAGCAGCTTTCACCCAGTGGCCATTTTCCCTCTGATACATAATCAGATACATTTAAATCTGCAAACAGCATACACACACACAGACCCTTATTCAGCAAACATTTCATCAAGAATACAGGCTCACACAGGCACAACTGTCTTTGATAAAAGTTCTGCTTTGTTTGAGCACTGTAATGGTAAAGCTGAACTCAGGAGAAAAAAATTAAGCAGACAGCTAGAGCTGAGTTTCTATGGGAACCAACAATGCCATCTCTTTACTGGCTGCTAGATTGGGGGGCGTGTTTAGTAATCTGAGTTTAGAACAACTGAGCATGCCCACAAGCCAGAAGTCAAAGCAAATTCCTGAGGAGGGGGCCGAGTGGGTTTCAGGAGGAGAAGGAAATCTAAGTGATTAAGGAAATGTTGCAGCCTTACTATTAACCTCTGGACAACCAGAGTGGCAGGTATTTTTGTGTGTGGGGTTTCCATGTCCTTTAAGGGGAAGTGTAGCAGGGAACGTAAGAAGAGTATTATTTCCCATCAGTACTTAGAAGCTTTTGTACTTTCCCATGTTATAGGAAAGAAGATCCATTCTGTATTGTGGAGTTTTAAGGTCATTGCTTTATGCCTGAACAATAAGAGGGAATAAGAGGAAAATATGACCTCTGTACTGAGGTATCCTTGTGCCTTTGTGCCTATGGCTTAAACCAGGTACAGAACCAGAAACCTAGGGGCAGCTCTAAGTGTGAATATAGAGTTCAATACAGAAAAACTCATCCAATTTCTATTCATTCCTATTTTTAGAAGTGTATTTATCAAATGGTGAACTCTAACTTTCACCCATTAAGTAATATGCTTCAAAAAATCCCACAGGAATGAATAGGAAACGGGTGAGTAGTTCTGTAGTGAGCTCTAATTTGAAAAAAAAAAAACCTCTAAAATGAGAATGTTTAGTGTCAAAATGGAGTAGGGTGACCAAATCACCTGAAAATTCAGGGACATGTCTATAAAATCCATATAGAAGGGCTGCGCTGATTGTAATGAAAGGCAACATGCAACATGCATTTATTAGACATGTACCTATTCAAGTGATGTGGTCACCCTACTTCCAGTTAACATTTTAGTTGGTTTTAGAGGTTTATTTTTTAATGCGGAACAAAACTGAAAAGAACCAAAAAAACTTCACATTTTTCAAGGTTTTTAGTTTTTCCATGAATCTTCATGGACTTATAGTACAAACAAAAAAACACCTGAAAACCCCTAAATCCCTGAATAAAATAAAGACTGTTACAATTTGCCTAGGACAACTCCCATTGACTTACGTTTTTGATGTTTTTTTCCACAAATCATATTTTGTGTGCAAGAATACGATTTTTTTTGCCATTTTTTATGTGACAAAACTGAGACAAATCCGAAAGGCCGAAAGAAACCTTTCGAGATCACATAGATGGCATTGGCAGGTGTCCTTGTGGTTTTAGGGCTCTGGCACACGGGGGAGATTAGTCGCCCGCGATAAAACTCCCTGTTCGCGGGCGACTAATCTCCCCGAGTTGCCTACCCCTGCCATCCCACCGGCGACTTACATGTTCGCTTGAAAAAATAATTATATATTTTTAATGGGTAAAATCCCTGCCAAATTAATGCCATAATGCAATGACGTACTTGGCATATTAGCATGGAGTAGATGATGCAGATTAAATAGTTAATGAGATGCTAAAGTGACTGCTGTATATTTATTGCTGAATCTTTATTGCATATATAATGGAAGATTCTCCTTTGTGGCAAATGTGACATTTTGCACTTATAAATAGTAAATATGCCCTATATAATACAAAAGTAACCAGACCAATAAATTAATTTTCTTTCTTTACAGTCTTGGGAAACCATTTCTCTCTGTAGAGGAAATATTACGATTGGTTGCTAATGGGGCAGCTAACCCTTAAACTTTAGTATGTTATAGAATGGCCTATTTTAAGCAACTCTGTAGCTGGTCATTTTTTATAGATTTTGAATTCTTTCCAGCATCTAAAAATCCGGTAAGCATATAATGTATTTTATTTTTACTTACTTTCTATTCAGGCCTCTCCTTTTCAACTTCCAGTCTCTTATTCACACCACTGCCTGGTTGCTACAGTGGTGTGAATAAGAGACTGGAAGTTGCAAAGGAGAGGATACAAAAGAGAGGGGGACTGATCAATGCCCATGGTCCCGTTTCTTAAGTAATTTAGTATCTATATAAGTGCATGTATTTTAAAAAATGGGGGATTATAGTTACCAAGATGTGATCGTAACATTTTTTGTCTACATAAGTGTCCACATGCGGCCCACGACTCCCCTCTGTGTGCCCCCCCCCCACCTGTCTGGCTGCTTTGATGGCTTACTTTTGTGTAAGCTTTAAATGGTATCAGTACTGAGATTAACTGGCCCCCTGCATGGTTCTCACCTCAGATTCAGGCTGTAAACCCCCTGTATTGTTTAAAAATGTAATCTCCTGTGTTGTTCACACCTTTTAATCCCTACATTGTTCACCCCCTGCTATGTTCACACCTCAGGCTCAGACTGTAAGGCCCACATCGTTTACCCGTTCACACCTCAGACAGACTGTAGGAGCAGTAGAAACCCACAAATAAACTCGACACACCATAAAAAGAACATATAGGTTTATCGTTTTTTTTATATATAGTTATTGTGCAGACTGTAGGAGCAGTGCCAGCATTGAATCACTGTAGGCTGCCTGCGTGTGCCATACACACAGGCAGCATAGAGCAGGCAAAATATGGCACACACAGGCGGCATAGGGCAGGCAGAGTATGGCACACACAGGCAGCATAGGGCAGACAGAGTATGGCACACACACAGGCAGCATAGGGCAGGCAGAGTATGGCCCACACAGGCAGCATAGGGCAGGCAGAGTATGGCATGCACAGGCAGCATAGGGCAGACAGATTATGGCAGACACAGGCAGAGTAGGGCAGGCAGAGTATGGCACACACAGGCAGGGTAGGGCAGGCAGAGTAAGGCACATAGGCAGCATAGGACAGGCAAAGTATGGCACACAGACAGCATAGGGCAGGCAGAGTATGGCGCACACAGGCAGCATAGGGCAGGCAGAGTATGGCGCACACAGGCAGGGTAGGGAAGGCAGAGTATGGCAGGTTTTTGCTGTACTACCACCATTAATATGGGTATGGTCATGTGATAACACAGTGTGGTTTCAAGTGGGTGTGGTTTAAACAAGGGGAGTGGTCAAAATTAGCTTCCCTTATCAGCCCTCCACCATGTAGGCCAGAAACATTCCGGCCTTCGGAACCACAGAAGTTGGACAGCACTGGTCTACATCATTTTAAAAGGTAATTTTAATGTAAATTGCAACCAACTTTAAATATACTATCAGATCAAAGAGGCAATAAAAGAAAAGCAATAGGATATATAACAAGGCAAATATGATACTACTCCATGTAAAGAATGAGTAAAGGAAACATGAGAAAGCAATAGATATATATCAAAATATAGGTATTAAAAACCAGTAAGGAATAGTTCAATTAAATAATTATGTTCTATGTTAAAACTTAACGCTACGAAAAATGCGCAACTTTTCGCGTAAGTTTTAACGCTACGCAAAATGCGCAACTTTTTACGCAACTTTCGTAATGGATAGGAAAACTCGCGTTTTTACGCAAAAATCGTATTGGATCCGAAAAATTCGTAAAGAATCCGAAAAAATCGCAAAACATACGAAAAAATCGCAAAGTACCGATCATTACGAAAAAAACGCAATCGGACTCCATTCGACCCGTTCGAGGGTAAGTAAATCAGCCCCATAGTATAGACATCCTGAGCATCTGCCTTTGTTCTTCTCCGTAGTCCAAATCATTCCTGTTAAAGGAACAGTTACACTAAAAAATGTTTAAAATTCATTAAAATATAACATACAGTTGCCTGCACTCACCAGTAAAAAAAAAAAAAAGCTGTATGTGGACAAAAGTATCCTAAGCGCCGTTGATAACAGTTGCCATATGGGCAGTGAGAATAAAGTTACTTTGAAGGCTGAGATAACGTAGTTCTTTCATGCCTTGTATATATGCAGAATATTTTTACTACTATGTGTGTCCAGTGTGCGAGTCCACCCTTTTTATTCCAACATGAACCACTTTTACCTTAGTTACTTGTATTTCTACCCACTGAATCTAAGCATTAACTCTTTATAGGGATCCTAGAATGAAGGATATGGGAATAATAGGCACACACCTAAAGCACTTTCTGTCTGCAGATGCACTAACATATTCAAACTTACTGTTTGGGGGGTGGGGCCCAAATAGTGGTGAACTGAGGTGGGAGCAGGGCGTATTTATTTATAGGCACCCGAGGGCCTGTGCCCAAAGCTGTCAACCTGGAGACAAGTGAATCTGGGTGAAATGTAATTTTTTTTCTCGTACCTGGAAGTGGCATCATGCACAAATGGGCAATTCTTCTGGAAGTGACGTGACCAGGTGACATTCCAAAATGCCCAGTTGAAGTTGGGGGGTGGCCCTTGGGTGACTATTTATTAGATAGAAGGTCACTTCTTTCAGACAGGCAGAAAAGCGTAGGGCTGAGAGAAGCGGATATACCCTTCGTCTGTCCTCGCCCTTAGCTTTGTAGATAAGTACATGTCGGAGATTCTGTAACATGTTATCTTTGACTCGATATTTTGAAACATTTAGCAATGCTTTTCAGCTTGATTGATTGGAGCAGAATGCCGTAAAGCAGGAGTGGCCAATATGTCGATCGTGGTCCACCAGTCAATCCCCCGTGGATTTCTGGTGGGCCGCGATGAAGCCGGGGATGCCGAAGTGCTGTGTGAATGCATACCTATGCTGCATCGTGTACGTACACATTCACGCCACACTTCCACATTTCCCGGTATTGTGGACAAAGGAAGTCTGGCCACCCCTGCCATAATGGCTCATTTACAACTGCTAAGCACAGTTGCAGTCACAGAGTTGAACGCAGTTGTATTCATTAAAGCAAGGCTGTCCAACTGTAGGCCCGTGGGCCCGGTATGGCCCTACAATTTTTATGGCCCTCGGGCTGCTCAAAGGTTCCATTGACATCATTATTTTAATTGGATATGGCCTGCCAACTGTGCTATGCAAGAAATAATTGGCCCACTACATGAAATAAGGTACCTCTGCATATTTGCGCTTCATGCTGTTTCACCCCTTCCATAACCTATTGTTGGCCCTATGGCAGGTCGAAAGTACTGGGCTGGCCTGTACCTACTGACACTTCACTCTGTGCCAATTTTTTAAGTGGCAAGGTGCACATAGCAGCCATTTCCCCAGATAGAAGTGCTCCATGCACATCCTCAGTGCTCTTGCACTGTAAATAAACCACATGGTTTTCTGGGGTCAGGTTACTGCTAATGGTATTTTTCTCGCAATCTAAAAATGAATATTATTGGTGTGGTGCTTTGTAAGCTCAGTTTTAAGGCTAAACACCACAAGCGCTTTTGATCAGATTTTCTGAGATTCTACCAAATCTGATCTCCATGGGCTGTAATGAAAAGTCGGATCAAATAGAGTTGGATGGTGGGTTTTGCTTGTACCTTTACATCTGACAGTCAATGTATTTTAACGTGAAAAAAATCACTCCAACTGAATCCACCTTTATCGTGTCAGATGCGGATGCAGCATGCCGCGTGCGAATCCAACAGGTGTGTCACATGAGATGGCAAAAGTTCCATGTAGCTTATGCATCAGATTTTTCTATCAGTCCCATGATATTTTGCCCTGCATGACTACATCCCACTTGTCACATGCATTTTGTCGATCTGGCGGCTCAACGAGGCGACCAATATCGCAAAAGGGTTTTTGCTTATTGCTTCATAAAACTATAAATATTGCTTCATAAAACTATAAATATTTGGTCTTGGCACAATCAGGAGGCACGGATGTTCCAAAACAGTTTTCTAAACAGAAAAAAACATTCTGTTATGCAAACCTTGGAGAAAATAATAACAATAATAATAATCATAATATACTATAATAAAATACATGTGATATATAATATATAGTATACTGGGCACTGCAGCAAAATAATATTAGGGCCCCTGCCATTGTTCCCTCTAAGATGTGCAGTTGTTTGTGCAGACAATAAATTGTAGTGCGCACAAAGAATTTTCTGTGAAAATTCATCATTTTGTACCGCTCACATCATTTTGTAAAAGTGCATACACACGGGCGCACAAAAGAAATATTATACGCCCACAGCCAAGAAAAAATTAGAGGGAACATTGCTCCCCACCGAAACTTTAACACTATGGGGGAGATTTATTAAGACCCGAACGGGTCCGAACCCGCCGAGCGTTTTCGCGCGGGCGCACAAAAAAGTCGTGCGAAAAGTCGTGCGCCCGCGCGAAAAATTCGGAAAGACTGCCGCTGTTTGCAATTGTTTGGTATGAAAATTACGTGACTTTCGGAATGCCAATACGATTTTTTCGTGACTAATACGATTTTTTAGTGCCTAATGCGATTTTTTCGTGACTAATACGATTTTTTCGTAAGCATTTTCGGGATATTTGCGATCTTCAGAAATTTTCGTTTCCAATCCAAATTTTTCCCATTCGGAATTCGAACTCGTGTTTTGATAAATCTGCCCCATTGTGTATGTAACTAGGGCTGAAAATATAATTTTTGGATTTAAATACCTAATCCTCAACAAAAGATTTGGACAAATAACTAATCCTAATTTGCAGAAAAGAACTGTAATTTGTCGCATTCAAAAATGTTCTTGGATTTGGCTGCATTCCTACATTAAACTGCTTTTAGCAGCGAGTGCCCTATGCCCTAACTAAATATTATAGTTTTTTTAATATTAATATATTACAATTAAGCTGGCCATACACGCACCGATGATATCGTATGAAACCTTGATATTCTGCGTATATAGCGGCTCGACGAGGCGACCTTTATCGCAAAAGGCTGCAGGTATCAGTCGACTTGTTGATCAGCCAGGTTAAATGATTTTGATCGGGTGCTACTGAAGTCGGCCGAGCAAAATCTGCATTCAGGGCTGAATCGGCAGAAGGAGGTAGAATTTCTATTGTTTCTATCTCCATATCTGCCGTTTCAGCCCTGAACATCAGTGGAGGGTGGGAATGATCTTTCTTGCGACCAATGCTCACACGAAAGGTCGAAATTGCTACGTGTATGGCCACCTTTACCTTATTACTGAGTATATTGTGTCACCAAAAGGGAACCATGTAGCACCATGAGTAAATTGGGTACTGTGGGAACCTGGGTTGATCCCTTCTCTCTCTGTATTACCTCTTTGCATTTTGCCAGCCCCTTCAAACATATCATTTTGCTTTAACGCAGAATTTTCCTCAACAGCCAGCATGATACTCAAAAATTGCTGTAATGGCAGTGGATCTGAATGGCCACAAACGCACACCACGCGCCCACCGTGCCCTTGCCCACTATGCCAATTCTGTATACCAAGGTACTGGGCCAAAAACTAGAAAATGCAGGTAAAACATTTTTTTGGATGAACTGCACCTAAAAGGGAACAAGGCTTTTTTGTATTTAAACCTTTTGTGTGATATTATGTATATCCTTATTATTCCTTTGAATCATTTATTTGTGCAGAATTCACCTACAAGGAGCTCCCACTTGGTACCTGCTCCCCACTACACAAAGCTTAAGAACATGTACAACAGGACCTTGAGGTATTTTGGGGCGAATTCAGACTTTCCCTTAATTATTCCCAATTCTATGGCGCACCCCATACTCTGCCTCTTACTGAACCCCGTTCTCGGGTTTATATAAATGCGATGTATTTTCTTTGATAAGGTGCCCAGCATTACATTGAAGCGCTTGTCCCAATGATGTTATGCGTTATAAATCCTCCACAAAACCCATCAGTGACATGTCACCCCACCTCTCTATCCATCCCTGCCGAGCTCCCACCTTAGGCCCTGGCCTCTGGGCGTCGCCAACTAAACGTAAGCGGGCGCGGTCACTGACGGTGGGCGTGGTCTCCCCCTCCCTGGTGGGCGTGTCCCCCTAAACACAGCTACACAGTCCTTTAGCAGCCTACGTGCTTTTTTACCTTCAGTCTTCGTTCTGCCTCCCTACTGCCCCGCCCCTTTTTTTTCCTCTTCAGTACGCGTGTTTTACGTATTGCGTAACCCAGCCTCCCTCCTTTCGCCGCCCTTACAAGAGAGGAGGAAAAAAAAAAAAAAAAAAAAAAAAAACTTTTTTTTTTTTTTTTTTTTTTTTTTAATTGAGGAATCAACAGCCGCCATCTTGTCGCGGCTCGGTCTGCGCCGGAGCTCTCCGGGCCCTGCCAGGCGGTGGAGGAGGAGGAGAACAGGGAAGGGGGAAAGAAGGAAGCTTGTTCGCACACAGCGGGGCGCTCTGCGGCACAGGCGGGGGCTCCTTCTCCCTCCACCCCCCACCATCTCCGGACCGGGCTGCTACTGCTGTTTATTCCCCACTTGGAGGCCCCGCTCGGTGGCTCATTGTTTTCCCTCCCGGAGAAGGAAGCGGCCGAGCGGTTGTTGCGTGGGCCAGGTGGATCGGCAGCGGCTTGGGCCCCGGGCCTGACTCCCAGCACGTATCCCCGGGGACGGGGGAGAGAGTGATGCCCCGGGCCTACACCGTTTTCACCCTCCGTTCATTTTCATTTTTGGGGTGAGCATTAGCAACCCCCTAATTAGACTCCATCACTTCTCCCCCCACCCCCGTGTAATTATTGGGGAGGGGGGGTGCATCCCTAATTGCGTTCTTCTCTATATGAAATATTGGGGGGCTGCCCACTGTTAGTCTACTTTTTGGGGTCCCATTTTGTTGTGGGGGTTAGGTAAATAATCTATCTTTTGCAAAAGGGAATTGGGTTGTTAATATATATAGGGGTGCAATTTGGAAATTTGGGGGGGGTGCCCAAAAGGGGGATTTTGGGGTGCATAGTTTCTAATGGTTATTTGGCTTGCTGTGGAGGAATAAGAGCTTTATAGACTACAATACATATAATAGGGTGGGGGTCCCCTGTATTTTTGGGGGTGTTTAGGAATTTGGATTATTTAGACCCCCCCCCCTGCAGGTGACAGATTTTTAATCTGTTCTCTCTATTAGGGAGAGCCCCCCCTTATATTTGGAGAGAGGTTGGGTCCTACAGGTGCATCGGGGCAATAGGGGGGCTCTGTCCGCAGGGTCCCCCCAAAAATATAAGGCATGCGGGACTCAAGGGGCTAGTGAGGGTTCCCTGGCACCTGTTTACCTGCTCCTCCTCATTGGGCTGACACCTTTGGCTACCTGTCAAGTGACCGATAAAGAAAGAAGATAAGATGGCTGAGAACCTGCTGGACGGGCCACCCAACAGGAAGAGACCCAAACTGAGCTCGCCAGGCTTCTCTGCCAGCACTGACAGCACAGGTAAGCAAGGCTCCATGCTTGGGGGGGGGGGGAGGAGCCGAGGAGGCATAAAATAGTGATGGGTGGAGAGGATGCTGAGGAATGGGGGGAGGAAGCCGTTTATACCTGTGGCTCTTTAGATGCTATTGGACGACAAGCATCCAGCATCCCAAGACAGGGATGCCAGGAGTTTAGCAGTAGTTAGAGAGGCATAGGTTGAAGATGCCTGACAATACGCAATAGTGATCTTAACCCTGATCTTGCTGCAATAGAAGGCCCAGCATCCTCTGCTAGCCAAGGATTATTGGTCAGGTGTAGTAGATCAACTGTAAAAATTGCAGTTTGAAGTTCGATACATGTGATGGAATGAATTGTAAGTAGAGGCTTCTTTTATTTATGTGCAAAGGGGGATCAGTATTGTAAACTGGTGTCTTTTTGGTTTACATTGCTAACTCGGAGCAGTCCTTCTTCAGTAGAAAATCTATGGAGGGTATAGGTTGAAGGGCTATTGTATTGGGGTGCTGGAAAGGAACAACTCGTATGCCAGAGGTCTTGTCATGGGTTAGATGGATTATGTTTAGGTGGGAAAGTGAAGATCCAGAGAGGTGGGTTGTTAGTTACGGTAATGGTATGTACAGAGGGAGATATTTGAAGCTAGTGGGCATGGCAGCTAGATCTGAATGAACACCTTACCATCCTTGATGCCTTACAGTGGCTGTTATCGTGTCATTTCAGGGACAGAACAGAAATAAAGATGTCAACATACTCTAGAAATGCATGTTTTCTTTCAAAATGTGAATATATAGTCATTTAGTCATTGCAGCACAGGCGGTGGGATTTAATTAGACATGGATGAGTGTTCATTCATTATTTGGTAGCGAATGTTATCAGGAGCGATGTGTGGTGGAAGCGCAGCACATGCTATACGTGATGAAGGCATGATGCAGAGCAAATTGACAAGAAAGGATGGCCTTTGATGTTGAGAGAGGTGGATCCGATGGAGAGATTGCACCGTGCTGTGGGTATCCTAATGCAAAAACCGTGCATAGGTTTGATTTTAATGAAACTGATTGATTTGTGGAATGCTCTTTTGCTGTGATGGTGGTATCCCTACTTCCGGTGTTGTTGCTGAGAGATTAAGCAATTCTACATAGAGTTTAATTGTTATAAATGTGACATATTTAAGGCTACCGGTTTAACAGTTTGCAGGACATGAAACAATATATCTTACGGTAGAGAGCCCCCCCCATCTCCTATACCATAGTGCTGCAAATCAATCTAGATGGTGGTCTCATTTTATACATTATAATCGACAATCATTGTGTGCGGTTCATAGGTACATTCCTAAAGTACAGGGAGTGGTCAGTATATATGTAAACAACACAACACTGTTAAAAACGTTACATCAGCCCCATTCGCTGAACAAAATAAGAGCTCAAAGGAAATCAGTTCTTCCCCCCCACGTCAAATATTTGCTCTGTAACTATATTTCTGTGTATTCTGTTATTGGAAAAACATATTGGCTTTGCGAATGAAAGCCTTGCGGTTGAAACGGTTTTTCCCAGCCGTTAATGAGGACAGTTTTGCTGGTATATATTTTGTTTTGGGGTGCATGGTAGGCTGGGATGATGCTAGGTAATGGAATATAAAAATAGTGTCACCTAATTGTAACTTTTATGAACTAAATTCTAATAAGGTAGGGATAGGGAAACTTTGGTAATCCAGCTGGTTTTAAACTAGAACTCTAGAAATCCATCTGTCTATAGTGTATGTGGTTTTTAATTGGTTGCTATAATTGTCTTCAATTAACTTCCTATTCTAGTGAGGAACTGTGTACCGTATCCTAGGTTATTGGCACACTTGGAGTTTTCTGAGCCGGCATAGAAATGGCTGTTGCATGGTTTTCTGCCATGTGTTCTGTGTGCTCTGACATCCATAGCAGCTGCCTGTTAGGGCACAAACACATCCTATTTTGGTGCAAAAATGCATACTTACTCATTTTCACTGAAAATGTGCTTTGTGTACCCTAACAGGCAGATACTGTCAGTGCACACTGAAGACAGCAGATCATACTTTTTTTACCCAGGCTGAGAGTGCAGAGTGTACCATTATCCTAAAGGTCTGAGGTTACACATACTGGGTAAATTGGCACCAGTTTATTAACCCTTATCCATTTATGCCACGCAAAGCTTATTCTCCACCAGAGGTGAAGTGTCCATACAACCTGTCATTTGGTTAACCAAATGATAGGCTGCCAAGGCACTTCTCTGTTGTCTCTCTGTTGTGCCAGTGGATAATAATGGCACCACTTCTGCTATATGACATAGAGATACTTTAAGTTTAAGATCACTGTCATCATATCTTTTAACCTGTATGGGGCTTAAAGCAAGGAGTGCTGTCACAGAATTTGGCAGGTGTCTTGTGTTACTAAAGTGTCTTCAACTGCAAATGTGAGTCCTTTGACCAATTCGGAAGTTTTTCTTCCCAACTTATGGGGGTCCCCCGATGGGCCTCCCTGATCGATGTCTGGCAGAAAATTGGCTAGGTGTCGATCGGGCAGGTTTGATTTTTCCCTTCGGATTGAGAACTGCATTGGCCTGTTGATGCGGTCCAATGGCCTCTATACCTGTTGTTTTACTTTGATCATTTGGCCCTAGGGCCAAACAATTGAATTAGCCTGACATTGCCCACCTTAGGAGGGCATATCGGGAGAAGATTCTCTAGTATGGCGTCTTCGTCAAACAAGCAGATCTTAACGTGTATGGCCACCTTTGTTTGCAAAAGTGTGCAGTTCAGTCCTTTATGAATTATACATAATTATTGCTCCAGTATATTCTGTATTTGTCATTTCTTTTGCATGCCCCCTGAATACAGATGCTTCTGGTTGTTTTCTGTAAATTGCATGCAAACTTTAGACCCAATCATTTTAAGGCAAGCAATGCCTAATAACCTCCTCTCTTTCTGTGTATGCTCGAAGTCAGGACTGTCGGGTTGAATTAAAAAGATGCTATAATGCACCTCAGTAAGGATGTTGAAGCTAGAATTGAGACTTTCTTTGCATGGATTGGGCATGTTGGGTGAGAATATTGGGAATATTACTACATCTGTTACAAAAATACCATTCTGTCATATTTGGGTGAAGAAAGATGGAACTATCTAGTCTCCATGATTTTTTTAAATCCAGCCACACACAAAGTTGGGGTGACTAGTCCTACGCGTTACATTTTGGACATGGTGATTTCTATATCTGTGTACGGAGATTAGTTATCTGCGACTGTGTTTTCCGTTGCCGCGACTGGAGTTTTAAACAATCGCGTCGACTAATCACCCCGCGTGTCTTCGCCCTTTAAGTCTTGAGGTTCTTCTGTTGCTTCTTGCAGTGTTAAAATTGTTGCTGGGCGATCAAGCTCTTTACGAGATAATCCATCCCACTAATTGGGACTAACTAATTGTTGCTAAATCACTGCCAGTATATCTAACCATAATGCCAATGTTGGTGCGGTTATACCATAGCTCTTTACACAGATTCACAGGACAGCAAATGACATTTGTCACTTTTGTGCCCTGTAAGTTGCTGGTCGTTCACATTAAAGCTTGTCTGTATTGTCAATTGTCAGTACCACAGCAGAAGTAGCCACGACGGCTCTTACTTTACACAATGGCTTTATCCTTTATATTCTTGCCCCATTCCTTCATGATATGGTTGAGTTTCCAGTCCTCCTATTATGTCAGCGGAGAAGCTTACCATCACAATGTTGTATGTTGTCCCATTCAGGCTGTGAGTAAGGGAAATTAGGACTGCAAAGACAACTTGCTTCCCCACACTAAAAAGTAAGGTCCTGCCATGCTGCCTGACAGCAGGTATGCAAGATTCCTAATTACCACCCAGCTCCTAACTGTTATACTTGTTAGCAGTATAGCCCTATGATACATAACCATAGAATCCTAGCTTTTATTTAACTACTCATAGGCTTATTTTCTCAAACTTGCCCATAGGTGAACCACTGAAGATATCTAACCATAGAGTCCCAGCTGTATCACCTCTCTCTTTTGCCTTCTTTTAGGGCTCTGGCACACGGGGAGATTAGTCGCCCGCGGCAAAACTCCCTGTTCGCGGGCGACTAATCTCCCCGAGTTGCCTACCCCTGCCATCCCACCGGTGAACATGTAAGTCGCCGGCGGAATGGCAGACGCGGCGGCGCTATTTCGCGCAAATCGCCGAAAAAGACTCGCAAGTCTTTTTTGGCGATTTCCTGAAATCGCCCCGCCGCGTCTGCCATCCCGCCGGCGACTTACATGTTCGCCGGTCGGATGGCAGGGGTAGGCAACTCGGGGAGATTAGTCGCCCGCGAACAGGGAGTTTTGCCGCGGGCGACTAATCTCCCCGTGTGCCAGAGCCCTTAAGATGGTGTTGCCCGTACACAGACAGGTTTTAGCTGCTGACCCGACTGAGATCTGTCCTGAAATTGGTTTGATTTTCCATCGGATCAGGGACCGCATTGGCTCGTTGATGTGGTCCCCGATCCGACAGCGCCTATGCCCTAGGGCCAAACAATCAAATTAGCCCAATATTGTCCACCTTTAGGCGGGCATATCGGGAGAAGATCCAATCGTTTGGTGACCTCGCCAAATGAGCGATACTTCCTGTGCATGGCCACCTTTAGACTGAGCACTTTAGGTAAATGGAACACTGTGACTTTTCAAAATAAACTTTCCCAACCGCGCTCAAATTGCAAAAATGGTTTTGTGTTTCAAGCTGGAATGCAACATTATTACTCTCATCCAAATGTCCCCTTAACCAGATATAAAATATATCTAATTTCTTATTCAGTTTTATTTCCTTCTCTAAATAAAGTATCTGCAAACAACCTTCCCTCTCCAGTGCCTGTAATAGGCTAACCTGTCATTTTATATTGTTCAGTTGTCCACCCCTGGACACGTGAGGTTTTGCACAAATCTGCATTTTTTTACAGGTACATGTAATAAAAAGGTATCTGTATTGATTAAATTAATAATTAAAGGAGAAGGAAAGTTACAATCACTGGGGGTGCCCCAATGTTAGGTACCCCCCCCCCCCAATGATTGTGATCACTTACCTGATACCCCAAGCTGATGTTCCTGTTAGCAGAAATGCGTGATAGAGTTAACAGCCAAACTTTACAAAGAAGCCATCTTTTTCACACTATTGCCCTGGGATTGCAAAGAAAGGAAGAGCATTGCTCGCTCTCTCACAGGTAACCTGGGTTGGTGCAGATTTCTGCTAACAGGAGCTCTGGCCCGGGTTACCAGGTAAGTGATTACAGTCACTAGGAGGTGGTTAACACTTGGCACCCCCAATTTTTGTATCTTTCATTCTCCTTTAAATCAATCCATGTTTTGGGGATACCGTCATCCCATAAAATCCATCCCATATGCACATTGAACTAGCTCTGTTATAGTGTGTATCTTAAAGATAAAGCCTTTATTTTTGCCTAATTATAGAAATTGCAATTCTTAGCAATTTTCCAATACACATTCATTAGAAATTTGCAAAGGTATCAAAAAAATTTTTTACACTTTATTGCCATTGAAATCAGTGTCTGTTCATTCTGACATGAAACAGTGTATCAGAAACCTTCTGCTGCATTGTTCCAAGTATGCAGAGAGAAGAATCAGACAAACTGCTTTCAATAGCAGTTTCATTTACAAATAACTTTTCAACCATTGATATATATTGGGAAGTCTTTTGGCATTAGATTTTTTTTTCAATAGGCAAATTTATATTTCCAATAACTTTAGAGCCAGTTTTCATAATATACTTTTTCAAAACTCTGGTTTCTTATACATGCTTTGGCTTTCTCAGATTGTACAAGGGAGTACAGTAAAACTACTGACCTAAATGGCTAGTGGATCACTGCTTTTCTTAGGGACTACTGATCTCATCAAGTAAGGAATTGGCTGCTGGTCTTCCGTTTGTAGTCAGTGGCTATCTCTTGGGTTGCTGCAGCTCCTATGAACTGCCACGAAGAACGTTTCCAAGTGCTTATAAGCCATTTCCCATGGACAGTATTTTCAGAAATTGCTACAAATATTATTGATAACTGTATCTATTTCAGATGTTTTCAAATGAATGAAAATATGCAGATAAAGAATGTTCCGCATATGCAGACTAGTTAAGCACAGATTGTCAGGGAAACTGAAATGGAATATAAGACCTGTGGAGCACAAAATGTACAAAAAACCCTTGCTTTGGTTGCTTCACTCATGGGTAGTGCAAGTGTTTCCATTAGTATAGAAGGGAATAGCTACTATGACAGGAGATGATAATATGAATTAAGAGGGAATAAGAACCCTAAAGTAATTAAAATATAATTAATAGTAATTAAAATAAGAAGAGAGGTTGGTATTGATAACCATGCAGCATAGGCAGTTTCCTATCTCTCAGACCTCAATCTCTTGCTGCCTTTCCTATTCTATAGGTGTTTTGTATCTTCATACTAGATTTACACAGTTCAAGCCTCCCTTGGCCCCTATTAAAATATATAAAATGATTTTTGTATCTGACATGCACCATAGGTTCCACTACCACAGCAAGCAAGTGAGCACACCATATTTCATCCTAAACAACTTTCAAGCGCAGCTTCCTGGAGACAAAAGAGGCAATCACCCCCCTTTTGTGTTGGGTCCTTCTGGGGGGGGGGGGGGCAGCACCTCAGTGTTGTGAACCATGTTGGCACAGCCATAGTCTTAAATCAGTGAAAGAATTTGGACCTGCTCCAAGTGAGTGGACTATACATGTATATATGTCTGAAATCCTTCCCTTTTTTTTTTTACTATTGCATCGCCTTTAAAAGGGTTTTAGTTTTGGTTTCATTGGTAAATTGTGCCACAGTGATTTTATTTTACAGTAGCTGAACTGTGTTCCTGACTGCACAGTAGAAAAAATGTTTTTAGATGTAGAAAAGTACCTTTGTTTTCATGTTCTGATCCCTTGCAGTATTCTTTGCGGTTATTATAAATGAGTTCAGGATCTTGGTGGTTCAAATGTGACAGCCTGTTTAGCAGATATTCCTTTAATTTGAAGACACAGAGAAGAGGAAATTTGGTGAAATATATATGTGTGAGTGTAACGTCAAGGTTTCTCATTGTACACAATTCTTACACTTGTCTATATGTTGTGAGGCATCCTTAGTGAGATCCGCAGGTGGACCCTAGCTTGGTCTTAAAAGCCTATGTCCTTTGAATACTTGCCCTCATAGTATGTAAGTGTGTGTTAGAAAATGTCCATGGACCCCCTACCTTCCATTAGCTTGCCTTTAGCTGGTGTCTGCCATCATCTATCCAGTAGTACCTTGACAGGCAGGGCAGTTAGCCCGTTGTTATTCTGGCAAGTTCATGTGAGGCAACCCTTAAAATGGGCATTTTTGGGGCCCTTCTAAGGTGTTGCTAGTACCTCCAAGTGGGAATTCCCTAGTGCATTTTTCTGCATTGATCTTAATACCTCTGCTCGCTGTTTAAGCCATTTTAGTTAAGGATACAGTTGTGGGTCCAGTTATTCAGAAGGCTTGAGGCCTGGGGGGTTTCCGGTTAAGGGGTGTTTCTGTAATGTGGATTTACACACCTTATATCTACTAAAAACCACTTAAAACATTCAACTAGCAGTTAGGCAGTTTATATATAGGCATTATGGTTGAACATGATGGGCGTACGTCTTTTTTTCAACCTAACTTACTATGTTACATTACTTTAATCCAACTGGATTGTTTTGCCATCGATAAGTATTAAATATATCTTAGTTGGCATCAAGTACAAGACACTGGTTTATTATTACAGAGGAAAAGGAAATCATATGTAAAATTTGATTATAGGCCTGTAATTAGGAACTTTCTGGATAATGGGTTTCCAGATAACAGATCCTATACCTGTATCAGCTCTGATGTTTTACCATTATTAAATCTTTGACATTTTTGTTTAATGCTTTGTGTGGTGGAGTTTTGTGAATTTTATGTGCACTGTGGGTCGCCAGTAAATGTTTGGATCACGCATAGATCAAAGAGGAGCCAAGATGTGGTGTTGGCATAATGGCACTTTAAGAATGCTGGTACCATATATTCTACAGTGTGTGGGACGAAAAGTACCTTTCAGAGATACCTGTATCTTGTGATTGCTGTGCAGTTCTAATACATATCCATTAACTTTCGGTGTTATAGAATGTCCTATTCTTCTTTTGTTTGAGTTATTGCTCACGTTATTGTCCTTGTTCTGCTATTCATTTTCCAGTCTCTTGTTAAAATTGCTGCCTGGTTGCCAGGGTAAATTAGACCATGACAACTAAATGGCTAATGAACAAAAAGCTAAATTCAAAAACCATGAAAAAAGTAGGCTGCAAATGTCACTGTATACTAAAGATGAGCTGCTACTTTTGTAATTTGAAGTTACATTAACAGTAAGACCAAGAAATGAGCATCAAAGTAATTAAAATACAATGTATTGTTGCCCTGAACTGGTCTAGGAAACTCTGCTATAGTTCATATAAATACCCTGCTGTGTAGCCATGGGGGCAGCCATTCAAGCTGGGAAAAAAGGAGAACCGTCACAGGTTACACAGCAGATAACAGATAAAACCCCATTGTATTCCACGAGACTTATCTGTTATCTGCTATGTAACCTGTGCCTTTTCTACTTCTTTCCAGCTTAAATGGCTGCCCCCGGGGCTACACAGCGGGGTATTTATATAAACTATAGTAGGGTTTCTGTAGCAAACACCCCAGCTGTACCAGTGCAGGAATGGCTGCCCCCGGGGCTACACAGCGGGGTATTTATATAAACTATAGTAGGGTTTCTGTAGCAAACACCCCAGCTGTACCAGTGCAGGAATGGCTGCCCCCGGGGCTACACAGCGGGGTATTTATATAAACTATAGTAGGGTTTCTGTAGCAAACACCCCAGCTGTACCAGTGCAGGAATGGCTGCCCCCGGGGCTACACAGCGGGGTATTTATATAAACTATAGTAGGGTTTCTGTAGCAAACACCCCAGTTGTACTAGTGCAGGAATGGCTGCCCCCGGGGCTACACAGCAGAGTACTTATATAAACTATAGTAGGGTTTCTGTAGCAAACACCCCAGTTGTACCAGTGCAGGGCATCAGTACATTATATTTTAATTACTTTAAAACACTTTCTTTTTTTTTGGTGTTGATGTTCCTTTAAGCTGTGTGGCTTTCAAATTGCACCCTTAATTAAAAAGAATTTTCCTTTCTCCTGGCTCCTAAAGCCGCAGCTGCCTCTGCCTTTTGTTCCTGTCTCGGATGAAATAATGTTTATATGTAATAGTCTGTAAATAGTTTAGAGTAATGTACATATCTGTCTGCCAAATAGTGCTCCAGCAGCATGCACTCTCGCTCACACTCTGCTCGCTGGGAGCGCTGCTTCTGGAACCCCACCAACAGTCTGCTGGTCACTTGTAGGCTCTGCACACAAGCACTTCAAGTTTTGTTTTTTAAGGGTTTTTTACGTGCTTTGTCCTTTCTTTTTGGGTGGCTTTTGTCCACACGTGAATAACTGTGACACTTGATGTAAGATGTCAGTATGGGGAAATTAAGGAACACTCTAAGGGTGAAAACACACAGAGCTACTTTGTAGCAGCTACTTGTCACGGCTACAAAACGCCAGTAAATCCCCGGCCATAGACAATACTGAGAATTGCCTCTGCTAAAACACACGTAAAGACAGTTAGTAAATGATCAGCATTGTCTATTTTTGTAGACTATCAGTAGCTGTGTGTGTCTTCAGACAGGCAGATACTGGGGGGTAACCTTTGTGCATTAGCCCCAAGCCAGCAGGTTTCTAGTAAGTCTGAGGGCAGGTGATGTAGCTAAGGCATCTGATGACAGTCTCACCCTCACCACAAGCCTTAGTGATGTGGTTTATAGTCTCTCTAAAAGCCAAGCAGCTTTATCAGCCCCTTTCAGTTCCCTAATACACACCACATAAAATATAAAAAATAAGTATAAGTATAAGTATACAATTTATGTTAAAGCATTGCACAAAAAATCATGTAGTAGTACCAGTTTCTCAATGTAGGTTTATACAGTCATTAGGGACGTGCAGGGTCTTTGCTTTGGTGGCTGGGAGTTGCAGCAGTTGAGTAATGCACTTCTGCAGCAGCTGGGGCTTCCATGTAGCTTGCCAGTCGTGGTAGCAGGCTTTTTTAATGGGAGATTTAGGGAAAATAGGCAGTAGATATGCTAAGAATTTGCTGCGGCATGTAGGAATCCATTTCCCTATACAGGTTCAGGACCCGTTATCCAGAATGCTCGGGACCAAGGGTATTCCGGATAAGGGGTCTTTCCGTAATTTGGATCTCCATACCTTAAGTCTACTAAAAAAAATCAATAAAACATTAATTAAACCAAATAGGATTGCTTTGCATCAAATAAGGATTATTTATATCTTAGTTGGGATCAATTACAAGGTACTGTTTTATTATTACAGAGAAAAAGAAAATCAAATTCTGAATTATTTGAATTATAATGGAGTCTATGGGAGATGGACTTTCCGTAATTCGGAGCTTTCTGGATAACGGGTTTCCGGATAAGGGATCTCATACCTGTATTTCTAATTTTCTAAAAGTTTGAATTAATTTTTTAAAATTTTGCTAATTTGTTTTCTACTTGAGATAAACGCGTGTTAGCTCCAATTATTTTAAAAAATCTGACACTAATACCTCAAATTTGTTTTTTATTCATCATTTTTTATGGGTCTACAAGCTCAAAACAAACTTGAAAAACACATTGAATAAATCCAAATGATATAATGAGGCCAACTCATATTGCCTTCTACATAACCTTGCATGCTCAGAAGTTTCACAGTCATGGTTTTTTTTTTCTTTTTGCTTAATTAGTATTAAAAATGTGTGTTTTTAAAACCATAATTCAAATACTTGACTTTTAGCTCTAAAATATTTGAATTGCAGAGAAAAATAAAATACGAATATTGATTAATGACCCTGTTAGGCTTAAACAATTGTTTATAAAATGATAATGTCCAAGTGATGACGCACAGAATCCATAAAATTCAAAGATTTGGCCAAATTCTAATTCTAATCCAAGCTCTAATTTGCATATAAAAATGTAAGCCAAATAGTGTGATTACTTTGGCAGGGTGAATAAAAGTCTCATTCAATTGCCCAGCGCTTTAAAGTCACTGTTTGAGATTTAACCAAAACCTGCCACTTTTTGCAGGATTCAGCCAAACTAAATTCTGGATTTGGTGCATCACTATGCTGTATATCCGCAGGTTTATCAGTTGACCTCCAAGGGCCATGGCAGACTTAATCTCCCCGATATGCCATCCCACCGGCTAGAATTTAAATCACCGGTGGGATGCCATCCCACTGGCGATTTACATTCTAGCCAGTGGGGATGGCATTTCGGGGAGATTAATTCGCCCCACGACAAGGGAGATTTGTCGCAGGGGACTAATCTCCCCGTCTGTCACCGCCCTTAGGGTAGTGTCCCACAGAGAGATTAGTCGCCCGCGACAAATCTTTGTTGCCGCGGGCGACTAATCTCCCCACAATTCCATCCCACCGGCAAGAATGTAAATCGCCGGTGGTATGGCATACGTGTTGTTACGATTTGCCAAAGTCGCCTGAAGTTTCCTCTCAAGGCAAATTCGGGCGACTTTGGCAAATCGCAGCGAAGCATATGCCATGCCGGTGGGATGGCATTACGGGAAGATTAGTCACCTGAGGCAACAAAGATTTGTTGCGGGGCTACTAATCTCCCCGTCTGTCACTGCCCCCATATACGGGCAGATCGCCAAGCGAGCGGAACCCAGGATAATTCGATCGTTTTGACCTCTATAACGTCGTGCATAGGAAAAGTCAGTCCGGAGACCGCATCAAAGAGGCGATGTGGTCCCTGATCTGACTAGATTTTCTAACCTGCCCGATCGAGATCTGGCTGATTTCAGGCCAGATATTGGTCAGGCAGGCCCGTCGTGAGTGCCCATACACGGGCCGATTAGCTGCCGAATCGGCAGCTACTATCGGCCCGTGTATGGGGACCTTTAGGCTGGACACACACAGAGCTACTAGTAGCAGCTACTAAAACAGACAATGCTGATCATCTACTGATAATCGTCTCTACGTGTGTTTTAGCAGAGGCAATTCTCAGTATTGTTTATGGCAGGGGTTTTTCTGGGGTTTAGTAGCCATGACAAGTAGCTGCTACAAAGTAGCTCTGTGTGTCTTCACACTTACTCTTATAAACCGTGCCCTGACAATGCAAAGAGTGATGGCTCCTTAAAGAGACAGTTCGGCTTTAAGATAACTTTGTATTATGTAGAGAGTGGTATTCCAATTAATTTGCAACTGGTCTTCATGTTTTGTTATTTTTGGTTTTTCAGTTGGTATTATTTGTTCAGCAGCTTTCTAGTTTGGAATTTTGGCAGCTATCTGGTTGATAGGGTCCAGATTACTTAAGCAACCAGGGATTGGTTTGAACCGGAGACTGGAAGACTAATAGAAAGATAAGTAATAAAAAGTAACAATAACATTTTAGCCTCAGAGAGCAATAGGTTTTTGGCTTCTAGGGTCAGTGACTGCCATTTGAAAGCTGGAAAGCGTTAGAAGAATGCAAATCTTAATAAAATTATTTTTTAAAAGAATGAAGACCAATTGAAAAGTTGCTTAGGATTGGGTATTCTGTAACTTACTAAAAAGCTAATTTAAAGGTGTGCATCATACACAACTTATATCATAAACAGCAGTGAAGATCTGACTTTCAATGGAGCATCTCCTTGTTGTCCTGCCCCCTGGATGGTCTTGGCATGACCTGGCGGTACAGTGCATGAGTATACTATTTGTTAAGCTGTTACAGCTTCTATATCATAGGGCTACTCTACCTGACAATACACAAAGCAGCCATACTCTGTCCATGCTCAAATCGATCATACTAGAATTTATTAAACTTTCAGTTGTCACTGTACATTTCTGTCCTGTACCAGAATCCCATCTCGGGGTTTGTCTCATAGAGAACTTGCTCCCCGGCCAGTGTGTGTGCGCAACGCATGGCTTGCTTTGAACGCCGGATGATGTCTGACAGAATGTGTTTGCCATTTCCCTGTCAGGTGCTGGCCGGGTCTGGTCGAGAGCACAGCTTGCACAGCTGATCTGGCAGGTGAGATCTGCACTCCCAGCCCTGATTTATCATCAGAGCTCACAGGGCTTAGCAGAGCATTATCTGATAAGCTTGATGTCTTGGCACTTGAAGTGTTAATGTTTACCACTTGATCGGGGACAGACAGATGACAGCCTTCTATTGTATATACATTATATACAGATAAGGAGCTGATACCAGGTCCGTTCTGTGACCTTTTTGTTAGTTTCATTAACCATTTTTTCCCGGTTGATTTACATTACATTTTCCATAAGATGAATCCTCTTGAGCTATCTCGGCTAGAGCACAAATGAAGCTGTAGCATTACCATAGTGTAGGATACATTTTTGGGATCAGAGACAAATGTCACCTGAAAGGTTCACTCTGGTGTTATGAGTGCGTTCTTCATACCGACTCACATGCCGTGTATCCCAGGGGGCTGTTCACTTGCATTAAGTTGCTTGGAGTTGGGAAGTTGCCCTTTGTCGGATACCTCTTGAGCTCTAGGGTGGTGCCACACAGGGCAGAGTCTTGGCCTGCAGATAAATGCAAGCCGAGGATTCCCCCCCCCCCCCCCCATGCTCTAAATATCTTACTGATGTGCCTGCACCTAGGCCAACACAACGGAGCAGATTTTGGTGCGTAAAGCCGGCCATACACGCACCGATAATATATGATAATTGGTGCGTGTATGGCGGCTCCACGAGGCGACCGATATCGCAAAAGGCTGCAGGTTAAAAGATTTTGATTGAAGGCGCCCAAGCAAAATTTATGTTCAGGGCTGACTCGGCAGAAGGAGGTAGAATTCCTATTGTTTCTACCTCCATATCTGGCGATTCAGCCCTGAACATCAGTGGAGGGTGGGAACGATCTTTTGTGCAACTGATGGTCGCACGAAAGATCGTAATTGCTACGTGTTTGGCCACCTTTACTTTCTGAATATGCCATTTCACACTGAAATTTGCTCCATGCGCCCAGGCTGGCACAGTGGCTCCGGAGGCACATGAGTAAGATTATTGGAACGTAGGGGCAGATTCTCTTCCTGCAGACAGGAATCTACCCTGTGTGGCAGTTCACTTAGATACTACCGCCCCACTTTTTCCGGTTAGTCGAGCATGTGCCAAAAAATAAAAAAGTAATTAAAAAATGAACATATAGGACAATCCATACTAAAGGGCGGGCTACCCCTTAACTGCTATTGCCAGACTGTTTGGGTGCTTTCAAGCAAATAGCACTGTTGGCCAAAAACCACATCTTTGTTGAATGGGTGTAAGTTTGTGGTTGGTTGGATTTTTAATGTTGGGAAGTGTGAGTATGTTTGTGGTTATTGTATGCTCTGTCTGCCCCTGATATGGATGTGAGAGCGGCTGCTGCACACGCTGCTGTGTATACCTACCTGACATTCATGTTGGAATCTGTGGAACAGAATATCCCCACTAATAAATAGTTCTTTACATGGCATTGGCCAGTGTCTAACATAGTGTATATTGATTGGCAGAAGCTACTGATCCGACCCTGCGGGACATGCTGCCGGTGTCACAAATGACCCTTGCTATGTTTTACACTGCCTGAGTGCTCGCACCATGTAGCCAGCGCTTGTTTCTTCTGTGCGGGCCCCAGCTGTGTGACAAGCGCGTCTGCCAGACTTCTTCCAGCATATGTACACCAGAGTGCGATGTACTGCTTGGCCGGCTGTCATAAAACATGACTTGGTTAGATCTGCCGAGCAAAGCTTATACTGCACCCCATGCAAGTTATTAGTTTTATTTTTTTCCCCCCATTGAGAAAGCGCTAATGGCCAGAGCCAAATGCTTGTACCAGGCCTCGTAACACATATGAGCGATTTGGCATACGTCTTTTTTTTCCCAGTGGTTTCCTGCCAGGCAGAAATATTCTGTGTTTAGGTGTTGGATTGGGAGCTTTATCCTTGCTTCACCTCTGTGAGTTTTCTGAGGTCATACAGCAGGCTGATCTGTACCGGCCTATTCTCTTGCTGCTGATCATTTCATGGCGGATAACAGTAAGGGAAGAGATTGGCTGCTGCAAAGGGATCCGTGTTTTCCTCGTGTTGCCGGTGTGTTAATAATACGGCTGTAGCCAGGAGGTCATGTTACCACTTATCCACTCACTGCCAGTTGTTTGCTTTCTGTTCCATGGGGTGAGCAAGTTGCAATGTGGTATCACTGGGATCTTTAAACCGCCACCAGGGCCACTGTTGCTTTTGCTTTTATTGGTTAAAGGGAGGTATGGAAAGCTGCATGTGATTATTGATGCACCAAATTCAGGATTCTGTTCGGGATTCAGCCTTTTTCATAGGATTTTGCTGAATCCATGCTCCTGGCCGAACCGAATCACTAAAATCATGTGAAGGAGAAGGAAAGGAAAAAACAAGTGTGTTTATTACATGTGGTAATGCTTGACACATATTCCATACAGAGCAAGAGAAGTACATTCTACTAGTCAACTTCCAGTATGTCATTCTAACCACTGGTTGCTAGGGTAAATTGGAGCCTAGCAACCAGATACCTACTAACATTCTCAATGGAAATCTGCTGACCAAAAAAGCTAAATAATCCACAGAATATAAAAATATGAATACCAGGTGAAAATTCTCACTGTGTACATTGTACCAAACTTTGATTAAATGTATTAGGTTTTTTTTTAGGTATAATCTGCTAACTTTAAGGCGGCCATATACTGTAGGATCTTCCCTGATATGCCCACCTATGGGTGGGCGATATTGGGCTTATTCGATTGCTTTGTCCTAGGGCCCAAGCGATCAAATTAAAATTGCAGGCATAGGCGCTGTCAATTCGGGGACTGCATCAGCAAGCCAATGTGGTCCCTGATCCTACGGAAAAATCACACCTGCCTGATGGAGATCTGGGCAATTTCACACCAGATGTTGGTAGGCCCTTCATTGGTGCCTATACATGGGCAGATAAGCTGCCGAATCGATCTAAAGAACCGATATTGGCAGCTGGGATCGGCCCATGTATGGCCACCTTAAGGCTTCTGTGACTGGCTCCTGTAGTTCCCATTGACTTATAGGGGAAATGTGTAGAAGTTCAAGTGTAAGCAAGTATTCTGCCCAAGCATTTTTAAGTCACTTGTACGCATTTCCCAATCTAGTCAATAGGATGCTTAGAAAGAGGTCATATGGGGTTTTGGTTGATTTCATTATATAATCTGACTCATTCAGTTAAAAATGTGGGTGGAGCCTAGCTTTAGAGTGGCGCAAGTGAGTGACTGCAGTAGTGCAGACAGATGCAGAAAGTAGTAAAATAAGCTGTAGGAATGGAGTATGGCTTCCATGTGTGGTTCCACTCTGACAGTGCTGGCACCTACATCTGCCCACAGGGCACTAATTCAAAAGACAATATCTGTGCAAAGGTTACCTTGCTTATTGCAAGGCCACAGATATGGGAGATTATTTTTTTTGCAAAACTTGTTTCTAGTTCATCCCCCAGTACCTGTGTTTTAAGGATGGGCATAGGTGCCTGTGGCCAAATACCCCTTCACATGCAAGCTGGGGGCAACACTATGTGTACGAGCCAGTGGAGCATAGGCAAATGTCTCTGATTCAACTCCTTTCCTTCTCTAAAGCAATCTTTCCTGAACCTCTTGGCCTTTAAAGCTGAATATAGTCGCATTATTTCACATTGTCACGTCCCCAGTGCAGCGCTTGTCCCATCCGCAGCTCCTTATGCTGGCCGGGGAGTGTTTCGGAATGCGGAAATAAGTAAATATGCTACCGACTTTCTAAGCTTTCGTTTCTTAACCCTTAGCGCTGCCTGTGAATGTCAGTGGGAGAGAGGTGCAGCAGTCTGGGTAGGAATGTTAGGGACTAAGGGTTCTGAGCAAGCCCTAGGCTAAGCACACGTAGCTCATGGAGACGTTATTTAGTACTTTTACTACTACTACTTGCCTATGCGCAGTGTTTGCCCATTGCAAGATGCTGCTCTCCTAGCGCTGTGATGTTGCATTGGCCTTACTAGCGATAAGGGCTCAGCTCACGTATGTTATTGCAAGTATGGGACCTGTTATGCAGAATGCTTAGGACCTGGGGTATTCCAGATAAGGGGTCTTTCCTCAATTTGGATCTCCATACCTTAAGCCTGCTAAAAAAAAATCATTTAAATAACGCCAATAGGATTATTTTGGCTCTAATATGGATTCATGATATCTTAGTTGGAATCAATACAAGGAACTGGTTTTTTTTTTTTTTGGTTTTTTTTTTAGAGATTTGAATTACTTGCTTAAAATGGGAGTCTGTGATAGGTGGTTACCCCGTAATTCAGAGTTTTCTGGATAAAGGGTTTGCAGCTAAAGGATGCCATAGCTGTATGCCATAGCTTTATTTAATATTTCATAAGAGGTTACACAGGCAGCCCTTGCTAGCAAGCATGCCATGCTGGACACCGAGTCATTTTTAACAAATCCTCAGTTGCAGCCTGTTGCTTGCCTCCATTTCCCATCCCCCCGCAATGAAATCTGAGCATGTACCTTTCCCTAAACAGCCTTTATTGACAGCTCATGCTGACAGAAGCAGGCTTTTCTTCAAATTGCATTCGTCGGTTGCTGTACAAGGGACTGATCAGTCCAGCCCTTGGCAAACTGCTAGGTGTGCTTTGAGAGCCAAGCTGTAAGAATGTCTTGGGACATGGTAAACATACAGCCCTATTTGACATAAGCCCTGTCAGTTGCCTGCCAAAGCCTTTGCACCCCTCCAAAACCTTGTTTCGCTTGGAAGCGAAGCATTATGGGACTTGGAATCCCCCTACCTGCTCAGCAACGAGTATGTGCAGCCCAGTGTGATTGATACTGCTTCCTCCAGCATTTTTCCATTGGCTCAGCCTGTGATCCCCCTACTCTTTCCTCCCCTCTAGCACGTTTGTACATTGTCATTGAGCACTCATTATTATTGATAGTGTGAAATGTAGGGTGGGCACATATGGTTTGCATTGATGGTATGTATATGTATCTATCTACCTATCATGTAAGACAGGGGTGTCAAACTCAATCACATAAGGGGGCCGAAATCTAAAACACAGGCTAAGTCACGGGCCAAATTTTTTATTAATATACTTAGTAAGATACTAAGGGGTATATATATCACAATGTGTAAAAAGTGGAGTAAGACATTACTGGTGATGTTGCTCATAGCAGCCAATAGATGCTTTGCTACTGTTGAAATCTGATTACTGATTAGATGCCTTGGGCAACATTACTGGTAATGCTTCACTCCACTTTTTACACAGCATGATAAATATACCCCTTGTCTTAGTTACTATGTGAGGAAAATGGAAATTGATCTGGCTGGATGGTCAGACACTCACCAAGGGCCACGTAAAACAGCCAGGTGGGCCGGATTTGGCCCCCGGGCCTTGTGTTTGACATATATGATGTAAGAAATCACAGTCATTGTTTGTTTGTATAGCTCAAGCAAGTTACACAGCACTTTATCAATTGATTTACATAACAGGGGTCATGCAGTTGCTTAAACAAGGTTTACAGAATGAAGGTATTATGTGTATATATACTCTTCTAACATACAGAGAGACTATTTGTATATCAATGCTTTATTTGTTTGGCAAGGAACCATAAAAATGGTGAAAAAAAAGTGTGATAGAGAAGATTGGAAAGTATAATGAGAACTGGAAGAAAGTACAAAAGTAGAAAAGAAAAGTGAAAGTAGATATGGCATTAGCAGATTTCTGTAACAAGCCTGTTGCTTAGCATCTATCAGATAGCTGGGTTAGTACTTCCTGGTTTGGGACTGGAATCACCTTTTATTGCCTGATTAGGTCTAAGGCTTTTTTTTTTTTCCTTACAGACTTTGTATCCTTCTTTGACTTGGAAAATGATCTTCCTGATGAGCTAATTCCCAATGGAGGAGAACTAAGCATTTTGGGTACTGGCGGAAACCTGGGGCAAGATGCAGCTTCCCAAAATAAGCAACTGTCCGATCTCCTACGTGGTGGAAATGCAGGGCTTGGAACAGCTATGGGCAGAGGAGGTTCTGGCAGTCCAGTGCAACAGGGAATGGGATCTCAGGGGCAGCAAAATAGCCCTGGACTTGGAAATCTTAGCAGTCTCAACAAGAGCCCACTCAATCAGGGCCTATCTGTTACTCCACCCTCGGGACTTACCAAGACAACAACTGGTACACCTGGTCCTTCGGTTCCTGCCTCTCAAGCACAAAAGCAAGTCAGTATGGTGGCGGGCAGTCCGGCCGCTCCACAGGCACCTACAGGAATCTGCATGAACTCAAACTTTAATCAAGGGCATCAGGCACTGCTAAATAGTAACTCTGGGCACACACTAATGAGCCAGGCCCAGCCAGCACAGGGACAGGTCCTTAATGGGTCTTTAGGCGTTGGAAACAGAGGTCGAGGGGCTGCTCTTCAGTACAACTCACCTGCCATGCAAACTAATCCAGGAAGTGTCCTGGCAGAAACATTAACACAAGGAGCAACAACTATGCCAACACATGCAGGAATGACAACTGCCCAGACTGGAGCCATGACTAAGGTAAGTAACCTGTTACCGTTTGAATGCCACTACTTGAGCCAGTGGTGAAGACAACACTGCTCGTTTCATATTTTTTTCTCATTTACTGAAACAAGACCTGCCGTGGGTTGGCCAGCACTTTAAATCTGCACATAAAGATGAACGTATATAATGATATTTGTGGGTGCTGGCTGCCCCATGGTGCATGCCATTCAAGAGAAATGGAAGTCTGGTAGGGATATTTAGCTGTTCTGCTCTCTCTCTTTTGTGTTATTTAGTTGCAGCTGTTTGTGATTCTCCTAGTTGGAGCATGCTTGTTGTGAGGGACTTATCACTCTTTGGGAGTCCCGTAATCCCCTTATTGGTCCTGTTCCTTTATGATATTGATATTTGAGTTTTGTGAGAGTAAAGAGAAATATCGATAAAGAAAAAATATGACCTTATCAGGAGTAAATATTAGATTATTATACCATTAATTGTAGTAGCATGCTGTGTGCATTGAAAGCTTCTCTGCATATTTACTTTTAGATATGAGTGGGTGCTGCCTGCATTTCTTTAATAACTACTGATATAAATCAAAATCGGCTGCATTTATATCAATAGAAACCTTCATCAATGAAAAAATGATTTCTTAGCATGGTTAGGAAATTGTTGTGCTTGATAGTTTGTTTCTGATTTAACTCCAGTCGATGCAGAACAGTCAGCAGAGGACCACATTGATATGGCAATGCAGCCCTTGTCCAATAGGATTTTTAAGTGTGTCCAATAGATATCTGGCAGGTTGGTTGAAGAGACCTATGCTGGGAACAGTAAGATGCCTAATTCAGTCTGGAGGGTCCAAATTGAGCAGCTGTTATTAGCCCGTATATGGCCAGCTTTGCTGACAATGTTAGGTTGGCCCAAAGCTTACAGTTTATCTAACCAGTTGACAATCTTGACTGGACCATTGTATGACATTCACCTGTTTTGTGCTTTTCAGTACTACATTTGCCTTGTGTTTAGCATCATGTTTTTGCTTAAAGGTGAACATTTACCCAACATTTTTTTAAGCAGCCTGAACCAGGTTTTTTTTTTTTTTTTTTGCCCCATCCGTTCTTCATTATAATACATAAAAGACTGAGAATCTTGTTAGAGATGAGATCTGCAAAATACTTAGAAAAACTGCAGTAGAACCTGTTTGTCTGCTTAAACAAAAACGGAAGCTTTAGCGAAGTTCATTTTTCAGCAGAACAATTATCCCAAACACAAGGCCAAGTAACAGTGGTGTGACTCAAGAACAAAAAGATCAATGTCTTACAATGGGCCACTAAAGGTCCTGATCTTAATGCAAGTGTGCATCTGTTAACACTAATTGTGTGCACCAGCAAACATCCATAGAAGAATGGCCCCAAAATCATGCCTGAGTAGTGTGCAAAGCTGTTACATGTACACCCCCCAGTGTGAATGGTAGAATCCATTTTTAAGACACACACATCCAAAAATGGTGAGAATGCTGGATAAGACTTTTAAGTGTGAAAATATTTCAAGATGGTTTTCATGTATTATTGGTTGAAAACAAAAGGTGTAAAGGTTAACTCAACAGACAAAAATGCAGCTTCCTGTTGCAAATCTGCATGCTTGTGTGCCAGAAGTTTTTGTGGGTGTTAAAAAAAATATTGCTATGAATGCAACCAGTTTGTTATGCACACTGATAGTGTATGACTTGAGATACCTGATTGTGTGACTGGAATTTGCATGTGCACATTAGCAAACTCCCATTAGTTTATGTAGTTATGTGCTATGCCTCAAGCTCCACTGTCATGGCTCCGGCTACCTGCTATGGCTGAAGGTCCAGCTATCTTAAGTAGCAAGATGCTTTTACAGGCAGATCATCTAAAGCAGGTATAGATAATTAAAAATTTAATTTCACAGCCCCAATTAATAACTAGAGCATTGGCCAAATGCTAAAAAATGTGTGCTACATTTACAAATAACACTAATGTTCTATGCATTTTAACATTGTGCCATCTTAAATCTAGCTAGTCAGTGGCACTGCACATGCTCAGTGTGCTCTGGGCTGCTGATGAAAAGCTGAGCTTAGGGTCGTGGGATATCATCAAGCATTAGCAGAAAGGTTACTGGCGGCATCTTTGGAGGCACAGGTCTTTATTGCTAAAGCTCTATGTTTGGTACAGAAGCCCAAAACATATAATTTACTTGTTGAGAAGAGCTCTCTAGTTCTCCATTAATATCGAGTTCTGAACAACTTACTTTGACAAACTTTTAAATGTTTTGTTGATTTTTGTGACATTTGCATATGCAAGTTAGGATCTTGCCAAATGCAATAACTATGGATTTAGTGTAGCCATAGCCCCCAATTACTTTAGAGCAGGCAAGAGTTGTGAATGTATTGAGCTCCGTGGAGTGATGCACCTGATTGGCCACATACTGACGTTAATCCAAACTTCATTCTGCACATGGAAATGTGGACACAAGATCAGTGTGTCTTTGTTACCTAGCACATTATAAGTTATAAGGCCAAGGCTTTTGTTTGGCTGAAAAGCAATTATTGTTAAGGAACAAGCTGGGATTTAGCCACATTCCAAACAGATTCCAAATTGACTGCAGATTTGGTGAACCAGAATAGTATAGTGGATTGGTTTGTACTGAAATGCAATCTATTTAAAAGATAAGAAAACCCACGTATATATCATTTGTGCCCCAGAGTAGCACAGTGGGGTTGGTGGCTGATGTTGGAGATAGCCAACCAGGAACATGGACAGTTGAAGCTGGTCAGATTGGCAGCGAGCATTGCTAATAATTGGAATTGTATTCAAAGTGATGAGTATACGGTTTCTGCAGCATTAAAGGAACAGTAACACCAAAAAATGAAAGAGCTTTAAAGTAATAAAAATATAATGCACTGTTGCCCTGCACTGGTAAAACTGGTGTGTTTGCTACAGTAACACTACTATAATTTATATAATAAGCTGCTGTGTAGCCACGGGGGCAGCCATTCAAGCTGGAAAAAAGGAGAAAAGGCACAGGTTACATAGCAGATAACAAATAAGTTCTGTAGAATACAATAGTGTTTTATCTGTAATCTGCTATTTGCCTGTGCCTTTTCTCCCTTGAATGGCTGCCTCCATGGCTACATAGCAGCTTATTTATATAAATTATAGTAGACTTTCTGAAGTAAACACACAACTTTTACCAGTGCAGGAGCACATTATATTTTAGTTACTTTTATACACTTTCATTTTTTGGTGTTACTGTTCCTTTAACATGTGCCTGCATCAGATTAAGATCTTGTGAAGTAATTTCCCTAATATTCTGGTGCAACCATTTGTTCATTAGTACAAGTGTAGTGCCCCATGGTTTGCTGCCAATGGGTGCACATTTCAAAGAACAAGAATATCCTAGAGAGCAAATTGTTATACACCGAGGGGCACTGTGCTATTATTCCAAGTGGTTTTGGAGCCACTGTCCTATTGCGCATATATGACTGTTACAAGTAGCCCTAGGGGGGTACAGGCTATTTGTATTACTTAGAGCGTCTCCATACTGGATTTAGTATTAGAGATGAGCACTTGGTACACTGTATATACTGCTTGTATTGTAAATGATATGAATGAATGCAGCCGCAGAACACTAAGAGGACCCGGGTATGGATTTAATCACCTTTGAAACCTGATAACCTCAGGCATGGCTCACATCACATATACTGATCATTATTCAAAACTAAAAGTGATGTGACCTGAAGGCTGCCACCCTTTCTGCCTCCCAACTTACAGCTCTCACTTAGATCTACTACCTGCTCATTCTACCTTATTTACAACAGGCACGGGTATATGTTATGCTGGCTAATGGGCTATGGCTGACTGTTTACCTGCAAGAAGTTACACTTACAGTAACTGTCCCTTTTCTTATTTACAGTCACCCCTTGATTTTGTTTTCCCACTTTTTTTTATAATTTTTTTTTTGCAGTTGCCTCCTATTTTAATTCAATTGGGACATTCCCCAGAGATTTTATAGCATTTTTCAGATGTCTTCTGACATGTATCCCATTTTCCTTAAAAACACGTGTTTGCCCCTCTGTGAATGTTACTTTTCTTAACACATTTTATGTTTTCCCAAATTTTAAGTAATTTATTGTGGCCCTCTTTAATTCTCTAAACACACCTTGTTTTTACATCTCCCTATTACAGGTAAGGGACCTGTTATCCTGAATGCTCAATACCTGGGGGTTTTCTAGATAAGGGGACTTTCTGTAATTTAGATCTCCATACGCCAGTCTTTTTCTTTAGGTCTTCACTGAATTTGATGGAAAATGTCATTGTGAGCCTGTTTTTTAACTAGTGTTTTTGGAATTAGTAGATATTGCCCATCTCTAAAATATATAACCTAAGGCATGTATTTTCTTATTAATTTTTTCTTTTATGGGCAAATACATGTATTTTAGTGGACTTATAGTTAGAGGTAAATGTCTTCTTCCAGTTCTTTGATTTAAAATAATCAATAGGGCCCCCCTTTAAAACTAGTATATAGTTTAAATTTGGATGGATTTCCTGAGAGATACAGGATTGTACAGGATTTCTTGAGAGAATGACTTTTCTAGCCTCTGCTAATTGTGCAGTGTGTCTAACAAGTTGTGTATGTGTTTGTTTTATAGATGGGACTTCCAGGCAACACTAGTCCTTTTGGGCAGACATTTAACCAAGCTACAGGTCAGCAAATCCGAGCCCAGGGGGTCAGCCCTCAGCTGCCTGCAAAGCCTGCCATGGCAAACAGCCTTCCTCCTTTCCCCTCTGACATCAAAAATACCCCTGTTGCTAATGTACCCAATATGGTAAGTGTCATGTCGGTCTCTTAGGTACTTGCTAGTGCTTAACACAGTATTTAGGTGTTCGAACACACTGTTTATACCGTTAAGGCCTCAGTTTATCTTATTGGTTTGCTTATTGAAGTCATGCATGCCAGAGATCTTTGCTCCAAACCCTTCTTATAACAAAGGCTTTCTTATGCCCAGTCTCCTTTGCAGGCTCAGGTGCAGCAAGTTGGTATTGGCACAACGCCGTCCATGGGAACTGGCCCAACAGCTGACCCAGAGAAGCGCAAGCTTATACAGCAACAACTTGTCCTACTGCTTCATGCACACAAGTGTCAGCGGCGAGAGCAGAATAATGGCGAAATGAGGGACTGCTCCCTGCCTCATTGTCGCACCATGAAGAACGTTCTTAACCACATGACCCATTGCCAGGCCGGGAAGGCCTGCCAAGGTAAGAACTCTTAGCTTTGAGTGTTGCTAGAGATGTAGTCACCAATAGGACCTAAGTCCTTGGGTGTGAATGTGTGAGAGATGTGTTTCCTTATACAGCGAAAAAGTAGCCTGCATTCTTAACTCCATCAAAATGGACTTGTGTATGTACAGGGTTTAATGTATTCTCCTCCTCTCTCTAAACATCAGTTGCCCACTGTGCTTCCTCAAGACAAATCATCTCTCACTGGAAAAACTGTACGCGGCATGACTGTCCTGTGTGCCTGCCATTAAAGAATGCCAGTGATAAGCGAAACCAGAGTGAGTATACAGTTTCATTTCAGGTTTCCTGATATATATTAACGGGTTTTCCTTTTTCATGTCTGCAAAGAATATCATTAACATACAATCCTCAAGACCCCTGCTTTGCTTAATAATGTTTTAAACAACATGTTAGAATAGTTCATGTAGCTGAGTACTGTTTATCTCTCCACAGATCTCCCAGTTTCTTTATCAAGTGGAGTGCAAAACCCCATTGGGACAGCTGGAGCGGGCCAGCAGTCGGCTCCTTCATTAAGCAGCCCCAATCCTATAGATCCCAGCTCCATGCAGAGAGCATATGCTGCTCTTGGACTTCCCTATGGGAATCAGGCTCAAAGCACCGGGCAGCAGCCAGCGCAGACTCAGGTTCATCAGCAGATTCGTAATATGAATTCACTAGGTAAGTTGTAAATCTGTTTTGGGAATTTTTATTGTAAAACCTATATCTTCACATTTGAGTTAACTTTTATTATGATGTAGAGCAGCGATCCCCAGCCAGTGGCTCATAAGCAGCATGTTGCTCCCAGTGATCCCATAATCATGTGTTAAACTTCTTTCCTTTTTTGGTTTAATCAATAAAATATTACAGAACCTTTTTTAAAACAATATATGAAGATATTTTAAGAAGGACCAATGGAGATGTTAACCTTGCAGTATCAATAACATATTCTATAGGGGGCATATCTGACCCTCTTAGTATCCAAGATATGTTTCTCTTCCATTCCTATATTTAGAAAATGTTTTTCCCTATGTCTTTTGTGTTGTACATAAACATGGCCACCTTGCCAGTTGTGATGATGTCCTTTGATGTAAATGTTTGCTCAAATTTTAAAATATGGTACAAGAGAATTTTATACAATTAATATAATGTTATAATGCACAATATTTGGTCTTTCCTGATCTACAGGTGGTAACCAGATAAGTCTTACGGCAGGAGGAATGGCTGTTGAACAGCAAACAAATCTGATCTCTGAAGCCTCTCTGCCCACAGCCTTGGCAAGCTCCAAGTAAGATAGAGTATATAGTTTATTGGACACTAGTGTTTGTAATGTTCAAAGAAATGCCCCTCTTCTCCAGGGTCCGTGGGGTTTATGAGCAAAATGAATTAACTCATTTGGCAGAATTCTGTTTGTAGCAGGAAGAAGTGCATGCCTGTGGTTTGTCTGTGTGTAAGCACAAAGCCTCATTTGGGCCAGAGGTAATGCAGACTCTAGTACATAAAATAGCAGTGTACCATAATGGGATTGTATAGCAGAAAATGTTGTTAGCAAAGGACTGGAGTGAAAATGGGTGATGTGGGGTGCCATTTCAGGCTGATCTGAACATTTGGCCCCCTGTGCCAGTGATCATATCCTTATACAAATCAAAACATTGGTGCAGTCCTTACATGGCAGGTCCACTGACAATCCGCTTTGTGGGGCCTTACCCATAAGGCTTGTTGACCACAATAGACTGGTCAATACTTTGTTTAGGCAAGCGATAAATAAAAGGCTGTACAATATAAGAATTCAGAATTCACTTTGTTGTTACTTGGCCTTTTCTAGATGTCTTTCTCGATCATGTTTATTTTATTTGACCTATTAGCTTATAACAGAGTTTGCTGATCAGTAGAAAATCTACAGATATGTATATCCTTTGTGTAGATATTTGTGGTTGCTGATCTTTGTGGTGTTTCTTACCACTTTAGCTCATTACTAAATGACGGGAACAGCCAAAGTACAGTTGGCAACCTGGGCACTATGCCTACAGCAGCACCCCCTTCAACTACAGGAGTGAGAAAAGCATGGCATGAACATGTAACACAGGATCTCCGGAATCACCTTGTACATAAACTGTAAGTATCATTTGGAGGTAGGTTCTAGGGAATATTTATTTTTTTCATCCGTCCTTTATCACCACTGTGGCACACACATGCATAACACTGAGGTTATTTGTACAGGATTGTTGTCTGTGTTGACCAATACTTTCAAGCATCACTTGTTATAGTATCAAATTGAGCCGATCTGTTATCACACCTTACATTCAAGCCAGTAATGTAGGATACACTGTTATAACATTTGCTTCTGAAATAGGGTTTTTGCTACGTGTCAGAGTTTACTTCCATCCAACATGCAACTAATGTATGTCATCCTTCTTACAGAGTTCAGGCGATCTTCCCCACTCCAGACCCTGCAGCCCTGAAGGATCGGCGCATGGAAAATTTAGTGGCTTATGCAAGAAAAGTTGAAGGGGACATGTACGAGTCGGCCAACAGCAGGGTAATTATACGGTCTTTTTACTTAATCTTTGATGATGGTGCTAAAATATTCACCCATTGCTTCTTAGTAGCTGACAGACTGTTAAATACGCATTTTTATGGTGGTACTGATATAAGAATTGCCTAAGCTGTAGTTAAGTCAGTTGGTCTGAACCATCCTTATCAGCTCCCATAGCCCTCCTGTTGTGTCATTTGAATTAAAGGACGTCTGGTCCTTAATTTTATCTCATTCATTCCAGTCAAAGTACCCAGGCAATTGAACAAACAAATATAGGCAACCTTCAGTGCATCAGCTGTTGTGGAGTCTGTTTTCTTCCTTTTCTAAAGAAGCAAACCTTGCATTAGGGGGAATGTATGTGTCATTTAAAATCCATGTAGCAAATATCATGGACATTGCTGTTAACAGTGAGTATGTATAGTCTAAAAAAATAATGATGTGTTTTTTATAGCTTATATACTTGGTGGGCTGAGTTTCAGGCTTTAGCTGAGTGCAATAATAATCCCAGCTCTTAAGTACTGAGCAATGTTTTTCTTTTACTCCACAGGACGAGTATTATCATTTGCTGGCCGAAAAAATATATAAAATTCAGAAAGAGCTTGAAGAGAAGCGAAGGTCACGTTTGCAGAAACAAGGCATTATGAGCAATCAGCCACCCTTACAAGCCCCCGGAACACAACCTCCGACCCTTACACAGACAGCAGCTGCGCTGGGACAGACACAGCCTGTGCGGCCAACCAGTGAGTGCAAATACTGAAATAATATTTGGGCTACTTACTGAGGGAGTTTCCATCGATACACATTATTCATGCCATATATGTTTCCCCCTCCTTTTTATTTTCTTGTACAGATGGCCCTATTTCCATGTCTATGAACCGCATGCAGGTAGCTTCAGGTAAATGCTTGATATTTCTCTAGCTAGTTTAATCGTTGTTGTTGTTGCCTAACTCATTCATTTAAAGGGGCATTTCACCTTTACGTTAATATATAGCATGCTATTCTCAGCAACCATTTAATTGAGTTTATTATTTGCCTTCCTGTTCTTCCTTTTTTTCTTTGGCAACTGAAGGTTGCAATAATAATGTTACTTGTTGTTACTAGGTTTCTATCTAGGCTCTCTTCATACGTTTTCCAGTCTGTCATTCAAACTACTTCCTAGTTGCTTGCTTAAATGGGACACTGGCACTTGAGTAGTGGCTGAAATTCCAAACTAGAGGGTGTTTCAGCAGAATGCTATATAATTTAAAAATAAAAAATAATCTTAGAATTTTGCTGTGAACGCCGTGTTAGTTCATTTTAAGGTGAACTACCCCTTTAATGTGTCCTCAAGATTTTTTAAATGAGTAAAAGTTAAATACTGCATATTTTCTGTTTGATGTGCGTCCCTAGGGATGAACCAGTTCAGTAGTATGCCTATTGGGAATGTTCAGATGCCCACAGCTCCTATGGGCCCCCGTGCAGCATCTCCGCTCAACCACCCTACACAGATGAACAACATGGGATCGGTGCCAGCTGTAAGTATTGCCCACTTATAAGATTAAATAGACAAATATTACTAGCGGTTCTGAGAGATACAAAAATTGGGAACCTGTTTAAGTTAAGAGGCAAAATAAGGAGTAGACTCTCTTGAGAGTCTAAAATATACCACAGTGATGGCATACACGGAGTGCTACTCCCATTGTCGTCTAAGCAGTAGTGATATTTTGATGGGGCTGGTGGTGATTTTCCCAATTCCTTTAATTTTTTCTCTAACTGCTAATGGTTATTGGAAAACTCAGTCAGGGTTATTATTGTTATTGAATCCAGGCTAGTCTTCGTAGAGGATCCCCTATAAATTATAGTCAAAAGAATTCATACCACTAGTTATAATTTATCTATAAATTGCCTTTATTTGCTCCTTGGCTTTATTTAGGATCAGGGGAAATGTCTAAATCCCTTCAGTAATTAATAGAATTGTGTGTTACCATATAAATATTTATGTGTGCGCATAAGTGTATGGGTGAAGAAACTGAAGTGATACCGATGCTTTCCTATTACTGTTAGTAACATGTCAGTAATGATAATTACACAGCACTGTGTTGCTTCTAAGCTTTCCCCAGCTCAGCCGTGCTTATTCCTACCAATCTGACTGGGCTCAAAATCTCCGTAATGAAAGAAAATGGAATTCTAAGCAACTTTCCCCTGTTCTCCTTATCTAATAATCAGTTGATTAAACTTTGTCACTTTAATTGCTTATTCTGTTTGGTTACTCAATATGGATTTAATGGTGTGCGTGTGTTTGTGTAGATGGCGATGTCTCCATCCCGAATGTCCCAGCCGCAATCTATAATAGGTGCGCATGCAGGCAGTTTGATGGGCCCGACGCAAACACAGAACCAGTTCTTGCAACAGAATCAGTTTCCAGCCAGCACCGGCACTATATCAGTGGGATTGGGGCAGACTGGAGCAGCAGCTGCAGTTTCTCAGGTAATTGATACATTTTCATTTTTAAATACAGGTGGGTGTGCCTTGTCTTGGTCATGAAAATTCTGTGCTTTGGTTCTGATGTTCCCCCTTTTTTCCCTATGATCTTTAACAGCAGGGACAAGCACCAACTGCATCTTTGCCTATCAGTAACTCCTTGAACATGTTGGGCCCACAGACGAGTCAGCTTCCACGACCAGCTCTCTCCCAGTCACCCCTTCATCAAACCCCACCTTCTGTTACTGCTTCTGCTGCTGTCATGCCTTCAGTACAGCATCAAGCTCCCACTGGCTTGACCCCTCCCAAGCCCACTGCACCTGCTCAGCCATCCACTCCGCTGCCTACTCCTGGGCAGACACCTGCTCCAACTCCTGGCTCCGTCCCTAATTCTATGCAGTCACAAAGCACCCCAACAGTGCAAGCGGCAGCCCAAGCTCAGCTCACTCCACAGCCGCCAACACCTGTGCCCATTCAATCTGTACCCACGCCGCAACCTGCCCAGCTGCAACCTACGTCTGTGCATGCACCAGCTCCTGGCACTCCGGTAAGTATTCCACTTTTAATTCATGCGTATTCTACATAACACTAGCCAGCCACTAACAATATCCTATATTGGTTTCATGGTGTTCTTTTGCAATAATATGGCAGTACCTTGTGCACGAATCTTCAGTGCTCAGCCCATCCAAAATCAAAGCCTTGAAGTCGCATGCCTTTAAAGGACTGGCTAGTGGAAGGAGACAGTGTTTGAGAAAAGTTAAGGGAAATCCTACCTTAATATAGAAAGACATTACTTCTAGCTATTAAATGGGACCTCCCTTAACTCCTGAACTCCCTTATCCAAAGCCCTAGTGTAATTCTTGAGAATTCTGCTAATGCCACATGGCTTGCTTATCCCTTGCACCCCAAAATTCTAATAGATGTGCCATTGTGTCAGCCTGAGTAGAGACACACTGCAGATATTGGCAGAGATTCTGGATGGAGGCAAAGAAAGGCAGTTGATACCTGTGTAGGGCTGATTCTCTGCCTGCGTTTTACCTCTGGCCAAGAATCGGCCCTATGTGGCATCAGCCTTTGGATCTGCTACTGAAAAAAAAAAAAAAGGAATAACAAAATCTGCTAGGGATTTTTAGGGTTAGCTTGACATTCTGTCCCCGGCTGGGCAGGTTTCCCCACAAGTGACCTCACTCAACCATCAGTGATGGTTACTTCGTGAGGCGAGTCAACCAGGTAAAAAATGATTGAATCTGGCCTTACTAGTGTACCTGATCAGGGTGGCCAGGGACTCAAGGCTTTTTGAATTGAAAGCCGACTACTTTATGGGTGTTCTGCAGGTACCAGACCCAGTGCACTACTCTAGCTGCTTGTTTATAGCCAGCATGACCTGGTTTCATTGTACTTGTAGCACAAATAACTGTGAAAACTATTTCTAACTTTTCTAAGAATTTTCTGCACAAAGAACAGTGTAAATGCGGTACAGGGGGAGCTGTTTATCAGTCCAAAACTAAGGCTTTTCCCCCTATAATATGTTCATGCTGCCTGGAATAAATCCAGTATATAAATATAAATGCTTGCCATTGTGTAGCAAACTACGGCTGACCATCTAATCCTCATGCTGCATTGCAATTTTTGGACTTAGTTTGCTTTGCTTTTCATTTCACTTTCTCTTCCTACTGTGCTTTTCATACAGAAACTGAAGCTAAATAGTTTGATACCTCCAGGATATGAGTAGGGAGGGGCTGGGATTTTCCTTCTTTGGTTTAGGTATATTTTATCCTTATCACTGCAGCTGAAGAAAAATAATTTTTATACACTATGACTACTATCACAATTGAATGTATAGCATGTTTTTCATGAAAGTTAGACTGTTAAGGTACAAAGATTTACATTGTTTTTATGCAGTTTTAATACACTACCATATAAACAAAATTCATTTCAGTAAGCCTTGGGGGAGTACCTTGGCCTAAAAAGTCTGAGGACCACAAGGTCCCGCTTGCCTAATTAGTAATAACGTTTTAATATTTTGTTTTATATTGTTTTCTCCCCACCCCTAGCTATCACAGGCAGCAGCAAGTGTAGATAATCATGTACGGACCCCAGCTTCCGTTGCCAGCACTGACAACCAGCCTGCGCCTGATCATTCTATGACGGAAGTGAAGGTAGAAGGCAAAACGGATGAACCAGAGGCGTGTGAAAACCAAGTAGAGCCCAAAACAGAGGTAATGATTTGTTTGACCAGCTGGAGTGTTTGAAACAACAAAAGGGTGAAGACACACAGAGCTACTAGTAGCAGCTACTTGTCACTGTTACAAAAATAGACAATGCTGATCATTTACTGATAATTGTCTTGTGAACGTGTGTTTTAGCAGAGGCATTTCTCAGTATTCTCTATGGCAGGGTATTTTCTGGCATTTAGTAGCCAAGACAAGTAGTTGCTACTAAGTAGCTCCATGAGTTTTCATCCTAAAACATTAAATATGCAGTGGATAGAAGCCATTTATAACCTGGAGTTACATTTTTTGCCCCCAACTTCTTTGCAGGTGGAACCAGATGCATCCTCTCAGGTGAAGGAGCCTGTGTGCGAGAGCACTGAGATCAAATCAGAGCCAATGGAGGTGGAGGAGAAGAAAACTGAAATAAAAACGGAGAACAAAGAGGAGGAAGAAAATGGTGGCACCAACAGTTCCCTTCAGTCCACTTCACCTTCTCAGCCACGGAAGAAGAGTATGTAACTCTAGCCTGTCTTTTATAGCATTGTGGTATATTAATAAATAGAATTACTTATCCATCAGGCAATCTCTGGATCTGCTTATAGAGCCTATTTGAACTTAAAGATTTATCTCTTTTTTTACTTGATAGCTATGTAAATGTGCAACAGCTTATTTTATGTATAAAAGCTTTATAAACACAGTTACATTTGCACACAATATGTGTGTATATATTGTGGTAGCAGCCTCTGTAAACATAAACCATGGTTTTATTCATTTCAGTTTTTAAACCTGAAGAACTGCGGCAAGCTCTGATGCCCACACTTGAAGCCTTATATCGACAGGATCCAGAATCCTTACCCTTTCGCCAGCCTGTTGATCCTCAACTGCTGGGAATCCCAGTAAGTGTCACATTTATTTGTACTTATGTTTCCTTTTTCCTGTCCTAGTACCTAGTGTCTCCTCTCTTGTTTTATTCCCTGTCTGGTTAGATTACTTCACTCTCATGCTTTCTGCTTTCCTAAAAGCCTTTTCTGTATTTCTGACCATCTCTTCCATCGTTGCTGTAGGATTACTTTGACATTGTGAAAAACCCTATGGACTTGTCCACCATTAAACGAAAGCTGGACACTGGACAGTACCAGGAGCCATGGCAGTATGTGGATGATGTCTGGCTAATGTTTAATAATGCCTGGCTGTACAACAGAAAGACCTCCCGGGTCTACAAATACTGCACTAAGCTTGCTGAAGTCTTTGAACAGGAGATTGATCCCGTCATGCAGTCTCTTGGCTATTGCTGTGGGCGCAAGGTATGGGACAAGTTACATTTTTATAATATATCATTAAAAATTATCCAGGTGATTTTGTCGAGGGAGAATTGTGTAAGGTTAATCAGTTTTGTCTTCTGTTTTGCAGTTTGAGTTCTCTCCTCAAACTCTATGCTGCTATGGGAAGCAGCTGTGTACCATTCCACGCGATGCTGCCTACTTCAGCTATCAGAATAGGTGAGCATGTGCTGCCATCGTAACAGTTTATTTGCAGGATTAGAACGTCAGGTTCCTCAGTTTTACTTGCTATGGAGTGCCTGCAAACAAGTCGGGTCCATTGTGCCTTCTGCTTATAGTCCTACTTGCTGTCTGCTATTAGTCATACATGCTACTACAGGAACAGACATTTCTTCGGTCATTTAGTCCAGTTGTCTTCACCATGAGCTTACATGAGGGAGGGGTGTATTTCCCAGTGTTGGGTTTAATATTCATATATAGGCAACCAATTGATGAAATAGTGGTCACAGTATAGTTGGAAATTGGACTGTGTGTTCTTGAAATTGAAAAAAACTAAACTTGCTTTTCTCTTGCTGCAGATACCACTTCTGTGAAAAGTGCTTCACAGAGATCCAGGGGGAGAATGTCACTTTAGGAGATGATCCTTCCCAACCTCAAACGTAAGTAAATACTCCACGTCCTTCATACAACTCCTTATAAATACAAGCTATTTGTACCCTTATTTCTGTTCCAATGTGTATAAACCATTTGCATTTTTTAAGCCCCGCCCCCTGTTCCCCTGCTGATCTGGCTGACTGCTTTTAGGCTCAAATAAAATGTAACAGTAGGTGACTGTCCTCAGCCTGCCTTCAGCCTGCATCCTCCCAATCCCACAATCCCCTGCACACGTGATGTCAATAAGGAAAGTACCATCAAAGTGCAATTGTGGGTTATGTAGTTCCTGTATGCTGTCTGTAAGCTGTGGAGAAGTTGTTACATTTTCTAACATCATTGTTTTAGTCCCTCCTCCCCTGCCAGGATTTGAAATGATGCAGAAAGAGAAGAACTATTTTGTAACTGGATTGCAGCATATAAAAATTCTATTTATTCATAATTTGTGAAGGCACAGATTACAGTGATGGGTATATTAGGGGTTTTTGTGTTGTGTGGGGCTCTTTAACAAATTTTGGTTTGGAAGCCGGAGTTCCCTATTTTATTTTGACTGGCCTAGTTACATTGCACAGCAGTTGGAGCAGCTCCAGTTCCTCCTGAGCATGCTCTCCGAGATTTACTGCTAAGGTCCCCAAATGTTACACAATATTAAAATAGTAGTTGCTGCCTCTGATGCAGCAGAGAAATGTATCAACTTGAAAAAGTTGCTTTGTTACAGACTTTACTGAAGCACGGGCAATACTGAGGCTGCTGCTGAGCAGTGTATCAACTTATAGAAATTGTAACAGTTTAGAAAGTTGGCAGTCTGGCTTGCTAAGCTACAATTGGGAACCAAGCTCTTTTTTTGATGGTGTACAATTTGAACACTGTCCCTTAAGGTCCCCATACACAGGCCGATTCTAGCTGCTGATATTGGTCCCTTAGACCGATTTCGCTAATGGGCCCGTGTATGGGCACTACAGACGGGTCTGCCCAACCGATATATGGCCTGAAATCGGCCAGATCTCGATCGGGCAGGTTTAAAAATTTAGTCGGATCGGGGACCGCATCGGCTCGTTAACGCGGTTCCCAGACCGACTTTGCCTATACCCGTTGGTATAATTCGATCGTTTGGCACCAGGGCCAAACGATTGAATTAGCCTGGATTCTCCCGAGAATTAGTTGTCAGGAGATGCGTTGTAGGTGCTGAAATAATATGCAAACTTTTATCCAAAAAATATCTCTTTATAGAGTTATTGGTCCTTGAAAATCAGTGTGTTCCATTTAAAACTTTAACACATCCATGACCATTTAAGGGCGAAGGCACACAGAGCTACTTAGTAGCAGCTTCTTGTCATGGCTACTTTAGGGCTCTGGCACACGGGGGAGATTAGTCGCCCGCGATTAACTCCCTGTTCGCGGGCGACTAATCTCCCCGAGTTGCCTACCTCTGCCATCCCACCGGCGAACATGTAAGTCGCCGGCGGGATGGCAGACGCGGCGGGGCGATTTGCGCGAAATCGGGATGGCAGAGGTAGGCAACTCGGGGAGATTAGTCGCCCGCGAACAGGGAGTTAATCGCGGGCGACTAATCTCCCCCGTGTGCCAGAGCCCTTACCCCAGAAAATCCCCTGCCATAGACAATACTAAGAATTGCCTCTGCTAAAACACACATAGAGACAATTATCAGTAAATGATCAGCATTGTCTATTTTAGTAGCCGTGACAAGTAGCTGTCCGTGTCCATAATGTTTACCTTAATTTGTTTATATCAGAATTCTTGTCTTCTGTGTTGCTTTGCGGCATAACTTTTCTGGCCCTCTGAGTCCTATTGTTTTTTATTAACATTGCTTAACATTGAGTTACCTTACCCTTCCAACCCTACGTGGGACTGGAATGTTAACCACCGCAACTTGTATTCCGGACTGTTTGGGCAAATAACATGTCGGCAAATGCTTTCTTCTTTAATGGTGTGATTATTATATGTATATATGTTATAGAGACTGCCCATCAGAAATAATGGACCCCAACAGGATGCCAACCTGTTCCCCTCTAAAGGTGGCCCTCAGTGTGATTGTGTCAGTCATGTGGAACGTCATTGCAGCTTTCATTTCCTTGGCCCTGCAATGGTTGCAACATGTAAAAGGATTTTATTTCATATTTTGTCTTTCTCTAGGACAATATCCAAGGAGCAATTTGAGAAAAAGAAAAATGATATGCTTGATCCAGAGCCGTAAGTAGCAATCCCTGTTTTTTGGACTTTAGTGCAGCTGTACCCTATGCTTGCATGGTTAATAACATTGCACTGTTTGGGTCCTTGTTTTTTGTATTGTTAAGACCTGTTCATAGCTTTGAGTTAAGCCTCGCCATACTCGCATATATTCTGGCAATGTCAAGGTTCTTCCAGAGTTTGTTGAATCACTAGGTAGTCTTTATCTTGGCTGCAACAGGTTCATTAATTTTAACAATCTTAATGGTTTGTGTCTCCTAACAGTTTTGTAGACTGCAAAGAGTGTGGGAGGAAGATGCATCAGATCTGTGTCCTGCATTTTGATATTATTTGGCCTTCTGGGTAAGTCAGGAACATCGGTATATATATATATATATATATATATATATATATATATATATATAAAAATTTGAATGTTAATACATCCATGAGTGCAGGAACTCATAGCAAAATATTTTCTCCACCAGTGGACTGACTCAAGTGGACTTGTTTGCTCCCTGTACACAACAGTAGCATTTGCCCAGTGTTATGGTTATGACTCTCGGGGGCAATTTGAAAATGCATGTGAAAGTTGCATTTGCAGATAACTGTACATAAAACTCTCTCCTTATCTCTACTCTACCCTTCTATGTAGGGATGTTTCTGGTGGATAATCCTAGGCCATTTGCTGAGATAAGATCAGAACAACCTTGCTGAAATAGGGTTGACTGAGCAAAATCTAATTGCTGATTGATTACTAAGAGTTTATAAAGTAGGGCAACAGTAGTTTCTGCTCTAGGGAAACTTTGAAGACTTGTAGTTATTTCGAGATCATTGTATATTTCTTTTGTTGGTTTCTTGTTTGCAATGTGAATTTAACTCTGTATTTCACGATTTAGCTTTGTCTGTGATAACTGCTTGAAAAAAACAGGGAGGACACGGAAAGAAAACAAATTTTGCGCAAAGAGTAAGTACTTTAAACTTCTAAATGCACGTAACAGACTGACAGCAAGTAACTGCTCCTGCATGAAACCATGTTTTAACATTAAGTTCAAGGATTGCCTGAACATATGGAGGAATGTAGGAAAAGGTGCAAAGTTTGCCCAGGTGTACTAACTCATAGACTGCTGATGTGCGAGTCGGGTGGGTTCGGGACGACCTCGGCGCATCACCTGCAGGCTGTGGGCGGGTTCAGGCTGAGTTCTTCCGCTCGTCCTCCCCAGCCGCAGCCTTATACTGTTAGGCTTCTCTATTTATAGGCGTGCACCCAGAAGCCCCCGGCCCTTTTGTGACGTTATTGGGGATCGGGGGGCCCCGGGTCTATAAATAGAGGAAGGAAGTGGGGTTGGGTCTGGGTTGGGAGGGGGCGGGTTAGGGTCGGGTGCGAGTCGACTAAATCATAGACCTCTGCAACAAACTTTCACCTTTATTGCTTTACTTCTTTAGGTTCTCTTTAGTCAGTATTTGGTTCTTCATCCTAAATTAGCCTTCCTAGCCTTAAATTAAATTTGTTCTCTCCCTCCTCAGGGCTCCAAACCACACGCTTAGGAAATCACCTAGAAGATCGAGTGAATAAGTTCTTGCGGAGACAGAATCATCCAGAGGCAGGAGAAGTGTCCGTAAGGGTTGTGGCCAGTTCGGATAAAATAGTGGAAGTGAGACCTGGAATGAAATCCAAGTAAGATTCAGGGGAGCAATAGTTGGTGAAGTAACCTATTTAAAGGGGAAGAGGAGTGAAGATCAAAAAGTACAATGACAAATTAATTGTTTGAGTTGCTACAGTTTTGCAGGGCCATAAAGCTTTGCAGTAACTCAGCGGTGCTTTACTCTGGGAATAGCTCTAGATGAGTAGCCTGCATTGTTGAGTCTGCAACCTATTGTTGTGGTCAGGCTGGGAAATCCTCATGCCTGCTCTGGTGGACACAGGCCCCATGTGATAGGTGTCTAATCTTGCTTTTTACCCCTGTTTATCTTATCCCTCAGGGTTAATGTTGATCTTAATTTTATTTTATGTTTCAATCACCCTCAAATTTTGTGTTACACCGTCAGACTGGGGTCCCCTCTAATTACTGCTCTAGGCCTGCCCCACAGTTTTGCAGTCCCTGCTTCCAAGTGGAGCTGTTGAGATGGCTTTAAATGTATGTATTATCAGGCTACTGAGTGAAAGTTTTTATTTTTTATTCCCCCCCCTCTCTGGTTAGGTTTGTGGACACAGGTGAAATGCCAGAATCCTTCCCATACCGTACAAAAGCTCTGTTCGCATTTGAGGAGATTGATGGTGTAGACGTGTGTTTCTTTGGCATGCACGTGCAGGAATATGGCTCTGACTGCCCTATGCCTAACACCAGGTACTGTCAAACAGCCAACTAACTCTTATTCTAATGTTATACTTGGCTGCATATGTGTTCACCTTAAACTGCAGTATAGTTCATAGTGATTTATCTCTCTGCTATAGACGGGTATACATCTCCTATCTGGACAGTATTCACTTCTTCAGACCACGCAGCCTACGAACTGCTGTCTACCATGAAATACTCATTGGTTACTTGGAATATGTGAAAAAACTTGGGTGAGTTTGCTTGAATAATACAATTTATACAAACTTCTTGTATCTGTTAAGTTTTAATAATTTTTTTTTTGGATGGCCATGTACTTTAACCTGCCTTTCTTTCATATATATTAAAGTCAACACTACTACCTGTCTATGACCTTGCAAAATGCAGTTCTAAATAAAAAGGATGGTTCAACCATATGCCTTTTGTATTTCATTTATGTTTGTATTTCCTTCCCAAGCTATGTCACAGGGCATATCTGGGCTTGCCCACCAAGTGAAGGCGACGACTACATATTTCATTGCCACCCGCCTGACCAAAAAATCCCCAAGCCTAAACGTCTGCAGGAGTGGTATAAAAAGATGCTGGACAAGGCTTTTGCTGAGCGCATCATTCATGACTATAAGGTAAAGGAGACCCTTTATGACACCTTTTTACTTTCTCTGGTTTCTGTACTGGAAATAACCAGTGCATGCTTTTATTGCTGGCGGTAGTCTCATACGGGTGTGGTACTACTTGTATTTCAGTCATTATATTATGTACTGTTTTCTGTGGAGGGAGGCACAGGAGTGCCAGCCTTGGATCCTTTGTGAGTGCTGTTGGCTATGTCTCCTCAGTGATACTCACATTACTTCTCAGACACTGTCAAATGTATAAGTATCCAATGGATTTCAAAGTAATATTAAACACAACTTCTAATAAATAGGAATGACTTTTATTATAGTTCTGTAATTTGAAATATTACATCTAAGAACAATGGCACATATAGCAATTGTGTGTGTGTTTGGTAGCCCAAGATAGTAATAGATCCAGGGCTGGTTGACTGAACACTAAGAACGGCTTTCGGCTATAAATGCCCTTATCGACTAAACACCTCTAAGCACCAAATGTATTCTTGCTGTAAAGGTTTAGTAAATAGATCAGCTTGGCTGGATTGGCTGTTTACATTTTGACCCCTTTTTATAGGATATCTTTAAGCAAGCAACCGAGGATCGTCTCACTAGTGCCAAGGAACTTCCATACTTTGAAGGAGATTTCTGGCCTAATGTATTAGAAGAGAGCATCAAGGAACTTGAGCAGGAAGAAGAGGAAAGAAAGAAGGAAGAGAACACGGCTGCTTGTGAAACCACTGAGGTAAGGCTCTAGCATAGATATCTGGCCTGCACCTCTTCCTGGTATTGTGTGCATGCCCATTTTGGCATTTTTTGCAACTCACTGAGCAGTAGCTAGGCTGCCATCACAGCAGGCATAGATGACTTGGACCATGGCTTGTCACTGCTTCAGGGTCCAGAAATTACAGGGGGCCCAGTGGGAGGCACTAAAATGATTTTGCTGTGGCACCCAGGAACATCTACTTAGGCCATCTAGTAGGGCCCCATCACAGGAACAGTTGTGTATAGTTGGTACCACTAGGACACGAAAACAAAAGAAAATTTTGCTCCTCTTCCACTGGCTTATACCCCACCGCAGATGAAGCCAGGGTCAGTTTTTGTTGTGTTATCAGGAGGTTAGGATGTTATATTCTCTATTTATTTTGAGTTTGATCGATATGGTCTGTAAATGAAATTGCCTTATTGTGCCCTGCAAAAAAATGCAGGCAAAGAATATGTGGTGTCCTTAAATGTTTTTGTCTACAGTATGATATAAAATGGTATGATGTAACTCGCTGTCTGTTATGCACACAGGGCTGCCAAGGAGATAGCAAAAATGCCAAGAAAAAAAATAATAAAAAGACCAACAAAAATAAAAGCAGTATGAGTCGCGCCAACAAGAAGAAAGCAAGCATGCCTAATGTTTGTAATGATCTCAGCCAGAAGCTCTATGCCACCATGGAGAAGCATAAAGAGGTACTGTACTATCCACTTTCATAATATGGGGGATAAGTAGCACTTATGGGGCTCCTGTAAAATGTCTTAAAATAGAGCAGATTGGGCTTTGGCAATACATATTCATTAAAGCCCCTATAATCCCTGTTGTACCAATACAACTATTTATGTTGCAGAAGCTGTAAGCAGGGCTTAGCAGGCAAGTCTTTTTTTATTATTATTCATGAATTTATTCTTCTTTAGGTGTTTTTTGTGATTCATTTCTATGCGGGGCCAGTTATTAATTCCCTCCCACCCATTGCGGATCCGGACCCGCTCTTGAGCTGTGACTTAATGGACGGAAGGGATGCGTTCCTGACTCTAGCCCGTGATAAGCATTGGGAGTTCTCATCACTGCGACGTTCCAAGTGGTCCACACTTTGCATGCTGGTGGAACTACACACGCAAGGCCAGGACCGCTTTGTCTACACCTGCAATGAATGCAAGCATCACGTGGAGACACGTTGGCACTGCACAGTGTGTGAGGTGAGTGTGGGCTTAATATTGCAAGGCGTTTTTGTCTACTTTCTACACTTTTTTGAGATTAAGTTTACTCGTTTTCTCTTCCTTCCCCCTTCCAGGATTATGATTTGTGTGTGAACTGCTACAATGCAAAGAGCCACGAGCACAAGATGGTGAAATGGGGTCTTGGGCTGGATGATGAAAGTAACAGCCAGGGTGAGGCACAGTCTAAGAGTCCCCAGGAGTCTCGCCGGCTTAGCATCCAGAGATGCATCCAGTCCTTGGTTCATGCCTGTCAGTGTCGCAATGCCAATTGTTCACTTCCCTCGTGCCAGAAGATGAAGAGGGTGGTACAGCACACCAAGGGTTGCAAGCGCAAGACCAATGGTGGTTGCCCTGTTTGCAAGCAGTTGATTGCCTTGTGTTGCTACCATGCTAAGCACTGCCAAGAGAACAAATGCCCAGTGCCCTTCTGTCTAAACATTAAGCAAAAGTTAAGACAGCAGCAGATTCAACACCGGCTGCAGCAGGCGCAACTTATGCGACGACGGATGGCAACTATGAATACCCGAGCAGTTCCGCAGCAGAGCCTCCCATCCCCTACCTCAGCAACACCTGGAACACCCACACAGCAGCCGAGCACCCCACAAACTCCACAGCCTGCTCCACAACCATCTCCAGTAAGCATAGCTTCACCTGGCTTTCCCAGTGTTCAAAGGACTCAGCCCCCAAATGTAGCATCACAGGGCAAGCCAACAAATCCAGTTCCACCCGTGCCTCCCTCTCAGCCCACTGTGCAGCCCCCACCAGCTGCTGTTGCAGCTGCCCGGCAAATAGAACTAGAGGCCCAACAACAGCAGCTTTACAGGGTCACCAGCATTGCAGAAGGGATAAATAGTGCACGTCCTGGCATGGTCAACCCATCTGTTGGGTCTGTGAACCCCATGCAGCAAATGGCTATGAATGTGCCACGTCCTGGTCCCATTGGTGCACCCCCTATCATGGCAGGAATGCAGCCAGGACAGTGGCCAGCGGCCCAACTCCCTCAGCAACCTCAAATGCAGCAGAGCATCCAGCGACCGGTGATGCAAATGGCCACGGCACAGCAGGCAGTTGCAGGACCTCGTCTGGCAGGCGTACCCCCACAGCAGGCACGTAATATAGCACCTGCCCCCAATGCCTTGCAGGATCTGCTGCGTACCCTCAAATCACCAAGCTCTCCGCAACAGCAGCAACAGGTGCTTAATATTTTGAAGTCCAATCCACACCTAATGGCAGCTTTTATTAAGCAAAGGACTGCTAAGTATGTGGCCAACCAGCCTGGAATGCAGCCCCAGCAAGCACCCCAACAGCAGCAGCAGCCACAACAGCCTGGTATGCATCCACAAGCCGGCCTGCAGAACATGAGCCCCATGCCGGTCGGGGTGCCAAGGGCAGCTGTTCCCCAGCAGCAGCCAGGTATGGCTCCACAGGGCCAAGGCATTGGCTTGATGAACACAGCTCATAATACTAACCTCGCAAATATAAACCCGCAGTACCGAGAGATGTATCGACGACAACAACTTTTACAGCAGCAGCAGCAACAACAACAACAGCAGCAGCAGAGTGCAGCGGGTATGGCCGGGGGATTGCCAGCACATGGGCAGTTCCAGCAACCGCAGGGAGCATACCCACAACCGCAAGCCTTGCAGCAGCAACGCATGCAGCAGCATCTGTCTATCCAGGGTGGTACCATGGGACAGATCCCACAGATGGCACAGCCGGGGCTTGGCAATGAAGGTTCACAGGCAAGCCTTCAGCAAGCTTTGCATCAACGTATCCAGCAGCAGATCAAGCAACAAATTGCTTCCGGACAGGCTAATCCCATGAGCCCACAGCAACACCTTCTGACTGGCCAACCCCCCTCAGCCCATTTACCCACTGGCCAGCAAATTGCAACTGCTCTAAGTAATCAGGTGCGGTCACCAGCCCCTGTCCAATCACCTCGGCCTCAGTCACAGCCTCCACATTCCAGCCCTTCACCCCGTGTACAGCCACAGCCTTCCCCGCACCACGTTTCACCCCAGACAGGCTCTCCCCACCCAGGCTTGGCAGCCTCTATGGGTAACTCCCTAGACCAGGGTCATTTGGGAAATCCAGAGCAGAGCGCCATGCTTCCGCAGCTTAACCCGCCCAATCGTAGTGCCCTAACAAATGACTTGTCCCTTGTTGGAGACACTTCAGGGGACACCTTGGAAAAATTTGTTGAAGGGTTGTAGCATCTGCAAGAACAGCAGCGAACTGGAGGAACTGCATTAATGGAGGTTGGGGTTTTATAACCCCATACATCTCCTATTTTGTTATATATAAATATAAATATATAAATATCTTATCTACCCCCTCTGGACATTATTTTAAAATAAATTTTTGTTTGCCTATTCATTTGCTGGTCTGCACATCAGGGAAACAGGGCCTCAGTCTGGACTGAGACCGCTGCCCCATGCCCCCCTCCTTCCCCAGCCTAACCCATGCGCTGCCAGAGAAGTTTTATAGTGCGCTGCTGAGCATCGCCATGCCCCTTCTCTTGCAGTGGTTGCTATGACAACTGGACAGATTTGTGTTTGGGGATAATATAGCAGTGAAAATGACCAGTTCCTTGGGTCATTTTGGATTTTTTGTCTGCACGGCCGGGGCGGTGGGTCTGGCACCAATGGTGGTTAACTTGCCCTTGTTTTATTCTCACTCTGGCCTCTTATCTGTCAGCTGTGGGCACTCTCCTTTGTTCTGGCAGAGAAGGGGCAAAGTATAATTACGCTGATATATGTGTAATTTGTTTATATTTCTTCATTTTTTGAGGACTGTCTTACTTGGGTGTTTTTTTTCATCTTGCAGCTGCAGAGCCTAAAACAAAACAAAAAAAATGGGAAAGGGGGGGGGTTGTCTTACCACTTGTAACTATATCATATACTTCAAATGCAGAAAAATTCACATTTCCATTGGACTTCTAAAATAAAAAAGTGGGGTGGGGGGGTGCAGGTGCGCTGTAAAGAAACACATTTTGTGGGTTTTTCATTTTTTTCTGCTCTCACGTACGACTACAGAAAAGCTCTTCCACCAAATCCTCCCAAGCGTAACCCCCCCTCCCCTCTGTTTACATTAAAAAAAAAAAAAAAAAAAGGAGTCAGAGGGAAAGTCGTGCAATCTGATTTCAGCCTCAAACCGAAAACTCTAATTATTTCTATTTTATTATAATTATTATTATTTTTTTTTTGTTTTTATGGCTGGGGCATGAGACAGAGAACAGTTCCTGCAAACCTTTGGGATGGTTGTATTTAAAAAAAAAACAACAAACAACAAACAAAAAAAAAAAAACAAATTTCAAGCAATCACAATGTTTAAATCATGCAAGTTCTACCGGTATAAATAAGAAGAGCTTTGGGAAAGAGACTCTGAATCACTGTACAGAATGGTAGAAGGCGTGACGAGAAAAAAAAAACAAACCAATGGGAGCATTTCTTAAAACTCAATGACATTGTTAACTCTTTGGCTGCCAGAGGGGCCAAGCGAGGCTTCATTGACCTCTCTGACAGCGGGGGGTGGAAATACTGTCTTGACAGCAGCTATTTTCTTGCTGAGTAAAAAGTGTACATGGTATTAAAACTTCAGTGTTCTGGGTTTTTTTCATTCTTTCTTATTTTATTTTTTTTTTGTTTTGTTTATGAAAATGCTGTTTTCAACATTGTACGCTGGACTATGCATGTTTTTTTTAATTGTATATAAAGTATTGCTTAAAAATTGATATAAATTACTGAAATTTTTACCATGTATTCTATTCCTTACAGCCCAGACCACACTTCCAACAGGTTAGACAGTTCCGCACCTAAATATAAACCCAGTGGGTTATCTGGTTGATGAACGACAACTCTCAGAAAGCCACTCAGCCAGAAGGTGTCAGGGTCCTGTATACAGATCATAGGATATCCTTGCATGTGATTCGGAAAGTAGCTAATATTGCATGAACCTTTCAGAAACAAGAGACACAAACGGGTCAATTTAGGGGTTCTGTGGACTGGCACTTGCTCTGTGACACACACAGGTCAGTTTAGGGGTTCTGTGGACTGGCACTTGCTCTGTGACACACACAGGTCAGTTTAGGGGTTCTGTGGGCTGGCACTTGATCTGTGACACACACAGGTCAGTTTAGGGGTTCAGTGGACTGGCACTTGATCTGTGACACACACGGGTCAGTTTAGGGGTTCAGGGGTTCTGTGGACTGGCACTTAATCTATGGTTTCAGCCAGGGCTTCAGGAGGACTTAAGCCTGTGACTGCTAAATCTTCACTCATTGGAGGGGAATTTCTACTGTGGCTACATTTTATTTATTTAGTGGGTCTCTGTGCATAGGGCTTGCTGTACCGCTTCCCTGTGAAGCAAAATGTTATGCTATATTGATTGGCCACTCAGCAGCTATATTATAAGGGGGCCAAAGCAGTGATGGGAACAAACTCTTTAAAGGGAGATATTCATGTTAACTTTTTAACATGTTATAGATTATCCTATTCCTAGCAATTTTGCAATTGGTCTTCATTATTTTTTTTTTTTTTTTTTCTGGTCTTTGCACAAATAGACTTTCTCTGCCGCTTTCCAGTTTTTAAATGGGGGCCACTGCCCCTGCAGCCAAAATATCTATTGCTCGATGTGCTTAAGTCTTTATTATTATTGTTACTTTTTATTCCTTATCTTTCTATTCATTGCCTCTCCTCCCATTCATATTGCGCTCTCTCTCTCTCTCATTCAAACTGCTGCCTAGTTACTAAGGTTAACAATAAAGTGAAATAAATTAAAAACTAAAAATTGAAAACCAATTGCAAATTGTCTCAGAATATCAAAGCCTGTGTCATATTAACAGTTAATTTAAAGGTAAACAACCCTCTAATACTGCTGGAAGGTTACCATAATATCTAGTGAGAGGACACCTGTGTGCCTTCTGGATATTCTTGGAACTACTGCAGCATGCATGAAATGACAGAGTTTTTGAACAGACTAAAATCATACAAGTGGCCACTCTCATTTATGGCCACTTTTGTTGCCTGGAACAGCAAGTACTGAAGAAAGGAACTGCTCGGACTCATCTTCAATTTCTTTTAGCCAAACCATGGAACTTATTGATGAATAATGATTACTTATTGAAACACCCAGATTTGCCATAGCTTCCCAGGAGGTCAGTTACTGTAAGACTTGTTTACTCTGAATAAGGGGGGCTGTAACAAATGCTGGACGCTGGCCTTTAGCCCTAGATAGAGAAGAGAAGCACCCAAATTGGCAGCTAGTTACACGGGTTTCAAGTGTTAGTTTGGTAAGGTAAGCTGCAGAAGAGAATGGGGTGCCCATAGTTTCCCTATAATACCTAGCCATAAGCATAGACACCTACTAAAATAACCAAGGTGGTTAATGGGTTTTACTTTCCTTTGCTAGAGAATACATGTCCTACACAATGGCACTGCTGTAATGTATAATGTTCAGCAATATTATCACACATGCAACAATGCTTTCACTTCTACATTAGTACTTGATTGTCAGATCTCTAAGATACAGAGGGACAACTTGTGGCAAACTCAGGGATAATCATGAGTACTTCCATTAGTATGGCTGTTGGTTTCCAGCCATCTTAGTTTGAGACCTGCCATGAAAATGTGTGAAACGCTGTAATTGCAAGGGTGCACTTAGCTTTTGTATAAACAGTCATGTTCCATTCAGTTATTCCTAAATCTATAAAACTGATGCCAGAACACACACAAACATACCTGGTAACGGAACAATATACTTCAGGGTTTTTGTCTTTTCTTACCCCCCCCCCCCCCCAATCATACAAATTATTTACATTTATGGCAGGAAACAAAGTTCGGATTTCAGAACCAAGATGCACTTTGAGAATGTTGTGTGAATGTTACGTCTGTGGATATTTCATACCCCTTCACTTGCTAATAAAAAAAACAAACAGGAAATAGCCTATCGTCAATAATTTAAAAGCAAATTTATTAGTCAGGTATCTTACATTATGTGACATGCCCTGAACTTTCCTTAGCAGTATGCTTATATGAACAGGTATGGGATTCCTATTCTGGAAACATGTTATCCATAAAGTTCTGAATTATAGAAGATCTTCCCTCGCAGTGTCTATTTAAGCAATATTTTTTTTTTTCCTTACATGTCTATTTTCTCTGTGGTAATAAAACTCTGCCTTGTACTTGATCCTAACTAAGCTGCATGGATCCATATTGTTTTTTTTTTTTTTTTTCTCCCCTCTCTTTACGATCTACTTGCACCTCTCCCCCTTTGGCCTCCCCATCCTAGTGGTATCCCTTCCTGGTGTATTGAGTGCCTTGGGTTGGGTGGGACATAGGTACAATTGTAGACTCCAGTCGGTGAATGGATTACGCTGCTGCTCAGTTTGTGTTTGACTGGGTGGTGTATTACTGCCAGCTGATGTGTGGCTACCAACTTCTAGCATGGAGAAACTCAATGAAAATTGACTCAACAGGCACTCTGGCAGTGCCTGTTGGAAGGGAATAAGGTAAGTTCACCACCCCAGCAGCTCTCTTACTTAATGGCCTTTGTCAGTGCTAGGGAGGTGCAGTTTAGAATTCCCTTGATGGTGTTGCATGCTTCAAGAGATGAGTGGGACACTTTGTCAAGAACTTCTCTTTCTACATCATCTGATATCCTGGCAGGGGAGAAGGGACTAAACATTGATGTAACAACTTCTCCACACCTTACAGAGCATGCAGGAACCTCATAACCCAAAATGCATTTCACTGTGACAGTACTCAGGGGAATGAAGGCAAGAGGAAAGGTCTGCCAATTACTCTCATGGACATAAGGCCTAGAAACTTGCACTTCTACACAGCTCAAATCAAAAGGGCTTTTATGCTTTAGTCACCCCCTGCTACAACATTGGTTGATAACCAGAGATGTACAGGGGTTTTGGTGAGGGCTTTTTCATATCTTCTTGGTTAAATTAGAATTAATCATTTAATTTTAAAGGTACAGAACTTTGTAGTCAAAGAACTACTTTTGGGTGTAATTACAGCTAAATCTGACAGACGGCAGCATATCAGCCTATGTAAGTGGCCATCGGATGAGCCTGCCTAACTGATATCTATCTGGCATGCTTGAAAATTTCATAAACCAAGGACAGTGATACAGTACTTCTACTGCAAGAGAACCTGTTTCCTTCTGACTGCTAAAGTTCTTGGGAGAACAGTAAGGCAATGATCCCAAACATAAGGCCAGGATATAACAAGTTCCTCAGTAACAGAAAGGTGAATGGCCCAGTCTGAAGGTGGCCATAAACAGGCAGATTTAAGCTGCCTATTTGACTGATTTAGCAGCTTATCTGCTTGTGTATGGGGACCCCCGACGGCCTCTCTGGCCTAGAATTAGGCAAATTTGATTTTCGCTTAGGATGGGGGACCATGTGTTCACTGATGCGGTGCTCGCCCTGACAGCTCCTATTCCTGTCATAATGTAGGTATATAGGGAAAAAGATCTTCTCATTTGGTGACTTGCCCTGAAGAACAGAACCCTTAGGGCAGGTCTGCTCTAGGATTCACATTAGACCATGGGATTTCAAGCACACAAAGGCACAAACAGCCCCCCACCAGCCCAATAAATAGTGACTGTATATGGCATTTTCCAGAATCCATACACAGACAGGCCTGCCATAGGGTCGCTGATGGAATTTGCAAACCTCCCCCAAATTAAGCCACAAATCAGTCAAGAAAGGCAGTCCATGCACACCATAACTGGTCGATATCAGCCCATGTACAGGGGCAGATTTCAGCAGCCAATTTTGGTCCTTCAGACCAATTTGTCAATGCGCCAATGTATGGGAACCCCCAAAGGGCCTACCTAGCCAATATCTGGCCTAAAGGCCCCCATAAATGGGCAGATTGTAGCTGCCGATATCGGTCCTTGGACAGATTAAGCAGCTTATCTGCCCGTGTAGGGGCAGGAACGAGGGGCCTGGCCGACCGACATCTGGCCTGAATTTGGCCAGATATCGATCAGCCAGGTTAAAAAATTCAGTCGGATCGGGGACCGCATCGTCTCGTTGATGCGGTCCCCGAACCGACTGCCCCTTGCCACCAATAAAATTCAATCGTTTGGCCCCAGGGCCAAACCATCAAATTTTTTTTTTTTAACCAAATGCTCCCCCGTAGGTGGGGATATTGGGTGCAGATCCGCTCGCTTGGCGATCTCGCTAAGCGAGCGGATCTCAGCGTATATGGGGACCTTAAGATTTGCCCAATGTCGATTGGGCAGGGTTGATTTTTCCATCTACTCCGGCGAATCCTATTCCCATGGTTGTATTTCAATTTTATAGTGTATGGCCAACCCAATTCCGTTTATATAGTGCTGAACAGAGGTAGGTTTGTTTCTGTTGCTCGTTACAATGGCTATTGCTCTATCTGATGATGGCACAATAGCCTTCTTAGGGGTTATACTACCCAAGCAAGTCCCAGCAACAACGCCATACAGATCCTGCTGCAGAACCTCTATAATCACTATGGGTTCGTGTGTGTTGCTCCGCAAGAACAAAGCAAACACATATCTCTCCCCCCGACACATAGGGGCCAACTCCCTGTTCCCAATCCCCAGTAAAGAAAGAACTGTGACATTGGAACGATGTATTTGGGGGTCAAACACTCTCAGGGAGGCCACTTCCGGTAACGTTAGTATCCCCGGCGCGCAGTTTTGACGTCACTCAGCCGGCACAAGTGCGAGAGAGAAGCATGGCAACCGGAGCTCTAGTGAGAGGCGCTCTGAGTCGGGCATTGAGAGCCCGCTGCCTGCCCCTGGCGCCCAAACAGGGGAGGAGCGTAAGCGGTGAGTGTTCCCAGATGGGGAGTGTGGCGGGTCTGAGGGGGTTTATGGTTCAGCAAGGTCCCTGGGTTACATGACCCCCTGTAGGTGCTGGTTTCGCTGTCTGAGTATGACCTTAATCCTCTTGCCCTCGCCAGGGGGCCCTTGTACAGTAGTGATCCCTGATCCCCAGTAAGTTGCTACATCAGTGACAGCTGAGGAAATGTGCCCGCTGTAGGCTGTGGCAGTAATGGCATTCGCTTTGGGGGCACCAAATCTATTATATTGTGCAGCCCTATCGGTGACATGCTCACAATTGTGCCTTAACATCAGCTTTGACTTTCCTGCTTCCTCAGATTGGGGCCCCACTCCTCCTGCATTGCTGTTGGGCCCCCTAATCTCTAACTCCACCCTTGTCAATGCCAGGGCATTTTACTTGCCCTTTAATAAACAGGTTGTCTGGTAGTGCAGTTGTAGTAATTCATAGTCACTACTTTGTTCTTTAAATCATCTACCCCCAACATGCTGCCCCCAATTAAAAAAAAAAAGGAAGGGGGCTGCTGTAAGAGTTAATCCCCAAAAGGCCATAGGTTAGACAAGACTGCTTGAAAGCGCCACAACACCCTGACAATGAAAGTACTTAATACACACTAACATATACCCTGCTACACTGTCCCTTTATGAATAACCTCTAGTGTACTGGTATGTATCTGTCTTACAGTTTACACTAAGGGGCTGATTTACTAATCCACGAACGGTCCGAAAGTGTCCGAATGCGTTTTTTTCGTAATGATCGGTATTTTGCGATTTTTTTTGGAAATTGTTGCGACTTTTTCGTAGCCATTCCGAATGTTTCGCAAAATGTCGCGACTTTTTCGCAGCTTTCGCGGATTCATTCAAGCTTCGGTATCGTGACTTTCCTTGGGCCAGGTTGGAGCTGCAGAGTGCCATTGAGCCCTATGGGAGACTTTCCTTGGGCCAGGTTGGAGCTGCAGAGTGCCATTGAGCCCTATGGGAGACTTTCCTTGGGCCAGGTTGGAGCTGCAGAGTGCCATTGAGCCCTATGGGAGACTTTCCTTGGGCCAGGTTGGAGCTGCAGAGTGCCATTGAGCCCTATGGGAGACTTTCCTTGGGCCGGGTTGGAGCTGCAGAGTGCCATTGAGCCCTATGGGAGGCTTTCCTTGGGCCGGGTTGGAGCTGCAGAGTGCCATTGAGCCCTATGGGAGGCTTTCCTTGGGCCGGGTTGGAGCTGCAGAGTGCCATTGAGCCCTATGGGAGACTTTCCTTGGGCTGGGTTGGAGCTGCAGAGTGCCATTGAGCCCTATGGGAGACTTTCCTTGGGCCGGGTTGGAGCTGCAGAGTGCCATTGAGCCCTATGGGAGACTTTCCTTGGGCCAGGTTGGAGCTGCAGAGTGCCATTGAGCCCTATGGGAGACTTTCCTTGGGCCGGGTTGGAGCTGCAGAGTGCCATTGAGCCCTATGGGAGACTTTCCTTGGGCCAGGTTGGAGCTGCAGAGTGCCATTGAGCCCTATGGGAGACTTTCCTTGGGCCAGGTTGGAGCTGCAGAGTGCCATTGAGCCCTATGGGAGGCTTTCCTTGGGCCGGGTTGGAGCTGCAGAGTGCCATTGAGCCCTATGGGAGACTTTCCTTGGGCTGGGTTGGAGCTGCAGAGTGCCATTGAGCCCTATGGGAGACTTTCCTTGGGCGACTTTCCTTGGGCTAGGTTGGAGCTGCAGAGTGACATTGAGCCCTATGGGAGACTTTCCTTGGGCCGGGTTGGAGCTGCAGAGTGCCATTGAGCCCTATGGGAGACTTTCCTTGGGCCAGGTTGGAGCTGCAGAGTGCCATTGAGCCCTATGGGAGACTTTCCTTGGGCCGGGTTGGAGCTGCAGAGTGCCATTGAGCCCTATGGGAGACTTTCCTTGGGCCGGGTTGGAGCTGCAGAGTGCCATTGAGCCCTATGGGAGACTTTCCTTGGGCCAGGTTGGAGCTGCAGAGTGCCATTGAGCCCTATGGGAGACTTTCCTTGGGCCGGGTTGGAGCTGCAGAGTGCCATTGAGCCCTATGGGAGACTTTCCTTGGGCCAGGTTGGAGCTGCAGAGTGCCATTGAGCCCTATGGGAGACTTTCCTTGGGCCAGGTTGGAGCTGCAGAGTGCCATTGAGCCCTATGGGAGACTTTCCTTGGGCCAGGTTGGAGCTGCAGAGTGCCATTGAGCCCTATGGGAGACTTTCCTTGGGCCAGGTTGGAGCTGCAGAGTGCCATTGAGCCCTATGGGAGACTTTCCTTGGGCCGGGTTGGAGCTGCAGAGTGCCACTGAGCCCTATGGGAGACTTTCCTTGGGCCAGGTTGGAGCTGCAGAGTGCCACTGAGCCCTATGGGAGACTTTCCTTGGGCCAGGTTGGAGCTGCAGAGTGCCATTGAGCCCTATGGGAGACTTTCCTTGGGCCGGGATGGAGCTGCAGAGTGCCATTGAGCCCTATGGGAGACTTTCCTTGGGCCGGGTTGGAGCTGCAGAGTGCCATTGAGTCCTATGGGAGGCTTCCAAAATCATGCTAAGTCTGAAAGTTTCGCCCACCGCTTACGAGCGCTCAATACGAAAAAGTCGCGACAAGATACGAGCAAATCGTAACGGCCACAAAAAAATCGCGACTTTTCGTACAAGTCGTAATGGTTACGAAAAAGTCGCGACAATTTACGAAAAGTCATAACAGCGACGAAAAAGTCGCAAAATGTTTGTTTTCCAATCGGAATTTTTCCAATTTGGATTCATGGATTAGTAAATGTGCCCCTAAAACTAATGTAGACTTGGATATTCTGAGATAATCTATTGCTTTAAATGATTACATTATCTCTACTCTAGAAGTCTGCCTTTCTCTAACCTTATATATAAGATGCAATCTGATTGCTAGAAACACCAGGACTTGTATTCCAGTGTGACAGTCAAGCATGATTGGTTTCCAGGGTCAGTTCTTTCCTAGCAACCATATAACAAGACTGCAGCAGCAGAACAAACATTAAAACCAAGCCTAAAAAAGAGGCCAACTGCAAGCTGTCAGGGTCTACTGCATGCAGGTTATAGGTTGGTGGAGCGGTCTGGGATACTATCACTGCTGGGAAAGGGGAATTTCTGCCACGGGGTAAATTGCCAGCCCGACCTGCAGGTAAATCTAGAATGAATGTGTTAACTATTTGTAGACCAATGCTCTATTATTTTGACATCCTTTGCCCTGCCCATTTTATTTGTATACAAATAAAACAGTAGTTAACCTTAGGTATGTTATAGAATGTCCTTTTCCTGCAACTCTGTTTATTTTAATTATTTCCTTTTTTTAATTTTCAAATGGGGGTCACTGACTCCGCAGCCAAAAACCTATTGCTCTGTGAGGCTACAATTTTATACCACTGCCTGGTTGCTAGGGTAAATAAGACCCTAACAATCAGATGGCCACTGAAATACCAAATAGGAAGGATGCTGAACAAAAAAAATAAATAATTCAAAAACCACAAAAAATGAAGACTGATTGCAGATTGTCTCAGAACATTAATGTATTTATTATACTAAAAGTTAATTTAAAGGTAAACTACCCCTTTAACCAATAAGTATAGTCCTCCCCTGACCACATTTAAGAAATCTATGTATGCCGCAAATCTGTAACTAGTAGGGTATTTATTAAAGGAACAATAACACTAAAACATTTAAGTGTATTAAAGTAATTAATATATAATGTACTGCTGCCCTGCACTGGTAAAAGTTGTGTGTTTGCTACAGAAACTCTACTATAGTTTATATAAACAAAGCTGATGTGTCCACACGGGCAGCCATTCAATTTGGAAAAAGGAGAAAAGGCACAGGTTACATAGCAGATAACAGATACCGTATATACTCGAGTATAAGCCGATCCGAATACAAGCTGAGGTACCTAATTTTACCTAAGAAGACTGTAAAAACTTGCATTCACTCGAGTATAAGCCAAGCACGAGTTTTTAAGCACATTTTTCGTGCTGAAAAAACTCGACTTATACTTGAGTATATACGGTAAGCTCTTTAGATTTCCATTGAATGCTACAGAGCTTATCTTCTATGTAACCTGAGTCTTTTATTCTTTGAATGGCTACCCCTGTAGCTACACAGCAGCTTATTTATATAAACTATAGTAGCCTTTCTGTAGCAAATACACAACTGTTACCAGTGCAGGGCAAAAGTACACTATATTTTAATGACTTTAAAATACTTTATTTTTTTTTATGTTACTGTTTAAGGCTGGGATCCTCAAAATACGGCCTTCCAAGGTAATTTACCCGGCGGGTATGCAGTGGGGAGCAGGGAGCTGGAGGGCACGGCGGGGAAACAGGGAGCAGGCTGTAGTTTAAGGACGCGCGCGGGGGGGGATAGTTTGAGGACTACAGTCCGGCCCCCCAACAGTCTGAGGGACTGTGAACTGGCCCCATGTTTAAAAAGAAAGAGGACCCCTGGTTTAAGGGCTATTTTGCTGTGTGTCACAAGCACTGTCCTGCTGCCCAGTAAAGGGCAAGCTCTGTACATGTTGCATCACTTACATACAGGTTTCTGAGCCTGTGCAAAGTCCAAGATTATTCCCCATGTGATTTCAGCGGCAGGCATAGGCGCTGTCGGATCAGGGACCACAATGGCACCTTGTGCCCTTATGATCCGGTGGAAAAATCAAACCTGCCCCATTGAGATCTGGCCAATTTAAGGCCAGATATGGGTTGGGTAGGCCCATTGGTGGTGTCCATACACGGGCAGATACTCTGCTGAATCAGCCTGAAGGACCCGAATCGGAAACTGAAAGCTGCCCGTGTATGGCCACATTACCAGGAATGTTTGTCTCTAATGTTAATACAGGTATGGGATCCAGAAAGCTCTTAATTACAGGAAGGCCATCTTCCATTGACTTTGTTTTAATCAAATCATTCTAATTTAAAAAATAAATAAATAAATAAAAATTAAATTTTCCCTTTTCTCTGTAATAAAACAGTAGCTTATACTTGATCCCAACCGAGATATAATGAATCCTTGTTGGAGAAAACAATCCTATCGTAATGTTTAAATTATTTTTTAGTAGACTTAAAGTATATAGATCGAAATTACAGAAAGACTCCTTATCCAGGAAACACCAGATCCCAAGCATTCTGAATAACAGGTCCTATACCTGTAAATACACCCCTTAGTGTATAAAGCCAAAAGAACAGCTTACCTGCTGATATCTGGACTTGGGTCGGGCAGGTTTTAACATCAAGCCAGGTGAAGACTGCATTGGGCCCATGTTACAGTCCTTTTTTGAGGGATCTACACAGGCCACTATTTTTGCCAACCTCCTTGGTGGCCAGATCTGCTTCATTGGCAACATTAGCCTTTTTCTATGCTCCAGGTGGCACTTAAAGCTTAAATTTAGTTCCACTCAGTTGAAATAATACAAGTACCAATGGTTCTGCTGTTTTCTGATTCCGTGCTCCTTCAGTGTGCATCTCCAGAGGTGCAGCTGGTACCTGGCACCCTGCATCTCTCTCCAGAACAGGACCGACCGCTCTGAGTGCTGCAGCTGGGAGAAGATACACCACCCAGGCCGCAGAGAACAAGGAGGAGGAGATTCTGCATAAAATCATCTCTGATACTGAGAATGTGCAAGGTAAGGGCACACTGATACTGATAATAACAAAGTATGGGACCCCTGCATTTGCGTACTCCCCATGTATTTTAATGCTGGACCCCTAAACCTCAAGCCAGGCTGCTGCTTTAATGTTAAGTGTATTCTAGGTTCTGCCTCCAAGCATGAGTTCCAAGCAGAGACCAAGAAGCTTCTGGACATTGTTGCCCGTTCGTTGTACTCTGAGAAAGAGGTAGGTCCTTGCATACTAAAGGGCACTTTATATGCTAATAGCAGGTGTTGGCAGGGGTATAGTCACCTCTTATTAGGTAACATAAGCTTTCCCAGATTTAGCATTGATGGTTCATTTGTTTTCCTACTGACTTCCTTGCTTCTGCTACCTCAGGTCTTCATCAGAGAGCTGATCTCAAATGGAAGCGATGCTTTAGAGAAGCTGAGGCACAATCATCTGGCACAAGGAAGTGCCCTCCCAGAGATGGAAATCCACCTGCAGACTGACGCTGACAAAGGAACACTCACAATCCAGGTGAGCACAGAGCCAGGAAGCAAATTCCAACTCTTTTCAAGTCTCTTTAGTCCTGCTGGGCTGGACCAGTATGCTATACTCTGTGACCAATCTTATGTTGCATTGACATGAGGGATGTTTGCTAGTTGTAAAGTCCCTTTCAAATTCAGCCTTGCTTCACTGTAATTGTATCCCTTTCCCTGTAGGATACTGGGGTGGGCATGACGAGGGATGACCTTATCTCCAACTTGGGCACGATTGCACGCTCAGGATCCAAGGTAACACACTCTGTTGTACTGTGTTCATAAGCTCTAGCTCTTTACCTCCTTATGTTATTTTTGATGCGTCTACCTTTCTATTATACAAATCTGAGGTCCCTAATCTTTGTCTCACTACCTGGCAGTACTGTAAAAATCTTCTGAATATCTTAATAATGCCTTATAAATGAACCCAGTAGTTACCAAATTGGGGGGGAACTCAAAGGGGGTTGTTAAAGGGGGGCCAGGCTATTGGAAAGCCTATTTTCTTCTTTAGATAAGGGGGCGACCACTTGTTCTGGATTTTATTCAAAACCCTAATTGAATTGCTAATACAGTGATATCAACACATATACCCTTGTTATGAAATAAGGGGGGCCCCAGCCAAATGTTGGGTCTCAAAGGTAGGCTTGACCCTAAAATGTCTGTAAATTCAGCATTGTGATAGAGGTATGGAATCCATTATCCGGAAACCCATTATCCAGAAAGCTTCGAACTACGCAAAGGCCATCTCCCATAGACTTCATTTTAAACAAATAATACAAATCTTTAGAAATGATTCCCTTTTTCTCTGTAATAATAAAACTGTACCTGTACTTGATCCCAACTAAGATATAATTAATCCTTATTGGGGGCAGAACAGTCCTATTGGGTTTATTTAATGGTTAAATGATTCCCTTTTCTCTGTAATAACAAAACCGTACCTGTACTTGATCCCAACTAAGATATAATTACCCCTTATTGGGGGCAGAACAGTCCTATTGGGTTTATTTAATGGTTAAATGATTCCCTTTTCTCTGTAATAACAAAACCGTACCTGTACTTGATCCCAACTAAGATATAATTACCCCTTATTGGGGGCAGAACAGTCCTATTGGGTTTATTTAATGGTTAAATGATTCCCTTTTCTCTGTAATAATAAAACAGTACCTGTACTTGATCCCAACTAAGATATAATTACCCCTTATTGGGGCAGAACAGCCCTATTGGGTTTATTTAATGGTTAAATGATTCCCTTTTCTCTGTAATAATAAAACAGTACCTGTACTTGATCCCAACTAAGATATAATTACCCCTTATTGGGGGCAGAACAGCCCTATTGGGTTTATTTAATGGTTAAATGATTCCCTTTTCTCTGTAATAATAAAACTGTACCTGTGCTTGATCCCAACTAAGATATAATTAATCCTTATTGGGGGCAGAACAATCCTATTGGGTTTATTGAATATTTAAATGATTTTTTTAGTAGACTTAATGGAGATCCAAATTATGGAAAGACCCCTTATCTGGACAACCCCAGGTCCCGAACATTCTGGATAACAGGTCCCATACCTGTATTGTTCATGAGAAGCATTTATTAGGGCAGGCATAGCATTTCAGGCACAGTGATTCTCTGTACCTTCGCTAAGTACTATCAGACACCTACATTTTGCTTTGTATTTTTTTTTAACAATTCTGTTAAAAAAAATGCATATAATGTACATACATAGATTAGTCAGTCATCATGCTTGTACAGGTTTCTCAAGGTTGATTTAATACAAAACTAAATAGACAAACAATAAACATGACATTCTGCATTACAATGTGTTTACCCTGTATTTATTTCGGATGGTCCTGTTTTATAAAGTGAGTTGTGCTTATCCATTCCTCGGTGGAGTGTGGGAAGAGTGCCCTGCGTAATGCTTGAGAGTTTTTGTAGAGAGCCATGAGGGGGGTGGGGGGGTGCCCTATGCACCTATAGGGAAAAGGAGGTGACAAGGTAACTGATTTCCCCGTGGTATCTACTCACATTCATCTGTGCTTAGCCAGTCACCCCATACTTTCTGGAATTTTTCAGGGCAATTCCTTCTCATGTATGTTAATTTGTATAGGGGGTATGCCTTGGTGACTACATTCATCCAGAATGCTATTGAGGGGCCTGTGTCTGATTTCCAGTGTAGGGCTATAGCTTTCTTAGCGTACATCAACAGGATTGAAAGAAGGGTGCGCTGTGCCCTTCTGGGGGTTGTCTCTTCCACCTGGTTTAGGAGAATTGTTGTAGGGTTTAGAGGTACTGTGAGGGATGTCTTGTCCTGTATAGTTTGGGTTACTTGTCTCCAGAAATCTTGTATCGCTGGACAAGTCCAGACCATATGGAAGTAATCTGCTACTGGGGCAGGACATTTTGGACATGTTTGTGAGATATCTGAGTTCATTGCATGCAACCTTTGTGGGGTGAGGTATATTCTATGCAGGTATTTTAGTTGGAGTAGCTTATCCCTGTTGGATATCATGCCCTCGTGGCAGGAGTCTAGGATATCCTGCCATGTTTCAGCATCTAATGTGGGTATTTTGCTTTGTATTTATGCTTAGAACTGTGGAGAGCCTATCATTGCATAGAGTTATGGTATCTGTACAGGGTATAAAACACCTAGGGGGTTGTCCCACTTATGGAGAACTCTGTTCTCAATTCTGTCTGGCTTGTTGACTACCCCTGTTGCTGTCTATTTTTCTAGTCTGTGCTAAGTTTTGCTACTAAGATTATAACACGCAATCTGAACATGTGCCCACCATGATACATCAAGACACGCTGAAGCCATAAAATAGCCTTCCTCCTCTTCCCCAAAAACAACAGTACACTTTAATTGATGGGAAGTTATGGGTTTTTTTTTAATTAAAGTAATTAGCATTATTCAATATATCTGAAGGTAAATGTATCCTTAAATCTCAATGTATTTTAATTGTTTCACCTTGTACAAATGTTTTTTCTGATATTGATGTACAATGTCAAAAAGTGGTTGACTGTTAAATTTAAATTGCATTGGTTGGGAGAAAATATAAAAGATTATAACACAGCGGGGGGGACGTGGGAAGTAAGGGAGCCGCCGTTCCATTCTACATTTTTTTTACATTATTCATGTTATGTTATTGTTGTAGGCCTGCCCATAGCCCTGTTTTTCTTACATTTTCCCTGTTTTGTCCTGCAGGCCTTCCTGGAAGCTTTACAGAATCAGGCAGACAGCTCTTCTAAGATCATTGGTCAGTTTGGTGTGGGCTTCTACTCAGCCTTTATGGTGGCAGACAAAGTGGTTGTTTACTCTCAGTCATCGGAGGAAGGGAGCACCGGATACTGCTGGAGTTCAGATGGGTACGTGAGAACAACAACATATATACAGTCTGGATTTGCCATTTGTATTTTCATCTGCACCCACCAGACCCCAGCTACCAATGCATGCACCTAGGTCCTTGGGTAAGGGCTGCAGATCATGAAGGGGATGTTAAATTATAATACCTCTATTTCCTTTGCAGCTCTGGTGTCTTTGAGTTGGTAGAGGCCAGTGGCGTCCGGCCAGGGACAAAGGTTGTGATCCATCTCAAGGACGACTGTAAAGAATTTGCCAATGAGGACAGAGTAAAAGGTGAGAGACTGGTATATAGGGTACTGTATGCATGTACAGGCCTGGACTGTGATTCAGAATAGGCCCTGGCATTCTAAGTACACAGACAGCCCCTCCCACCAGCCCTATAAATAGTGACTGTCTATGGCATCTTACAGTAGCCCCTTTGGCATTTGCCAGAACTCACAAATTGCCAGTCCGGGCCTGTTCATATATGTGTATTTATATAGTTCTGCTTCTATAATAGTAGAAATATTTGCTGAACATACAGTGAAGCGATCATAATTCTTCTCTCTTCTCAACTTACAGAGGTGGTAACCAAGTACAGCAATTTTGTCAGTTTTCCCCTGTACCTGAATGGCAAGCGGATGAACACCCTGCAGGTAGGAGCAGTGGCAGGGACCACTTTGTCATCCCTGAATAGTCACCTAATTTCCAAACCCCACTTTCAGCAGGGTTAATCTTTTGTCTTGCTTTAATGTGTGGTTTTTAGGCTCTCTGGATGATGGATCCCAAGGAGATCGGGGAGTGGCAGCATGAAGAGTTCTACCGGTTCATCGCTCAGGCGTATGACAAACCACGTTACATGCTTCACTACAAGGCAGATGCACCCCTCAATATCCGCAGTATTTTCTATGTTCCAGAGATGGTGAGTGTGTGTTTGCACTGGAACCACAGATCAGTACCTGAATTATGTGCAGGGGGATCATTGGACCAATTAGCTCACTGATTGGCCATGGAATATGCCCCTCTTTCCATTGGTTTCCTAGTGGGGCCACTATTCGTTCACTACAAACCACTACTCTATTTCCCCCCCTTATAGAAACCTTCCATGTTTGATGTGAGCAGAGAAATGGGCTCCAGTGTAGCTCTATACAGCCGCAAGGTTCTGATCCAAACCAAAGCTGCAGACATTCTGCCCAAATGGCTGCGCTTCTTGAGAGGTAAGTAAGAAATCTACTCCTGGCTTTAGGGAACATAACCTGCCTGTTATACAGTTAGGGGGGCATGTACTAACGTTTGATTCATGTCTTTTTGCACTAAAACACCAATTTTTCACGAGAAAAAAAAAATTGATTGTTTTGAAGTTTTAAAGGTTTTTTACACTAGTGACAGTTTGAAAAAGTTGCTTTTTTTGTGTATGCTTTTTCAATTTGGATCTTTTAGTAAATGACTGACATTTGTAGAAATGAGTTTAGTTGTGGTTTGAAGATATCTAAAAGCTCAAGAATCTGAATGTTGGTAAATGCCCCCCCTTATGTTATGTCTTACCCATTAAAGTCTTGCCAATTGCTAAACTATGTCAGTGCAAGGTCTGTCAGTTGATGAAAATAATTGAGCCCTTTACTAACATAAGTACTAAACTGTGCCAGTGCATTTACCCATAGAAACCAATCAGCAATTAGTGTTAATCAGTATACAAGTTTAAAAACTAAAACAACGCTTTGATTGGTTGTATTAGTGAAGTACACTGATCCATGTTTTAGGGGAATATGGAAGAACTTTCCTAATCCTGTCTGGAGAATCTAAATATCTATCTACCAATGTTTATTGCTAAATGCCAACTCTGCCCTAACACCACCTTGATTTCTCCCATTGCCTCCATCCATTCTTCCCTTCCAGGTGTTGTGGATAGTGAAGATATCCCACTGAATCTGAGCCGTGAGCTGCTTCAGGAAAGTGTCCTAATTCGGTGAGAAAAGCAGCTATTCTTGGTGTATTTCCAATTGCATTTATGACAGAGCACAATGGGGCTAATGTAATAAAAGGTGCAAAGTTTGCTACTGGCACCAACAGCAACCAATCAGCAGATAGCATTTACTGGTCAGCTGTTTGTTTAAATACAATTTGATTGGTTGCTATGAGAGTCTAGCCATGGGAAAACGTTGCATCTTTTATTACTTTCACCCTAAATGTCTTTAAGCAAGAAGGTGTAAAGTGATGTTTTATGGCCAGTGTCCATTATTTTTACAACCCCGGCCTAAGCCCAATGTCACACGTGGTGTTTTCTCTACCGGTGGAGAGAAAATGATCTTCCCCACGTTCTGTGAGCACTGAGGGGAACCTACAGGCTTCTGTAAATGCACAAACTTATGGGATTCAGTTCTGTAAAAAGCATAGTTGTGCGTTTTCAGTCCAAAATCTGCAGAAAAAAATGTGTCAGCTCGTAGTGGATGTACCATTATAGATCTTTTTCAGCTAGTGAGATTCAGGAGTGATAGAGAGATTGGTTGATTTGTACAGGAGTTTGATCTGATAGTTGTCATCTTTACACATTCATCTCATTCTGCACCTTCTCCACCAGGAAACTACGTGATGTTCTACAGAGGCGGCTGATTAAATTCTTCATCGATCAGAGCAAGAAGGATCCAGAAAAATATGCCAAATTCTTTGAGGACTACGGGCTTTTCATGCGAGAGGGAATAGTGACCACAGCAGAGCAAGAAGTCAAGGTGTGATTCTTAACCTCTGGGTCAGGACCCCAAAAAAGGGGTGCACATGCTATACAGTCATTTCTGCGCAGTGACGTTTCTTCCTATAACAGAAAATAGCAAAGAGGAGGCGCATTACTCATTGTAAACCAGTTTTTGTCCCACAAAGCTTGACTTACATTTTGGGTACCCTGAGAAACATAGAGAAATAGATTTATTTGTTTGTTTGCTTGTAATGATGGAATAAGGATGGTTGGGATGGCAGAACCATGTGTGGCCACAATAGGAAGTCCCATACTGATACTATCTGCTCTTTTAATGTGATGGGTCAGCTAGGTACAAAAAACAGGGAGCACTCACCAGGATAGGTCCCGCACATACAGTGTCCCGTGCTGGCACATCCAAAGAAACGCCCCCGATCCAGGCGTGGTATGGAACAACAAAAAATGGATATAGTAGGACGGAGCACGCCAGGACTACTGTGATTGTAAAAATAAAATCATCCTTTATTTGACACTTCCATTAAAAACATGTTACAAAATTGCAGAACTGAAACTCCCCAGCTTGACGCGTTTCGTGGACCTAAGCCACTTCATCAGAAGCTAAAACTGGAGTCCCACTTCCCCCTATTCCTTAAATACCCTTCAGTAGTGCACACCCTTCACCTCTTTAACCCTAAGTGTACCAGAAGCATATCCTTAAGTTAAACACAGAAGCATATCCTTAAGTTAAAAAAAAAAATGTGATGGGTCATCATTACACAATGTCTGCTGAAAGGCTGGTCCTACGTCAGGTTCCACATACGGTATTTAGTACCTCTTGTGCCCTAAAGAGTGTTGCTTTGTGTATGTGTGTGTGCATCGGTAAAGTTCTGAGCAGGGCTGGACTGGCAATCTGTGGGTTCTGGCAAATGCCAGAGGGGCTGCTGTAAGATGCCATAGACATTCACTATTTATTGGGCTGGTGGGGGCTGTTTGGGCCTCTGTCTACTTGAAATGCCAGGGCCTACTGGACCTGGTTTAAAGGGTCAAAGACCCTTTTGCTCACTTTTAACATTTCCCAATTACAAAAATGATATTCCTGCGTATAATTTGACTTCTTACATTGACTACTATTTTAGGAGGATATTGCCAAATTGCTCCGCTTTGAGTCTTCATCATTGCCCGAAGGCCAGCAAACCAGTCTGACTGAATACGCCAGCCGCATGCAACCCGGAACGCGAAATATCTACTACTTGTGCGCACCCAACCGCCACCTCGCAGAGCACAGCCCTTATTATGAGGCGATGAAAAAGAAGCAAACAGAGGTTTGAAAGCAGCAACCATTTAGTTCTTATTATTTGTGCTTCTCTTACTGAGCCGTGCTACAGATCACCCCTCTTTCCCAATCCCCCAGGTTCTGTTCTGTTATGAGCAATTCGACGAGCTCACCATGCTGCACTTGCGAGAGTTCGACAAGAAAAAGCTCATCTCCGTGGAGACGGACATTGTGGTGGATCACTACAAAGAGGACAAGTTTGAAGAGAGTATACCAGGTATCTTGTTTCTTCCTGGCTTTTACATGGGAAAAGTATTGCATTCATCAACTTACACCCTGTCTTCATCACACCTGCAGCATCAGAGCGCCTGTCTGAGAAGGAGGCTGAGGATCTTATGGCATGGATGAGGAATGGTTTGGGAACTCGAATTACCAATGTGAAGGTAAATGATGTGGACGGGCACTCACTATTTTGTTTGTATTCAGTCTTGGAAGAGCGAATAAGTCAGTACTTAGCTGTATAGTTCTCTCTTCATTTTGTTTCTCTATCTGACTTATCCACCTATTGGCTGATTTTTATTTTACTTGGGCTGAACTTCTCCTTGGGGGAGAATAATCCACTGGCCTGCTAGTCTAGCCCGTGCAGTATACTGCCCATGCCCATAGCGAAGTCTAGTGTAATGCCAGGGATCTTTGGAACATACAGGTAGGCAACACAGCACTTCTGAATTCTGGTCCAATGCCCAGATACTGATTCTCCAGGGGTTCCCAACAATTTTGTATTCCCAAGTAAATTCGTCTTTCCTTGTCCTTTACGATTCTAATATTGTATCTTCGACTGCTTAGCAGCTGTACAGTTAACTTTTATCAGTGCTAAGGGATGATTGTACCAGGTTACTGCACCTGGGCTAGTGCCTTTTATTACATCACCCCCTAAAAGGCATTGACATTCCTCCCAAAGGGCCGGCAGGACTAGGTTACATGTTAAGAGCAAGAAATTTTCTTTGGGAATCGGGGATACCCTCATATATTTGCTTTCATAAATTAGGGATATATAGCCATTTTATGGACAAGAAAAGATTAATATGCCACATACCCCAGCAGAAGTGAACCCTTTGTTTTAAAGTTATGCCATTTAAACATCAGTTCTGTATGCAGAAAAGCAGTAGCTTGTGGAGCTGTTATGTTGCATGCTAGGGAAAGATCCATAGCTGTCCTTAACGTCTGAATAAGGCATCTTACAGATCTTGTCAGGCTCAGACTGGCAATCTATGGGTTTTGGCAAATGCCAGAGGGGCTGCTGTAAGATGCCATATTCAGTCACTATTTATTGGGCTGGTGGGGGGCTGTTTGGGCTTCTGTATCTTGAAATACCAGGGCCTAGTCCAGACCTGGATCTGGCAAGCCTAGGAATCTAGCTGCCATTCCTGGGAAGTGCTAGAGGTACTTTAAAAGAATCTCTCCCCATTAAAAGGTTTTCAGCTAGTTATAACTGCTTTCTGCCCTGCAGGTTACACCACGATTGGATACTCACCCAGCTATGATCACTGTGCTGGAGATGGGGGCAGCGCGACACTTCCTGCGCACACAACAGCTTGCCAAGACCAGTGAAGAACGCGCACAGATCCTTCAGCCCACACTGGAAATAAACACCGGGTGAGTTTTGTAAATTGCGTTGGTTTATTGCCTTTGTCGCTGTTCTTCATAACCGCATCAGTCGTATCAACAAATTCATTGTTTTGGGTGCTGTTTTACAGACACCCTCTTATTAAGAAACTATGGCAGCTGAAGGATGGTGAGCAGGAGCTGGCAAAGTTACTTCTGGATCAGGTAAAGGGATCGTACATTCATGGGTTGAGCCTTGAGGCTTATGCATTTGCTTGCACTGGCGCTGCCACATTGCTTGCCTCAGTAATGCTCCCACATATATGCAAATAAACACTGTACATTTAGAAATTCTTACTTAAACCTTTTTGCATAGTTTGCTTCAGTGCATCATCCATGTTCTCAAAGCAGGAGCTACCAACCGCCCAGGCCCCGATTTGTGCAGAGGCCACAAAGGCCCGGGCCTAGGGCGGCAGAAATTTAGGGGTGGCATGCCGCCCTGCCGCAACCAAATTTTTTAATTTTGCTCCCATACGGAGCAATGGGGACCTCTCCCCACTGCTCCGTATGGGAGTTTTAATGGATGGTATGCGCATGCGCTCTTGTGCTCTCTGCCGCGGAACACTAATCCAGCGCTGCAACTGCCATCTTTTTTAAAAAGTGACGTGTGTGAAATGCACCAGGCCTGGCAGGATGTTGGATTCATAAATGTTTCATCTGTTTGGAATCACCAATACCTTGCCCTTGAATAATTCCTTGCATTTGTTTGCAGATATATGAAAATGCAATGATAGCAGCTGGACTGAATGAAGATCCCCGGCCAATGATTGGTCGTCTTAATGAGCTGCTGGCTAAAGCATTGGAGAAACACTAACCTTTTTCTATACTCTCCCCCGCAAACCTTTCTGTCTCACCCTGTGCAAAGCAAAGCAGCGCTGAGGATAAAGGGACGTCCATTTCTCCAGTCACATTGCTTTATGGATTTGCCATATTTCCTATGGAAAGCAAACTAAACACCTTGCCACTCTGAACTGTACTGATAACTACTGCTTGTATGCCATCTGTGGGTTTGTCTGTAATATGGATTCTCCACAGTAACAAATGAGAGATGGAGTGGAACATTTTTGTTTAGTTGTACCCTAAAGGCAAATTTTAAGTCAACTGTCAACCGTTTTTGTTTGTTTTTTTAATCTTATTTTTGTGTTGTAATTGTTAAAATTAAATTCAAAATTTATCCCAAAAAAAATTGTAACAGTTTGTGTGTGTGAAGGATGACTAAATAGGTACTGTGTGTTATGCCTATGTTGTATCATAGAAGGGAGATTTCCACTGCAGTTTGCCTTAAAAGAGTGCAGGCCCAAGAAGTTATATAAGGATAGTAGTACTTTTCACTTTCCCTTTAGCCAGATGGACATGAGGAGCCTGGGTTAGAAGCAGTGTCAGGAATAATTAGCAACATGTCAGTATAAACAATGTAATAGAATAGGGCAGTCTGGAAAAGGGGTTAGTACCCCAGGAGGTATTCTAGTTCGGGGAGGCACAGTGGTTAGTTTATGATAGAGAGTAGTTTCCTGATGGCTACAGGTGCAGCTCCTTTAAAGGAAAAGTAAACATTAATTTGCTCAAGGTGCCTTTTTAAGCATTATTTATTTCTGTTTCAGAGCTATTTGTTATTTCCCTTACGTCCCATACGGCAGTAACGTATGAGATATATTCTATCTTTCCTGCTACTATGTAGGACCAGTGGAGAGAACAAAAAAGAGTTAATACATACCCCACCCATAAATAGGAATAACCCCTGGAGGTCATTAGTGTTTTTTTGTCCTACCTGCGTAGGACAGGACAGTAGGACAGTAAGCTGGAGGAAGCAGGAGGATGCTGGGGGGGGAGCTGGAGGAAGCTTGGGGGAGAGGGGGCCCTGGAGGATGCTTGGGGGGCGCTGGAGGGAGCTGGAGGATGCTTGGGGGGGCCAGAAGGATTGCTGGGGGGGAGCTGGAGCATGCTGTGGGGGCCCTGGAGGATGCTTGGGGGGGGGGAGCTAGAGGAAGCAGGAGGATGCTTGGGACTGCAGGCTCTGCTGTTAAAGGAGGGACTGTAATGCAAAAATCAGGACAGCTGGGAGTATGTATCAGTTATAATTGGTGCTAGTGGTACTAGGAATGGCTGCCCCCGGGGCTACACAGCAAGGTATTTAAATAAACTATAGTAGGGTTTCTGTAGCAAACACCCCAGCTGTACCAGTGCAGGAATGGCTGCCCCCGGGGCTACACAGCAGGGTATTTATATAAACTATAGTAGGGTTTCTGTAGCAAACACCCCAGCTGTACCAGTGCAGGAACGGCTGCCCCCGGGGCTACACAGCAGGGTATTTATATAAACTATAGTAGGGTTTCTGTAGCAAACACCCCAGCTGTATCAGTGCAGGAATGGCTGCCCCTGAGGCTACACAGCGGGGTATTTATATAAACTATAGTAGGGTTTCTGTAGCAAACACCCCAGCTGTACCAGTGCAGGAATGGCTGCCCCCGGGGCTACACAGCGGGGTATTTATACAAACTATAGTAGGGTTTCTGTAGCAAACACCCCAGCTGTACCAGTGCAGGAATGGCTGCCCCCGGGGCTACACAGCGGGGTATTTATACAAACTATAGTAGGGTTTCTGTAGCAAACACCCCAGCTGTACCAGTGCAGGAATGGCTGCCCCCGGGGCTACACAGCGGGGTATTTATATAAACTATAGTAGGGTTTCTGTAGCAAACACCCCAGCTGTACCAGTGCAGGAATGGCTGCCCCCGGGGCTACACAGCGGGGTATTTATACAAACTATAGTAGGGTTTCTGTAGCAAACACCCCAGCTGTACCAGTGCAGGAATGGCTGCCCCCGGGGCTACACAGCGGGGTATTTATACAAACTATAGTAGGGTTTCTGTAGCAAACACCCCAGCTGTACCAGTGCAGGAATGGCTGCCCCCGGGGCTACACAGCGGGGCATTTATACAAACTATAGTAGGGTTTCTGTAGCAAACACCCCAGCTGTACCAGTGCAGGAATGGCTGCCCCCGGGGCTACACAGCGGGGTATTTATATAAACTATAGTAGGGTTTCTGTAGCAAACACCCCAGCTGTACCAGTGCAGGAATGGCTGCCCCCGGGGCTACACAGCGGGGTATTTATATAAACTATAGTAGGGTTTCTGTAGCAAACACCCCAGCTGTACCAGTGCAGGAACGGCTGCCCCCGGGGCTACACAGCGGGGTATTTATATAAACTATAGTAGGGTTTCTGTAGCAAACACCCCAGCTGTATCAGTGCAGGAACGGCTGCCCCCGGGGCTACACAGCGGGGTATTTATATAAACTATAGTAGGGTTTCTGTAGCAAACACCCCAGCTGTACCAGTGCAGGAATGGCTGCCCCCGGGGCTACACAGCGGGGTATTTATATAAACTATAGTAGGGTTTCTGTAGCAAACACCCCAGCTGTACCAGTGCAGGAATGGCTGCCCCCGGGGCTACACAGCGGGGTATTTATATAAACTATAGTAGGGTTTCTGTAGCAAACACCCCAGCTGTACCAGTGCAGGAATGGCTGCCCCCGGGGCTACACAGCGGGGTATTTATACAAACTATAGTAGGGTTTCTGTAGCAAACACCCCAGCTGTACCAGTGCAGGAATGGCTGCCCCCGGGGCTACACAGCGGGGTATTTATACAAACTATAGTAGGGTTTCTGTAGCAAACACCCCAGCTGTACCAGTGCAGGAATGGCTGCCCCCGGGGCTACACAGCGGGGTATTTATATAAACTATAGTAGGGTTTCTGTAGCAAACACCCCAGCTGTACCAGTGCAGGAATGGCTGCCCCCGGGGCTACACAGCGGGGTATTTATACAAACTATAGTAGGGTTTCTGTAGCAAACACCCCAGCTGTACCAGTGCAGGAATGGCTGCCCTCAGGGCTACACAGCGGGGTATTTATATAAACTATAGTAGGGTTTCTGTAGCAAACACCCCAGCTGTACCAGTGCAGGAATGGCTGCCCCCGGGGCTACACAGCGGGGTATTTATACAAACTATAGTAGGGTTTCTGTAGCAAACACCCCAGCTGTACCAGTGCAGGAATGGCTGCCCCCGGGGCTACACAGCGGGGTATTTATATAAACTATAGTAGGGTTTCTGTAGCAAACACCCCAGCTGTACCAGTGCAGGAATGGCTGCCCCCGGGGCTACACAGCGGGGTATTTATATAAACTATAGTAGGGTTTCTGTAGCAAACACCCCAGCTGTACCAGTGCAGGAACGGCTGCCCCCGGGGCTACACAGCGGGGTATTTATATAAACTATAGTAGGGTTTCTGTAGCAAACACCCCAGCTGTATCAGTGCAGGAACGGCTGCCCCCGGGGCTACACAGCGGGGTATTTATATAAACTATAGAAGGGTTTCTGTAGCAAACACCCCAGCTGTACCAGTGCAGGAATGGCTGCCCCCGGGGCTACACAGCGGGGTATTTATATAAACTATAGTAGGGTTTCTGTAGCAAACACCCCAGCTGTACCAGTGCAGGAATGGCTGCCCCCGGGGCTACACAGCGGGGTATTTATATAAACTATAGTAGGGTTTCTGTAGCAAACACCCCAGCTGTACCAGTGCAGGAATGGCTGCCCCCGGGGCTACACAGCGGGGTATTTATACAAACTATAGTAGGGTTTCTGTAGCAAACACCCCAGCTGTACCAGTGCAGGAATGGCTGCCCCCGGGGCTACACAGCGGGGTATTTATACAAACTATAGTAGGGTTTCTGTAGCAAACACCCCAGCTGTACCAGTGCAGGAATGGCTGCCCCCAGGGCTACACAGCGGGGGTATTTATATAAACTATAGTAGGGTTTCTGTAGCAAACACCCCAGCTGTACCAGTGCAGGAATGGCTGCCCCCGGGGCTACACAGCGGGGTATTTATACAAACTATAGTAGGGTTTCTGTAGCAAACACCCCAGCTGTACCAGTGCAGGAATGGCTGCCCTCAGGGCTACACAGCGGGGTATTTATATAAACTATAGTAGGGTTTCTGTAGCAAACACCCCAGCTGTACCAGTGCAGGAATGGCTGCCCCCGGGGCTACACAGCGGGGTATTTATACAAACTATAGTAGGGTTTCTGTAGCAAACACCCCAGCTGTACCAGTGCAGGAATGGCTGCCCCCGGGGCTACACAGCGGGGTATTTATATAAACTATAGTAGGGTTTCTGTAGCAAACACCCCAGCTGTACCAGTGCAGGAATGGCTGCCCCCGGGGCTACACAGCGGGGTATTTATACAAACTATAGTAGGGTTTCTGTAGCAAACACCCCAGCTGTACCAGTGCAGGAATGGCTGCCCCTGGGGCTACACAGCGGGATATTTATATAAACTATAGTAGGGTTTCTGTAGCAAACACCCCAGCTGTACCAGTGCAGGAATGGCTGCCCCTGGGGCTACACAGCGGGGTATTTATATAAACTATAGTAGGGTTTCTGTAGCAAACACCCCAGCTGTACCAGTGCAGGAATGGCTGCCCCCGGGGCTACACAGCGGGGTATTTATATAAACTATAGTAGGGTTTCTGTAGCAAACACCCCAGCTGTACCAGTGCAGGAATGGCTGCCCCCGGGGCTACACAGCGGGGTATTTATACAAACTATAGTAGGGTTTCTGTAGCAAACACCCCAGCTGTACCAGTGCAGGAATGGCTGCCCCTGGGGCTACACAGCGGGGTATTTATATAAACTATAGTAGGGTTTCTGTACCAAAAACACACCAGCTGTAGGAGTGTGTTGGAGTTAAGGGGGGGTTAGGCCGCCCTTAGGAATGAGTAGGGAGGGCGCAGGGACATTAACCTATTGGCACAGTGACAGCCCACACTGGTTGTAACAATAATGGTAACCCTGTGTATGTGCTAAAGGGGGGACTCCGCACAAAGTCTTTTGAGTTTTTTTTGCATATGAAAGGAAACGTGATTCTAGGCAACTTTTCAATAAACATTTATATTTATTTTTTATTTCATGCCACTGCTTCAGCTGAGCTACAAACAGCTGCCTAAAACCTAAACTTTACACATTACTATAGACGCGCTTTATTTACAATCCCCAACACTTCCGGCGTGGCGCCTCATGCGTCAGCCGAGTTCCGGTAGTTCCTTCTGTTACTGTGGAGACGTCGTGCCACGGTCACAGCTGGGCGGAAGCGTGTTGACGTCATGACGCGCCAATTCCGGGGCGGCTTGTGTGAAGCTGTGTTACTGAGGTGAGTGAGCCCTATGGCTGCAGTGAATGAATGATGGAATCCTGCTTAGGGTGCGGGCTGGCAGCTCCGCTGTAGGAATGGGGCCCAGTAACCTGCAGCGGCACATTCAGTAGCCAGCTAGGTGGCCCTGTAGGGCTTTTGACATGAGAATGATTGACATGTGTTATATGGTTGGGTAATCACGTTAGTTCGTACACAAGGATTATTTTCACTGTAACTAGACAGAGAGACTGGGGCTCATTCACTATGTACGGTCAGCATTGCCTCAGTGCAGTAACTAAGCAACAGCTGATCAATATGGTACAGGTAGCATGGGGGTTACTTTACTGCACTGCTGGGAATTCTGCTCAGAGTTAGTGACTGAACAGAAATGCTGATAAGTGTTATATATTATGTTAGAATATGTGTAGTTAGGAGCTAAAGGGCAAGGGCCCTCTGTGTTATGACCCCTATCCCTTATTTTTCTGAATCCCTTCATTCCATTTGTCACCGTGCCATCTTTATGGGATAGTGAATTGGCCCCTTCTAGTCATTAAAGGGGAACTCCACCCAAACACAACTTTGCGAATAGTAAACATCATTTTAGGCAACTTTGCAATATACATCAATTAGAAAATATGGTTTTAAACAGTTACCTAAGCCGGGCCCCTTGTTCTGCTCAGCTGGCTGATTACATTGAGACTGTCCTGAGCCTGCATCCTCCAAATTGCACACATTATATTAAAGGAGACATATCCTATAAACATTAAGAATGTACCAGTGAATTATACTCCTCTAGATATAGAAGGATTGTGCTTAAAAATGTTGTGTTTCAGACTGATTTATTGAGAAATTCCACAAAAACCCCACTAGCCCCGCCCATCTGTTCCACTTCCTGCTGGCTGAATTCTCTGGATGAGCTGGGGAACCGGCGGCCCTCCGTACACTGCACTGCAGGATAGGAACCAATCAGCAGCTAGGCTGACCTGATAGGGAACTGAAGTCTGTCTGTGCTTGTGGGAGTGCAGGGCTGTGATTGGCTCTCCCCCTCCTACTGTGCTTCTGGCAGGGACCGTTAGGACATGCCCACTCTTCATTTCACACTGGACAGAGAAGCCAGAGGATCTATAGGGAGCTCCAATAAAGGGGCCATTGTTACAGAGAGGATTAATGTTTAGCCCAAAGGGAAACCAGCACCGTATATTATTCATAATTGCCTACAAAATTAGGGTTTTTCTCATTTATCCTATATGTCTCCTTTAATAAGGGAAGAAACATCAGAGTGCAATGCATTGTGGGTTATGTAGTTCCTGCTTGCTGTCTGTAAACTGTAGGGATGCTGTTCCAATTTGTAACGTTGATGTTTTAGTCCCTCCTCCCCTGCCAGGATTTCAGTCATGCAGAAAGAAAATAAACTGTTGTGCATCTGGATTTCAGCATATAAAATGGTATTTATTCATACCTTTTAAAGGAACAGATTACAATGATAGGTATATTAGGTGTGTTGTGTGGGGCTCTTCAAAAAAATGTTGGTTCAGAAGCCGCAGTTCCCCTTTAAAGGTTACAGTTATTTGTGCCAGTGGAGCCCTTTTAGGACCCAGGCCATTCTTCAAACATTTTCCATATAATGGGCCAAATATCTCTTATATCTATCTAATATAGCCTTATTATACTAAAAGATTTTTGTTGTTATTGGACAGTGTTGGAGGGCCACAGCGGGCCTGCTTTCCCATCTAACAATGCTGCCCGGGGTCTTGTGGGTTGGCTCCCAGCCTCCTCCAGGGCCCAACGGAACGTTAAACATACGATCCCCATGCTTTAGCCCTAATGAGTAGAAGTATTGCAGCCTCAACTGACCTCAGCATTTTATAGGCCTGTATGGTATATGGTAAACCATAATTGTTTATACTAAAATAGCACCAATACAACTGTGCATGTTGGAGCAGTCGCTTCTAAATTATTGGCTAGTGTTGGTGTGGGTTTTGTCAGCTACATATACTGATTGGAATGACCTATATGTCTGTAAAGCGCTGTGGAACTGTGTTGGCACTATATATAAATATAGGGAATGAATAAATATAACTGAATGCTGCTCTTATTTGTAGAATTTGTAATTCTCCTAATGCTGCCATCTAGTGCCAGAACTTTGCAAATAGTTGTTTAATTGTGACATTATTCCTATTGTGTACCATACTGTACAACTGACCTTCCAATGATGGCTCAGCCTGCAGGCCTTATACAACATTCTTACACCTATTTATGGTTGTTCTGAAAGTTAGAAGCCTTCAAGTTTATATGCAGTGTTAAATATATTAATTCAGTAAACAGTGGATCAGCCAAGAAACATGCAGCTATAATCTAGATTTCTGGGATGCTTTAAACCAGGGATACTATACTTTGTTTCCCTGAAATTAAAGGGGATCATGATGTATTGGTGTTACTCCCACTATAAAAAGTCTTGCCTTGATCCGTATTGAGGTTGATAAATCTAAAATAATTTTATTGTCTTATCTATCTTTTTAGCACTCACTGGATACCCGGGAAATACTATGAAGAGGTGAAATGAGTATGAAGACCACAGGCACCCAATTTGGTACCCTGGATGCCCTGACAGTCTTGCCTGTCACCTTGTTCTTTTAACGGCGCACTAATGGTTGAGTCTGATGATGAATTCACTGAACTCTGCTCCAAACTCCTTAAAAGAGTGAAAAAGAACAAGCCAACAGAGCAGGGTGTCCCAAAGACCAGCACCACAGCCAAAAGCAGGTTAAAAAGAAGCAAACCATCCAGCAAGAAGCAGGTTGACAATGAGGGTGCTAAGGTGGCAGAAGAGAGCATTGCAGCAAAAGGGGACCTTGAGAAGGCCGTGGCACAGGCAGACCAATGTGACAGCAGTGATACAGAGAGAAAAAGAAAACCCAAGACCCATCTATCTAATGTTTCAATTGGACCATCACAGACAGGTATGGGATGTAAGAAAAGCAAGCTTAAACATTGACTCTGTCATTTTTTAAATTTTTTAGTATTACTTTATGTGTGACCCGTTCATTGTTGTTCAGGTGAAAATGAACCCCCAGCCCACGCAGAGCCAGTTAGACCCCAGGCACAGCCCCGTACAAAGGATCTGGTCTTGGAACGGATGCAGCAGTTTAAGAGGGCCTGTCCTAACCGTATGAAAATAAATAGTGCAGAACCATGTGACCTTAATGGTGAGTGACATTCTTAAACATAGTCACCTAGACACAAACCAAGGAGCATATTTATTATAGTGTGTAAGCCAACGTCACCGGTGATGTTGCCAATAGCAGCCAATCAGCAATTAGATTTGAATGGTCACCACAAGTTAGAAAACAAAAGAAAATATCTGATTGGTTGCTATGGGCAACATTACTGGTGATGTTTAATTACACACTATAATAAATACACCCCTTAGTATTTTCTTCAATTCACTGTCTCTCCCTTCTAATTTATCATTGCTGCCTTCAGTGAATGACCAGCTGCAAAGTGACAGCGCTTTAGCTGCAGCTCTGCAAATGGACATCAGGGAGCAACAGAAAAGCCTGGAAGATGTAGGACTCTTCTTCTGCCAACTCTGCCAAAAAGACCTGACCGCTATGAATTCTGTAATAAGAGAGCAGCACGTCAACAGGTATGTCTGTGGCTCTTCCTGTAGATAGAACAGTTTTAATGAATATTTTCTGTAGCTTCATTAGTCCCTTTGCCTTACAGGTGCTTGGATCAGAGTGAGAGTTTAGGGGAAGCATCCGGGCCCACCATTCCAAGCTGTCCTTTGTGCGGAAAGCCGTTCAATTCAGAAAAGAGCCGAGCCTCTCACCTGAAGCGTTGTGCTGCCCAGTTGGAAGTACCTGCACATACCTTACTGCAGGCAGTCCAGAGGCAAACAACCGAGTCAGTCACAGAGGCAGCAACCTGGTGAGTTTGGCACAACACTGATGTTCAATGTTTTCACCACATAATTATTTATTATAGACATTAGATTACATCCTAACTGCCAGCTACTTCTGTGTCGGTTCATTTGAATTTCCCTAACTGCTCTTAGGATCAATTATCATGGAAATGCACACTTTTAAATGGTGCATAATACTTATTTCAGTTATCAGGGTAACTTATTTAATATAGGGATGCCCCCTTTAAGCTACCAGCCTGGAGCTGCTGCACCCAGACACTGTGTAATAAGCACTTACAGCTAGAGTGGATTACATATAGGTTTTAGACAAATGCTGAAATCTGTCTACAACCCCAGGTTTACAGCATTGATGGTTTCTTCCTGTTGGTAGGGAATAAACTTCCATTTATTTTGCTACCAAAAGTATATGGCAGTTTGCTAACTTGTACCCTCTCTGTAAGAATTCAAATTGTCATCTGCTGTAGTGTTGTTTCGGCCAAGGCCAAGCGGAAAGCAGGACCCAAGAAAAAGGAGCCCCCCAAAAAGAAGAAAATGGTACAACCAAACTCAGAAGTAGAAGACCTACTAGTTGCCATGGCATTGTCACGCTCCCTGCAGGAGGATCCAACAACTCCAATGTGTGAAATAGCTCAGAAGGCAGTGCCTGCTACTAAGAGCTCTGTTCCAGGTATAGCGTAGTGGGGATTCTTCCACCTTGTTATATCAGGAAAAAATTGCTATTGTTCATGTATATGTGTTGTTGATTTCTTAGATGCCACAGTTGTGTTGCTACTTGAGATGGCGGTTGACTGCAATAAGGGCGGGTTATCCATAGTTATTTGTTGGTTAATTTCATGTTTGCTCTCTGATGCCAGACCCTAATCTGCAGCATGCTGACCCTTTTATTGCTTTTTGTGTCAGAAAAGAAAAGTCGCAAAAAACAAAAGAACGCTCCTCCTCCTCTGTTATTGGTTCAAGCCCCTGAGGCTGCCTTCCAGAGACTGCAGCAAAGAGTGGCGATTCTCCTGAGTGAAGAGCTTGAGCTTATTAGTAACACAGCTTTGCCCCAAAGCTGGTTATCCAGTATAGCGGAGAAAGAAAAGCATGCTTGGTGGAGGCCATTGCAGGACAAGCAGATATGTACTCTGTGGGAAGGCAGCAACATGATGGACAATAGAGATCTTCTGGGCTATTACATCCAGGAGCTGAACCCCCCTATAACTCCATGGAAGCCTCCAGCACAGGTAGAAGCAATACTACAGTGCTCGCTCCAAAGCTTCACAGTGACAGCATTATTTATTATACTTTCCTGCTTGGCTCTTTGATCTGTGCCATGCCATAGTTTAGGTGGGACTGCGCAGTGCAGCTGATCAAAGAACCAACACAATTCAGCAGGTGTTCAAAACACTGAAACTTATATCATCAAAGATACAAAATAGGAACCTATGTTATACAGTATTTTTATTTAATATTTTTATTTAATATTATAGCAAACATGATACCCTGAAAGCTGTTCATAGTTTGATGGCATATACTGGTAAATTGTGTAGAATGTAAAACAAGACACTTAGACCCTGTCGCTCTCTCGCCCAGCACAAGCTTTACAATTCACAGCCACGTACAGTGACACCTGTGCATCTGGCAGCAACCCCTCCATGCTCAGTCTCAAGTGCCAAGCAACAATCTACTGAAACCTGCAGCCAAGATGGGCATCTTCTGTCCCACAGTCAGAAGGATAGGCAGGCATTACTGGATCTTGCAGAGCTAGCAGGAGAGGGCATGACACTGACCCAGTGGAAGCTCGGTACCAGCCATGAAGTGGACAACAGAGGTAATCTTTGATAGGTAAAATCTGACCACACCCTTAAGTGTAGTTTGCAGTCATTTACTGGTGCTTTGTTCTCATAGGAAGAGAATCTGTGAGCAGTGTCACAGCCAGTGGATTTGTCCCCTCACTTCAGGAAGAGACCTGTAAGCAGAGTGACCACCCACAGCTCTCCGTAAGCATTCATTGGCTCTCCTGCCTTTATGGTTCTGGAAAGAATGGTTGCAATAAAGAACTGGTAAAAATAGGAGGTGGTGAACTGGGGCATAGCACTCGTTGCTGGGAGTTAGAGCATAAATAGAAAATAAACAGAAAAGCTCAACAGAGTGAAAAAGTGCACATAATGGTTTTTGAAAAGCCTTCCTAGTAGGCCCAGACTGGCAATCTGTGGATTCTGGCAAATGCCAGAGGGGCTGCTGTAAGATGCCATAGACAGTCATTGTTTATTGGGCCAGGGCCTATTTTGACTTTCAGCCTAGACCTGCTTCCTAGGTCAGAAATCTTGGCCTGTGGTCAACATTTATACCGTGTAATATACTACGATTTGATATGAAACACTCAGATAAGGCTCCTCAGTTTCTGTGACTCTTGGGGTACTATCGGCTGCACCCAAGAACCTTCGTTACCTGCATATGAACTCTGGGGTTATTTATATGAATTGTATGACCATAAAATCATAGAACAGTGGGTTACTAAGTACTGTACCTCAGTCTGTTTACAGTAATTATATATCTCTGTAAAGTATTCAGCAGATGAAATAGGCTGTTGAAATTTTAATTTGCTAGCCATTTTCTACGAATTTATTTTTCTTTCCCTGCAGGCTCCTCTTGTTTCACTTGCTGCAGATTTTATGGAGATGGTGAATAATCCACATTTGAGTGATGCTCAGTTGCAGACAGACTGTGGCGAAGTTCTGAGTGTGCATATGTTTGTGTTGTATGCACGCTGCCCCCTTCTGGTGGAGGCTGTAAGTGTTAATCATTAAACAGATTGTTATTCTACTTAATATATATCTGACATTCTGCATTTACTAGAATTAGACATCATTCATATATCAAATCCCTGCCAAAGTGGAGCTTGCAATCTAAGGTCTTTATGCATTCAACACAACTCTGCTACTTACTCTTTAGTAATACCTTGTTTCTAAAATTCACCATTTCTAACCTGTCCCCGATCATATAAAAGAGAACATCTACACTGTGGGCTTTATGGGTTTCCTTGTTCTCATGCCTTCTTTTGCAATGCACAAATTTGGATTTATAAATGAATATTACCTTTAACTTTTGATTGTATTTGAATGTTTTTGAATTATTTTGCTTTTTATTCCACAGCTTTCCAATTTAAAATTCCAGTAGCTATCTAATTTAGGGTGACCAGCTCACTTGAAAATTCAGGGACACTTCTAAAAAATCCAGCTAACAGGGCTGAACTGATTGCAGTGTATTTTAAATGCAATCAGTGATCTGGTCACTCCAGTTGCTAGGGTCCAATTTACCCTAGCAACTAGGTGGTGATTTTAATGCGAGATTGCTAGATATAAGAGGGTCTGAATAGAATAGTAAGTAGATAAATAGTAAAAGGCAACAATAACATTATAGCCTCATGGAACAATAGTTGTTTGGCATCTGGGGTTAATGACACAAAAAAATCAGATATTTTAAACTGCATGCTGAAATTGAAGAATTGGAAGGCAATGGGTTAAAAATCTGAAAGACGGTCAATTGAAAAGTTGCAAAAAGTAGAACATTCTATAATAAAGTTGATTTAAAGGTGAGCTATTCTTTAAGCATTGATTACGATTCAACACAAAGTTGTTCTTTAGCATCTTTTGCTTTTTCCTCTGTCCCATTAGGTGCACTCTGAAGGGTTTTGGGTAGATGAGGCCGGCACAGGGCGTGTGCGACGACTTCTCTTAAATGATGTATCTGCCGAAGCTGCCCTTTGCTTCCTGCGCTTCCTCTACTCTGCGTCCTCTACTATTCCCATTCACTGCCTCACTCATGTTTGTGAGCTGGCACGCAGGTAGGGTCTCCATAGAAGCGTTTCTGGCCTGTGTGCTCAGCTTCTAGAGCAGAATATTGGGTATGGAATATGCAAGCTATCGCCTTCTATTTAAGTTAAACGATACCGTTGTTGTATGCTTAAAGGGGCTCATTGTTTCCCCAGTCTAACTTGTATTCTAATATTATGTTTAGTTTGCCACTGTGTTTTATATGACAGCTTGTGTCTGTGCTGCAGGTTTGGGGTCAGCAGTTTAATAGAAGTCTGCGAGCATCTTGTTTCTGAGCCTGAAAACTCTGAAACCCTAGATGCTGCTGCGGAAGAAGAGGATGATGATGGTGGCATGCGTGCAGAAACATTCCAGGAGCTGTTAAAGTCCATGTGGGTGGATGAAGATGAGGGTGTTGCAGAGCTGGAGACAGAAGGGCAAGGGGAAGATAAATTGGAGGCTGAAGCTGTGGGTGAATGTGATCTGGAAGAGATCTATGAGTTTGCGGCCACACAGCGCAGGGTTACAGGAAAGCAGGACACACAGGATGGAAGCAGCAGTGAACTTGATATGCAGAACCAAGAGTCAGAAGACAGTGCACTTGGAGAAAGAAATGAGCCTGAAAGATTGGTGCCAAGTGGCCCAAGCACAGAGTATAACAAACAAACACACACCCGTGCTTCTGTACCGAATGTTACCATACCTGCAACACAGCAGCCTTGTCTTGCTAAGGTTTCACCTGTCAGTAGCCCCACTGGCACCCCTAAATCTCATCCTTCTTTTTCCCCTTCAGTTTCTCATTCCTCCTTAAAGCCGTCTTGTAGCCAGCGTTTACTTTCAACATCTGGCTGCCATGCATCTCCTGCTGGGAATCTGTTTGCAAATTCTGTCCTTTCAGAGCATCTTTCCCCAACTTCTGCAGAATCTGCTGGCCCAACTGCCGGGGTTGTTGCTTCCATTTCTCCAAGCAGAGTGAATGAAGCCGAGCAGGATTTGTTTATCCAGCGCAACCCCCTTCCCTTGGATGACAGTTATGACCGCATGTTTTCTGAGACTTGTGGAGAATATGTAGAGCTATCTGACACAGTGATACCTGTACAGAATCAAGAACACACGCTTACTAGCCCTCCTACCACTACTGTGCTGCCTGTTCTCCCTGAACTTGGATCCTCCCCTAACCTCCAGCACTCACCTTTAAACTCTGACAATTCTCCTTGCAAGATAAAAGGTGTGACTGCTGCAGAGCCAAGATCTTTCCCACTTTGTAGTCTAAACAGTTCCAGGAATTCTCATGATTCAGACTCATTTCACAATCCCACCAACCATACAACTTCATCTTCCTTTGCTAAATCTCAGGAACCAGATGTCATCCTGATTCTCTCTTCAGATGAAGAAACTGAGCCCAACATGGAAGGCTTATTATCACCCGGTAGTGTACATGAGGGCAAGGATTGCATCTTAAATGGCATCAAAGAGTCTCCTGTCAGCTTCAGTATAAAGAGAAGAAGCGAGGGTTCTTCTAATCTTGAAATGAGCAGCAGCATGGAGACCTCATGGTTAGTACCTGCTACACCTTTACCACAAACAGTATTGTCAGTTGTATCCCGCCTTCAGACTTCCTGCCTACCTGAGGTGCCTCAAATCTCCACTATCCAGTCCGCTTTCCATTACAACTCTTTGTCACCTCCTCTCTTGTCTCCAGCCAAGTCCCCAGCCAAACCTCTAAGCCCTCCTGTGTCTCCAGACTTGCAGCTCACTCAAGGATCTGCACAACTTCCAGAGGTTTGCAGAAGTTCAGGTAGCAAGGCATCCTTTGCCCCTTCTTCACTGCCCGCTTCCCCTACCAGCAGCAGTGTTGTTGAGGTTGGAGACAGTGAGGATGAATGTCCAATACCGAAGGGTCAGCTTGGAAGTCCGGCCGCTAGTGCCTCCCATCAATCACCTTTCCATTTCAAGACTTTGTCTAATAATCTTTCAGAGTCCAGTAATGAACCTATGATCCCCCAGCTCTCCCCAACCACAAGGCCCACTCAGGATCCTGTACCACTCCTAGAACCTTGTGACAATGTAGATACTAAGACCTCTCCTGCCCACTCACTCCTAGCATCCCCTGCTAGTAGCAGTGTGATTGAGATTGAAAATATTCAGGATGGTAGCCCACAAACAGAGGTTCGCCTGGGCACCAGTGGCTACAGCTTTTATATTGACTATGAGCCCCCTATTCCTGTGGAAGATGACCTGTGGTTTCATGGAGAGGAGACACCAAAAAGACCTGATCCCTCTCCCAAGACTTGTACCCCTCCTAGCATAGAGAGTACCCCTAAAAAGGAGGCAGTCGTCCAGAACAGCAGTACCCCACATCGAGGGAGCCCAGCACCGCTGAGAGAAGACGGCTCTGTTCCACACAGCAGCCGCTTGAGTTTCCTTAATACTCAGACGTGGGAAGAATGGGAGGAAGAGGAGGAAGATCTTCCTGCTGTACTGCCCTTATCAGAACGACTGAGCAAAGCCCCAGAGAGTCAGAAGCAGTTAAAAACACCAGGTGAGTTATCATCTTTGGACAGAAATGTAGTTTACAGTTGTAAATAAATGCATTGTGGCTCTGTAGCCTTAGTACAGTATCTTTATATTCAGAATTCCCTGCTATGTGTGGTAAATACCCATCTTCACAAACAAACCGTTTGTCTACAGAGATCTTGTTATAAAGTAGTGAGCCTAATGCCTCCTGTGCTTTGCACAAAGTTAATGTCACTGGATCATGTGACTGAGGCTTGTGTCAGCGCTAAAGAGGCACAGTCCTACACTCATGTGGTTTACTCTCCTTGTAACTATCCCATAACAAATCATGCATCTTCTATCTGACAGTTTCTATTGTGCGCAAAAGGGAATTGGCCCCAAAGGTCCCTATCACACCGTTACCTGCTTATTCTGACATGGACACTCCAATTCTAAAGAAAGAGTTAAACAGGTAAGCACATCAATTTCTCTGGGGAACACAGGGAACTCAAGGGTTTAAAAGGGAAACTCCACCCAAACACAACTTGAGCTTTTTAAAGAGTACACATAATTTCAAGCACTTTGCACTATACATCAATTACAAAATATGCAGCCTTTTCATAATTTTTTAATGTAGTAATATGGTTTGGAACAATTAGCTAAGCCCCACCCCCTGTTCTCCTGCTGATCTGGCTGGCTACTTTGCAAACCCCACAATTCCCTGCACACATGATGTCCGTAAAGACAGGAACATCACAGTGCAATGCATTGTGGGTTATGTAGGTCCTGCATGCTGGCTGTAAGTTGTGGAGAAGTTATAATTTGTAACATCAGTGTTTCAGTCCCTTCTCCCCTGCCAGGGTTTCAAATGATGCAGAAAGAGAAGAGCTGTTTTGCAGCTGGATTTCAGCATAAAAAGGAAGGAGCAGATTACAGTGATAGGGTATATTAGAAGTTTCTGTGTTGTGTGGGGCTCTTTAAAAAAATGTTGGTTCCCCTTTAAGCTCCACCTTCCAGGAAGCAGGACACTTGAATAGCAAATTAAGGGAATGTGCCAGGCTTTATCCCTACACCGAACCCAATCCAATCAGTTTTTAAAGTGTCCAGCTTCTACGAGGTTGGATAGTCATGTCTCTAATCAGACTGAGATATTCTTCAGTCAGAAGTTAGCACTGACACCTGGGGTGAGACTGGGAACAGGGCTGCCTGTATCTCTTGCTGGTTAGCCCCCTACGTTGAGCAGCTGACCCTAGTCTATTGAATGGCAGGCAGATGGTTTAGCGAGTGAGGCACTGGGGTGAGTATGCCATACTCGCTATTCACTGCTGTCCCCCCTTTGCCCGTGTTACATGTGGCATATTCTGCACTGGCGACATTCAGCTGGTAGAGACGAATCAGAGACAGTCCTTTGCTTTTACTTCCTGTCACTGCTAATGCCAGGTGGATTATGGCCCAAAAATGTGCATTCCATTAAAACATGGTGGGGTTTAGATGCTTCTCTGCCGGCTGCAAAACACTGGCAGAAATAGTGACATAAAGAGGAATAGAAAAAAACATAAGTGAGCCTGATAACAAATATTCCACTATACTGTATGTAGGTCATTGTTTTACTCTTATTTTCTAAGTTTAATGGTGTTTATAAAAGAAGCAACAACAGCGCTGTAGCGGAGCCTGACACCAAACAGACAAATCGAAACACTAATTGTAAATGCATGCTCTTTCCATACGCAGATTCGGAGTTCGGGCGCTTCCCAAGAAACAGATGGTGCTGAAGCTGAAAGAAATCTTCAGTTACACACACCAAGTAATGAGCTCAGATTCTGATGAGGAAGTGCCTTCCCAATTGAACAGAGGAGGCAATGGTAATAAAGCGCCCATCCACAAGCCTCCTGTGGCCAATAAACCCAAACAGTCGGCTAGTGCACAGGGTCCTGTCAGCTCCCAGGCTCACAAACCTAGGAAGGCAGCATCTGTCTGTAATGCAAAGGCATCTACACAGGAGCATAACATGGGATCGGAACAGCGACTGAACGCGTCCCAAGAATCAACAACGTCCTCTGGTGGCAGTGACACCTCTTCCTTATCTCAAGGGTAAGCTGCAAAATATTCTAAAGCTCAGACTGGTGCATCTCAACCAATTCAGCTGTGACCAAATCTGTTTTTGTAACTGTGCCGGTTTAGGAAACTACTAATAATAGTAAACATTAAGGGCAATGGTGTTTTAGCACAGGCAGTGTTGTTACTAGAAATGGGAAATGGCTGCAAGAAGGAAAGTATATTTTGACTGATGAAATCCTCACTGAGAGCACCATAATGGTTACAACACCCATTGTGCAGTGCCCAGGGCTGCCATCATGGGGGTGGATCAGGGCCACTGTTATAATAGGTGCCTGAGAAGAGGCAACAGACACAATGTACAACTATCTTTTATCTACCAGAGATAGGTTAATACAGTATAAAACCTTTCATCACCTATATATCACACCACTAAGGTTGCACCAGATGGGCCGTACCCCAACTGATCACTGCCCAAGATGTGCAGCAAGCCCAGCTAACTTCTATCATATGATGTGGTCATGCCCTCACATCGCCAAATTCTGGTCAGCAGTAATTAAATATCTATCGGATAACTTAGCCTTCCCTACTGTGACTGCTCCTGAAATCTGCTTGCTAGGAGTCTTAGACAGTATAATTGCTCAAAATAGCTCCCGGATACGCTACAGAATACTGCTGTTCTATGCAAAAAAAACTGTTGCAATGCACTGGATGGGCTCTACCCTCCCCACTGTTACAGCCTGGAAGAATCTAGTGAATGCCGTTGCCCCTCTCTATAAACTCACATATGAGAACAGGGGCGCACCCGATAAATTTGATAGAGTTTGGGGCCCTTGGTGCGACCTAGAGGGAAACTAAAGGACTCCACTCCCATTTACACTGTAAAACCCCCGGTGTCTCCCCACTCTTCTCTATCACATCTTGAACACTTCAGTTCAGTAGAATGATGAATCCAATATCCTGTAACTGCTGCCAGATTTACGCTCACACTTTGTAATGTTGTACCTACTCCTCTAATGTCTGTAACAAACCTTAAAGATAGACCTGAATAAATAAGACCAGCACAATTTTTTATTGTAATGTTAAATGTGTTATTTACGTTTTTGTTTGTATGAAAATTAATAAAATACACCTTTAAAAAAAATAATAGGTGCCTGGGAAGCTGCAATAGTCCCAAATGACAGGCTGGGGCTTAAGGGAAAATGGATGAGGTTTAGGCAGAAATGGGGCTTTTCCATCAGCTCAGAAACTCAAACTCTGATACATGTGCAGTTTTATGAACCCAATGACCTATGGCCAACAATGGCCATGAAAATCAAGCATTAGACAAAGGCCATGAATTAGAACTACAAAGGGACATAGGGATATCATTATATCATTGCATTTGCTATTTGTCATCTTATCAAAAACCATAACCCATCTCCCCTTTGCTCTCCATAGCTCTGCTGCCAATGAGTTTGAGACGGCATTTGCAGATGAAGAGGAGGATGAGCCAGTGCCGGCTTCACAGGAGGTTGGACGAGAAGCAGCCACAGCTGAAGCAGTGAAGAGGTTCATCGAGAGTCACCCTGATCTGTATAAGCGCATCTTGTTGTACCAGCCATTAGAGTTGGCGGCACTGCACGCAGAGCTCAAGCAGGCTGGCATCAAGGTGGCATCAGGGAAACTGCTGGACTTCCTGGATACGCACTGCATCACCTTCACCACTGCTGCAGCACGCAAGGAGAAAACCAGCAAAAGGAGGCGGAAAGCAGGGAAGCGCTTTTAACTCATCGCTGGCCGCGAGCAGCTCATAAACAGGAGAATACGCCAAGTACAGTTCTTAGTATCATGGTGTAAATATAATGTAAAATGCTAAGGAAAAGGCTACATTTGTAAATGAGAAACTATGCATCGGGTTTGTATTTTATTAATAATAAACAATGAAATGGAAGATTGGTTGTGTTACACCTAGAACCTACTGCTTTGGCTTGTTTCATGCGACTGGGTTGGTTTTAAAGGAGAACTAAAGCTCGAGAAACCACTGGTCCACAGTCACCACAAGCCTTTAGCAAGATCTGTGTCCCAGTAGCACCCTGCCCCTCTATTCTACTGATTCCCAGTACATGCTCCGGGCATCACTTACCTGAGCTTACAATGCACAACATACATAAAATATAAAATTCACAGTTCAGTAATTCAGATTCATATTACATGGCAGCATAGAAGTCTGTGCAGTCGGCACAGTCCTGTAGCATCAATTTCTATCGCAGTTGTACCCTCGCTTTCTACCAGTTTTTTTATTTCTGGCTGCCCCTAGGCTTAGCTTCTCAACAGCAGGAACCTGCATGGGTGCCTGCAGCAATCTGCAACCTGTACCTTGTGTTATATACAGGGGAAACCCAAGCAAGTCTGCCACAAGCTCTACCTGTCCCCCCCGCCCCCCTGCAGAACAGTGGTTTGTAACTTCCTGAGTGTGACCTGTGTCAGCCTTCTCTCTGCTATATTTAGGTGCCAGGCTACAGCTGTGCTGGTTACCTGCATTGTATGGCTGCTAATAGGTACAGCAATTATATGGCTCAGATCCTTCATTCAACGCTGGTTGCTTGTTAGTGTTCTGACCCACAGTAATGCACTTTAGAGAAGGGATGGGGTCGGAACCTACACTGAGTCTCCGTGATTCCCTTTCATACACTAATACAGACCCGGACTGGCAACCTGTGGGTTCTGGCAAATGCCAGAGGGGCTGCTGTAAGATGCCATAGATACTCACTATTTATTGGACTGGTGGGGGGCTGAATGAAATCTGGCTGTTGTTGCTCCACCTAGTTTTTCTAACCTTGGATCACAATTATAAAGTAAAAACCACTGTGCAAAGTTTAAGTATAAACCAATGAAATTCAATTGGTGTAATCTGATTGGCTGTTGGTGGCTCTGCATACTTTTTCTAACCTTTAACCTTAGTCCCCCAGTGGCCAACTGTGAAAAGTTTGGGGATACTGGCATTAAATGTGTGATAATGGCGGAACTATAAATACCAGGTCTATAGATCCTCCAAGGCCTCAGAGCTCAGCTGTAATCAGAAGGTCCAAACTGCCCTTCAAGGTACTTGAGGAGCTTTGAGGCGAGTGGCTCTTGTTGGAGGCATTTTCTCTCCGTTTATAGATGCAGAGCTGCAGTTAGCAGGTATATACACTGTACGTTTCCTGGGGCTTCAAAGAAAACCCACAGACTTGGAAGTAGATGAGATTAGTACTAGTAACGACATCTGCAACACCCAGACACAAACATTATGCACTCGTACAGCGATACAACAATGCCACAAAGCACAGGCATTAAGCAATTCCATCACGTTCATGTAGTGCTACAACCACTGAGTGGTCTTCACTAAGGGGGTCTCACGGAGCAGCAGCTGTATAGCGGAAGAGCAGTGCCAATAGTAGCAGTGTGGAGGGACTTGGACTGTGGCATAGCAGGTATAGTAGGGAGAGATGGTGCCTATAGTAGCAGTGGGGGGATAATAGCCTCTGGGAAGGGACTGGGGCTGTGGGATAGCAGGTATAGTAGGGAGAGATGGTGCCTATAGTAGCAGTGGGATAATAGCCTCTGGGAAGGGACTGTGGCTGTGGGATAGCAGGTATAGTAGGGAGAGATGGTGCCTATAGTAGCAGTGGGGGGATAATAGCCTCTGGGAAGGGACTGGGGCTGTGGGATAGCAGGTATAGTAGGGAGAGATGGTGCCTATAGTAGCAGTGGGGGGATAATAGCCTCTGGGAAGGGACTGGGGCTGTGGGATAGCAGGTATAGTAGGGAGAGATGGTGCCTATAGTAGCAGTGGGATAATAGCCTCTGGGAAGGGACTGTGGCTGTGGGATAGCAGGTATAGTAGGGAGAGATGGTGCCTATAGTATCAATGGGGGGGATAATAGCCTCTGGGAAGGGACTGTGGCTGTGGGATAGCAGGTATAGTAGGGAGAGATGGTGCCTATAGTATCAATGGGGGGGATAATAGCCTCTGGGAAGGGACTGTGGCTGTGGGATAGCAGGTATAGTAGGTATAGTAGGGAGAGATGGTGCCTATAGTATCAATGGGGGGATAATAGCCTCTGGGAAGGGACTGTGACTGTGGGATAGCAGGTATAGTAGGGAGAGATGGTGCCTATAGTATCAATGGGGGGATAATAGCCTCTGGGAAGGGACTGTGACTGTGGGATAGCAGGTATAGTAGGGAGAGATGGTGCCTATAGTAGCAGTGGGGGGATAATAGCCTCTGGGAAGGGACTGTGACTGTGGGATAGCAGGTATAGTAGGGAGAGATGGTGCCTATAGTAGCAGTGGGGGGATAATAGCCTCTGGGAAGGGACTGTGGCTGTGGGATAGCAGGTATAGTAGGGAGAGATGGTGCCTATAATATCAATGGGGGGATAATAGCCTCTGGGAAGGGACTGTGACTGTGGGATAGCAGGTATAGTAGGGAGAGATGGTGCCTATAGTAGCAGTGGGGGGATAATAGCCTCTGGGAAGGGACTGTGGCTGTGGGATAGCAGGTATAGTAGGGGGAGATGGTGCCTATGGTAGCAGTGGGGGGATAATAGCCTCTGGGAAGGGACTGGGGCTGTGGGATAGCAGGTATAGTAGGGAGAGATGGTGCATATAGCCGCAGTGGGGGGATAATAGCCTCTGGGAAGGGACTGTGGGATGGAAGGTAAAGAAAATATTTAATCTCTAGCAGATTGCTTAGAAGAAACAAGATGGGACATGAAAAAGAAGAAGATGGAGAGTCATATATAGGTTATGCCAAATCTCAGGTGTAGGGAAAAGTTGATGTGTCCCCAGCACTATATCTAAGGGTTTATATCTAGAAAGAGTTGAGCAGAGTCTGTCACCCCCGCCCCCCAGCCCACATGTCTCAGTGCACAGACAGACAGAGCGCAGAGAGGCAGGAAGTTACACAGGGCGACGCGCTCAGCAGGAAGAGGTGAGATGCTCAGAGCACTGGACCAAAGGGGAGGTGGTGGGTGGTGGGGCCCAGACACCGTGGTGCTGTGGGAGTAGAAGGGAGCACCCTGTTGATCAGCAGAGAAGAACAAGGGGCTGAGGTACAGCGATTAGTAGGGGAGATGGAGTAAGAGAGAGAGAATGTGGTAGAGGCATCACATGGGAACCCACAAAGGGAGAAGATTGGACCAAACTGGTGGGTTTTCATTTTAACTTAATTTTGTTGTGAGTTTCTCATTGTCGTATATTTATATCCTTCTAATTCCTTCCTGCACTCTCCCCCTGTCACTCACCCTTCCCTTCTCTATGCTTCTCCCTGTCGCTTCTCCCTTTAGCTTCTCCCTGTCGCTTCTCCTGTAGCTTCTCCCTTTAGCTTCTCCCTGTCGCTTCTCCCTTTAGCTTCTCCCTGTAGCTTCTCCTGTAGCTTCTCCCTTTAGCTTCTCCCTGTCGCTTCTCCCTGTCGCTTCTCCCTGTAGCTTCCCATTGCTTGTGTTCCTATTCAAGCCACATCTGTTCTTACTGTGCCAAATACCTTCTTCTTTTATTTAGATCTGCTCTCCATGTGTGTATGCCCAGTATAGCCGCCCTGTCTCCCTCCTCTCCCATACAGCCCCATTCCCATGTTTAGGGCCAATGTAAAGTGCCAGTGGGCCCAGGGAAAGATCTCATTGGTGGGCCCCCTAGAGCCTTCCCGATTTGTAATAGTGTTACTCTCAAGCAGGAGAGCTAGAGGGCAATAAAGTGATGGCCTGTTTGTACTAGCAAGCACAATTGGGGCCCACCTGCAGCTCCCTGAACTAACAGCCCTGGGAGTGGGTAAAAGGACCTTTTGCCCATTTAGTAAAACTGCCCTGCCCAATGTTATATCTTGTTCAGTTGCCCCCGAACCTCTCTCTCCTCTTCCCTATATCCCCAGTCCTCCTTGTCTCGTATAATTGCCCCCTGTTTCTTTCCTACACAGGTATTGGGTATTGTCTGGAATACTTGGGCCCTGGAGTTTTCTGGATAAGGGAATTTCTGATATTTAGATCACCATACTGGCAGGGTAGTGGCTTGCATCCGGTGCAATGAGGGTTTCCCTATGTGCAATTTGCTGTTAAAGGGCCACTATACCTTTATAGTTTCATATAAACTCATTATCAACCTCCCGCCCCTAGCCCTTCCAATACTGTATAATCCCATAATGAGAATTCAGAATGGGGTGTGTGTTATAGGATATCATTGGTGCTGGGCTATCCGTCCGGGCTGTAATGGCCCCTTCCATGTCAATACCCGGGGCAAAGGTTTACTGAGGCCTTTCCTAAAACCAACCCTGTCTACAGGGAAGCAAAAACTCAACATTTATCCCCCCCCAGGTAAGGTGAGCAGACTTACCCTTTAATGCAGACACATGGGAAAGTCAAAGACCAGAGGCATCTTGCATTTTGTCTACAGGTATAAATGTAGGTATATATTAAAGGGGTCATATACCCTTGGTGCATGAAATGCAATAAGTTGTGCAATAAATCTGGATGGGACATCATACAGCGGCTAATTGGTTGATCTGGTTTTATATTAATGCTGAACTGCCTCTGTATGCCTTTATCTGCTTGTACCAATGTTGTGCCCCATGTATGGCCACACTGGCCACTAAGCCAGTAGGAGAGACTGATAAAGCAACTGTCGAAAATGTGACTTCTTGTCCTGCCTTGTAGGTGATGGTAGGAAGATGATGTTTTTGCCCAGTGCCCACATAGGCATGTCACAGACCCCAGCCTGGCTCAGAGACTGCTCATTGGTATTGTGATATAATGATATGGAAGGTAAGTGTTGGTTCGGAATGTGGCCCTATTGGCAGAACAGACATTATTATTGCCTTATTGTAACTGCTTGTCCTCACTGTCACAGGCCTGTGGGTCTTCCGATACAGGAGGCTGCTGGTGCACTGTATCTGCCCGGACTCCTTGCAGGGGATATTGGTTGAACTGAAGGACCTCAAGGTACTGAATGAAGAGGAGATCCAGCGCCTGCAGGACATTTCATATCTCCCCAGCCAAGCAGAAGCCCTACTGGCGGCGTTGGAAGGGAAAGGCAAGAGTGGGGTTCAGGCACTTCAAAACTGTATAGAGAACAGCTGCACCTCCCTGTACCTGCGAATGCGTCACTATGGTATGGAAATGTCCTCAGCATTATATTCATTGGGCCGGAGTTAGACTGTATGAGGCCAAGGGCAATACAAGAAGGCAGTGACTCCTAATTTGTGATGAACTATAGCTATAAACCTAGTAGTAACTGGAAATACTGTAATTACATTGCTGTGGCTGATGGTGCCTCTTTTCTGATTTCCACAGATCCATTGGTTCTGAAGCATTTGGACAGCGTTGGCAGCATAAACCAGCCCCCATTGCTGACACAGCTGGAATACTTGTGGCTGATAGAGGGCCTCACAGACGCCCAGGTTCAGGAACATGACTTTGTGCAGCTGGAGTTAGGGCAAGGAGGAAGGGGCACTCTCAAAAAGCTATCTTTGGAGAAACTACTGATGCCCCTATCACGGGTCAGCCTGCCTCCTCGGCTCACCCTGACACTGGGAGTGGCAGGAGCTGGCAAAAGCACCCTAGTAAGACTTTTTGTTGAGAGGTGGGCCCGGAAGGAGTTGTGTTCCAACATCTCATGTGTACTTTCACTAGGGCTCTGGGAGCTGAATGCCCACGACAGACTTTCTGCAGAGCGACTGGTTCATCTATGCTGTCCACGTTACCTTGTGTCCCCTCCTGGGGCCCTTCTGATCTTGGATGGACTGGATGAATTACGGGCACCTTTGGACTTTTCGGACTCTGTGGCTTGCACTGACCCCCAGAAGGAGCTCACACCTGAATGTCTGATCACTAATATACTTCGGGGAAACCTGCTGGCAGACTGTTCGGTGTGGGTGACCTCAAGGCCCGGTGCAGCTGCCAAGATCCCTGGGGGTCTTATTGATCGTATGACTGAAATTCCAGGGCTGGGGGCAGGTGAAATTAAAGTGTTTTTGAAACAGTTACTACCAGAACCCAAAGGAATAGCTGAGCGGGTTTGGAGTCACCTGCAGGCCCATCATACCCTTATAGCACTGTGCTCAGTGCCCACTTTGTGTCACATAATGGGGGTCTCTTTAGGATTTCTGCTACACAGTCAAGATCCCCCGCACACAACTCTACCACGAACACTGACTTCCATATTCTCATGGTTTCTAAAAGCCTATCTGGGTGAAAAGGAGGCTTCAGAGCAGACTGGAAGTGTGAGAAGGACAGTTGCCAATTTGGGAAAGTTGGCTTTTCAGGGTCTACTACGGAAAAGGTCAGTTTTCTATGAGTCGGACCTGAAATCATGTGGGATTGATACCCCGTTCCCCCCAGGCAGTCTCTGTGCCCGGCTGCTTCCATGCCAACATTCCCTCACATGCCCAGGATTTTCTTTCTCCCATCTGTCACTTCAGGAGTTCTTGGCCGCCGCTCACTACCACTCTGCTGCTAAGCGTGCCATCTTTGACCTATTTGCTGATGGGGGCATGACTTGGCCCAAATTGGGCTTCCTCAACCATTATAAGAGTGCCGTGCAGCGGACTCTTCAGGGAGAAGGAGTGCTGTTTACCATCTTTCTGCGATTCCTCTCTGGTTTACTGTCCCCTCAGGTGCAGAGGGTGCTGGCAGGTTGCCTCCTGGGAAAGGAGGAGCCAGGTGGGTACTGTGGACCAGCAGCAGACTACTTGCAGTACCAACTAAGCACAGAAAGGACGGTGTCTTGTGGAGCAGTAAACCTAGTGTGCTGTTTGCTGGAGCTGGGCCACACTGAACTTACAAGTGTTGTCGAGGAGGCACTAAAGAATGGGACACTTGGGGGGAGGTTGAACCCACTGGGCTGTTGTGCCCTGGCATACCTACTGAGAGCTTCAAACATCTGTGCCCAGGAAGCCAATCTGTCTCAATGTCTGAGCTTCAACCTTGTGCAAAGACTTCTACCACAGTTACAGTATTGTACCAACCTCAGGTAGGTTCCTCGGCAGCGCATTGTACAATACAAGGTTCCCAAAACACACACACTACTATCTTGTTGATAAGCAACAATCTCCATACAGACATGTAAACTACTGGATTCCTGTATATAATATTAGTAAACTAAAGGCTTCCTGCTGAGCAGCACACCCATAAACTAAAACTAAATAATTCTACAATAGTGGTAAACTTATACAGTTATTATACTTATATATTTACCTGACCTATATAAGGGCTTCTATTGCCTTCCATTTTCCTCTGAACTGTGCTTACTACACAGGGGAATACACATGCTAGTATAGATTTATGGTATCTCTCTGTACAGGGTGTGAAAGAAATCTAAGTGGCCTGTCTGGGCACAACCCCCAACAATGTTATACCTCACCCCCCTGGATTCTCGTGCCTAGGGTTGCCATCTTTAGTATGCAAGAAAACTGTCCAATGATGAGGGGGCAGGCCAAAGATGTTGGAGGGGTGGGTCAAAGATGTGGGTGGGTGGAGACAGACATAATGTCAATGGGCAGATTGTGGGGCAGATTATATCTAAGATGAAAAAGGTAAGACTGAAAAAGAATTGGGGCAGGTCAGTGGTGGAACAAGAGGTTATTACAAATTTCTGATAGAGACTGTGGTTCAGGGTTGAACTGGGATGTGTGGGGTCCACCAGGGTGGTATCCCAGGGGCCCTCACACCTCCAGGGGTCCCCTTGTCACCTGACCACCGCTATCCCCAACCCCACAGCGTGCATAGCTCATAGCTTACCTAGGCATGATCAGGGATGGAGGTCACCGGGGGAGCACCAATGCTTCCAGGCGGGGATCTGGTCTGGGTCGACAAGACCCACTAGCTTATTTCCCTGGTGTCCCACCAACCCAATCTGACCCATGGCCATGGCTGCTATTTTACTGGCTAGGTCAGTAAAATACTGACCCTACCAATGCCCTCCTCTTTCAATATAGAAGTGTAATAGTTTACATTTAGCTTAAAGGTAGGGTGACTCTTTAGGTCCTTGAAGTGCCACCTTAAACTCCTGGTGGAACTTCTGCAGTGCTTGTACCTATGACTGTACACCCTGTTTGTAATTCAGGATGGAGAACAATGGCTTTCAAGATGTGGTAATGGAGCTTCTAGCCAGTATCCTGCGTGCTAAGGACTGTGCCATCCAGAGGATCAGGTGAGTTGTACTGTAAGTTATGTATATGCACATCTAATTGGTCAGCATTTACGTACACATCATACACCATATTTCTTTTGTAACTCAAGTGATTGCTTTCCCCTGTCCCCTAAACCTAATCCTTCTCTTCTTTTGGGGCCCCATTTCAGTTTGGCAGAGAACCGCTTAAGTAACCGTGGTGTAAAGGCATTGGGGAGAGCGCTGATGGTAAACCGCACACTTGCTGTGCTCGAGTGAGTAGTTTCTGTATCAGTTGTGTAATTTTTTTATGGTGGGTAGGCATTTGCTATATATCTTGTTTGCCTTGATACAGCCTCCACAGCAACAATATTGGACCCAGTGGCGCCATGGCCCTGGCAGAAGTTCTGCGCAGCAATCAAGTGTTACTCAGCTTGAAGTGAGTCCATTAAACCATCCTTTGCTTCCTTTGTGTCCCCTGTGTAGCCCTACACTCAGCTGATCTGCTGTATAAAATGCCTACCTATAGCTGCTAAGGCCTTTTACTTTCCTCTATACACCTCAACACCCAGCTTGAACATCAGTTTGGGTGAGATTCAGGGTGACTATTGATTTTGTGTTCTAGATATACCTAAAACTATGACTGACTTGATACACCAATGTTTTCCATTATCTGAACTCATCTATTGAGCTAAACAGGGCCTGGTCAAAGGTTGGACCTTCAAGTAGGGCCTGAAGAGAAAATGTCGTAGCCACATGTAGAAGCCCACTAAGCCCACTATGCTCTTTGGGTCCCACGGGAGAAAAGCGCTTTACAAATGTTTGTTGTTGTTGTTGTGTATCCAGCAGCAACACTGGGCTTATGTGGGGTGGATTAAATCCCCTCCCCAGTGCTAGATCTGACCCCATATTATCTATCACCCCATAACAGCCTGCAGAACAATCAGATCAAATCGGAAGGGGCACAGTTCCTTGCGCAGTCACTGCTAGCCAATCGTAAGCTGAGGGCCCTGAAGTAAGTATCAACTTTCAAGCCCACTAACAACATTCACTGACACTGATTTTTGGATCTGTAAAGTAAGGTAGGATAAAGTAAGGTAGGATAAAGTAAGGTAGGATAAAGTAAGGTAGGATAAAGTAAGGTAGGATAAAGTAAGGTAGGATAAAGTAAGGTAGGATAAAGTAAGGTAGGATAAAGTAAGGTAGGATAAAGTAAGGTAGGATAAAGTAAGGTAGGATAAAGTAAGGTAGGGTACCCAGCAAAGGTGGCACCACAACGGGGTTTGAACTCAAGGTTAAATGTTAAAAGTCAGGTATGTGCTGTGCAACGTTGGACTGGGCCTCCTAGGGCCACCAAAGGACCTGACATCCAAGGCCCACTCTTACAACTAGTTGTAGACAGTGCTAGGCGTCATTAACAAGAGGTTATTATAAATTTGTAATACAGCCCGTGGTCCGGGGACTGGGGTGTGTGGGGTCCACCAGTCTCAGAATATCACTCTCTACATCATACTAAAAGTTAACGCAAAGGTGAACAACCCCTTTAACTTGGGTTCACTAGGGGTATGGCCAAACGGGGGACCCTTTAGTATTCCAACAGGCCAGTCTGATCTTGCGCTGAAGTACAATACTGATCCAGTAATCACAAGGGATTTAGCACTGATTTGGGAAACAGATCAGGGCTTGACAAGTTGCCCGTGTCTATTGCTTTGCAGCATCCAGAAGAACAACATTGGAGCGGAAGGTGTTGAGAGCCTTTCTGGGAGTTTGAAACAGAACCAGGTTCTGCAGGAGCTATGGTGAGAAAAAGTGAATCACAGAGTTATCTATAAGTTTATCTGATGTTAGCTGCCCACAAGCAGAGTCCGTGAATCTGTGCATAAGCATTCCCATTACTGAATGACTATGCCAGAGATACCCAACCTATGGACCTCCGACTGCTTCTAAACAAGTATGTTTGGCAACTGCAGTCCAATTGCAGGTGTGTAAATGAGACATTGTATAGACCCGAGGACACGTCCAATAGCATGCTGGCTTTCTGCTGCACCCACCCGTACCTTGCTCATTTTCATAGGCCCCACTTCAGCCTCTCATTCATTTATCCACCATTATATCCCTTCACAAACAGAAACTATCAGACTTATCCTTTCTCTAATCCCCCCCTTTTTTTTCTTGGCCTCAGGTTATCAGGTAACAGTGTTGGTGACCGGGGGGCAGCAGCACTGGCCGAAGCTCTGAAGTCAAACTCTAAACTGAGCACCCTGGAGTAAGTAGAGTTATTTGCTTGTCAGGAAGGGGGTCTACTAATATGGCCAAAGTTGGCTTCTGTTGGCCCACATTCTGCTTAGCTTTGTACTTGCACGAGCTCATGGAGTCATACTTACTGATGGAGCCATACTCATTGATGAAGTTATGCTCACTGATGGAGTCAAAAATAAAAAAATGTTGGTGAACTTTGTATAAAATACTTGAGAAAAAAAAGCTTTAGCTCCTAGCTGTTGCTCTGTGCTGCAACCAAATACAATTGTAGAAATCCAAAAAATAGGAAAAAAGCTTCAGCAGGTTTACTGCAAAACATTTATTGAGGGTAGTGGTAACACAACATGTTTTGGGTCAATACCCTTCATCAAGTGTACACTGATGGAGTCATACTCATTGATCAAATCATACTTATTGATGGAGTAATGCTCATTGATGGAGTCATACTTATTGATGGAGTTGGAGTCATGCTCACTGATGGAGTAATACTCATTGATGGAGTCATGGTCACTGATGGAGTTGGAGTCATGCTCACTGATGGAGTAATACTCATTGATGGAGTCATGGTCACTGATGGAGTTGGAGTCATGCTCACTGATGGAGTCATGCTCAAGCCAATCAGATGGTGTAGTCACGGCCATCTTTGTGCATACCCCTGAATCTATAGTTGAGTCACTTCATGAATGGGCAGTGCACTGGGCTGCAGAAAGAGTCCTCTCTGAACCTTGGTAGCCAGTCACACAGCCTATGAATGAGTGCTCTGGGGAGGGACTAACCAGGATGGTGGAATGTTATTATACAAGAAGATTCTCCAAGGCAGAGGCATGAGGAAAACACAAAGTGAGGAATAATCTGACACTGTAGTACACAGTAGCCCAGTGTCACTGGTACATCTAGCGTCTTAAGCACCCTAAACCAGGGGGCCAGTCACAGCCATAACCTGCTACCAAGTACAAAATAGGCCCTGGCATTCCAAGTACACAGAGGCCCAAACAGCCCCCAGCAGCCCAATAAATAGTGACTGTCTATGGCACCTTACAGCAGCCCCTTTGGCATTTGGCAGAACCCACAGATTGCCACAGTCCAGGCCAGGACCCTACACCACTGACAAGTGCCACCATTGCTGTACATTAATAGCTACATTTTGTGTGTATATTTTCCCTTTGTCTTCAATCTGGAACATGTGATGTGCAACAGTGAATAGAAAACCTATATACAACAGGGTAGCAACAGGTTACCTGAGTATATTTTAGGGATAAGCTATGGCCACGTACGACCCTCTGAATGAAGCTGACTGTGCCGTGGCCTGGCACCCTGACTGTACAACCCCGGCTGCAGGAAAGTAAAGGAGGGTGTAGGCAGTGAGAGGAAGGCTACATGCAGGTTTCCTGTGGCCGTGACTGACTACTCCCCCATGTATGTGTGTGGTTGGAGGTAGCTCAGTAAGGTCATACAGTTACTGAACGCACATCTCTTTCTGGCTGCCGGCGTTTGTGTATATTTTTGTGCCTTCATTGTTAGGGTTTGTGGTTGTAAGGGAATGGCTCCGTCACATGATCGCCTCTCTTTGCATAGCTCCATTTTCACACAAGTTTTATCAATGCAACTTTTATTTGACTTTAGAGCCCAGAGTCCATATTAAAAGTTTATAGGAAACCTATACCGGACCGTAAAACTTAATCTGCTCTTCTGGGCAATTGACAGTATTTTTCTTTTTGGAGTTTAAGATGTTGTTTTTGCACTGCTGATATCATAAAGCTGAGTGGCCCCTGCTCTTCGGTCCAGGCGAGGGACCGGGCAGAACAGCAAAGGCTTATTTAACTAAAGCAGAATGTATCTCTTGACACTTTCCTGCTCAGTGCTAAAGCCCAATGTGTAGGAGCAATAGAACTAAGCATTCTGCCTGGTCCTGGCCTGGGTTCATCAGTTGCAAAAATGCTCAGACGAGCCCTCCTATTAGTAATCATGGCCATAAACATAATGATAGAATCAGTTTCATGCACTTTTTGTACATGTATCCTGTCAGGGCAATCCCAACTGATATGGATCAACCATGGATATTGGCCGTTTTTTGGTCAAGCGGGTTTCAAAGTTACCATGTTGGGCAGCATATGGAATATTAGTAGATGAAAAAGCAAAGAGCTACCATCCTTTTCAATTCCTATTGTTCCAAATGTTACAAAAGAAAACGGTGATACTGTGTATGGCACTGGTCCGATAAGTCTATGGGCCAATTAGCCAGTTACTATACAAGATTTGCCTGTGTAGGCAGTTGTTAGATATGTATTACGATGTGTAAATACTCCAAACAAGTGTCCCACCAACAGGCAAAGCTCATACATCTTGTTGGGCTTCTCCATCGATGTTCTGTTGATTTATTATTATTAACATTTATTTATAAAGCGCCAACATATTCCGCAGCGCTGTACAATAAGTGGGTTTCATACATTGGACATACAGAGTAACATATAAAGCAATCAATAACCGATACAAGAGGGGAAGAGAGCCCTGCCAAAAGAGCTTACAATCTACAATACTTATTCTCACTTCTGTTTCAGCCTACAAAGTAATTCTATCAGTGACCGTGGCCTGAGCTTGCTGACCAGCGGCCTGAGTCAGAACCGCAGCCTGAAGCACCTTAAGTGAGTCCTTAGTTTTCTGGGTCTTGGATCATTATTAACAGAACTTACTAGACTGCTGCAACCCAACTTCTATAGATGTTTGATGTGAGAGTCCGTCACTATCTCTGTCATGGCTGCTCCATTTACGTTCTGTTTCCATGATTCCCTTCCAGTTTGAGGGAAAATTCCATCGGCATTGAGGGAGCCCAGGCCTTGGCAGAATCTCTCAGGAGAAACAGCACTTTACTGCATTTGGAGTGAGTAAGCCTGATATAGAACAACGCATAATATGGCTGACATGATATAAGCCGGAAAATGCCAATATTCCCAATGGTCTCCCCCATGTTATTTCTCCCATACAGCCTAACAGCCAATCTGCTGCACGATGAGGGCATGGAGGCTCTGGCCAGAGCTCTGAGAGAGAACCAAAGCTTAGAGTCATTACAGTAAGTCCTTCTAATGCAGTCTGATATTGGTCAACTGGCCGTGGCACCATGCTGGTTTTCTATGCTATATAGGGAATAACGTACCCCCTTATGTGAAATCTAAGGCTATTAGAAGTCACTAAGGCGTTCCATGACCATCTACAGGCCATGCTAGAGTACAGTCTCCATGCTGATTATGTCTTAATTGTCCTCTTTCAGTCTCCAGTGGAATTTCTTACGTGTGGCATCTGCCCGGTATCTGGCTGCTGCTCTACGGGTGAACAAGGCTCTTCGCTGCTTAGAGTAAGTTTTGTTTTCCAGCGTGGGGCTGCAGGTTTCTCTATTAGAGTAATATCCACACATCCATGCACAGCCACTTCTCTTTCTGGTGCTCTCACCGTATATATATATATATATATATATATATATATACTCCCAGTTGGCCAAAGACTACTGGATATGGACTCCCATAAGGGCAAAAAAGCAGCGTAGGCATAAACTGAGCTGGTGTAAACCCAATATATGCCGTTGTCTATGGCATCTTATGTGCTTCCAGGCGCCTATGTGCACAGACCTGTAAAGTCGCAAAGCCACCAGGGCCAGGTCAAGTCAGGGCCAAGTCTTAGGAAAAAACTAAGTGCTGGAGGGTTGCCAAACAAACAGACTTCAAGAATATGGTTTTAGAAGAATTCAGGCCCAGCGGACTGGCACAGAGCAGGGCAGGCAGCCATCAGGAGCAGCTCAGGAGAAAATAACCAACAGACGATACCCCACAGGACACAGACCTACAGTTAAGCATGGTCCAGTGGCAAGACAGAGGTTTACAAATTTGAATTTAGCCAACTTTCTGGACAACAAACTCATTGGCTGAGCAGTAAATATCCCCCTACTAACACATTTCCCGGTTAGCTTGCAGGAGAACGCGCTAGGAGATGAAGGTGCGGCTGCGCTCTCGGACGCTCTGAAGGAAAACAACACCCTTTCAGCGCTCTAGTAAGTTTCCCACTCAGGAGACATGGCGTATTGCATGGCCCAGAATTAGGGTCATGTGGTCTTGTTGAAACAATCAGTGTGCGGCCTCAGTGTTGCTACAGAGCTAGGTTTGGAGAGAAATACCACTATGAATTTATCATCAGAAATGCCATTATATGTGGAATGATAACATGTGAAATTTGCTTCAGGAATTGGACAGAATCTCAGCACTATTTGCAGGATTTCAGTACAGGTCCTTCGTCCTTAGCAAAATCAAATCTGGACCCATAAAGCCATGTAATAGGGGGACTTTGTAGGGCCCACAAGAATTCAGTGGCTCATATTGTTCTAGAGCTCAGTACTGAACCTGCCCACATACAGTATATACAGTTTGTTGATGCAGTTCTCGCCCAAAGGCCTCTATCCCAAACATTCTGATATGGGCAAAATGATTGGCTCAGCCTATTGCCCACTTTAAGCTTAGCATATTGGGGAAAACTCCATTTATCTGACAATCTCGCTGAATGAGCACAACTTTGAATGGATAGCCAGCTTTTGATATGATACATTCTAAAGGTGGCCATACATGGGATTTAAGTTGCCGATTTGGCCCATTTATTGTCAGCGGCTTACCTGCCCGTGTAACTGAGGGGGCCTATCTGATTTGTTGATTGGACAGGTTAAAAAAAAAAGTTGACGCAGGGACCGCATCAGGTTGTTGATGAAGTCCTTGCCCTCAGTGTCGGACTGGCCAACTAGGATACCAGGAAAACTCCCGGGGTCAGTGGGCCGTCTTGCTTCTAACTATTTAGAGTGGGCCCATGGTCCAAGGTTTTCTGGTGGCCCCCTACTATCTCAGTCAGACACTGCTTGCCCTGATGGCCTGCATATTATCATTGTGATCATTGGATCAGCCCAATATTGCCCACTTGCTTGTTTGGCAACCTCACCAAATGAGCAGATCTTCACATATATGGGCAGATTTAGTTAGCCCTAGTGGAGCTCTTCTGCATTCTAACAAGGCATGTCTAATTGGGACCAGCATGCATTGCTCATGCAAAAATAGACTGAATAGGCTGGAATTATTCTGTGTTGAACAGGTTTTAGAATCCACAATTCCAGTATTGGGGCCTATAGTTAAACTTCCCACTAGGGGGCAATGATACATTATAATTGGAACCTACTATGTGCTTGCTCTAACACTATGCTTTTACAGAATATGTTAGAATGACATCTGAATGCAGTATAATGAATAGTCTAGAAGTCAGGATTGTCTCTGAATAGAATTCCATGACAATGTTTCTTTATTTTAATGTCTTACAGTCTGCAGGGAACAATGATAGGTGCTAGCGGCACCCAGTCCCTTGCCAATGCACTGGCTGTCAATAGAAGCTTGAAGACACTCGAGTGAGTAGCCAGCAGGTTATGGTATTCATTAATACACGGTTTGTGCCTTACTGCACATAATTGTGTTGCCTATAGCACTTTATTTTGCTCCTATCTAACACATAAGGGGGAAGAACCTATCCAATAAGAAAGAGAAGAGATGCCAGTAGGGAGACTTGGTGACGGGGAGAGGCTGTGGGCATGGGGGATGTAATTGCTGAGCAGGGGGCGGCCCATGCCAGGGGCTTGCCTTGGGCGCCCATACTCGTTGGCTTGACTCTGTTTAAAAGTAACTAATTATTATAATATATATATATAAAATCAGGCACAAACAGGAGAGGGGATAGCTGCACAGATATATATACATTTACTGCTTCTTACTGTAATAAGTATGTGTGTAATAACTATGGCATTTCCACAGCCTACGCGGTAACAACATCGGCCTGCGGGGAGCCAAAGCTTTGGCTGGAGCTTTAAAGATTAACAACACTTTGCAGAGCCTCAAGTAAGTTACGGCCTATTGCTCAGAATGGCATTCACTGTCTATAGCCTAACATTAACACAGGGCATATGGGGGGAATAACTGAAAATAAACAGTGAGCAATTCCCATGGATTAAGCACCTTTTAATCAACAACTGTTTATGATTGCAGTCTGCAAGAAAACTCCATTGTTCTGGACGGAGCCATATGCCTTGCTAACGCAGTGTCTGGGAACAGTTCTCTGACTTCACTCAGGTTGGTTGCTCTGGTTTATCAAATTCATAGGGTTTACTGTTTGGGAATCAATAATAGGCAACCTCAGATTCCGACTGGCCTATCAGGGTACCAGATAATCTCCTAGTGGCTCCATCCTATCACAACTTCTATCAGCCCATCCTTACTTCCAGTTTGGGGTTGTATTAAAGAATATGCCATTTGTCACTCTAAATGCTGTGAGACTGGGCCCAGGGTGTCAGCATCTCTAGTTGGCCTTAGAAGACCCAGTCTGAAACTGGGAAGCCTGAACTGCATATAGCAATAGAGACCAAACATTCCAAAACACTTTAAACATTCTGACATTTTGGTTAGTAAAATATTATTTGTTGCTTTCAGCTTGCAGGGCAACCATATTGGCCAATCAGGAGCCAAGGTGATTTCCGACACCATCAAGAATAGCGCTCCGCACTGCAAGGTGGACATTTAGATCAATGCAATCCACAGGCGAGCAAAAGTAAACTGCCCCATTGTAATACAGGACAAAAGGTTACCTTCAATGACAGAATGGAGGTGATCTACATGGCTGGTGGGAGTTTGAAAAGGACCAATGGATTGCATGTTATTAAGGGGGGAGTCCATCTAGAAGAGTCTAATAAAGATTGTAATGAGTCCAAATAGGCAACCAATGGCAGTTTCTTGAAATAAAACATTCAACGGAGCATTGATTGGAGGAGAAGGAATTCCCCCCACTTGCGTAGAGAAACCATGATGATTGTGCCCAGCTCGGTGCTGCTGAGGAGCCTGAGCAGACAAGAACATAACTGTGGCCGTCACTGACTGTCAAGTCAAACTCCTTAAGACACAAACGTCTTAAGAACGCCACGTTTTATACCTGTCCAGTGGATACAGTTAATTTGGAGCATTATTACAGTATCCAGTTGGGCCCCACACTGACATACTGGGTAAATACAGAAGTGGTCTGAATACAGATGATTTTTTTAACCATCCAGGACCTATAATTAACTTATTTGTAAAACCAGTTGGCCAAAGTTGTGACACTGCGCTCTTCTCTTGCCTGTCAGTACAACAGTGTAAGTACTTGGAATGCAAGCTGCATCAACTGTGAGATTGTTATTGACACCGGAACGGATGATGTTCTTTATCACAATCCCACAAGCTGTTTCATTAATAAAGGACTGTAAATATATATATACATACATACATATAGGTGCCATCAGAACCCATCATACAGTATATGGGCAAAAGTATCTGGACGCCTGCCTCTTCAACATCTCATTCTCAAACCAAGATGATCAACATGGGGTTGGACATCCCATTGCTGCTATAACATCCTCTACTTTTCTGGGAAGGTTCCACAAGATGTTGGGAAATTGACGGTTAAATTTGGGTCCATACAGCCCCTGCGAGGTTGGGAACTGATTTTGGGTGTCAGGGTGTGATCATTGTCAGTGTTTTTGTTTATCCCACAAGTGTTCAGTTGGGTTGAGGGCTCAGTGCAGGCCAATCAGGTTCTTTCGACCAACTCTTTATCGCTCTGACTGGGGGCCTGGGGGCTGTATTGTGCTGGAACATAAGAGAGATTTCCCCGATGTATTTGCCCTGCTCTGGAGTGCCTGGCAGTGACCAGGGCCACCATCGGGGGTAAGTCATGGGTTACTGCAGTCAAGGGCTCAGGGATGGAAAAAGAGTGATTTTCATTCTTCAACAGAGGCAGGGCTTGCAGGGGAGTGGGCAGTTTGGGAGGACTGTAGAGCTTTGGTGTAATTTGTTAGAGACCAGGGTAGATCAGGGGTGTAGTCATGAATGTAAGTGGCATTTTTTTTTAAACAGAATCACCATTTTACTTGCTGGCAGGACTCACCACCTAGAGGGCCAAGCTGACCAATAACTGGGGCCCCAGCTGAATTAGAAGAATGTGGCCCAATGATTACTGGTGGCAGCCCTGTTAGTAAGCTAATGTTGGTTTGTTTGCTCTGATCATCTATAAAACCCCCCATGTTTCCTACAAATAGTTCTTCTGCTGATGTTGCTTCCAGAAATTCTGAGACAGAGTGTCCGGATACTTTTGCCTGTATAGTGTCTTTGGCTTGGGACAATTCCAGAACAGCAAACAGATCTGATCATCTGTCTGATGGAGGAAGAGTGCACTTAGTGAAAGGCTTCTGTTCCAATATCCATTCATTTATTTATTTAACAATAGAAATAAACAGCAAGTTTAACAAAACTGGATATACTACCTGCAACATAAAAATCTATAGAGTTCAAAAGTCAAACTTTGTCACGTCTGCAAGAATAGCAACAATAAAAGATGCTGATTACGGAAATGGAACTGCCAAACAGCTTGAAAGATCCATTTGGTTTTTATATTGGGGGTTACTGTCCAATTAAAAGCCTCAGTTCTATTAGAGAGAGACATGCAGAGCCAGCAGGCCCAGACTGGCAATCTGTTGGCAAATGCCAGAGGGGCTGCTGTAAGATGCCATAGACAGTCACTATTTATTGGGCTGGGGCTGTTTGGGGCTCGAAATGCCAGGGCCTATTTGGAATCTCAGTGCAGACCTGAGAGCCTGTAATGTAGTGTTTTAGCTCTGTATCTGGGAAGTATAACGGTATAAATGCACAGGAGGATTAAAATTGTGTTTCTCGCCAATCAAGTGCTTTGATTCTTTAACGTATTCCCTAAAATCATATGTTGATTCGGTGCTGGCCCCCTGCTGCAGGGCATGTGACATAAACATAGGCGGGGCAAGGTTTCTTACCAGGCCCCTTCTCTCCTGGACCCCAACATGGGGGCTGCTGCCTGTTACATCTTTGAACAGAATCTAGACGTCTATATAAAGAATTTATCTTAAAAGTAACCTTCTACATGATACAGACAACAGTATTTGAATTAGTCTCCATTTTCTATTTTGTAATTATTTACAGTTATGGTTGTTCTGCCGCTCTCTGCCTTGGGGCTTAATTGCCCTAGCAACCATGCAGGAGTTTGAAAGATGAGTAACTTAAATAACAATAAAAAAAAAGAAAAGAAAAAAGCTCAACCCTGACATTCATGTGATTATTTTGGTTACTGGGGTCAGTGACCCTGACAACCAGGTGGTACTTCCTAGTTGCATGCTCTAGAGGAGGTGCATTTATAACACAAAGTTAATTGAAGGCATTAGTCCCGAGGCTTTGGAGATTTGGTCCGTTCTAGAAGTCATTGTCACTTTCCACAAGTGAATCTGCTTTCTGTGCTCGCCGACTAGCTTTGCCTAAAGATATTTCTTTGTTGTGACCTCTCACCCTCATGATGTCCTCCTCATCGTCATCTTCATCCTCCTCCTCATCATCTTCATCATCCACGTCTATCTCACTGTCATCGGAATCATCCTGTGTGTTGAAAATGGTGCTTATAAGACTGTCCGTTACTAAAACTACAGCTGCTGTTGGTGGGACAACACAAGGTTCTCCTGTGTGACACCAGGAACTACTATGGGAGTGGCTAAAGGCGTGTCTAATAACCGTATGAGCTGCATTCAGACACTGGCAATAGGTTCTTACTTGCAGTCTAACCCAATGAGACACGCATAAGGTGTTGGTAGGGAACATACCAACCTGTTTCTGACTGCTGTGAGCCTCTGAGCTATGCCTCTTAGTAGGACTCGGCCCCACCACCTCGTAATGAAAGCAAGGAAATAAAAAGACATGGAAAGCGCAGAGAAACGTAAGAAATAACCCCAAAAAGAAGAATGGCAGGTGGGACAAAATAAACAAGTGCAGGGTATATGTGTAGGGAAAAACATGTAACTGCAAGACCTCTCAAGGCCCAACTTGTGGCCCTCCAGCTGTTACAGAATTAAAACTCCCAGCATTCCTTGTCCTTCATGCTGAGAGTCATTGCTAAAAACAGCTTGAGGGTCAAAGATGGATATTCCTGCTATGGAAATGGAGTATGGACAGGACTGGATACAGGTTGAGTAAAGCACAGTGCAGCATCATGGGCAATAGTGGAATAGAAAATCTGGCCTATGGCACTTACTTCATCCTCGCTCTCTCCTCCATTCATCGTCCCCACGATGTGGCTACTGGATCTCCCTGTTAGGAAACAACAAGTATAAGTTCCAGATGATGCAAATGATAAGTAGTTGATATTACTAAACCCTCATTTTAATCCTAATTACTGTCATATGGCAAGTTGAATCCAATTTTTGTTTACCTTGAATGGTTACCATACGGCCATTGTTAGGTTTCACTGTTCTCCTCTCCATGGGGTCCATATCATCAGAACCTTCATCTTCCTGGAATTCAATGTCTGAGTCATCGTTGTTGTCTGTATTAGCAGAGGTGAGAGTTAAAGTCAAGCTGAGTATGAATGGATACCTCCTGGGACAAATTCAGTGTGGACTCTACCTCACAAGGGCATCTATATTCTATATTATTCCATTCTCTCAGTGTCCATGATTGTTTGTTGTATTTAAGCAGATATACAAACTAGATTTCAGGCTATTAGCACAATGCTCCAGGGGAGTACAGCCTGGCTACACGCATCTGTTCCTTGTTGTTATATCATTTAGAGCTTACATAAAGGGAATCCAGCCTGTATGGACAAAGCAGGCAGAGAGAGGCTGAGCCTGTGCCTTATGTGCCCTCAGCTTAAGGCCAATGCCACACCAGGCTCACCCCCTACACTCCGATCAGCCTACCATTGGACTGTACTCGGATCCAGTGTGTCAGGCACAGGCAAATCGAGTGCATTTTGGTACCAAAATCTGCTCTGTGTGCCTGCACCTGACTGGAAGCAGTGGACCCATGGGCAGGCTAGTCATAGCATAAGGGCTGTGACACACGGGGAGATTAGTAGCTGCACAACAAATCTCCCTTGTCGCAGGTGACTAATCTCCCTGAAATGCCATCCCACTGGCTAGAATGTAAATCGCCAGGATTTGTAAAAGTCATGGACGTTGCCTTGAGAGGAAACTTCCGCGACTTCGACAAATAGCGGCGCCACGTATGCCATCCCACCAGCGATTTACATTTTCGCTGGTGGGATGGCATTTCGGGGAGATTAGTCGCCTGTGACAAGGGAGATTTGTTGTGCGGTGCTTATCTCCCCGTGTGTCACAGCCCTGATGGCTGATTTTGGCCTGTGTTCATCCACAGGCCAAGAACTAGCCTTATGTGGCCATACCTTTAGCAAGGACCTTTAAAATGTGGCCACCCAGCGGTCAATGAATTACTGTTGGCATATTCCATGTTGGTATTTATGGTTGCCAGGCCTGGACTGGGAGTCAAAATAGGCCCTGGCATTCCAAGTACACAGAGGCCCAAACAGCCCCCCACCAACCCAATAAATAGTGACTGTCTATGGCACCTTACAGCAGCCCCTCTGGCATTTGCCAGAATCCACAGATTGCCAGTCCGGGCCTGATGGTTGCAGCTCAGGAAGAACAGCAGGACACAAGTAGACAGACATGGGATACCGGGGTAACAGAGATCCTAAAGCAGCAGAAAATATCAAATAGACATACTTACTGCCATTTTTGTGCAGTCTGTTCTCTTCTTCCCGCAGTTTGCTCTGCATCAGCCGCAGAGTGTTCTCTGCCTCCTGCAAGATATTGCACATACAGCCTGAAGTGTTACACAGGAATACAAGCTATTACACTGAGCAGGACTTCATGGAATCACTGCTAATATAAAATATATCCGGCCCAAGCACCTATATACACAGCTCAGTAACCATACAAGGGCCTGTCTGCCTCCAAAAAAGCAGGAGAGATGTTCATGTTTTATTTTACAGGGATTATTAAAACCCTTTAAACAAAACACAGGACAAGGGTAGGGATATTGGGTCAGTGTATTTAAGGTATTTAAGTGTATTTGGATATGCAATGTCAGTTCATGGGACAGAGGCAAATAATATCAATTCACATTAGATTTTTCCAGGCATATAAACCCAAGATTTTTAAAATATGGGCTTAGTAAGAGCTAAATTTGCAAGTATTACTTGGAAATGAACGATAAATGGGGGATAAAAAAACAAGAACCTTAGACACTATGTACACACGCAACTACCCCCAACTATATAGAAGTTTAACACAGGAAATGCAGGGCTGGAATAAGAAACAAATTTCTTGGATGGGGAGGGTTAACTGTATTAAAATGATGACCTTACCAAAACTGCTGTACTATTTTAGGGTCCTACCCATAGCAATCTCACAGCGAGACCTACAAAGCTTTCAGAGAACTGTTATGACGTTTATTTGGAACAATAAAAGACCAAGGATTAATAAAAGAACAATGTGCCTACATAAATCAAAAGGAGGACTCGGAGTCCCAAATCTACAACAATATTACAGGGCAGCAAGATGCGCCCAAATTGCCCCACTTCATGGAGAAACACTAGCCCCACTCTGGGTCGAAATTGAATCTGCCCTAATACAACCAACTTCTCTAATGAGCTTAATCTGGAATCCGACTCAAGATCTTAAAATGCTCAAGGACATATCACCAATAACTCGCCAAATGCTGCAACTATGGAATACACTTAAATACAAATATGAACTAGCATCAAAGCCTTCAAGACTGACACCAATATGGAGAAACAACCTTTTCACCCCAGGATATAATAAGGACTCATTCAAATGGTGGACAGAGCAAGGAATATCCTTTGCTTACCAACTCACAGACGGATCCAAACCTTTACAACTAACCCAAATAATGCAAAAATTCAAGGTACCCCCAACTGAACATTTCCATGCACTACAAATAACCCATTTTATACAACAACTATGGGGAAAAACAAACATGCATAAAACAGCAATGGAAACCATCTGCGAGGCCTCACCAATGGGCCGGAAAACGCTATCTCTACTATACCACCACCTAAATCATATACATACAAAAAATAAACTGCAACATATGCTAGACTGGGAACAAGACCTAAAAACAGAAATACCCCAAGAAACATGGCTCAAAAACTACCAAAATATATTCAAAGGTAGCTACAACGTAACTATAATGGAAACCTCACTCAAACTATTCCATAGGACATATTGGGCCCGATTCACTAAAGTCCGAAATAAGGAGTGCTATTTATAGCATGCGTTAAAAATCTTATCACTTCTTATTTTTCACTCGATTCACTAAAAGGACACTTGTCATAATTAAGAAGCAATGTTCTTGGCGTTATTTATCTTGCGACGACATATTTTCAAGCAATATATTACGCAGCGCACAAGATATTACGCAGCGCGCGATATTTTACGCAGAGCGCAATATATTACCCACGTAACCATTACTTTCTGAAAACCACCATTTCCCTGAAAACTGGAGGATATATCACTCTAGGGCCAACATATACTTGAAAAAATACGACTGCAAACTCCATGTTGTGTTGCCAATAGCTCACGAACTGCAATTTTCTTTAAGTACCGCCTGCCCCAAGTAGGGTTAATATTCACACAGATTAACACGATATTTTGCACGTTTAACGCTTCATATGTGTTTGTGAATCATGCGTTTGTACTATTTCTATTTGCTAATTAACGCAATGCATTTTTTTTGTGCATGCGATATGCGGATTAACACAAATGCGAAATGACTTTGATGAATCGGTACTTAATTATCGCATGCTTTTTAATGAAAAAAAACGATGCGATAAGCGTTATTGACCTTTAGTGAATCGGCCCCTATAACGCTTATCGCATAGTTTTTTTTCATTAAAATATGTCGTCGCAAGATAAATAACGCCAAGAACATCGCTTCTTAATTATGACAAGTGTCCTTTTAGTGAATCGAGCGAAAAATAAGAAGTGATAAGATTTTTAACGCATGCTATAAATAGCACTCCTTATTTCGGACTTTAGTGAATCGGGCCCTTTATGTCCCCAAACGACTTTCCCGAATTTACCCCACATCGTCACCACTTTGCTTCAGGAAATGCGCCACACGAGGCACTATGTGGCATATATGGTGGACCTGCCCAACAGTGCAAGAACTCTGGACAAAAGTAGCTACTATCCTTTCTAAAATGTTCCATACGGACATCCAGACAATGCTCCTAGGACACAAACTACAAGGCCTCAATAACTCTGCACAACGCTTAACACAACATATATGCATGGCAACTAGAATCCATATCGCAGCCCAATGGAAATCAAATCTACTATCCATAGAGAAAGTCCTGGACAAAATAGAATATATACACGCCAACGAAGCTCTCAAATATCAATTGGACAACGAAACTGACCTATACCTAAAGATATGGGACACCTGGATACTAAATAAGGACAATCTCTACCGAGCACAATGCAATGGGTAGGACCCCCTCTAAATAAAACGGATAAAAGTAAAAAATAAGTGAATGTGAAAATGAAATGCTAGTAAGGGACAATAAGTACCAGCTTAGAGACCTAGAGCGCAAAATGTTAAAATGTTTTTTTTGATTCTTATACCCTTCCCGTTTCCCCTCTCCTTTCCCCCCTCTTTCCATTTCCCCTAACCTTTTCCTTTTTCTCTATGATAAACAAAAAGATATACATGTAACATGTGAAATAAATGCACCAATGAAACATGTAAAAAAACAATAAAAATAAAGTTTACAAAAAAAAAAAAAAAACAAGAACCTGTATTTCCTTGTAAGATTAAACTACCTCAAAACGTTCCTGTTCCACTCGGTGATAGTCTTCCAGCTGCTGTTCCAGGTAACAAACATTACGAAACTTGTCCAGATAGGTCTCATAGTGCTTCTGCAGTTCCTCCTCGATCTTCTCATATTCATCCATAAATGCAGGCCTGTTGGCAAATGTTCTAGTTACCTCAGGAAAACCACTGGTCAAGTTGCTCCCAACCCCCTTTGATGTTGCTCCCAGTGGCCTCAAAGTAGGGGCCCATTTTTGAATTTCCAGCTTGGAGGCAAGTTTTGGAAGCACAGAGCCAGCTTCTGGGGCTACCAAATAGCCAGAGCAGGCCAGCACATGGGGCAAAATCACAGCCCTTATCTAAAGGTGAAGAAACAGGGAGCTACTTAGTTGCAGCTACTTGTCATGGCTACTAAACCCCAGGAAATCCTCTGCCATAGACAATGCTGAGAATTGCCTCTGCTAAAACACACATAGAGACAATTATCAGTAAATGATCAGCATTGTCTATTTTTGTAGCTGTCACAAGTAGGTGCTACTAGTTGCTCTGTGTGTCTATACCCTAAGGGCTGTGACAGACGGGGAGATTAGTCACCGTGCGACAAATCTCCCTTGTCGCGGGTGACTAATCTCCCCGAAATGCCATCCCACCTGCTAGAATGTAAATCACCGGTAGGATGGCATACGCAGCACCTGGAGAGGAAACTTCCACGACAAATCGCGGCGCCGCGTATGCCATCCTACCAGCGATTTACATTCTAGCCGGTGGGATGGCATTTCAGGGAGATTAGTCACCCGCGACGAGGGAGATTTGTCACGTGGCGACTAATCTCCCCGTCTATCACAGCCCTAAAAGAAAATACAGAAGCCGCTCACACTGTATGCAAGGGAAGGGTGCTTAACCAACTTACTAACCACAGACTTCAGGGCCACAGCCTCTATACTCCCCAGGGGATGGCCGTACAATCCAGAAACAATGACTCTCACCTCACTGTCTGCAGTGTCTGCAGCCTTTTCCGGTTTCTCTCCAGCTCCTGTTTGCGCTTCTCAATTTTGGCCTCAAGGTTCTGCTCGTCGGATGCAACGTTGCTCAGTAGGTCTTTCATCTTCTGCACTTGCTCCTGAGGTTCATAGTGCAAGAGAGAGGTGTCATTATGGCTAGATGCCAGGGAACAGGAGAGCTGTTAAAGGGGAACTTCACCCAAACACAACTTGAGCTTTTTGAAAAATAAACATAATTTCAAGCAATTTTGCATTATCAATGAAAACTGAAAGCCTTTTCAAAATTTTTAATGTAATAATATGGTTTGGAACAGTTACCAAAGCTCTGCCCCCTGTTGTCCTGATGATCTGGCTGACTACTTTGAGACTTAAAAAAAAAAAAAATAATAATAATAATTAAAAACAGTAGTTGACTGTCCCCATCCTGCATCCTCAAAATACCACTATTCCCTGTATACGTGATGTCAATAAGGAAAGGAACATCACATGCAATGCATTGTGGGTTATGTAGTTCCTGCATGCTGTCTGTAAGCTGTGGAGAAGTTGTTACAAATTGTAACATCAATGTTTTAGTCCCTCCTCCCCTGCCAAGAAGCACTGCTCAACAGTACCAACAATCCAGGAATAAATGTTGGAATCGGATCCTAAGCAGATCTAAAAAATGGAGGAAAAGGTGGTACAGGTATGGGACCTGTTATCCAGAATGCTCGGGACCTGGGGTCTTCTGGATAAGGGGTCTTTACATAATTTGGATCTCTATACTTTTAAGTCTACTAAAAATTTATTTAAGCATAATTAAACCCAATAGGATTGTTTTGTGTATAAGTAGGGATCAAATACAAGGTACTGTTTTATTATCACAGAGGAAAGGAAAGCAATTTTAAAAAATTGATTTGATTTAAATGGAGTCTATGGGAGATGGCCATCCAGTAATTCAGAGCTTTCTGGATAAGGGATCCCATACCTGTAAATGGAATAACTTTGTATGCCAGGATAAAACATGGGTCGCCCCACTGAAAAATCCTTACCACTCACGCAGCCCTACTCACCCCTGTAACCCCCTAACTACAACCAAACCATTAACCTATTAAGAACATATTTGATTACACAGGTGGAAATTGTGGGTTCTGTTCTGCTCCCCACAACCTTCCTCTCCTTCCAGATTCTTACTTGCTGAAATGATGAAAAGATTCCATTCTTACTCTCTGTTCTTTTTAGCAGATCAATAATGTGGAGGTTTTAAAAAGAGCAAAACAAACAAAGGATCAATAAAAATAAGACATTGCCTTCAGAGTATTTGTGTCCATTGGACTAAATTGCTGTAATGGAAGAAAATAACACTCCAATAAGGGGGTGTAAGGAAGGGTGACAGGTGTAACATTACCAAGGAGACAGAACATTGTGTTTTGGGGGGAAAAGGGACTTTGTTGGGGCGGCTGCACCCTGCAACTCCATTCAAACCTCCAATCGATGCACGGGGAAGGTTATAATTAGATGGGCTGTAAGCTGAACAGTGGCTTTTTGAGGAGAATTGTGCCATTCTGGGAACGTTAATAATAATACAGGAGGGTTGTCAGCTTCCTCCCACACACGGATCAGCAAGTCACCCCTTTCCTTTATAACAAGCTCAAATTTGTATTTACACTCAGCTATGCAGAGACAATTCTGAGCTTAAAACAAATGTATCAGAGATTCTTCCAACCAACCAGCCTGAGCGCGTGTGGCAGAACTGAACCCTAAAAAAATGAATATAGCTAGAAATGCTATATTTTATATGCCTAGATTAAAGCAATAGCCCAGAGGTAATGATCCAGACCCATAAAGTTGTCACAGGAGCTCACCATTTTGGATTTTGTTCTGCTGTCTTTTAAATGTCAGTGGCACTGCACATGCTCAGTGTGCTCCGGGCTGCTGCTGGGAAGCTAAGATTAGGGGTTGTGTCATAAAAGTCGATGCTACAGGGCTGATTATTAAATTCTGATGCAGAATGTACTGGTTTTTATTCTTCCATTTAATGAGAATCTGAATGAATTACTAATTAGCCTTTATAATATTCTATATACAGTATAGTGTAAGTCGGTCCCTAAGCTAAGTGACTGACATGAGTGCAGAACATGTACAGTGAATCATCAGAAAGGAAGACAGGAAGCTACTGGGGGCAAAGATCTTCCCTGCTAAAATACTGCGGTGGCCTATGGTTAGTATAGTACCCCAAAACATAACTTGGGTCATTTCCTTACCTTTGGGATGCATATGCAGGAGCACTAAGGGGAGCACTTACAGAGCACTTGCACCCCCAGGGTTGCTGGTCTCATATGAGCCCAAATGAGTAACATTCTACCCCTATTGCTTTGTTACACTTCAGTTCTCCTCTAGAAAGGTTAAGGGGATATGTCTGTGCAAACTGTGGCTTTAGACTGCTCTAGCGAGGTGCACAGTGCTAAACAGGTTGAATACACTCTGTTTATTGCCCTTTGCACCACAGGTGGCACTAGGAGGTGCAACTCTTTGCACTTCCATAATGGAGCCTGCATTTGACAATACTGAGAGGGCAGTAAATAAGCAGCACCAGGGACTCTAATGGAACATTCCCGAGCTTGAGTGGCATTCAGACACTAGTGATCAATTGGTGAGGGGGGGGGATTCAAGAAGCCGGGGTGCCACGAGATTACTGGCTTTTAGTAGTCAGCATTCCCTTGTGCCCCACAGTGCTTACACTTTCAGCTCTTAAAGGCCTAAGTCTATTTAAAAGGGAACTCCAAGGGCTCCACACAACCCAAAAATATATCTATCGCTGTAATCTGTTCTTTTAAAATGTATAAAAATACAATTTTTTATACTGAAATCCAGCTGCAAAACAGTTTTTCTGCATCAGGGGAGGAGGGAGTAAAACATTGATGTTACAAATTGTAACAACCTCTCCACAGCTTACAGACAGCATGCAGGAACTACATAACCCACAATGCATTGCACTGTGATGTTCCTTTCCTTATTGACATCACATGTGCAGGGAATTGTGGGATTGGGAGGATGCAGGCTGAAGGCAGGCTGAGGACAGTCGACTACTGTTACATTTTATTTGAGTCTCAAAGTAGCCAGCCAGATCAGCAGGGGAACAGGGGGCGGGGCTTAGGGAACTGTTCCAAACCAGATTATTACATTAAAATTAAACTATGTTTATTTTTCAAAAAGCTTAAGTTGTGTTTGGGTGGTGTTCCCCTGTAGGTCTTTTGAATATAAAGCAGTTCCAAGCATTCTGAAGTTCCCAGTATGTTCTCTCGGGGTACAAGAGTACAAGCTGATGTGCACGACAGCACCCAAGGAGATCATGAACAAGTACTGTTAATAAAATGAGCACGTAATTATATCGGGGGCACTAACCAAGACTTCTTTGATGGACGTTCTCAGCACCTTCTCAGTATCGTTCATCTCCAGTGGCCGAGCTATGGCAGCTGTTCTTTGCTCCTGCAGAAAACATACACATATATATATATATATATATTATTCACATTGACACTGCCTTAACCCTCTTAATATTTATTTGCGGTTTTACACATTATTAAAATGATTGATATACACCAGCGAGACAAGGAACTCGGAAGGGAATTAGGAATTCTACCAGATGAAGCATGAACGTTTGCCTTTTACAAATAAAATCTACGACGAGACGTCATCGTCTGAAGGTCCCGTTCCTATGCAATTAAGTGTTTCTCAGCACGGGCACAAAAGGGAGCGACAGCGCAACATGGCTCTTTGTCAGGAGGGAAGATGACAGCACAATGAGGAGTCTGATGGGAACAGAAGTACTGTCACTGTGTGGCAAATCTGATGCCGCTGTCTCCCGCTGATAAAGGAAACTTGCCAAGGAGCCTCAAGGGCCTTTTTTTGTTTGTTCTTGACTTATCCCAAGTCTCTGGATAATCTTTAACTCTACGGGCACTATATTTAGCAAAGTTGCCCTTCCAACAAAGAGGCTACCATTATTATCCTGTAATTATATTGTTCAGGCAGATTCTGCAACTCTTTAAAGAGATTATACATCATTCCCATCACTCCCTGCCCCATAATACCTTACAATCTAACATCCCTATCCAGAGGGGTATTTACCATATAGGCACTCGAGGGCCTGTGCCTAGGGCGGCAGCTTTAGGGGGATGGCCCCCAGATGCCTATATGGAAAATAAAACTTGGGGGGGGGGGGGGGGTAGCCACTTTCCCTGCTGCCAGATACTTTCCTATGAAATCCAGCAGCAGAGGTGGGGAGTAGGGCAGGGGTGGGCAAACTACAGCCCGCGGGCCACATCCGGCCCCTTGGCCTTTTTAATCTGGCCCGCCGACGACGCCAAGTCTCATCACGCGAGACTTGGTGTCATTGGCGTGCCGGAATTAAAGAGACAAAGGAGGGCTTAACGCTGGCCTGGCCCTGCCCGCCCTGGCCCGGGGGTGAGTAAATGTAGCCCGTGAGGCCAAAAGTTTGCCCACCCCTGGAGTAGGGGGTTCCTTTACTGGTGCAGAAGTGCGTAGGGCAGCACCCAGGGTCAGGCTGTAGTAGTAGTGCACCCTGTTCCTTACACTTGTGGCCAGCATGCCCCCCTACATTGTGTCTCCTTTTATTTTCAGCACAAGTTCAAGGCAGGGAGTAGACCACAAGGGCCGGAGCAAGGGCTGCCCCGTTGGCTCAGCCCAATCCTGGCAGCAACAGATCAAAATACACTAGTATGGGAGTATGGGAGGACACTGGGGCATCCACTCGGACTGGCAATCTGTGGGTTCTGGCAAATGCCAGAGGGGCTGCTGTAAGGTGCCATAGACAGTCACTATTTATTGGGCATCTGTGTACTTGTTTTGCCAGTCTGGATCTGTATCCAATCAAGCATTAGGAGAACATACAAACTCCCCTGTAATCAAACATAGAACCCCAGGGTTTCAATGCAGTAATAGTAACTATTGCCACACCATGCTGCCCATAAAAATATGATATTGAATCACTGAGTCCTACCCAAAGGCATAGACCCCAATGCTCATGTGTCCAAGGCACGGACAGCCAACAGACAGCAAGGTAGGTCCACCTTCGCCGAAGCTAGGGTGAGTCCTCATCTACCCTGGGTTCTGCCAAAGCTTCCCCCAGGGCGTAAGTCTTGGCCTGAGGTCAAGCTCAAAGGACTATGACACCCATCCATTGGTGTACAAACCAAACACAAAAAAAGTGTGCGGGTGCAATGCTATTGATTGCCTTGGTAAGGCTCCAGTTGGCGGGCAGAAAGAAAAAAGAAAAACTTCCGGCCGCCTAATGGCTGGGGCAAAGGAAGTGAAGCACGATTAGGCAAAATGTACATGGGCATAGCCCCTGACTAAAAATAAGTCAGGCACTCACTCATGGGAACACAGCTCCTTCGCTTTCATCAATCTTCCGCTTGCCATCCTAATGGCCAGAGGACCAAGTGTTTCTCTTTCGATACTACACTTGATCTTAGCCAAAAGGCAGAGAAGCGATAAAAAAAAATGATAGTAGATTTCCACCACTCCCCCACTACTACATATGTACAATGAGTTATCTCTGCTTTTCAGTCCCAGTTCTGTTTTGGATTCATCGGAGAAATTGGGAGTTAAGATATTCAACCACAGGCAGGGGTTCTCTGCATTATTGTACATTATGCTGCGCCTCAAAGTCAACTTTAAGCTGCTGCCATTGGTAATTATTTATAAAATCCCTAAAAACGACTGCATTCATTGATGGAAAGAATCAGCAGCAGGTCGCTACAGTTAAGCTATAGTTGCAAGTGATTTCCTCCGGATTTTGCACAATGGTACCTAATCAGCATTATACTGTAGGCCGCTTGGAAGAAACACTGTTAAGGCTGAAATAAGCGCAGAGAATAGGCAAGAGTAAATTACGCATTAGTTAATGGTATTTATAAGAATATATAATTGTCCCACGCAAAGCCGTGTATAAACCGTAGTATAAACTGCGTGGGCTTTAAAGCCCCAGTCACCTGCGGTTCAGCCCATGAACACCCATGCTACCTACACTGACTAGCACCCTAAGGGCTCGTACAACAATCCCGACGGCCCCACTTACTACAAGTTCAGAGCTGGATTAAAATAAAACACCAATGTCTAATTCAGTGGAACTTATTGGCAGGCTGGGGCCGTATTTCTTGGAGAGCCACATGTGGCCTATGGGCTTTAAGCTCTGAAAAAGAAGATAAAAGGGCAATAAAACCTTTTGTACTGTTACACAGGTGCCCTATAGATGGCAGCTCAGTAAAAGTGATCTTCAGGCACAGTTTCTCTTGTGCTTACCTGTCCTCTTTCATTGGCCGCCCTGCCATGTGTATTATGCAACTGCCACCTGTGTATTGCCAAGGCTACCAATTAGGATAGTGGGGCGAGTTTGGGAAGGGTGCAGAAGATTAATAGCCTGGACCCTGTACTCATGGGTCAGCCAATTACCACTTGGAAACATGTCCGTAAAGTGTTATCTGCCTGACCCATACGTGCACTGCTGAGGTCCAGGCAATTACTATACATGTCAATGGAGGGACAATGCCAAGCATTTTGCTGCTTGCACTGACAACAGTCCCCTGTGGCCAGGGTCGGACTCGGGGGTGAACGGCCCACCGGGGCTCCCACCCCAGGGGCCCACGCCCATAGCCCTCCCCGGAGGGGCCCCCCTAACTTCCCTCGCAGGGCTCCCCACCCAACGTCCTCCCCCATGTGCGTAAATTTAACACGTCAGGGCAGGAGCGGTCGGGTCGGGGCCGCCGGGGCCCACCGGGATTTTTCCCGGTGTCCCAGCAGCCCAGTCCGACCCTGTCTGTGGCACAAAACGCGTAAGGCTTTTTTGTATATTGTGTATGGATTTAATAAACTAAGAATGCTTTTGATGTAAATTGAGCTGTTTGAGATGTTTAAATTTTGGTGATCCGGAGTGCCAGCCTGCAGTTCCAGTATGTATTCTGGTTGGCTCCCTAAGCTGTAGGTCTTGAGCATCCGGACCAATCCGTGATACTTCATATCACTATATAACTGGTTTTTCGAACAATACTATACATGTCAATGGAGAGGCAATGCCAAGCATTTTGCTGCCTGCACTGACAACAGTCGTGTAGCACTGACAAATCAATACATGATCACCTTTCAGCAGTGATTACATTGATGCAGATGCCACTTAGTTGTCCTATCCAGTCAATATCTAGTATTCTTTGTAATGTGGATAACACAGATCGGCAGCAGTCGGATGTGAGTATACAGAACCAGCACTATTAGCTCAATAATGCACAAAGAATAAGGGACACACCAGTAACTGCACGTAATTATGGCATCCGCATTCATTATTACTCTTCCAGAGTGAATGGAGGATAGATAAGTGCTGTGGAGCAGCAGACATTAAACACTTCAGTCTCAATTGGAAACGAGACGCTTGCCTGAGAACGGAGCATTTTATTCCATACTATATGAGAAATGATTGCTTTGAGACTCTGTAGTGTTTAATGGGCCCAAGTCTTGGGGCTAATGGACTGGTGGCTGCACTGTCAACAGCTCATTAAGTCACTGGTAATAGCATTCAAGCAGACAAACATGAATATTAACCAAGTAGTGCAGATTTAGGATTTTTTTTCCAAAACAAGCTTTATGTGCATCCATCATACAATCACCGGGGCTTATGCAATATATCACCAGGCAATTCTCCAGCAGTGAAGGAACCCACCGCAACCAATCGGCAAGTAGCTTTGAACTATTAACTGTTTGAAAGTGAAAGCAAAACCCTGATTGGTTCCTATAGGTATCTGCATTGGTAAATGAGCCCCAGAGTGTTATTCCCCATAATTACAGCTTAATTGCGTTCATGAGAGGGAGGTATGGCTGATGCAACTGCAGCTGATGCTTTAAAATAAATGCACTCTGACACAAATAAAATGCAACTGCAAAGAAAATCTTATTGTTGGGATTATGTCATTTCTGCCGCTCTCTGTCAAAATGACACTGTGGGATCCCTGGAAATACCTCCTCCGCCTTCTGAAGCAGCAAAGAGTTAGAAAACGATAACAAATAAGTAATGAAGACCAACTGAAAAGTTGCTTAGAATAGGTAATTTTATAACATATAAAAAATTTACTTAAAAGTGAACCACCCCTTTAAGAACAGAGAGTGCTGATCCATTTCTAACTATATATATATATATATACGGCTTTATGATCCTGCACCTCTGGATATCTGTGGGTAAAGTGCTGGCACATTGCGACTTATATATATATAGGTATAAGTACCAAGAGGTGCACTTCCTTACCCATTTGTATGAACTTGTCTGGGTGCACATGAAAAATAAGATATGAAAAAAATAGCACTGCGTTCGCAGGTACAATTTATTAGTAAAAAATGAGTTAGGGCCACTAATTTTTCACTAATAAAGTAAGTATTTTTGACTCAGACCTTTTTTAAGCTATAGTCAAGCCTGTAACTTCTCACCCCAAGGAAAACAATGTATAAAATTCAGTGATGCTGCAGTTAAATTCCCAGTATCCCTTTTGACATCCTCCTGTGTTCCAAGGTTAGTAACTGAACCATTGGGTTATCACTAAATAAATTTTATATCTTACCAAGCTCTGTTGAGCGCTTTACTATTGTGGACTTTGGCATATACTTATATTCGCTCTACTTCTTTCTAAGCTTTAGTTCTTCTTTAACCACGACTATAGAATAAAATAACTGGTGAAATAATATGTACCCGGTTTCTCTGCCCACATGCGTTTGAGTGGAAAAAATGAATAATATCCCCTGCTGGTGACAGTTCCAGCATCTCCGTGTCAGATGTGTTCCGACTACCTCTACTAATAATACCCAGAATCATAACTAGGCCACAGCTTGCACCAGCAGCTCCCCTTTCATCACTCAGATTAATGGGGATAATTATGATGATTATTAATGCACAGGGGTGAGAACAGGTGCCTCTTGTTTTACCCTGCTTTATTCATTAGTCAGAATTCTTGTTTAAACTCATAGATTGACTGTGTATAAGTCTCTGCAGAGAAAATCCCCAGTATATTTATTCAAGGCAATATAATAGGCCAACCTGTAACTCTTATAGTCGCGTCTCTGTTTTTACTGGTAACTCATTATATTTGTGCAGCAATTATTTAAAACTCTCTTGGTTGGTTCAAGCGCTCTGAAATGAATAGGACTTGGAGCAAAGCAATGTGTCACACAGAGCTTGTACAGCTCATTATATAGAATGAGTAATAAGATCATGGGCAATGACAGGCTTTATGCGCTGGCTGCCGCTTGACTTACAATCATAAGCTATGTCTATAAATTAAACAAATCCATGTGTCATTGACTACTGCTCCAGGCTGCAACTTAGTAAATGTAGCCTCAATGAATGAAAAATTAACCCATATATAGTCAAAAGTGTTCCCTGATGGGACCACTGGAGGGAAGCACAGTGGACGACAGCAGATCAGCCATTTTTCTGTCCACTGCACAGGGTAGTTTTAGAGTGCAGAGACGTACGAACTGTGCTTTAAATGGAACACGGCACATAGGCAACCTCCCCTTTTACTCCTACCTTGCACATCCTGATGCTGCGCTCGCTTCTCACTAAGCACCTGATCTGGTACCATTATATTGGTGCGTGTGTGGCCAGCTTTATGCCACACATGGTAGATTCTCAGCCTGTAGATAAACACAGGCCAAGTATCCACCACCTATACTTGAATCAGTGTTTTTCTCTGTCTGCACCAAGGTGAAGGCACATGTAGCAGATTTCGGCACTGAAATGTTGTGTAGTGCTTTATATGAAGCATCCACTAGAAATGTCAGAGCCCTAATTAAAATCAGCCTAGAGAGCTCTACAACATAAATATTATACTAAGGTGCATACTTGTCCTTTAATATCTCTGCAGTCTGTTATATATGGGATCCCAGGCAACCTTTGAGAACAAAAGGCCTTTTGAAAGATCCTCCATCTTCTCTTAATTTCAAGCGACCTGCAGGCATTGTTCTTTTTACTATCCTTTATTTAAAAAGTTCCAAATCATATGGCAGCCAGCAGAAGATGTTTAGGCTATCTTCCCCTTTTAATTAACACATGTTGTGGATACTTTAGATTACTATACAAAGTATAGCATGTTTGTGTTTATACAAAACTGAAATATCCACTAAACAACTGTGACTTCATATTTCTGCAGCTGGAGAAAAATGTGACGTTCACACTTACCCTGAGATCAGCCTCCTTGCCAAGAAGGTCGTACAATGTTGCACCTTTAGAGGTAATTTCAGAAGCAAGCTGTCTGGCCATCTTTAAATCTGAAATCTGAAATGAGACTCGTATAATTAGAACGATTGAAAGAGCAAAAGAAAAAGTTGCCAGCCACCTCAGTTCCTGGAATTTCATAAAACTTTCTTTTGTTGGCAGGAAGACTAATCTTGGTCCTTTATACGAAGAGGAACACTTAACATAATATAAACACAATATAAACATAATATAATATTCATTCGGAGGGTTTAGGTTTCCTTTAAGAGGCACGGTAGCCACAAACTGCACTACTATGCTTTTTTTCATAGGAACTTTTTTTAGGCCAAAATGGGCAAGGTAGGGGGTCGTGGGTGGTGCATTTCAGGATTGGGGACTCTGCAGGGCATGTAACATGTATAATTATCTTTCCTTGATGAAGTTGATATCAACAATACCAGTAAATCCAAATTTTTCAGGACTAGAAATCTCAGCATATTCAAACATGTTATAAAGAATTAGTTGCTGGGAGCTGTAGTCGACAAAACATTATTCAAGCTGGGCCAGTGGCCCACTTAATACTGGAGATTAATAAGAATTCTGCTTCCTCTGTGTACCCCCGGCACCTTGTAGTGCCTGCAAGCAGCAAAGTTGTAGGGAGTGTTATATCGCCATTAACCTCTTAATTGCTAATGCAAACAGAATTTTCCATGGAAGCTTTATTCCACTGTGGTGAAGGGGTTAACTTCTTAGAACTGCAGGATACTCAGATCTTCACACACAAGATCTGCAGCTATGTGACATTGTATTGGAAGATACCTATAATGCTTCCATGTCATTTTTGCAGATGGATATTCACTGTTACAATACTCAATTAAAACAGGATTAGGATATTGTTATAAAGCAAATGTCAAATTGCTATTTTAGGAATTCCAAATTTTCATTCATCATTGCTTTAATAAATGCATCCACACTATACTGAGCATTTCATAAATCTGCTCTTCTTATCATCTTTGAGATCAGTCTGGCAATGACGTGCATGAATGAGTTGTTTGCCATAGGAAAATACAGTTAATTTAACGCTTATGGCACACAGCATTTTTTTTTAATGTCGCCGTCATATTAGCTTGTATTAGAAATGGGAAGCACACACCCTAATCAAAAATAAGTGAGGTGCTAATCCACAGGAATCAGCCTACTGAATGATCCCAAATCATTACACACTCAAAAATAGAAAAGTAGAAAGAGTTTTATTAGTGATAAAGTTGCATAGTATAAAATGGGCAACGCGTTTCAACCATCAATGTATTCATCGGGCAAAAAGTTAGAGAAAAAGTGGCACTCGTTGGGGAAGCCAGTCAGAAGGCCCATGGCAGAAATGAACCTGACGTGTGAAAGTCCGATTTGTGGACTGTAAAGGGGGTAGGGCTTGCAGGAAGCACCGCACAGATTTTTGTTGATTGGAGGTTTGGGCATAATGGGGCGTGGCTGGGATGGATAAGGAGCATGACTAGGTGTCTCCTTCTTTTTTTCCATTGGGGCCCAGTCTGCATAGCTGGCAAGGCCCACTGTCTTGGAGGCCCAAACATACAGTGGGCTAAAAACTGAAGTCTACTAGGGACAGGGAAATGCTAGTTTCATGGTATGGGGTCCCACTGTCAGGGCAAAGGTTACAAGTGTCCAAGGCATACCCACCCCCTCTTCCCAAAACTCCACTCACACTTGTCTCCCTGGCTGAATTCCCCTAGCTACACCACCAAGTGACTCGGACACCAAATCTTACAGATGGGTTCTAACTATGCAAGGCACACAGAAGAGGGAGATGCCCAGCGCCCCCTCCCACTGTTGCACCCTAGGCAGGTGCCTCTTCGGAGCCCCATGATTTTTGATGGAGACCCTGAAGGTGGTTAACTAGGTAAAAAAAACTATTAGAAAAATTAATAGCTTCCATGGTTTGCTAATTTTTAAAGGAGACATATCATACCAGTGAATTATACTCTTTTAGATATAGAAGGATTTAGCTTAAAAAAGTTGTGTTTTCGACTGATTTATTGAAAAATTCCACCAAAACCCCACTAGTCCCGCCCATCTGTTCCACTTCCTGCTGGCTGAAATCTATGTGTAGGGGAGCCGGCGGCTCTTAGCACACTGCACTATAGGACAGGAACCAATCAGCAGCTAGGCTGACCTGATAGGGAACTGAAGCCTGTCTTTGCTTATGTGAGTGCAGGACTGTGATTGGCTCTTCCCCTCCTATTGTGCTTCTGGCTGGGACCGTTAGCTAATATGTCAAAGAACACAACTCACCTTAGATCCCAAATTAAATTTAAAGGTGGATGTTTCCTGGTCCTCAAGTTGGGTACTTTCCATGCCTTTGGATTTCATGGCATTGTACAACACTGTGGTGATCTTCAGGAGCTCCTTTACTGAATATCCATCTGCCTGGTACAGCTTCCTTGTATTTAACTTTATGTGTGCTTTAGTGGCCTAAAACAGTGAGAGAACATAAAACAGTAAGTATGATATACAATTTCTTTCATACCAATAGTCTTTTGAAGAAAACCCTCTAGTAATGTAGCATCATACAATTACAGTGTGAATATATTAAAACAAAAGTGTTTATGTACTGTTTATACAATACTCTGTGGGTTTTACCTTCTTAATGTTCCCAAGAACTGTTTATGGAAAAGAATAAATACCTGTACAAGGGCTTCTTTGCTTACAGATAAGGAGCCAGTACAGCACTGGTAGTTCAATTAACATGACATTAAAACTAAATACAATATGTGCTCCAAGGTAAACACCCCCAGGTAATGACTATTAATAAAATGTAGATGTACAGGGAGCTGAGGTGTCAGATACATTTATATTAGCCCCCTCCCACCAGCATAAACTAAATGAGCGCAGTCAGTTTAGTTCAGCACCACGGTCTTCCCATGTTCTAAACACAATCACGAGGAAACCAGGCCTGAACTTAATAAAAATATTCATGTAGAAGTAAAGCTGCTTTGTATCAGCAGGGATGAGTTTGAGTGGATTGTGGGCAGGATTTGGTGAAGCAATGACATGGCCATGTGGATATATAACTCTCCCTTATTTCTTATAGCAACCCTGCTGATCTGTGACTTGAATTCTAGATATGCTGTGTTATTTGCAGAATCCTTCATACTTGTCAAAATGTATGTAATTTCTTTACGTTTAAAGTAGAAGTTAAAAGGAAAGTCACAATCACATGTGGGTGCCAGAAGTTAGGTATTCCCCAACCCCTAGTAATGGTATTCATCTACCTGATAGCCTGGAGCTGTTCTGCAACAAATTGCACCAGCCTGGGGTTCTTTGTAGCGAGCACCACAGAGCAATCCTGTTCTTTTGCTTCTTCTTTCTTAAAAATCCAGGGGCTGAAGAATGCGCAGTAGAGTAAAAACGCCAGTTTTTTTTTTGTTAAAGCTCTGCTTTTCACTCTACTGTGTATGTCCACCTGTGCAAAGAAGCAAGAAGCAGATGGATGGCTCTGTGGTGCTCGCTGAAATAACCCCAGGTTGGTGCAGTTTTCTACTGATAGGAGCACCGGTGAATACAGTCACTGGCCTTTGCCTAAATTTTGGCACCCCCAAGTGATTACTGACTTTCCCCCCTCCGAGTGATTCTTAGTCTGCTATAGCTCTAAAAATACTGTTTTAGTGTTAGTGAACTGAAACTCCCAACATCCTACAAAGACCAAGCGCTTTCAGAGTGGGATGGAAGAACTGAATAGCCCTTAGTTATAAACGTGACATTACTATCCTTACCATAAACTGGGCAACTGCTTTAATGAAGAACACTCTGTCCTGCTCCGTGTCTACATCCACAGGGATGTCTGTATGTGGTTCATAACTGTTTAACAGAGAAAAGAGATACAGAATGCTATAAATCAGACAAATGATAGCTGAAAATGATGAAAAAAAAATGATAGAGTTAATGTAATATAAACCAAGTATACATACAGGACAGAAAACCCATGCTATGCACCTCCCCCCACTTACGCTTTCTATCATCTATTCCTCTAGCCCACAGGTTTCCATACACTCTGACTAGCCCAAAGCACTTAATAACTATGCCAAACTTGAAGGTTGTTTAGGGATTGTAGGAAAATTCATATTTGCTTTCATGGGAAAACAAACAACAGTGTTGTCATAGATGTAATAATTTGGGGGCCCTTAGGAACCAATGGGTGTGTGCCAAAAACTTTAAACCACATTAAAACTATTTCTCTATTGCTCTAACACTCTCCTTATGACCAAATGGTTGTCCCAACACTGTAAATAACAAGCGTGCATTTTGTGCAACACCCTAGAACTTGGTAATGTTATTGCTCTTGCTGGCCCACTTTTATGCAGAGTTCTGGATGTTCTAATAGCCACAGGAAGATCCAGACTAAGATTCAATAGGGCCTGGCACTTCAAGAAAACAGAGGTCCAAACAGCCCCCACCAGCCCAATAAATAGTGACTGTCTATGGCATCTTACAGCAGCCCCTCTGGCATTTGCCAGAACCCACAGATTTTGCACCCTGCAATTTTAAGCCCACTAGAAATGGAATCATCCGGACCTTCCACATGGCACCGGGAATATCAATAGGAAATGCAGGCAGCAAAATGCTCTCTTTGGGGCCTTTGTGCCAGTGTCCATAATAAATAATTGTATCTTAGCTTTTCTAACATGTTGTCTCCCAGTAAAGTCAATTTCAGCAGTTCTGTATAACTAAAGGCATGATGCCCTACCGTTTCACCAGCCAGATAAGTACTTCGGCAACCAAGGGGAAATTAGGGCTCCTGAAGTTCTCCATTGAAATCAGCCGAGGGTATCCAAGTGCCCGCATCATCTCTGTAAAGTCTTAGGATACAGAAGGTGAAAAAAACACATTGAGTAATGCTGAATTTATTACCTGATTTAACTGCAGTGAAAGCTGTTCCATAGGATAATGCACTTGTGTTTTTAAAGGTATACACACAGATTTTTATCCCTTATATTGTGATAGTAAAACAAAAATGTAAAACTAATTTACAGCTTAAAGGGGACCTGTCCCCCACACATAAAAAGCTGTAAAATAAAAGTCTTTTGGAAAGTAAACATGAAACCTATTTTTTTAATTGAATCATCCATATGGGATAAGGCAGGGGTCCCCAACCGCCGGGCCGCGGACCAGTTCCGGGCCGTGGACAGCAGGGCAGTGGGCCGCAGCGCACCCCCCCTCCCCAGCGCGTTGCATGTATTACGCGGCGCGCCCTGCCCCCATCGGTCCGTGTGAAAAAAAATTTGCCTCCTACCGGGCCGTGCTGCTGAAAAGGTTGGGAAGCCCTGGGATAAGGGATCCCATACCTGCCTAAATGTATTTAAAAATCTGAGCTGTCAATCATATATTGCCTGCCCCGCCTCTATGCCGAAGGCATAGAGGCAGGGCAGGCAATATATAATTGACAGCTCAGATTTTTTAAATACGTTTACAGGAATGGGATCCCTTATCCAGAAACCCATTATCTAGTTCCAAATTACAGAAAGGCCATCTCCCATAGACTCCATTAGAAGCAAATAATTCTATTTTTTTTTTAAACAATTCCATTTTTCTCTGTAATAATAAAACAGTACCTGTACTTGATCCCAACTAAGATATAATTACCCCTTATTGGGGGCAGAACAGCCCTATTGGGTTTATTTCATGGTTAAATGATTCCCTTTTCTCTGTAATAATAAAACAGTACCTGTACTTGATCCCAACTAAGATATAATTACCCCTTTTTGGGGCAGAACAGCCCTATTGGGTTTATTTAATGGTTAAATGATTCCCTTTTCTCTGTAATAATAAAACAGTACTTGTACTTGATCCCAACTAAGATATAATTACCCCTTATTGGGGCAGAACAATCCTATTGGGTTTATTTAATGGTTAAATGATTCCCTTTTCTCTGTAATAATAAAACAGTACCTGTACTTGATCCCAACTAAGATATAATTACCCCTTATTGGGGCAGAACAGTCCTATTGGGTTTATTTAATGGTTAAATGATTCCCTTTTCTCTGTAATAATAAAACAGTACCTGTACTTGATCCCAACTAAGATATAATTACCCCTTATTGGGGGCAGAACAGATATTGGGTTTATTTAATGGTTAAATGATTCCCTTTTCTCTGTAATAATAAAACAGTACCTGTACTTGATCCCAACTAAGATATAATTAATCCTTATTGGGGGCAGAACAGATATTGGGTTTATTTAATGGTTAAATGATTCCCTTTTCTCTGTAATAATAAAACAGTACCTGTACTTGATCCCAACTAAGATATAATTAATCCTTATTGGATGCAAAACAATCCTATTGGGTTTATTTAATATATAAATGATTTTTAGCAGACAAACTGTGGAGATCCAAATTATGGAAAGATCCCTTTATCCGGAAAACCCCAGGTCCCGAGCATTCTGGATAAAAGGTCCCATACCTGTACTAACATGATAAATATGTAGTCTCAAAATAAATCAAATTCTCTAGTTGCCGTTGGGGGTGGTCTTTGACCCTAGAAACCAATCAGCACTTCCACATATATAATTATTACAACAACAACCTTCTTTTAGCTACAAGGCCCTTTATAGCAGGGATATCCACCCACACCCCCAGTTTGGTGAACTACAACTCCCCACAATTGAAACCACCCATGCTTTATAGCTACAAAAATCACCTGCTGCAAAGGACAGGTTAAGCCTAATGGTAATGTATAAAGGGAATAATATATTCGCCATTGGAAACTGGGAGAATATTTCCCTGAAAGGCCCTACAAGCCTAGCTTTGTATAAGCAATGCATATATGTACACATGTAGAGCTAACACACCGTACTTACTTCTCAGATCTCGGTAAGACATGTTACCAGCGGTGATATCCCGGAGGCTGTACAGAATCTCAGTAGGCCGTCACTAGGCGGATGTATTGGGTATCCTGGCAACAGCGAACGCTTCTGCTACGGCGGCTCGTAGGTCTCAAAAAATCGAAAATGCGAGAGCGCGTATGAAAGTCTAGCGCAGGCGCAGTCGAGGGTTGGTGTGCGCGCTTTAGTATTTCTATTCGTTCTGTCTGAGTCCCGAACTTGTAAACAAAGTCCATTGGTTGCAGTAGCTTGAGCTATGTGCAAATGTGCCTGTAAGTACTGCTAGTTATAATGGTTTACTTTATAAATATATAGAAACATAACAGAGGTGCGTATAAATCTTTTTTTAGTCCCTATGTAGGGTAAAGCATTTTTATTGACCAAGCCAGTAAAATGGCAGCCAGGTGGCAGCCATGGGCGTCCGCAGAAAATTTTCCAAGGGGGGGCAAGTAAGCTAGTATCATCCTGCAACAGACAAATATATATATATATATATATATAAATATATATATTTTTTTTGCAGGATGATACTAGGGGAGGCTAAAGATGGCCCATACACAGACTGACCTACAGCTAATGTGACACTTAGTGGATTCGCTGCTGGCGTAAAAAGTTAACCTCCCAACTACCTCTTGCCGTTCCCACTGACTCCCAGGGATACTGTACAAAAGTGCGGGGGGGGCTTTTTTGTTTTTACCCTAAAATGTTTAGTATGTTAAAGTATTTATACGCGCATTTCTGTGAGGGGATCTGCAAACATTTGTGTTTGTGATCAGGGCTAGTTTGCATTCAAATTCACTTTTATTTTTAATGGTTTTTCAGTTATTTAGCTTTTTGTTCAGCAGCTCTCCATTTGGTATTTCAGCAGCTATCTGGTTGCTAGGGTCTTATTTACCCTAGCAACCAGGTAGTGGTTTAAACAAGAGATGGGAATATGAATAGTTAAGGGGCCTACTTGGAAAAATAAGTAATACAAAATTATAATAATAATAAAATTGTAGCCTCACAGAGCAATATTTTTGGCCCCCATTTGAAATCTGTATAGAGGCAGAACAGAGGCCTGTGTATAGTACCTGGGTATAGTACCTGTGTATAGTGCCTGTGTATAGTACCTGGGTATAGTACCTGTTTATAGTGCCTGTGTATAGTACCTGGGTATAGTACCTGTGTATAGTGCCTGTGTATAGTACCTGGGTATAGTACCTGTTTATAGTGCCTGTGTATAGTACCTGGGTATAGTACCTGTGTATAGTGCCTGTGTATAGTACCTGGGTATAGTGCCTGGGTATAGTACCTGTGTATAGTGCCTGTGTATAGTGCCTGTGTATAGTACCTGGGTATAGTGCCTGCGTATAGTGCCTGCGTATAGTACCTGGGTATAGTGCCTGCGTATAGTGCCTGGGTATAGTGCCTGGGTATAGTGCCTGGGTATAGTGCCTGCGTATAGTGCCTGCGTATAGTGCCTGGGTATAGTGCCTGGGTATAGTGCCTGGGTATAGTGCCTGGGTATAGTGCCTGGGTATAGTGCCTGGGTATAGTGCCTGTGTATAGTGCCTGTGTATAGTGCCTGTGTATAGTACCTGTGTATAGTGCCTGTGGGATGAAATCTGCAGCAAAAGTTGAGAGTTGGTTCTCAGGTAAAGTTACAGCTGCAGATTCTTCTTTTCAGTCTTCATTTGTTTCCAGTTTGCAAAATCTCCCGATCCCTGTGTGCATCTGTGCTCTGATTGGTCAATTTTACTGTCTGTCAAGGAAGCTGTGCTCTGATTGGAGAATCCACAAGAAGAAAGATCCAATCGGAGCACAGCAAAAACGGGCTTGAGGAGACAGTGCAGAAAGTAAGGTTTTTTTTGCTACTTTTCCAGGGGGGGGCAAGTGCCCCCTCTTGCCCCCTTCTGTGGACGCCCATGGTGGCAGCCCTAGGGGCAGTAGTAGTGTGGTAAAGTAATCAAGGCTGGCCAAGTGGAGCACTGTGGGCTGAGTTGTGTGGTGCTGCAAGGGGATTTTATGGACACCCCCAAAGCCCAAAAAGTGTATGTGGAGAAGATATCAGTTTTGACCATAAAACTGGTTACAGGGCCCAAGGCTTCACCCCGCCATATGCACAACGACACTCAGCTCAGCATCACCTCCCTGCGATTTGCGCACCAGGGTCCAGGATCCCCCTCTACCCATCAGCTCCACCACCAGATTTAGGTGTTTCTGCCTCTAATGCCGCCCCGCTTGCCCCTACATGCTAAGGTTTTTGCATCAGAAGGGGCTAAGGGGGTCAACATTGCTAATGTAGAGAGTGCAATAGTGCTCTCTGCACTAGCAAAGTCAAAATTCCAATTGAAAAAAATATAAATTTAGGCTCTTTGAGTTTCCAGGAAAGGCTTTTTGCCATCACTGGTATCTTGAGGGGTGCTGCCGGCTGGCAGCAGCATCCTTGATTTTGTTTCAACAAAAGCTAGTTGTTAAACTCCTCTTGTGTAAGAGAATAACCCCTGAAACATTTTGTTGCATTTGGTTGTACACTATGGAGTGCCTAAATGAAACTGGAGTAGCATTGTGACCGGAGAACAATGCTTGCAACCTCCTCAAGCATAAAGCTGGCCATACACGCACTGATACTATTGTACGAAACCTCGTTTCGTACGATATTCGGTGCATGTATGGCATGTCGGCGAGTCGACCGATATCGCAGGAAGCTGCTGATATCGGACGACTCGCCGATCAGCCAGGTTAGAAAATTTTGATCGGGCGCCATAGAAGGCGCCTGACCCAAAATCTGCCGTCAGGGCTGAATCGGCAAAAGGAGGTAGAAATCCTATTGTTTCTACCTCCTTATCTGCTGTTTCAGCCCTGACACTGTGTGTGGCGGATCTGACGATGTTTCGTGCGACCGATGGTTGCACGAAACATCGTCAGATCGCCACGTGTATGGCCAGCTTTAGAGGATGGGCCTTGAAGAGGTTTATTGCATTAAAGTAGACATATAGGATAAACTAAAAACCTCTAATCTTGTAAGCAATTATATATAATATATGGTTCTGGTTTCACTTTGGTCTAAAAACTAATACTATGGGGCTGATTTACTAACCCACGAATCCGACCCGAATTGGAAAAGTTCCGACTTAAAAACGAACATTTTGCGATTTTTTCGTATGTTTTGCGATTTTTTCGGATTCTTTACGAATTTTTCGTTACCAATACGATTTTTGCGTAAAAACGCGAGTTTTTCGTATCCATTACGAAAGTTGCGTAAAAAGTTGCGCTTTTTTCGTAGCGTTAAAACTTACGCAAAAAGTTGCGCATTTTTCGTAGCATTAAAACTTAAAAGGTGCAAAGTTTCGCGTAAGTTTTAACGCTACGAAAAATGCGCAACTTTTCGCGTAAGTTTTAACGCTACGAAAAAAGCGCAACTTTTTACGCAACTTTCGTAATGGATACGAAAAACTCGCGTTTTTACGCAAAAATCGTATTGGTAACGAAAAATTCGTAAAGAATCCGAATAAATCGCAAAACATACGAAAAAATCGCAAAACATACGAAAAAATCGCAAAATAACGATCATTACGAAAAAAACGCAATCGGACTCATTTCGACCCGTTCGTGGGTAAGTAAATCAGCCCCTTAGTGTAAAAATTACCCCTTTGTTGAAGCTCCCTATAGATCCTCTCAGGTCCCTGTGTCAAATGAGGGGTGGGGATGAAACTAGTAGCGTTTTTGGAGAAATTTCAATAAATCAGCCCAAAACACTACTTTTTAAAGCACATTCCTTCTATATTTAGTTGAGTACAACTCATTGGCACAATCAGTAGTGGAACTACCGGGGGTGTGGAGGGTTCGATCGCACTTGGGCCCGCACCCCCTCGGGGCCCACTAGATGCTCGCACCATACAATTACGATTGCACCGGTGTGAGTTTGCTTCAAAAATGTGTCCAAAAGGGGAGTGGTGGGGGCCCGGCTGCATGCCCTGCACCCTAGTAAAATCCTGCAGCCTATAGTTGGTCCATGAGAAGTTGCATTGCTTTTGGTCATGCAAATGCATAAACTTTAATGTTTTTACAGTATAGATATGAGATATTTGTGTATGTACAACAGTTGGACTGGCAATCTGTGAGTTGTGGCAAATGCCAGAGGGGCTGCTGTAAGATGCCATAGACACTCACTATTTTTTGGGCTGGTGGGGGCTGTTTGGGCCTCTGTGTACTTTTAAAGCCAGGGCCTGTTTTGACTCCCTGTCCATACCTGATTTACAAAAGACATGAGGATTGCCATGGTCCTGGCCATACTCCTTATCTAACCAAACCTGGCCTCAATCTGTCCAAACCCTGCCCTAATTACAGCAAGACAATCTGACAAGAAGTCTGCCTATCCCTGACAACCCTAATATTTATATATATATAAATATATGGTTCCATGACAATACGAAGGCACAAGGCCAAAGGCCAAAAAGACTAATGACATCACTAAGCACCAATTATAAGGATAAAATTACCAGGATATTCAGGGCTCTTGCGTATTAAATATTTGTGTTTATACATATATACTGTATATATTGCTATTTGCCAGACATTTTTTAGGCCAGGCAACAATCAAATACAATAGGAGCACTGATATCACTGTTACTGTAGCTAGCAGGGAGTTCATATTTATAGGAACTAATTTCACATTAAGTGTAGCTAATACTTGTTTCCTGGTCTAACAAAGCAATTAGTTTTGATTAGAGACAATGGGAAGCAACCAAAAACAAGTGCCTTTATTTTCCAGAGAATGGCAAGTATAGATGTAATGCAGTAAAGTTCACATTTAATCAGGAAACGCAATCAATACAAGACAAAATATCATCATGCCATGGGGTTTCTGAAAACACTCATACGATTTGCAGAATGATTATTTCTGAACTTCTGCTGCATGTTAAAGGGGAACTACAACATGTTTAGAACCAGGAATTTATTTACATTTATTCTGTTTTTTTTAGCATGAGGGCATATACTAAATCTTTGATGTCCAGCTTGTTATTATGACTGATAATTACTTGCTTTTGACAAATGCACTGGTGCCATTTAGCACCTGTGTTAGTAAATGAGCCCCAATGTCTCAAAAAAATATACTTACTCTAACACGTCAGTGTTATTATGTTATTTAACGTCATATTAATTTTAGTCCTCAGAAGCTGTGCAACTCTCTGCAATCAATGTCCTCCACATCAAAGAAACACTGAAACACAACATGGAGGGAAGAAGCAAAGAAGAAAGGTAAATACTGCAGTATAAATATAATTGCTAGTATCATTCTACACCACAACTCCACAACTGGGCTTGAGTGATCTTAAAGGAACAATAACACCAAAAAATGAAAGAGCTTTAAAGTAATAAAAATATAATGCACGGTTAAAACTAGTGTGTTTGCTACAGTAACACTACTATAATGTATATAATAAGCTGCTGTGTAGCCATGGGGGCAGCCATTCAAGCTGGAAAAAAGGAGAAAAGGCACAGGTTACATAGCAGATAACAGATAAGTTCTGTAGAATACAATAGTGTTTTATCTGTTATCTGCTATGTGCCTGTGCCTTTTCTCCTTTGAATGGCTGCCTCCATGGCTACATAGCAGCTTATTTATATAAATTATAGTAGACTTTCTGAAGTAAACACACAACTTTTACCAGTGCAGGGCAGCAGCACATTATATTTTATTTACTTTTATACACTTTCATTTTTTGGTGTTACTGTTCCTTTAATGATTGATGTACAATCAAAGACCAAGTAAACTTGAAGGTTAAACAGATGTCAAACAGTGAAATACAAAAAGAAAAAAATCTCAGTGAAATCATATTGCAGTAACTTCTGTCCATACCCTACTGCAGTGTTTTTCATAATTATCGGTCTCAGGTGTCCTTTTGTTGTCCATCATTTGGTCAATCTCTGCTTCTCGTAGCCTATAACAAGTTTACCTGTCATATCAGGTATCCTGCAATCACCTCACCTCTTTAATACCAGCCAATGCAGCATAGTTGTACATAAATCAGTTCAGTCTGCAGCATGCATCTAAATTAATTGCTAATTATCCATTCAGGATGTGGATTCAATGTGGGGTTGGTATTAAAGGGGTGAGGTGGCAATGCTACATGCTGTAGTTCTGAGAGTATCAAGAATAAACACTATGGGAATGTACCCAGTGCCAGACTTTGCCTCCAAGTGCCTTCCAGAGAATCTGGCAGAGACGGTTAAAATACCCCCTGGCATTTCATGTACACAGAGGCCCAAACTAACCCCACCATCCTACTAAATAATTACTGTCTATGTTATCTTACAGCGGCCCATTTAGCATTTTGCAAGAGCCTACAAATCCAGGCCAGTCTGGACCTCTCTGACATCTAGGACCCTCTCTCACAATAATTTAAGACAGTGCCAAATAGTATAGCTTAAGAGGTTCTATTGGAAATAAGAAAGGGCCTATGGGAAGTTTCCCAGACTGGAGTTCACTAGGGCCTGGGCCCACAAGGAGTTCTGACCTTGTATGTACCCATATGTGTTTCTGCATGCATGTGCTCTAGTGTTCCAGGTGTGTCAGTTGGTTCCATTCTTCCATTTGGACCTGTAGCCAATTGGTCTTAGAAAATAGCAACTACACCCATAGAGCTATGTAACCACAACTGTTTCTACATGCTGTGTGCTCCAGTGTCTTCACTGCACAGCTCTTCATGAGTCAGTTAATTAATTCTTCCATGTGGGTCTGTAGTATATAAGGCTTGAGCATTTAAATGCAACTGCATAGCTTCCTTAGTCTATGTACCTACTCCATGTATGCTGAAATTGTGTTCCACCTCACGGCACTACATCAGTCACTTTGTTGTTCCCTGTGGGTCTGTAGCCAATAGGTCTTAAGCATTTGAACCTGACTGCATAGTAACCGCATTAAGTTACATTAGTCGGAACGTGCACTTACTCACAAGCAAGTATTTTTTAATGCATGGGCTATAAAAATCTGCCTGCTCTGTACACTGATCACATTTTCTACACGACTTAGTCACCTGCCCGTTAAATTAAATTGGATCATCTTGCTGGCTCAGACCCCCTTGTGTTTTGATTTGTAATCATTATTATACGACAATGTATGCTCCTTTTATGCTCATTCGGTGTTACAGCATATCTGTGTTGGGCATAATAATTGGCTTACCTCAGGACAGACAGAATCCTAATATATGTACTACACAAATAAAACTCATGACATATTGAACAGCTGTGGCAACAGTTGATAAAAGCCTTTCTCCCAATGGCTTACTTTAACTATGAACATCCATTATAGTTGAAAAAAAATGAAAGCTTATTGTTCTCCATAAGCCACCTTCTTACATGCGCGCATCAATTAATGACTTCAAAATGCTACCACGATCTGTTTGCAGCTGTTTCTTGAACTTGTGGGGGTGGTGGGGTCATAGATTGCGCCTCTCATCCTGAGCAAGCCAGTTCTTTATTATGAACAGAAGAGGTCACCTTTTTTTTTTTTAACATGGATAAGTTAGATGTAAATTTATATATAAGATCTCATGGGAGGCAATTAAATGTATAGCTATGAAAGACCCGATAACATTTTGGTTAATGAGGCACTGAACTAAAAAAAAAAATTGCTCTTGCTATTATTTTTAATGAACACTGAAACAACTAGAAGGGTATAAACCATTCAGTTGCCCGTAGACACCAATTAGATCTTTGCTTTCATTTTTTAACTTGTAATAGACTGATCAAAACTAATTGTTGTTTGATTGCTATGGGCACCCTAATACCTAGGTGCAACTTATATAATGCTAAATGATCCCTAAGAAATATTAGAGAAGCTAAAGTCACAACAAGTAGCTAAATCATCACCAACCTCTACCTGCCCCACTAACCAACTCTTATTAGAGGCCAGTTGGCGCTGCATCTGCTAGGGATGCACTGAATCCAGAATTTCAAATATTGAAGCTGAATATTTAATCTGCCACAAAATTGAACAAAGGAATTGTAGTGCTGTAAGGTGGAACATAATGTTTTTTTTTCTATACCCAGTGGAAAATGTACCAAAGCCGAAGCCAATCCAGATATTAAGCAGCCATAGTTGTCCCCCGCCAACCAAGTTGCATTTTATTTACAGGTATGGCAACATGGGCTGTATTGGCGGTCCCCTGTGGTGTGTTTAAAAGGCCCTGGAGGCCTCAGATTTTCAAAGGCTTTCATCCTCCTTTTAACCTCTGTCTAGAGAGCCCCTCTATATACTTCTGTCTGTATACTTCTATTGTGCCTATTACTTGTAGCTGAGGTCCAAAGGACAGTGGGTGATTTGGTGCATCTCTAAATAATCATACATAAACACAGGGTTCCAGCCACAAATCGCTCCAGAAAACCTGTATGTTTTTGCCTGAAAACTGAACGACATTGAAGCGGCATGCTGTATCCATTTGATGTCTATAAGGTAAAAATTTTGCCCTTGAATTCTAGCATTGCAAGATGTTGTGGTTACTTGCATCAGATGTGTGGCATATTGGAAGGAACACTGCATCATGGGAAACATGGAAACTGTTCCCATTTTATGTGCTTTGCTTTTAACACTAACTTTTTGGCAGATAATAGTAGGAACATTTTCCTCTTTTAACTTTTTTAAACCCATCACAACACAATAGAAAACAATTTAGAATTATTTCTTAGGGTGACACATCCCCTTTAATGTATACTGCATTGACCAAATTTGTAAATCACAGTTTGTCTCTCTCTAAACTGAAAAATGCCAAGAATACAGTGTTTCAGGTGATCCCTTACATGGTGAGGCATGGAGTGTTATCTACCCCAGTCCCTCTCAAAACTAAACATATAGGGACTATAACTATATTTTATATGTAGAATAGGACAATCTTTGTTAGCAATGGGTAGGTTTTATGTAATGCGTAAATTTAGCTGAATAGAGAATACAGGCGAAGCAACAAAGATAAAAAAATTGAGAATTATAATGAGTTACAAATGCAGAAAACAAGGACACAGCAGATTAGAGAGCAAATCATAGAGAGGATTAGGGAAAACTAAACAGGTTATAGATGAACAATGGAGTTAAAAGCTCCACTGGGTCAGGGACTGATGTGAATGATGTTTAATCTCTGTCAAGTGCCACAGAATATGTTGGAGCTATATAACTAAATAATAATATTAATGAAAATGAAATGAATTTAATGAAAATATTAATTACCAGGGTTGGCCTGGCCTGGAATACTGGGAGAAATCCTGGTGTGCCCCTGCCCTATTGGTCTCTGCCTGCACAGGTTGGTGTAGTGCTTGCCCAGGGCATGTGTACACACATAGGGATGGCACAGGGGTGCAATATTTTATCACTGGTTGTGCCAGTGGGTAATCCAGTGGGCCCAAGGCTCCTCAGTTCAACACTAATAATAACTGAAACAGATATTGTAGAGTGAAAAAAGACAGAGAGAGATTTTTGAGACAAAATTGTCTTCATAACAAAACTACAAAGCAATAAGGAATCCCATATATGATTCACAATTGGAATTTAAACCTTGTGAGAATCTGGTCAAATTAATCATGTAGCCTGCAGCATTCCATCATCCTACCTGAGTGTGTTTACAATAAATAATACCCCCTCAGCTATAAACCACTCATAGTCTGTGTATAGTCCATGAATCCAATATGCGTTCCATTTTATTGCAATATTCTGCTCTTATTTTCTCTTCACAAATCCTGCCTCACACACCGCGGCTTCATAATGAACACTTACAAAAAATGAAAGGCAGCAATGCCTGTGTGTATACATAAGTAAACAGCAATAAACACACAGCTTGGAAATGAAAGTGCTCCTTTGTGGCTCTCTACAATGCAGAGGAAAACTGCAATTTACACAAGAGTAAAGTAATCCAGAAAATAAGAAAATAATTTGATAGAGGAAATAATTCACACCTTTCTTTGAAGTGTGTCTATAGAAATGTTTAAAATAAGGCAGCTAAATATTACTGATTCATAAACAGAAGATGTTTTTTGTAATGTATATGCACAACTCTGTACTGGTATTTTTCTGCTTAGCATAGTGGCAAGGCATGGCTGACTATTGGTGCCCATAAAAGGATGAATGCCCAGGGCTCTGCAAAGAAGTGTTTAGAGTACCTATTGACTAGGCAAGCAGAGCAGCATAGCATGTGCATGGGAAGGGCCTGTGCCTGTGGGATAGCAGGTATAGTAGGGAGAGATGGTGTCTATAGTAGCAGTGGGATAATAGCCTCTGGGAAGGGACTGTGGCTGTGGGATAGCAGGTATAGTAGGGAGAGATGGTGCCTATAGTAGCAGTGGGATAATAGCCTCTGGGAAGGGACTGTGGCTGTGGGATAGCAGGTATAGTAGGGAGAGATGGTGCCTATAGTATCAATGGGGGGGATAATAGCCTCTGGGAAGGGACTGTGGCTGTGGGATAGCAGGTATAGTAGGGAGAGATGGTGCCTATAGTAGCAGTGGGATAATAGGCTCTGGGAAGGGACTGTGGCTGTGGGATAGCAGGTATAGTAGGGAGAGATGGTGCCTATAGTAGCAGTGGGGGGATAATAGCCTCTGGGAAGGGACTGGGGCTGTGGGATAGCAGGTATAGTAGGGAGAGATGGTGCCTATAGTAGCAGTGGGATAATAGCCTCTGGGAAGGGACTGTGGCTGTGGGATAGCAGGTATAGTAGGGAGAGATGGTGCCTATAGTAGCAGTGGGATAATAGCCTCTGGGAAGGGACTGTGGCTGTGGGATAGCAGGTATAGTAGGGAGAGATGGTGCCTATAGTTGCAGTTGGAAAATAGCCTCTGTTTAGGAACTGTGGCTGTGGGATAGCAGGTATAGTAAGGAGAGATGGTGCCTATAGTAGCAGTGGGGATAATAGACTCTGGGAAGGGCCTGGGGCTGTGGGATAGCAGGTATAGTAAGGAGAGATGGTGCCTATAGTAGCAGTGGGGATAATAGCCTCTGGGAAGGGACTGGGGCTGTGGGATAGCAGGTATAGTAGGGAGAGATGGTGCCTATAGTAGCAGTGGGGGGATAATAGCCTCTGGGAAGGGACTGGGGCTGTGGGATAGTAACTGGGTGCTAACCTTGTGGTGGTCTGGGAGAGACCATTGGGTAGTCAGAAAGACCACAGTCTCATGTGTGAGAGACTGTTCTATGTTTTTGATGCCAAATGAATATATACTGTATACCATATATACCCTGCTTTTTTTGCCCTGCATTTTTGGTGTCACTATCCCATTCTCTGCACAAGGAACCCATTTGCCATTATTAAATTGTAGAAAAATAGTCTTCCCACACTGCCTACATGATAAATTTACATTTAGCCACACTAAGCCCCATCTCCTGTTTTGCCTCCTACTTGGTCATAGCGTCCAACATATTCTTTTATGAGCAAATATCAAACTTCTATTTCACAGCTGTACAAAGTTTAATGGAAATAGCTGATAAGGACACATTACTTCATTACTTTCTAGAACGTCACAGTGTCACAGTGGCATAACTATAGGGGAAGCAGACCCTGTAGTCACTGCGGGGGGGGGGGGGGGGGGGGTGCCAGGGAAGGGGGCCTTGGACTGCAGGGTCTATTTCCTCAATAGAAATCTCCCTTGTCCAGCTGAGAATAGGTGGGGAGCTGGGGACAGAAGTGGGCAGGACGCCGGAAAAGGGGATAAAGGGTTCGGTTAAGTTGGCTGCGTGCACCGGGCCCCTCTGAAGATTTCTTTGTAGGGGGAGGGGGGGCTGAAACCATGTAGTTATGTCACTGCCCTCTACTGTAAATTATAAGGTGTGTTTCTGAAGAATTGGACCAATGCATAACAGCACCCAAGCCCCATCATCACATGCCCCCCTCTCCATTGCCAATCCTGCACCACACACGCTTGCAGCTTGCCAAGGAGAAGTGCTGAGCAAAGATAAATTCAGTGGCTGCAGGGGTAGGCAAGAAGAGGCAATGCTGACTGCGCTCCATATATTCACTGCCCAAGGCAGCTGTCTCTTCTGCCTACCGCGAATTCGGTCTTGTTCTCTGACCTATACAAACTTGCCAACTTCCAATAGTATTTTACATTTAAAAAGGGGCATATTTTTCTTCATAACATTGAAGAGGAGCACCCATACAGCTAGATACAAGTGCTGCTATGAGCCCCCAGTGAGCGCAGAGCTGAAAGTAGCACCGTAGAAAGTGTTGCTGGTTCTCCCTGTGGATGTTCCATCTTCAAGGAAAAAACTACAATGCCATTGATTTTTGACATTCAGTAACATAGAGCAAGAGTCACAACTGTAAGCGTGTAGGCGTGCTAACATCAAGTGAAGGCACGTGAAGTGAATGTGTGCTACTTTGCCTTTGTTTTCTTCCAGACAGCAGTCATGATGTATTGTTATGTTTGTACAGTTCTGTTCCTACACTGACAACCTGCTCAACAATGGTTTGTATGCCTCCCACTCCAGTTCCCTAGCGTATTGTATACTGATGATTCTTCACAGAGTGTTCTCCTATCACATTGATAGTTCATAAAATAACGCATGAAATCTTCTTTATCTTTGCCTGTAAGCCTGGTAAACATGCCTCAGATCTCATTTCAGACACATGTATGGGAAACTATCTGAAATAGGCATTCTCTAATAGACATTATGGTATTCCAGCTTGTAGTCCCATTGCCCATTATTGGTGTCGGGTTCAGAATTCCTGGAAAACTTATCTCTGGTTTTCCAGATTTGCTTATGACCTTAAAGCTCTATAGTCTGCTGTTGCCATGCCCTTTGCCAGAACATGGACACAGCTTGCTTTTCTTCCCTGTTTATTATTCTCATACCTATGCACCTCATTCCTTACAAACCTGACACGTATAAAATCCACATTCTGCATAACTAGCGCGCTATTAATATACAGTCATTCTGCATGGCTGCACAGAAACGCATGAATCTAAATGAACTGCTATATTGGGATTGGGAAACAATATGTGTTTTTTGCATTGAAACTTATCCAGATCTTTCTGTTGCAGTTTATAGTAAAGACTAATACATTCTAGCGAATCTGCAAATCCATTAACTCATTTACTATTGCCCCAAGAGCACAAAAGGGTGCTAAATTGCCTCCAACAGTGCATTTGCCTTCAGTAGTAAAGGTTTTGCTCTGCACCCTGTACCCACGTTTAGAACCTGATGCAAGGTGCAAAACACAGCGCTGTTGGTCGCCCTACGCCAGCAGTAAGCCTTGCTGATTTTCAGGTTAGATATTGGTCAGGTAGGCTCCTTTCAGGGCCAATAAGCTGCTGGCAACATTTATCAGCCATGTATCTTAAAGCTGGCTATACATTATTATCCAAAGTCTACAGATAAGCTATTAGCAACAGTAGTTTTCATCCTACTTTGTAGAAATCCATGAGAGTGTCATGTGACCCCTGGTCTCTTCTCATGTAGAAACAAAATTCATTTTATTTACACATCTTATCTGCATAGTAAACATGTGGCCTATAACCCAATGTCTCATTTAATGACTGCCTCTATAGTTACACATGCACCCAAAAGGAGCACAGAGGTAACTACATGTCACCCCCCCCCCCCCATGCTATCCACTTTTCGCTCTCAGGTAGACCCTGAGCAGACCCTGTGGTTCAGGCCCCCCTGTGACTGCGGGGTCTGCCTTCTCTGTAGTTATGCAACTGCACAGAGACCTATAGCAAATTATACAATGCAGGAACGTATCCTGCAAGGTTAAAAAAAATGGTGGATTGCATCCTTTTTATGCACTTTGAGAGGGGGAGAGAAATAGAGTATTGTGTCAAATCCAATTGAATGCCTTGATATTCTAGGATCAGGTAGGGAGACTGGTCAGGGTGATTCTGCTATGAGGGAAGGTGAGAAAGTTACCTCATGTGGCTTTTTGAGGCCACTGGTTGCTTTAAAGTGGGCTTGTCACAAATATTTCTAAATTCATTTCTACCTTGTTAGTTTAGCAAAATAAACTTTATTTACATTATATCAATTATTTAATTTTGTTTAATTCAGTCTTGGAATTCGCAAATACATCAAGCAGGCAGGTGCCATATTGCGGGCACTGCTATTAAGACAGAGGGAGTGCAGTGACATCTAGGAAGTGCAGAATGGAAAGTGAAAGCCTGAGGCATAGAGGCGAGGCAGGCAAGATATGATTGACAGTTGGGATTTTTAAAAACCTTTATAACAGGTATTGATGTTTTAATTAAAAAAAAAATGGGTTTCATGTTTAATTTAGGATGATTTATATACAATTTTTTATGTCTAGGAATTTCCACTTTTTTTTTTTTTACTAGAAATCATTTTTTTTTCGTAAATTTATGCTCTCTGCTCTAGTGAGTTCAACAAACCAAATTGTAAAGCTCTTTCTGGGTATCACAATATAGCAATATGGGATAAGTATGGCAGGGTTCAAGTTTATGACATTTGAATCCTCCATATGTCCCTTATTGAAAAATACCCTTCCCTATCAATTCTCTAATGTGTCTTTCATAAATGCATTTTAAATCATGTATCTAATGAGTTGCAATAGGCGAGTAATCCCTCTTTGTTTTTAGTATAATACATATGCTCTCAAAGTCCTGTCTGTCAAGCTTGATTTCCTTCCCTACACACTGGAACCTGCACTCACAGAGAGTAGCAAACTATAGTCACTGCAGATTTATATTAGGGCTTCATTTTGTTCATCCTCTCTATGGGTGAATACTTTGAATAAACTGGCTGTGTTTGCATCTCCTGGGTTTTCATCTCCTGGTTTTCATCCACCAATCGTGGTTCTTCATCCTCTGTAAAATGGAGGACGAAAAAATTTGGGGGATTTTTTACAGAGAGCTTGAATACAATCTGAAATGGTTTAGCTATATATTCATATATAATTATAAATCATCCAGTGGAAATAGTGTTGTAATGATGTAGCACTGGGCTCCCCAGGCGAAAAATCTTCGGAGGGGCCCTGCGTGCAGCAACCTACCCACCCACGTCTTATTGCCATTGCCCCACCTGCCCACTGCAACAGTTTTATTATAAAAATATCTTTAGCTGATACAAGATTTGTATAAAAATAGATGTAATAATTACAAAAACATTTCCATATATGGCTGAATCACACAGCTGTAAACTGTACAAATATTAAAGTACGTTTTTACAAACATAGCTGTATTGTCCAACAATAATACTATAAAAGTACAGTCATCATTTATGCACTAGTTATTGCAGGTAGCCATAATACAGGGAAATGTCCATGTCGCGCTGCCGCTGTTTGAAGAACTGCACTCTTCCCTTTGCGGTATATTGGCAGGCCATTTCTCTCTCCCGTTGGGCTTTTCTTTTTAGAGTTTCTCTCTCCTCTGGTGGAAGTGGAATAGAAAACTCCAGCTGGTCGAGGAGGTCTTCCCACTTTTCTTCACGCCGAGGAGGTGATTTCTTTATTTTTGCCTCAGACTGGATGTTTGGTGCTGTTGTGCTCGAGCTTGGAGCTGGTCTTTTCTTCACATCAGCACTCACACCAGCGAGAGAATGATTTAACTGTTGTTGGTTTCTGCTATTGGTCTGAACCTGACCACGTTTTGGTGAAGGTGGCTTTGGACACTGATTTTGTGCCTGTTCTTTAGGTTCTCTGATTTGACTTGTCAAAGAAGTTTTTTTACCAAGAGCATAAAATGTATTCACTGATTCAAACAATTTTTGCTGAAGGTTACTGCGATGTTTTTTGGCAACTCCTTGATCAGCGGGATCAGTTGTTTTTCTCTTTCTCTTTTTTGGTTCACTAGAGACACTGCTGACCGGTTTATGTTTTATTTTTGTTGCCTTTTTTGTTTTTTTCTCACTTACTGCATTGACCTTTGAATCGTCAGACAGTTTAGGGCTCAGTTTAATAGGTTCCTCTGTAGATACGGACATAGAAGGTTCATCACTTAATGCCTTGTTCTGTTCAGAGGACTCAATTGTACTGTTGCCAGACTGCTGAACAACTGAGGTAGCAGAAATATCAGACTTTGGTGGACTTTTATTTTCCACAAGTTCTTGCTGAAGTTGTTGTTGTCCACTCTCTGTAATGGAACTTAGGTCCATCTGTTCTAATGGGTTCTGTAAAGCAATGTTCTCTGCATTCGAATGTTGTTGCATATTAATATTTGCATTAGATATCTGCATAGAATTTTCACCCTGCTCAGAAGTTTGCTGGAACTGGTTTCCTAAATCCAAAGCTGAACTATGAGCAGTTGTTGCCATATAGTGGCTAGGCACAGCTGGTACAAGGTATCTTTGTATAACCACAGGATAAAGCCGTCCATATATGTCATATACATAACAGGGAATTGCCTGTGGATTTTGAGTTTGGTGTAGGGGTGCTCCTGCTGGGACAAATTGTTGGATGTTATAGCCAACTAGTCCTTCTGCAACATTATTATTATTAGAATATAGAGGATTGTAGTTCACATTAAAATCAGTAGGGTTGGTAGAATTGTTATGATCTGCGAGGAGACAAGATAAAATGGAAGAGATTAATAAGTGCACCCAAAAGGGGCAATACCCAGTGCTAGTTTACCCTTAGTTTATATATTCAGGGATATTTTGGAATGTTTACAAATTTGTAAAGTAATGTAATTGTTACTCTAGGGACTTTTAATGCTAGCATATATACACTATGGGGCTGATTTACTAAGACACGATTTCGAATCCGAATTGGAAAAATTCCGATTGGAAACGAACATTTTGTGACTTTTTCGTATTTTTTGCGTTTTTACGCAAAAATCGTAAAGACGCCGAAAAACTCGCGTTTTTACGCAAAAATCGTAAAGACGCCGAAAAACTCGCGTTTTTATGCAAAAATCGTAAAGACGCCGAAAAAATTGCAAAATTACCGATCATTACGAAAAAAACGCAATCGGACGCATTCGGCCCGTTCGTGGGTTAGTAAATGTGCCCCTATATATAGTGTGATAGTGTGTGTGTATATATATCTATATCTATATATATAGTGTATGAGTGTATGTATACTTATGGTCAGAGTGTACTCTGGAATATTCCAGCAGAATCTCTACCTAATTACTGGTCACTATGATGATTTCACATTGACATTGATGAGGTCTCATCCAATAAAAAACTGTGCTATTAACTAATCTACCACTAGCACCGCTATAACTAAAGAATAAATGGGCTTTTACCCTTTTGTATGTTTATGCATACTTATGAACATATTGTTCTCTATAATGTAAGCCAATATTAGTCTTACCTTCCATAATACACAATTCTATCCAAAGTAGAAAAAGAAAGTCTTTTATAGAGATTCAGTTCTCCCTCTCAGGATCGCTGAACCAACTGAAATGTTCAAGCAGCATCTCAGCCTGAATACTGGTCACTATGATGATGTCACAATGAAACTGATAAGGTCTCCATGGAGACTAATCCAATTACAAAGTGTGCCTGACTACTGGTTGTATGGTGATGTCACAATGGAATTGATGTCTCCATGCAAAGTAGTGTCTGATAGCAAACTGCACATTAAAAGTTTACAGATATGTTGTTACTTATCTCAATACATGATCAAATATTTAAAAAAAATGTTTACATTATCTGAAGTATATAAATAAGTGTACATTGACTATTCCCTATACCAGGATGCAATATTTTATTAAAAACATTTTTGCAGATTCCCTGCACTAACTAAAATGTCCAAATTATAGAATGTTTTCCGACCCATTGAATAGTTCCCCAACATTTTGGCTCCCCCCTAATTATGAACTAGGGTTTTTTTTCCCTTGAAAGTGGACCTGTCACCCAGGCCTAAACATCTGTATTATTAAAGTCCTTTTCGAATTAAACATGAAACCCAGACTCATTTTTTTATTAACACACTGCGCACACTGTTATGTGCTCTCTGTATTGCTGTCAGTCTCTGTCCTCCTTTTCGGTTCTACATAATCCAGTAACCCGTGTTCTGTAATTTACCCTGTGAAAAATCCTCCTTTCCCCTGCAAGTTCTAAAGGCTGTGATGGCTGCAGTTAGTCCATCCCTGTTCTAATGAAATTTTCTTCATTTTGTTTCCCTAACGTACAAATAGATACCTTAAAGGAGACCTATCAGGGCTGATTCACGAAAGTGTGTTAAAATGTGTGCTATTTATAGCGTGTGTTAAAAATTTTATCCCGTCTAAATTTTCGCACGATTCACTATAAGCATACTTGCGTTAAAGGAGACATATCCTATAAATATTATGAATGTGCCAGTGAATTATACTCCTCTAGATATAGAAGGATTGTACTAAAAAAGTTGTGTTTTGGGCTGATTTTTTAAGAAATTCACCCAAAACCCCACTAGCCCCGCCCATCTGTTCCACTTCCTGCTGGCTGAATTCTCTGGATGAACTGGGGAGCCGACGGCCCTCCGTACCCTGCACTGTAGGAACCAATCAGCAGCTAGGCTGACCTGATAGGGAACTGAAGCCTGTCTGTGCTTGTGTGACTGCAGGGCTGTGATTGGCTGATTGGCTGTCCCCCTCCTACTGTGCTTCTGGCAGGGACCGTTAGGACACGCCCACTCTCCTTTTCAAACTCAGACAGAGAAGTGAGAGGATCTATAGGGAGCTCAGATAAAGGGGCCATTGTTACAGATAGGGTTAATGTTTAGCCCAAAGGGAAACCAGCACCGCATATTATTCATAATTGCCTACAAAACTAGCGTTTTCCCCATTTATCCAATATGTCTCCTTTAGTTTACGCGCGATACTGCATGCGATATTTTAGTCGCGAAGACTATTTTCGTGTGGTATTTGACGGTAAATGCGCTAATCATGCCCGCGTAGTCGCCGCATATAAATAGTAGCTGCATATAAATAGCAAGCCTTTGCAACAAATAGCCTTTGGTTCCTACTTACTTTACTTGTATGTAATGTATGTATGGCACGCCTATTATTATGTGTGTAACTTATGTTCTCAAAGCTGTGGAGTACAACAACAAATTAGGCCAGTAAATGGCGGGGGCATTTAAGAAATATTTTGCCAAATACTTAGGGGTCCGTTTACTAAAGTGGTTTAAATTTAGTGGCACATTTTAGACACAGAATAAATGCAAAATAGGTTAAGGCCAGTTTATTAAAGGGGGACAAATATAATATTGCAATTTGATTGGCAGTTATCACACTCGCCAGAAAATATGCTACGTACTAATTAACGCAAGCTTTACTATTCAGCCACCTTAACACCTCCTCAACGCAGATGTTATTTCCAGGGTTCCCGTGTGTCCCTGCACACAATTCATTAGAACAAATAGAATGGTGCACTTGTTCTTTTAGGAGTATGTATAAGCACATGTACTTTTGTTTAGTACGCTTTCGTGTATATATATATATATGGAATAACCTGCACTGCTGCACATAAATCAATGTCCTACGTCGTAGAAAGGGGTCCTAAGGGGGACCATAATGTTGGATGCAATAAAAATTATTATGGCACATTGATTAATCTGCTTATCCAAAGTCTACAGATAAGCTATTAGCAACAGTAGTTTTCATCCTACACTCCTACTTTGTAGAAATCCATGAGAGTGTCATGTGACCCCTGGTCTCTTCTCATGTAGAAACAAAATTCATTTTATTTACACATCTTATCTGCATAGTAAACATGTGGCCTATAACCCAATGTCTCATTTAATGACTGCCTCTATAGCTACACATGCACCCAAAAGGAGCACAGAGGTAACTACATGGCACCCTCCCCCCATGCTATCCACTTTTCGCTCTCAGGTAGACCCTGAGCAGACCCTTTGGTTCAGGCCTGTTACTGCGGGGTATGCTTGTATCCTGCAAGGTTAAAAAAATGGCGGATTGCATCCTTTTTATGCACTTTGAGAGGGGGAGAGAAATAGAGTATTGTGTCAAATCCAATTGAATGCCTTGATATTCTAGGATCAGGTAGGGAGACTGGTCAGGGTGATTCTGCTATGAGGGAAGGTGAGAAAGTTACCTCATGTGGCTTTTTGAGGCCACTGGTTGCTTTAAAGGGGACTTGTCACAAATATTTCCAAATAAATTTCTACCTTGTTAGTTTATCAAAATAAACTTTATTTACATTATATCAATTATTTAATTTTGTTTAATTCAGTCTTGGAATTCGCAAATACATCAAGCAGGCAGGTGCCATATTGCGGGTACTGCTATTAAGGCAGACGCCCACCGCGCTGCCATCGGCGGGGACGCCCGCGCGCCGTTCTCCCTCTGCGCCGGCGTCTTCCTAGTGCGTGCACGCGCACTTCCACATTGTTAAAGCGCAATGGCGTGAAATTCAAAGGTATTTAAAGGGACTTTTGCCATTTTTCATTGCCCGTGATAGAATTTGATTCTGGTGCCTTCCTGAGCTTCGTGCATTTGTTCCTGGTAGTGTTTTCCTGTTTTTGACCCGGCCTGCTCCTGACTATTCTGATTTCGGTAACCTGACTCCGGCTTGTACTTTGACTCCGATATTGTCTCATCCTGCTGTGCGATCATCCGGTTTTGACCCTTGCCTGTCTGACTATCCTTGATTTCTGCCTGCCTCGACCCAGCCTGCCTGACTACGAACTTGCCTAACCCTTTTGTACTGTGATCTTCGGCCTAACTGACTCTTACTACTGTCGAGCCCCTTTGCTTGCCAGAACTCCTCGCCTTGTTCCTCTCGTTAAGTCCAGGTGGCATCTGAGTAGCTGAGGGCTCCTCCCGAAGCCAAAGGCGGTCACAATACTGGTGAAGCCGAGCTGAGACCAAGGAACTTGGCATTAGTTCTGGTTTAGGGTGCTGACCGTGACAGAGTGCAGTGACATCTAGGAAGTGCAGAATGGAAAGTGAAAGCCTGAGGCATAGAGGCGGGGCAGGCAATATATGATTGACAGTTTTTTAAAAACCTTTATAACAGGTATTGATGTTTTAATAAAAATGATTGCAAAACAATTTTTTACGTCAAGGAATTTCCACTTTTTTTTACTAGAAATCATATTCTTTTTTTTTAGTAAATTTATGCTCTCTGCTCTAGTGAGTTCAACAAACCAAATGGTAAAGCTCTTTCTGGGTATCACAATATAGCAATATGGGATAAGTATGGCAGGGTTCAAGTTTATGACATTTGAATCCTCCATATGTCCCTTATTGAAAAATACCCTTCCCTATCAATTCTCTAATGTGTCTTTCATAAATGCATTTTAAATCATGTATCTAATGAGTTACAATAGGCGAGTAATCCCTCTTTGTTTTTAGTATAATACATATGCTCTCAAAGTCCTGTCTGTCAAGCATGATTTCCTTCCCTACACACTGGAACCTGCACTCACAGAGAGTAGCAAACTATAGTCACTGCAGATTTATATTAGGGCTTCATTTTGTTCATCCTCTCTATGGGTGAATACTTTGAATAAATTGGCTGTGTCTGCATCTCCTGGGTTTTCATACAAAGGCTATTTTTTCAAATAACCAATCGTGGTTCCTCATCCTCTGTAAAATGGAGGACGAAAAAATTTGGGGGATCTTTTACAGAGAGCTTGAATACAATCTGAAATGGTTTAGCTATATATTCATATATAATTATAAATCATCCAGTGGAATCAGAGTTGTAATGATGTAGCACTGGGCTCCCCAGGCAAAAAATCTTCGGAGGGGCCCTGCGTGCAGCAACCTACCCACCCGCCTCTTATTGCCATTGCCCCACCTGCCCACTGCAGATAGTTCACATCAGGCGCTCACATATTTAGGGGCAATAGAGCGGCTATAGAAGAAGCAGACCCCCCGGCTTTGGCCCCCTGTTCCCCAGGCCCTCTCCTGCAGGGGCAGGCCGTGAAAAAGCTTGGGGGCAGGGTTATGACTTATGGGGTAGGAAAATGGTTGGGCTGGGCAGAAAAAAGGTGAATGGGTCTAGAAAATGGATGGACTAGGCAGGGAAATAAGAGGAGCAGAGGCGGGCCAGTGGTTATCAGGGGAGATTGGCAGCGGAGAGGGTCAGGGAAAGGAATGATTTATAGAGCATTACCATTGCAACCCTACCTGACAATAACACCCCTGGGGAGGTATAACATCTAGGGTTCCCTCTGCATGTTGCACCTACACAGTCAAATGACTTGTACCTAGTAAATCACACAAATTAGTGCCCAGTTTATGAAGACGTGTTCTAATTTGCTTACACTGGGTGTCCATCCCTTTGTTAGGGACCCAGATATATAAAAATGTCAGTGCATGAGTAATATAGTGAAATATCAGCCTAATTGGGCCTTCCGGTGAATCTAGGAGAGCACATAGGCATTTTCCCGCAATCTTACAGTAACTGGCATTCAGTGTGGGGCCCACTACCATGATGCCATCCCTTCCCAGTGAGGGCCGGCTAGTGCCTCTCAAGGCCACTTCGGCGAATTCGGCAAATCGTGGTGCCGCACATGCTATCCCACCGGCGATTTACATTCTAGCCGGTGGGATGGCATTGAGGGGAGTTTAGTCGCCCGTGACAATGGAGATTTGTTGCGGCCTGACTTATCTCCCTGTAAGTCACGGCCCTTACAAGAAAGAAAACTATTTACAGATATAGCTGAATTGCACAGCTATAAAATATATTATTTATAAAAATGTATTTATTTCTAAAAAGCAATATGTAAAAACAGTTTTATTATAAAAATATCTTTAGCTGATACAAGATTTGTATAAAAATAGATGTATTAATTACAAAAACATTTCCATATATGGCTGAATCACACAGCTGTAAACTGTACAAATATTAAAGTACGTTTTTACAAACATAGCTGTATTGCCCAACAATAATACTATAAAAGTACAGTCATCATTATGCACTAGTTATTGCAGGTAGCCATAATACAGGGAAATGTCCATGTCGCGCTGCCGCTGTTTGAAGAACTGCACTCTTCCCTTTGCGGTATATTGGCAGGCCATTTCTCTCTCCCGTTGGGCTTTTCTTTTTAGAGTTTCTCTCTCCTCTGGTGGAAGTGGAATAGAAAACTCCAGCTGGTCGAGGAGGTCTTCCCACTTTTCTTCACGCCGAGGAGGTGATTTCTTTATTTTTGCCTCAGACTGGTTGTTTGGTGCTGTTGTGCTCGAGCTTGGAGCTGGTCTTTTCTTCACATCAGCACTCACACCAGCGAGAGAATGATTTAACTGTTGTTGGTTTCTGCTATTGGTCTGAACCTGACCACGTTTTGGTGAAGGTGGCTTTGGACACTGATTTTGTGCCTGTTCTTTAGGTTCTCTGATTTGACTTGTCAAAGAAGTTTTTTTACCAAGAGCATAAAATGTATTCACTGATTCAAACAATTTTTGCTGAAGGTTACTGCGATGTTTTTTGGCAACTCCTTGATCAGCGGGATCAGTGGTTTTTCTCTTTCTCTTTTTTGGTTCACTAGAAACACTGCTGACCGGTTTATGTTTTATTTTTGTTGCCTTTTTTGTTTTTTTCTCACTTACTGCATTGACCTTTGAATCGTCAGACAGTTTAGGGCTCAGTTTAATAGGTTCCTCTGTAGCTACGGTCATAGAAGGTTCATCACCTAATGCCTTGTTCTGTTCAGAGGACTCAATTGTACTGTTGCCAGACTGCTGAACAACTGAGGTAGCAGAAATATCAGACTTTGGTGGACTTTTATTTTCCACAAGTTCTTGCTGAAGTGGTTGTTGTCCACTCTCTGTAATGGAACTTAGGTCCATCTGTTCTAATGGGTTCTGTAAAGCAATGTTCTCTGCATTCGAATGTTGTTGCATATTAATATTTGCATTAGATATCTGCATAGAATTTTCACCCTGCTCAGAAGTTTGCTGGAACTGGTTTCCTAAATCCAAAGCTGAACTATGAGCAGTTGTTGCCATATAGTGGCTAGGCACAGCTGGTACAAGGTATCTTTGTATAACCACAGGATAAAGCCGTCCATATATGTCATATACATAACAGGGAATTGCCTGTGGATTTTGAGTTTGGTATAGGGGTGCTCCTGCTGGGACAAATTGTTGGATGGTATAGCCAACTAGTCCTTCTGCAACATTATTATTATTAGAATATAGAGGATTGTAGTTCACATTAAAATCAGTAGGGTTGGTAGAATTGTTATGATCTGCGAGGAGACAAGATAAAATGGAAGAGATTAGTAAGTGCACCGAAAAGGGGCAATACCCAGTGCTAGTTTACCCTTAGTTTATATATTCAGGGATATTTTGGAATGTTTACAAATTTGTAAAGCAATGTAATTGTTACTCTAGGGACTTTTAATGCTAGCATATATACACTATATATAGTGTGATAGTGTGTGTGTGTGTGTGTGTATGTATATCTATATCTATATATATAGTGTATGAGTGTATGTATACTTATGGTCAGAGTGTACTCTGTAATATTCCAGCAGAATCTCTACCTAATTACTGGTCACTATGATGATTTCACATTGACATTGATGAGGTCTCATCCAATAAAAAACTGTGCTATTAACTAATCTACCACTAGCACCGCTATAACTAAAGAATAAATGGGCTTTTACCCTTTTGTATGTTTATGCATACTTATGAACATATTGTTCTCTATAATGTAAGCCAATATTAGTCTTACCTTCCATAATACACAATTCTATCCAAAGTAGAAAAAGAAAGTCTTTTATAGAGATTCAGTTCTCCCTCTCAGGATTGCTGAACCAACTGAAATGTTCAAGCAGCATCTCAGCCTGAATACTGGTCACTATGATGATGTCACAATGAAACTGATAAGGTCTCCATGGATACTAATCCAATAAGAAAGTGTGCCTGACTACTGGTTGTATTGTGATGTCACAATGGAATTGGTGTCTCCATACAAAGTAGTGTCTGATAGCAAACTGCACATTAAAAGTTTATAGATATGTTGTTACTTATCTCAATACATGATCAAACATTTAAAAAATGTTTACATTATCTGAAGTATATAAATAAGTGTACATTGACTATTCCCTATACCAGGATGCAATATTTTATAAAAAATTTTTTGCAGATTCCCTGCACTAACTGCATAGTTCCCCAACATTTTTGCACCCCCCCAATTATGAATTAGGGTTTTTTTCCCTTTAAAGTGGACCTGTCACCCAGGCATAAACATCTGTATAATTAAAGTCCTTTTCAAATTAAACATGAAAACCAAACTCATTTTTTTATTAACACACTGCGCACACTGTTATGTGCTCTCTGTATTGCTGTCAGTCTCTGTCCTCCTTTTCGGTTCTACATAATCCAGTAACCCGTGTTCTGTAATTTACCCTGTGAAAAATCCTCCTTTCCCCTGCAAGTTCTAAAGGCTGTGATGGCTGCAGTTAGTCCATCCCTGTTCTAATGAAATTTTCTTCATTTTGTTTCCCTAACGTACAAATAGATACCTTAAAGGAGACCTATCAGGGCTGATTCACGAAAGTGTGTTAAAACGTGTGCTATTTGTAGCGTGTGTTAAAAATTTTATCCCGTCTAAATTTTCGCACGATTCACTATAAGCATACTTGCGTTAAAGGAGACATATCCTATAAATATTATGAATGTGCCAGTGAATTATACACCTCTAGATATAGAAGGATTGTACTAAAAAAGTTGTGTTTTGGGCTGATTTTTTAAGAAATTCACCCAAAACCCCACTAGCCCCGCCCATCTGTTCCACTTCCTGCTGGCTGAATTCTCTGGATGAGCTGGGAGCCGACGGCCCTCCGTACCCTGCACTGTAGGATAGGAACCAATCAGCAGCTAGGCTGACCTGATAGGGAACTGAAGCCTGTCTGTGCTTGTGTGACTGCAGGGCTGTGATTGGCTGATTGGCTGTCCCCCTCCTACTGTGCTTCTGGCAGGGACCGTTAGGACACGCCCACTCTCCTTTTCAAACTCAGACAGAGAAGTGAGAGGATCTATAGGGAGCTCAGATAAAGGGGCCATTGTTACAGATAGGGTTAATGTTTAGCCCAAAGGGAAACCAGCACCGCATATTATTCATAATTGCCTACAAAATTAGGGGTTTTCCCCATTTATCCTATATGTCTCCTTTAGTTTACGCGCGATACTGCATGCGATATTTTAGTCGCGAAGACTATTTTCGTGTGGTATTTGACGGTAAATGCGCTAATCAACGCACGCGTATAGTAGCCGCATATAAATAGTAGCTGCATATAAATAGCAAGCCTTTGCAACAAATAGCCTTTGGTTCCTACTTACTTTACTTGTATGTAATGTATGTATGGCACGCCTATTATTATGTGTGTAACTTATGTTCTCAAAGCTGTGGACTACAACAACAAATTAGGCCAGTAAATGGCGGGGGCATTTAAGAAATATTTTGCCAAATACTTAGGGGTCCGTTTACTAAAGTGGCTTAAATTTAGTGGCACATTTTAGACACAGAATAAATGCAAAATAGGTTATGGCCAGTTTATTAAAGGGGGACAAATATAATATTGCAATTTGATTGGCAGTTATCACACTCGCCAGAAAATATGCTACGTACTAATTAACGCAAGCTTTACTATTCAGCCACCTTAACACCTCCTCAACGCAGATGTTATTTCCAGGGTTCCCGTGTGTCCCTGCACACAATTCATTAGAACAAATAGAATGGTGCACTTGTGCTTTTAGGAGTATGTATAAGCACATGTACTTTTGTTTAGTTCGCTTTCGTGTATATATATATATATGGAATAACCTGCACTGCTGCACATAAATCAATGTCCTAAGTCGTAGAAAGGGGGCCTAAGGGGGACCATAATGTTGGATGCAATAAAAATTATTATGGCACATTGATTAATCTGCTTATCCAAAGTCTACAGATAAGCTATTAGCAACAGTAGTTTTCATCCTATACTCCTACTTTGTAGAAATCCATGAGAGTGTCATGTGACCCCTGGTCTCTTCTCATGTAGAAACAAAATTCATTTTATTTACACATCTTATCTGCATAGTAAACATGTGGCCTATAACCCAATGTCTCATTTAATGACTGCCTCTATAGTTACACATGCACCCAAAAGGAGCACAGAGGTAACTACATGGCACCCTCCCCCCATGCTATCCACTTTTCGCTCTCAGGTAGACCCTGAGCAGACCCTTTGGTTCAGGCCTGTTACTGCGGGGTATGCTTGTATCCTGCAAGGTTAAAAAAATGGCGGATTGCATCCTTTTTATGCACTTTGAGAGGGGGAGAGAAATAGAGTATTGTGTCAAATCAAATTGAATGCCTTGATATTCTAGGATCAGGTAGGGAGACTGGTCAGGGTGATTCTGCTATGAGGGAAGGTGAGAAAGTTACCTCATGTGGCTTTTTGAGGCCACTGGTTGCTTTAAAGGGGACTTGTCACAAATATTTCCAAATAAATTTCTACCTTGTTAGTTTATCAAAATAAACTTTATTTACATTATATCAATTATTTAATTTTGTTTAATTCAGTCTTGGAATTCGCAAATACATCAAGCAGGCAGGTGCCATATTGCGGGCACTGCTATTAAGGCAGACGCCCACCGCGCTGCCATCGGCGGGGATGCCCGCGCGCCGTTCTCCCTCTGCGCCGGCTCCTTCCTAGTGGGCGCGCGCGCACTTCCACCATGTTAAAGCGCTTGCGCGCTGGCGTGATGACGTCAGCGCGCAATGGCGTGAAATTCAAAGGTATTTAAAGGGACTTTTGCCATTTTTCATTGCCCGTGATAGAATTTGATTCTGGTGCCTTCCTGAGCTTCGTGCATTTGTTCCTGGTAGTGTTTTCCTGTTTTTGACCCGGCCTGCTCCTGACTATTCTGATTTCCGTAACCTGACTCCGGCTTGTACTTTGACTCCGATATTGTCTCATCCTGCTGTGCGATCATCCGGTTTTGACCCTTGCCTGTCTGACTATCCTTGATTTCTGCCTGCCTTGACCCAGCCTGCCTGACTACGAACTTGCCTAACCCTTTTGTACTGTGATCTTCGGCCTAACTGACTCTTACTACTGTCGAGCCCCTTTGCTTGCCAGAACTCCTCGCCTTGGTCCTCTCGTTAAGTCCAGGTGGCATCTGAGTAGCTGAGGGCTCCTCCCGAAGCCAAAGGCGGTCACAATACTGGTGAAGCCGAGCTGAGACCAAGGAACTTGGCATTAGTTTTGGTTTAGGGTGCTGACCGTGACAGAGTGCAGTGACATCTAGGAAGTGCAGAATGGAAAGTGAAAGCCTGAGGCATAGAGGCGGGGCAGGCAATATATGATTGACAGTTTTTTAAAAACCTTTATAACAGGTATTGATGTTTTAATAAAAATGATTGCAAAACAATTTTTTACGTCAAGGAATTTCCACTTTTTTTTACTAGAAATCATATTCTTTTTTTTAGTAAATTTATGCTCTCTGCTCTAGTGAGTTCAACAAACCAAATGGTAAAGCTCTTTCTGGGTATCACAATATAGCAATATGGGATAAGTATGGCAGGGTTCAAGTTTATGACATTTGAATCCTCCATATGTCCCTTATTGAAAAATACCCTTCCCTATCAATTCTCTAATGTGTCTTTCATAAATGCATTTTAAATCATGTATCTAATGAGTTGCAATAGGCGAGTAATCCCTCTTTGTTTTTAGTATAATACATATGCTCTCAAAGTCCTGTCTGTCAAGCATGATTTCCTTCCCTACACACTGGAACCTGCACTCACAGAGAGTACCAAACTATAGTCACTGCAGATTTATATTAGGGCTTCATTTTGTTCATCCTCTCTATGGGTGAATACTTTGAATAAACTGGCTGTGTTTGCATCTCCTGGCTTTTCATACAAAGGCTCTTTTTTCAAATAACCAATCGTGGTTCCTCATCCTCTGTAAAATGGAGGATGAAAAAATTTGGGGGATCTTTTACAGAGAGCTTGAATACAATCTGAAATGGTTTAGCTATATATTCATATATAATTATAAATCATCCAGTGGAATCAGCGTTGTAATGATGTAGCACTGGGCTCCCCAGGCAAAAAATCTTCGGAGGGGCCCTGCGTGCAGCAACCTACCCACCCGCGTCTTATTGCCATTGCCCCACCTGCCCACTGCAGATAGTTCACATCAGGCGCTCACATATTTAGGGGCAATAGAGCGGCTATAGAAGAAGCAGACCCCCCAGCTTTGGCCCCCTGTTCCCCAGGCCCTCTCCTGCAGGGGCAGGCCGTGAAAAAGCTTGGGGGCAGGGTTATGACTTATGGGGTAGGAAAATGGTTGGGCTGGGCAGAAAAAAGGTGAATGGGTCTAGAAAATGGATGGACTAGGCAGGGAAATAAGAAGAGCAGAGGTGGGCCAGTGGTTATCAGGGGAGATTGGCAGTGGAGAGGGTCATTTTCCCGCAATGTTACAGTAACTGGCATTCAGTGTGGGGCCCACTACCATGATGCCATCCCTTCCCAGTGAGGGCCGGCTAGTGCCTCTCAAGGCCACTTCGGCGAATTCGGCAAATCGTGGCGCCGGACATGCTATCCCACCGGCGATTTACATTCTAGCCGGTGGGATGGCATTGAGGGGAGATTAGTCGCCCGTGACAATGGAGATTTGTTGCGGCCTGACTAATCTCCCTGTAAGTCACGGCCCTTACAAGAAAGAAAACCATTTACAGATATAGCTGAATTGCACAGCTATAAAATATATTATTTATAAAAATGTATTTATTTCTAAAAAGCAATATGTAAAAACAGTTTTATTATAAAAATATCTTTAACTGATACAAGATATGTATAAAAATAGATTTATAAATAAAAAAAACATTTCCATATATGGCTGAATCCCACAGCTGTAAACTGTACAAATATTAAAGTACGTTTTTACAAATATAGCTGGATTGCCCAACAATAATACTATAAAAGTACAATCATCATTATGCACTAGTTATTACAGGTAGCCATAATACAGGGAAATGTCCATGTCGCGCTGCCGCTGTTTGAAGAACTGCACTCTTCCCTTTGCGGTATATTGGCAGGCCATTTCTCTCTCTCCTTGGGCTTTTCTTTTTAGAGTTTCTCTCTCCTCTGGTGGAAGTGGAATAGAAAACTCCAGCTGGTCGAGGAGGTCTTCCCACTTTTCTTCACGCCGAGGAGGTGATTTCTTTATTTTTGCCTCAGACTGGATGTTTGGTGCTGTTGTGCTCGAGCTTGGAGCTGGTCTTTTCTTCACATCAGCACTCACACCAGCGAGAGAATGATTTAACTGTTGTTGGTTTCTGCTATTGGTCTGAACCTGACCACGTTTTGGTGAAGGTGGCTTTGGACACTGATTTTGTGCCTGTTCTTTAGGTTCTCTGATTTGACTTGTCAAAGAAGTTTTTTTACCTAGAGCATAAAATGTATTCACTGATTCAAACAATTTTTGCTGAAGGTTACTGCGATGTTTTTTGGCAACTCCTTGATCAGCGGGATCAGTGTTTTTTCTCTTTCTCTTTTTTGGTTCACTAGAGACACTGCTGACCGGTTTATGTTTTATTTTTGTTGCCTTCTTTGTTTTTTTCTCACTTACTGCATTGACCTTTGAATCGTCAGACAGTTTAGGGCTCAGTTTAATAGGTTCCTCTGTAGATACGGTCATAGAAGGTTCATCACTTAATGCTTTGTTCTGTTCAGAGGACTCAATTGTACTGTTGCCAGACTGCTGAACAACTGAGGTAGCAGAAATATCAGACTTTGGTGGACTTTTAAGTTCTTGCTGAAGTTGTTGTTGTCCACTCTCTGTAATGGAACTTAGGTCCATCTGTTCTAATGGGTTCTGTAAAGCAATGTTCTCTGCATTCGAATGTTGTTGCATATTAATATTTGCATTAGGTATCTGCATAGAATTTTCACCCTGCTCAGAAGTTTGCTGGAACTGGTTTCCTAAATCCAAAGCTGAACTATGAGCAGTTGTTGCCATATAGTGGCTAGACACAGCTGGTACAAGGTATCTTTGTATAACCACAGGATAAAGCCGTCCATATATGTCATATACATAACAGGGAATTGCCTGGGGATTTTGAGTTTGGTATAGGGGTGCTCCTGCTGGGACAAATTGTTGGATGGTATAGCCAACTAGTCCTTCTGCAACATTATTATTATTAGAATATAGAGGATTGTAGTTCACATTAAAATCAGTAGGGTTGGTAGAATTGTTATGATCTGGGAGGAGACAAGATAAAATGGAATAGATTAATAAGTGCACCCAAAAGGGGCAATACCCAGTGCTAGTTTACCCTTAGTTTATATATTCAGGGATATTTTGGAATGTTTATAAATTTGTAAAGCAATGTAATTGTTACTCTAGGGTCTTTTAATGCTAGCATATATACACTATATATAGTATGATAGTGTGTGTGTATATATATCTATATCTATCAAAATAAAACAGCCAGCACCAAGGGTCTTTGTGTTTCAAAAAATCTCTTGTGTATTATAATTGCATGTACAACCGATGTTTCGGTCCCTTTTGGGACCTTTTTCAAGGGAAAAGGTCTTACCTTCCATAATACACAATTCTATCCAAAGTAGAAAAAGAAAGTCTTTTATAGAGATTCAGTTCTCCCTCTCAGGATCGCTGAACCAACTGAAATGTTCAAGCAGCATCTCAGCCTGAATACTGGTCACTATGATGATGTCACAATGAAACTGATAAGGTCTCCATGGAGACTAATCCAATTACAAAGTGTGCCTGACTACTGGTTGTATGGTGATGTCACAATGGAATTGATGTCTCCATACAAAGTAGTGTCTGATAGCAAACTGCACATTAAAAGTTTACAGATATGTTGTTACTTATCTCAATACATGATCAAACATTTAAAAAAAAGTTTACATTATCTGAAGTATATAAATAAGTGTACATTGACTATTCCCTATACCAGGATGCAATATTTTATGAAAAACATTTTTGCAGATTCCCTGCACTAACAAAAAAGTCCAAATTATAGAATGTTTTCCGAGCCATTGAATAGTTCCCCAACATTTTGGCTCCCCCCTAATTATGAATTAGGGTTTTTTTTCCCTTGAAAGTGGACCTGTCACCCAGGCCTAAACATCTGTATTATTAAAGTCCTTTTCGAATTAAACATGAAACCCAAACTCATTTTTTTATTAACACACTGCGCACACTGTTATGTGCTCTCTGTATTGCTGTCAGTCTCTGTCCTCCTTTTCGGTTCTACATAATCCAGTAACCCGTGTTCTGTAATTTACCCTGTGAAAAATCCTCCTTTCCCCTGCAAGTTCTAAAGGCTGTGATGGCTGCAGTTAGTCCATCCCTGTTCTAATGAAATTTTCTTCATTTTGTTTCCCTAACGTACAAATAGATACCTTAAAGGAGACCTATCAGGGCTGATTCACGAAAGTGTGTTAAAATGTGTGCTATTTATAGCGTGTGTTAAAAATTTTATCCCGTCTAATTTTTCGCACGATTCACTATAAGCATACTTGCGTTAAAGGAGACATATCCTATAAATATTATGAATGTGCCAGTGAATTATACTCCTCTAGATACAGAGGGATTGTACTAAAAAAGTTGTGTTTTGGGCTGATTTTTTAAGAAATTCACCCAAAACCCCACTAGCCCCGCCCATCTGTTCCACTTCCTGCTGGCTGAATTCTCTGGATGAGCTGGGGAGCCGACGGCCCTCCGTACACTGCACTGTAGGATAGGAACCAATCAGCAGCTAGGCTGACCTGATAGGGAACTGAAGCCTGTCTGTGCTTGTGTGACTGCAGGGCTGTGATTGGCTGATTGGCTGTCCCCCTCCTACTGTGCTTCTGGCAGGGACCGTTAGGACACGCCCACTCTCCTTTTCAAACTCAGACAGAGAAGTGAGAGGATCTATAGGGAGCTCAGATAAAGGGGCCATTGTTACAGATAGGGTTAATGTTTAGCCCAAAGGGAAACCAGCACCGTATATTATTCATAATTGCCTACAAAATTAGGGGTTTTCCCCATTTATCCAATATGTCTCCTTTAGTTTACGCGCGATACTGCATGCGATATTTTAGTCGCAAAGACTATTTTCGTGTGGTATTTGACGGTAAATGCGCTAATCAACGCACGCGTATAGTAGCTGCATATAAATAGTAGCCGCATATAAATAGCAAGCCTTTGCAACAAATAGCCTTTGGTTCCTACTTACTTTACTTGTATGTAATGTATGTATGGCACGCCTATTATTATGTGTGTAACTTATGTTCTCAAAGCTGTGGACTACAACAACAAATTAGGCCAGTAAATGGCGGTGGGGGGGAATTTAAGAAATATTTTGCCAAATACTTAGGGGTCCGTTTACTAAAGTGGCTTAAATTTAGTGGCACATTTTAGACACAGAATAAATGCAAAATAGGTTATGGCCAGTTTATTAAAGGGGGACAAATATAATATTGCAATTTGATTGGCAGTTATCACACTCGCCAGAAAATATGCTACGTACTAATTAACGCAAGCTTTACTATTCAGCAACCTTAACACCTCCTCAACGCAGATGTTATTTCCAGGGTTCCCATGTGTCCCTGCACACAATTCATTAGAACAAATAGAATGGTGCACTCGTGCTTTGAGGAGTATGTATAAGCACATGTACTTTTGTTTAGTACGCTTTTGTGTATATATATATATATGGAATAACCTGCACTGCTGCACATAAATCAATGTCCTACGTCGTAGAAAGGGGTCCTAAGGGGGACCATAATGTTGGATGCAATAAAAATTATTATGGCACATTGATTAATCTGCTTATCCAAAGTCTACAGATAAGCTATTAGCAACAGTAGTTTTCATCCTACACTCCTACTTTGTAGAAATCCATGAGAGTGTCATGTGACCCCTGGTCTCTTCTCATGTAGAAACAAAATTCATTTTATTTACACATCTTATCTGCATAGTAAACATGTGGCCTATAACCCAATGTCTCATTCAATGACTGCCTCTATAGCTACACATGCACCCAAAAGGAGCACAGAGGTAACTACATGGAACCCCCCCCCCCCATGCTATCCACTTTTCGCTCTCAGGTAGACCCTGAGCAGACCCTTTTGTTCAGGCCTGTGACTGCAGCGTCTGCTTGTATCCTGCAAGGTTAAAAAAATGGCGGATTGCATCCTTTTTATGCACTTTGAGAGGGGAAGAGAAATAGAGTATTGTGTCAAATCAAATTGAATGCCTTGATATTCTAGGATCAGGTAGGGAGACTGGTCAGGGTGATTCTGCTATGAGGGAAGGTGAGAAAGTTACCTCATGTGGCTTTTTGAGGCCACTGGTTGCTTTAAAGGGGACTTGTCACAAATATTTCCAAATAAATTTCTACCTTGTTAGTTTATCAAAATAAACTTTATTTACATTATATCAATTATTTAATTTTGTTTAATTCAGTCTTGGAATTCGCAAATACATCAAGGAGGCTATTAAGGCAGACGCCATCGGCGGGGATTCCCGCGCGCCGTTCTCCCTCTGCGCCGGCTCCTTCCTAGTGCGCGCGCGCGCACTCCCACATTGTTAAAGCGCTTGCGCGCTGGCGTGATATCGTCAGCGCGCAATGGCGTGAAATTCAAAGGTATTTAAAGGGACTTTTGCCATTTTTCATTGCCCGTGATAGAATTTGATTCTGGTGCCTTCCTCAGCTTCGTGCATTTGTTCCTGGTAGTGTTTTCCTGTTTTTGACCCGGCCTGCTCCTGACTATTCTGATTTCCGTAACCTGACTCCGGCTTTTACTTTGACTCCGATATTGTCTCATCCTGCTGTGCGATCATCCGGTTTTGACCCTTGCCTGTCTGACTATCCTTGATTTCTGCCTGCCTCGACCCTGCCTGCCTGACTACGAACTTGCCTAACCCTTTTGTACTGTGATCTTCGGCCTAACTGACTCTTACTACTGTCGAGCCCCTTTGCTTGCCAGAACTCATCGCCTTGTTCCTCTCGTTAAGTCCAGGTGGCATCTGAGTAGCTGAGGGCTCCTCCCGAAGCCAAAGGCGGTCACAATACTGGTGAAGCCGAGCTGAGACCAAGGAACTTGGCATTAGTTCTGGTTTAGGGTGCTGACCGTGACAGAGTGCAGTGACATCTAGGAAGTGCAGAATGGAAAGTGAAAGCCTGAGGCATAGAGGCGGGGCAGGCAATATATGATTGACAGTTTTTTAAAAACCTTTATAACAGGTATTGATGTAAATTTTTTTATTGTTTTTCCATCAACAAAAGCAAAAATAAAATCAAAAGGAAAATAAGTAAGAACAAATAAACACATTAATGTTGCTATACCTTAGGTTACAGTTAGGCATTGGTTGTGCGTTCTGGCTTAAGGATTAAGGGCAGATTGTTTGTCTAGAGGGTGAGTTGGCAGGTTGGTTGTGGGTTCCATTGGCATCACTGAGCCCCAGGGTCCATGTTGCACCAAACGCCCCATATTTTCTCAAATTTGTCTGCTGCTCCTCTTGTTTTGTACGTGAGCTTTATGAGCGGCAGGGCATTGTCTATTAGTTGTCTCCAAAAGTTCACTGTGGGTAGGTTGTTGCCCATCCAATGCATAATCACTGTCTTTTTAGCATAAAACATAAGAGTGCGAAATCTGATTCTAGCTGCATTGGTGAAGAGGATATCATCAATGACCCCTAGTAGACAGACCACTGGGTTCACTATCTGGGGGGTGCCTATTTCCTGGGCCATGGTGCTCGTTACCTCCCTCCAAAATCTGTTTATGGGGGGACACAACCAGATCATATGTATGAAGTTAGCCCCAGAGGTGTTGCATCGGGGGCAGAGATCATCCTGCCTTTTACCCATTCTCAGTAACTTTAAAGGGGTTATATAGATTTGGTGTAGGGATTTGTATTGGATGAGTCTGTCCTTAATTGAGATTAGGTATTCATAGGCTGTATCTGTGGCTTCCTCCCATTGGTCCTCTTGTAGGTCAGGGATTGCTTGCACCCAAAGTTGGTGGGCATGAGCAAATGGTGCTGGTCGACTTACCATTATATTTTTGTATAAATTGGATAGGAGTTTTTGGGGTGAAGGGGAGTATAATGTATCCTCAAGAGAGGTAGTTACCTTAATGGGAGAGAGGGAGTGGAATTGGGCTTGGAATGCGTGTCGTAATTGGAGGTACCTGTACAGCTGTATTCGTTGGTTAGGTCTCCCTTCTTGTAGAGTCTGAAAGTTTGGGAACATGTTCTCAGGGAGGAGATCATCAAGTTTTTTAAAGCCCATGCGGGCCCAGTATTCAACATCGGGTAAGTCATAGAGATGCGGGAGGAAAGAGTTTTTCCAAAGGGGAAGGTGCGATGAGGGGAATGGCAGAGGATGGCCCAAGATTTTAAGTGCAGCAGCCCATGTTTGGTGTGGGGTCTTCAGTGTATGAGGAAGGGTAGCCATGTCCGATATTTTCCTATAGGGGTATGAGCCCAACCCTTCAATTGAGTGGAGGATAGAAGCTTGCAGTTGCATGTTGGGGTTGTATGGGTTGGGTGAGAGACACCAATGTAAATAGTATATTTGTGAGGCCAGGTAGTAGAAGTAGAAGTGAGGGAACCCCAGACCACCTTTGTCTATGGGGGATGTTAACCTTTCCCAAGAGATACGAGGCACCTTGTTTGCCCATATAAATGGGTTGATTATCTTGTTGAGTTTCTTAAATAGAGAGCGGGGGATTGTAAAGGGGGAGTTGTGAAATACGTAGAGGAATTTTGGTAAGTATATCATTTTAACAATATTTACTCGACCCCACAGTGAGAGTGGTAATTTCTCCCAATTCTTGAGTGCCTGAGAGAGTGAGGTCATTAAAGGGTCTAGATTGAGTTGCATATATGTCTTGGGGTCTGCATGTATTTGTATCCCCAGATACTTAAATGATGTAACCACCTTCAGGGGTGTGTTTAGGGCGACCTGTGCTTCTGGGGGTGGGTCAATGTGGTAAAGTTGGGATTTTTCCCAGTTGACTTTCAGTCCCGAGTATATGCCAAAGTTCTGGATGACCTCTAATAGAGTGGACAGTGAACTTGCTGGGTCGGCTAAGTATATTAAGATGTCGTCCGCAAAGAGTGACACCTTTTCTGTTATATTAGCAAAGTTGAGTCCCTTGATACCTGGATTGTTGCGTATTATGATGGCTAGGGGCTCAAGGTATTGATGTTTTAATAAAAATTATTGCAAAACAATTTTTTACGTCAAGGAATTTCCACTTTTTTTTTACTAGAAATCATATTCTTTTTTTTAGTAAATTTATGCTCTCTGCTCTAGTGAGTTCAACAAACCAAATGGTAAAGCTCTTTGTGGGTATCACAATATAGCAATATGGGATAAGTATGGCAGGGTTCAAGTTTATGACATTTGAATCCTCCTTATGTCCCTTATTGAAAAATACCCTTCCCTATCAATTCTCTAATGTGTCTTTCATAAATGCATTTTAAATCATGTATCTAATGAGTTGCAATAGGCGAGTAATCCCTCTTTGTTTTTAGTATAATACATATGCTCTCAAAGTCCTGTCTGTCAAGCATGATTTCCTTCCCTACACACTGGAACCTGCACTCACAGAGAGTAGCAAACTATAGTCACTGCAGATTTATATTAGGGCTTCATTTTGTTCATCCTCTCTATGGGTGAATACTTTGAATAAACTGGCTGTGTTTGCATCTCCTGGGTTTTCATACAAAGGCTATTTTTTCAAATAACCAATCGTGGTTCCTCATCCTCTGTAAAATGGAGGACGAAAAAATTTGGGGGATCTTTTACAGAGAGCTTGAATACAATCTGAAATGGTTTAGCTATATATTCATATATAATTATAAATCATCCAGTGGAATCAGCGTTGTAATGATGTAGCACTGGGCTCCCCAGGCAAAAAATCTTCGGAGGGGCCCTGCGTGCAGCAACCTACCCACCCGCCTCTTATTGCCATTGCCCCACCTGCCCACTGCAGATAGTTCACATCAGGCGCTCACATATTTAGGGGCAATAGAGCGGCTATAGAAGAAGCAGACCCCCCGGCTTTGGCCCCCTGTTCCCCAGGCCCTCTCCTGCAGGGGCAGGCCGTGAAAAAGCTTGGGGGCAGGGTTATGACTTATGGGGTAGGAAAATGGTTGGGCTGGGCAGAAAAAAGGTGAATGGGTCTAGAAAATGGATGGACTAGGCAGGGAAATAAGAGGAGCAGAGGCGGGCCAGTGGTTATCAGGGGAGATTGGCAGCAGAGAGGGTCAGGGAAAGGAACGATTTATAGGGCATTACCATTGCAACCCTACCTGACAATAACACCCCTGGGGAGGTATAACATCTAGGGTTCCCTCTGCATGTTGCACCTACACAGTCAAATGACTTGTACCTAGTAAATCACACGAATTAGTGCCCAGTTTATGAAGACGTGTTCTAATTTGCTTACACTGGGTGTCCAACCCTTTGTTAGGGGCCCAGATGTACAAAAATGTCAGTGCATGAGTAATATAGTGAAAAATCTTCGGAGGGGCCCTGCGTGCAGCAACCTACCCACCCGCGTCTTATTGCCATTGCCCCACCTGCCCACTGCAGATAGTTCACATCAGGCGCTCACATATTTAGGGGCAATAGAGCGGCTATAGAAGAAGCAGACCCCCCGGCTTTGGCCCCCTGTTCCCCAGGCCCTCTCCTGCAGGGGCAGGCCGTGAAAAAGCTTGGGGGCAGGGTTATGACTTATGGGGTAGGAAAATGGTTGGGCTGGGCAGAAAAAAGGTGAATGGGTCTAGAAAATGGATGGACTAGGCAGGGAAATAAGAGGAGCAGAGGCGGGCCAGTGGTTATCAGGGGAGATTGGCAGCAGAGAGGGTCAGGGAAAGGAACGATTTATAGGGCATTACCATTGCAACCCTACCTGACAATAACACCCCTGGGGAGGTATAACATCTAGGGTTCCCTCTGCATGTTGCACCTACACAGTCAAATGACTTGTACCTAGTAAATCACACGAATTAGTGCCCAGTTTATGAAGACGTGTTCTAATTTGCTTACACTGGGTGTCCAACCCTTTGTTAGGGGCCCAGATGTACAAAAATGTCAGTGCATGAGTAATATAGTGAAATATCAGCCTTATTGGGCCTTCCGGTGAATCTAGGAGAGCACATACGCATTTTCCCACAATCTTACAGTAAATGGCATTCAGTGTGGGCCCCACTACCATAATGCCATCCCTTTCCAGTGAGGGCCGGCTAGTGCCTCTCGAGGCCACTTCGGCGAATTCGGCAAATCGCGGTGCCGCACATGCTATCCCACCGGCGATTTACATTCTAGCCGGTGGGATGGCATTGAGGGGAGTTTAGTCGCCCGTGACAATGGAGATTTGTTGCGGCCTGACTAATCTCCCTGTAAGTCACGGCCCTTACAAGAAAGAAAACTATTTACAGATATAGCTGAATTGCACAGCTATAAAATATATTATTTATAAAAATGTATTTATTTCTTAAAAGCAATATGTAAAAACAGTTTTATTATAAAAATATCTTTAACTGATACAAGATATGTATAAAAATAGATGTATTAATTACAAAAACATTTCCATATATGGCTGAATCACACAGCTGTAAACTGTACAAATATTAAAGTACGTTTTTACAAACATAGCTGTATTGCCCAACAATAATACTATAAAGTACAGTCATCATTTATGCACTAGTTATTGCAGGTAGCCATAATACAGGGAAATGTTCATGTCGCGCTGCCGCTGTTTGAAGAACTGCACTCTTCCCTTTGCGGTATATTGGCAGGCCATTTCTCTCTCCCGTTGGGCTTTTCTTTTTAGAGTTTCTCTCTCCTCTGGTGGAAGTGGAATAGAAAACTCCAGCTGGTCGAGGAGGTCTTCCCACTTTTCTTCACGCCGAGGAGGTGATTTCTTTATTTTTGCCTCAGACTGGATGTTTGGTGCTGTTGTGCTCGAGCTTGGAGCTGGTCTTTTCTTCACATCAGCACTCACACCAGCGAGAGAATGATTTAACTGTTGTTGGTTTCTGCTATTGGTCTGAACCTGACCACGTTTTGGTGAAGGTGGCTTTGGACACTGATTTTGTGCCTGTTCTTTAGGTTCTCTGATTTGACTTGTCAAAGAAGTTTTTTTACCAAGAGCATAAAATGTATTCACTGATTCAAACAATTTTTGCTGAAGGTTACTGCAATGTTTTTTGGCAACTCCTTGATCAGCGGGATCAGTGGTTTTTCTCTTTCTCTTTTTTGGTTCACTAGAGACACTGCTGACCGGTTTATGTTTTATTTTTGTTGCCTTTTTTGTTTTTTTCTCACTTACTGCATTGACCTTTGAATCGTCAGACAGTTTAGGGCTCAGTTTAATAGGTTCCTCTGTAGATACGGACATAGAAGGTTCATCACTTAATGCCTTGTTCTGTTCAGAGGACTCAATTGTACTGTTGCCAGACTGCTGAACAACTGAGGTAGCAGAAATATCAGACTTTGGTGGACTTTTAAGTTCTTGCTGAAGTTGTTGTTGTCCACTCTCTGTAATGGAACTTAGGTCCATCTGTTCTAATGGGTTCTGTAAAGCAATGTTCTCTGCATTCGAATGTTGTTGCATATTAATATTTGCATTAGGTATCTGCATAGAATTTTCACCCTGCTCAGAAGTTTGCTGGAACTGGTTTCCTAAATCCAAAGCTGAACTATGAGCAGTTGTTGCCATATAGTGGCTAGGCACAGCTGGTACAGGGTATCTTTGTATAACCACAGGATAAAGCCGTCCATATATGTCATATACATAACAGGGAATTGCCTGTGGATTTTGAGTTTGGTATAGGGGTGCTCCTGCTGGGACAAATTGTTGGATGGTATAGCCAACTAGTCCTTCTGCAACATTATTATTATTAGAATATAGAGGATTGTAGTTCACATTAAAATCAGTAGGGTTGGTAGAATTGTTATGATCTGCGAGGAGACAAGATAAAATGGAATAGATTAATAAGTGCACCCAAAAGGGGCAATACCCAGTGCTAGTTTACCCTTAGTTTATATATTCAGGGATATTTTGGAATGTTTACAAATTTGTAAAGCAATGTAATTGTTATTCTAGGGACTTTTAATGCTAGCATATATACACTATATATAGTATGATAGTGTGTATGTATATATATCTATATCTATATATATAGTGTATGAGTGTATGTATACTTATGGTCAGAATGTACTCTGGAATATTCCAGCAGAATCTCTACCTAATTACTGGTCACTATGATGATTTCACATTGACATTGATGAGGTCTCATCCAATAAAAAAATTGTGCTATTAACTAATCTACCACTAGCACCACTATAACTAAAGAATAAACTGTCTTTTACCCTTTTGTATGTTTATGCATACTTATGAACACATTGTTCTCTATAATGTAAGCCAATATTAGTCTTACCTTCCATAATACACAATTCTATCCAAAGTAGAAAAAGAAAGTCTTTTATAGAGATTCAGTTCTCCCTCTCAGGATCGCTGAACCAACTGAAATGTTCAAGCAGCATCTCAGCCTGAATACTGGTCACTGTGATGATGTCACAATGCAACTGATAAGGTCTCCATGGAGACTAATCCAATAACAAAGTGTGCCTGACTACTGTTATCGTGATGTCACAATGGAATTGATGTCTCCATACAAAGTAGAGTCTTTTAGCAAACTGCACATTAAAGGTTTACAGATATGTTGTTACTTATCTCAATACATGATCAAACATTTAAAAACAATGTTTACATTATCTGAAGTATATAAATAAGTGTACATTGACTATTCCCTATACCAGGATGCAATATTTTATAAAAAAACATTTTTGCAGATTCCCTGCACTAACTAAAATGTCCAAATTATAGAATGTTTTCCGACCCGTTGCATAGTTCCCCAACATTTTGACACCCCCTCAATTATGAATTAGGGTTTTTTTTCCCTTTAAAGTGGACCTGTCACCCAGGCATAAAACTCAGTATAATTAAAGTCCTTTTCAAATTAAACATGAAACCCAAACTCATTTTTTTATTAACACACTGTGCACACTGTTATGTGCTCTCTGTATTGCTGTCAGTCTCTGTCCTCTTTTTTCGGTTCTACATAATCCAGTAACCCGTGTTCTGTAATTTACCCTGTGAAAAATCCTCCTTTCCCCTGCAAGTTCTAAAGGCTGTGATGGCTGCAGTTAGTCCATCCCTGTTCTAATGAAATTTTCTTCATTTTGTTTCCCTAATGTACAAATAGATACCTTAAAGGAGACATATCATGTGAAAATTAAGAATAACCCTCCAAATATAGTAGGATTAAAAAAAAGTTCCTAATAAAGTTGTGTTTTGGACTGATCTATTGAGAAATTCCCCCAAAACCCCACTAGTCCCGCCCATCTGTTCCACTTCCTGCTGGCTGAGATCTCTTGATTTCCAGTGGGGCCGGCGGCTCTCAGTACACTGCACGGTAGGATAGGAACCAATCAGCAGCTAGGCTGACTTGATAGGGAACTGAACCCTGTATTTGCTTGTGTGAGTGCAGGGCTGTGATTGGCTATCCCCCTCCTGCTGTTCTTCCGGCAGGGACCATTAGCACACACCAACCCCTCATCTAAAACACGGACAGGGACCTGAGAGAATCTATTGGGACCTCCAATGAAGGAGTAATTTTTACAAACAGTATTCATTTTTAGAGTAAATTGAAACCAGCACCATACATTATTCATAATTGTCTACAAAATTAGGGTTTTTTAAATTAACCATCCATTTATCCATTATAAAGAATTAATGGAAAATAAAGTGTATTTTTCTATTACTGCTATCTGGCCCAACGCTGGAGTTATAAATACCAGCATGCACTCAGGCCGGATGTAATTACTATTAGAGTGTAATTGCCACTAGAGAGTACAAGGGCCATAAGCAAATGAAATAAGTACTGTACATTCTTCTCTTAAATTGGAAAATTTTACATTTTTCTTTTGAATTGGATATTGATTTGTTTATCTTTACATGGGTTTCTTTTTTTCTCTTCCGTCTTGCATTTCTAAAATTAGAGCTCTTATCAGTTTGGTAAGTGTACACTAATAGAGGCTTTGCAAATGCCAATATTCTAGCATAACGACCTTCACGGCAACATTCTCAAATCTGTTCATTTATTGTGTAACATTAGGCTCCCCTGTTGCCTGGAAACATGCCCACTGCTTGTGGTACGGCTGTTCATCAGAGGGGGTTAAATGCATCGAGCCTTGCTCATCGGGGAAAGTTGAAAGAAGGATGTGTTGACAAGGTTCAGGTTGAAAGAACTTGATTGTTTGATGAAATCCATTAAGTAGGGGATTCAGTCCGTGGAAAATGGTGGCCCACCCTAAAAGACATTCAAGGTGAGATTTAGCAGTAATAGTCTATGGTTTTTGAAATCCCTGTAACTTCAGAACAGTGACTTTTATGGCCATGTTTTAGAAGGCCTGCTTATTCAAAACATTTTAAAGGGAACCTATCACCTTAATATACAGTATAATTCCAAATTCTTCAGTTTCCTTCAGTTTTGGAATTACACAATCACAGCAAACAGGCAGGCGCCATTTTGTGGCATTGTTATTAAAGCTTTGTAAAAACTCCAAAACCTTGTTTATGTACCAGAATGAGGGACCTGGTGCATATACCCATGCAGGGTCAGACTGGGGGGTGCAGGGCCCACCGGGCGACTACCGCAGGCGATTAATCTTCCCGCAATGCCATCCCACCGGCAAGAATGTAAATCACCGGTGGGATGGCATACACTTTGCCTCTCAAGGAAACTTTGGGCGAATTCAGGAAATTGTAGCAGCGCGTATGCCATCCCACCGGCGATTTACATTCTAGCCGGTGGGATGGCATCGCGGGGAGGTTAGTCGCCTGCGTTAACAAAGATTTGCCGTGGGCGACTGATCTCCCCGTGTGCCACTGCCCTTATAGACATCAGTGGTGTTTTTCTTGTTTTAACAAATGTTTATTTTCTATTTGCCCATGGGTTTAATGTTGACTCTTGTACTGAATTAAAAAAAAATTAGCATTATAATAGAAAACGTCAATATAACCTAGAGGACTCCAGCAGGTTTGATCTTCCCTGTATATTACAATCTTCCCAGCTGTGAGACATTTGGAGATTGACTAAGTCTCTTCCATGAATAGCTGAGTTATTCTTAGATGTGAATGTGCTTCTGCGAAGGCTAAGCAGCCACTACAGTGAGTGAATAAAGGAACATTCTCACCAAGTTTTTTTCCCCAAAATTTATTATTTCTGTCTCTCTATAAATTTATAGGAAGGGTAATACATACAACAAATAGCAGCCATAAGGGGATGTCTAAAGCAAATATTGTATACAGTTGTACAGGAAGATGGGTTCACATGCTAGGCCCCATCAGCCAATAATGGACAGAGCTGTGTCTTTTACTCCCACACTACTTCCAGTTACAGTTAGAGCTGCATTATTTCCTGGTGGTCTCTGAGGGGGCACACAGACCATTACAAGGGAAAAGATGTAAAAGGGCAATATTTACTGATATATATGTTCCAGTTTAGTAAGATTATTTAATAGGTCATTGAAATGTAAATACCCGTTGGTCAAGCTTGCCAAGAAAGCTGCCAGAAACAACATAATTTGTAGAGGTGGCCAACCATGGGCTGATAAGAGCTACAGACAAATTTGCAGCTTTTTGGCCTTTGTTTTGGGCCTGAAAATCACACGGGCAGATTTGATTTTGCCATCCAAAGAAAGGTATGGTGATGTGGTACTTATCTGATAGGACTGTAGGCCCCTCTGTATGATCGCAGGCCAACGATTGGATCAGCTTGATTTGTTGTTGTCAGTTCTGGCATTCATGTGTGAGTGATGTCTGCCCAGGGTCAGACTTGGGGGTGAAGTGCCCACCGGGGCTCCCGCCCCAGGAGCCCTGCAGGTGCCCACGCCCATAGCCCCCCCAGAGGGGCCCCCCGCACCCGACATGGAGTGCTGCAAGGGTCGGGTCTGGGCGGCCCAGTCCAAACCTGCATCTGCCCCTATTCTTGGCCTAGACTGCTGTATTGTATTGTTTCACTTCCTGCTGCACTCAGCAGACTGCACTGTAGGATAGGAACCAATAAGACCTTATGTGACTGTAGGGCTGTGATTGGCTATTCCCCTCCTGCTGTGCTTCTGGCAGGGACCAATAGAACATGCTTGCCCCTCATTTGAAACATGAACAGGAACCATAGCAGATCTATGGGGAGCTCCAATAAAAGGGCAATTTTGAAAGATAATATTAATTTTTAGCTTAGTGAAACCAGCAGCATATATTATTCATTATTGCCCACAAGATTGACATCCATTGGAAGGAGCTTCCATTTGAAGCAGCGTAGGTGGTTTTTCACGGTGAGGGCAGTGAGGTTATGGAATGCCCTTCCTAGTGATGTGGTAATGGCAGACTCTGTTAATGCCTTTAAGAGGGGCCTGGATGAGTTCTTGATCAATCAGAATATCCAAGGCTATTGTGATACTAATATCTACAGTTAGTACTAGTGGTTGTATTTATAGTTTATGTATGTGAGTGTATAGATTGGTAGGTGTGGGTTGGGTGTGCTGGGTTTACTTGGATGGGTTGAACTTGATGGACACTGGTCTTTTTTCAACCCTATGTAACTATGTAACTATGTAACTATCCTATGTGCAAAGATACTTCCTAGCTAGAGCTGCAACCAGGGTGAGAACTTAGGGCTCCAGACTGAGCAGGAATGCCATAGGAGTTGTGTTTGAGTATGGTATCAACAATGTATCACCACTATATACACAATACACTCTTTCAATCTGAGGAGGCTATAAATATTTTCCAGCAGAATGACTTATTCTTTAAATTCCCCCAAGACAATCCAAGGGGGTGCCAGGCTGTCACTAATAACAGCCATAAGCCATTTGAGGAAAGTGCTGTTCCTTAGATATGACAGAAGTGCTGCAATTTGTGCCACAGAACAGAATGTTCTTCTGCAGAACCATCAGTGCACATCACTCTACTAGACTTTCTCCTCAGGAAGTCCCAAAGGATATGTAATTAATATTGCCGTGGTAATGTTTTTGGCTTAGTTATCCATCAAACTCTACCTTCTTCAGCTAACTTCCAATGCCATTTTGTTTAATCTGACATTCTTACCTTCAAGCTTCATTATACTTTATCCAACAGAAGAGATAAAATGTATGGACCAAAATGACCCTAGTGTCTTGCAGAACTCTGGAATGTATCAAGTTTTTCTATAAAGCTCATTGGGTGTGCATTGCATCTAAGTGGGATTAACTAAAAAGCTCCTGGTACAGTAATTAATGCCACCACCAAAGTAATCATACAGTATTCTCTTGTGGAACGGAGTGATTGTTGCTAAGAAATAAAGAAAAAAATTCTGGGTGCACTGGACAGATTAGCCCCAACCTAGTTACCCATAATTAGCAATTAGTTGATCCGTCTGCTGCAGGTATAACTAAGGCACATTTCTGATTGGCTGCTATTGGTAACTGCCATGGGCCTAATTTGTTAGTACATAGACATCACTGGGACCACAAGAAAAGAGAATTAAACTCTCTGCTGTAGTGTAAATAGAATTATACTGAAAATGCACAGCTCTGCTGTCTATTTATGCAGGCCTGGATTTGTGGGCAGGCCATGAAGTCCTAGGCCTAAGGGGCAAAGATCCAGGGGGCGACATGCTGTCTGCTGGCCCATCTGAACTGGGGACTGGGCAGGAGATTTTGACAAAGTTTGAATTTTGAGAGTTTGAATCTCTCGCCCACCCAGTCCCCAATTCTGGCAATAGGAGGAAGTGTGAGGAAAAAATTAAGGTTGTGTGAGTGGGTGGGGGTGTGTGAGTGGGTGGGGTGCTGTGAGGGGGCGGGGGCTACTAGGAAATGCCCTCCACTTTAAGCAAAACAGGGATTAAACGCCCAAATGGTTGCCCCTTTTTTGGTCACCTGACTGTAGCAGGGGTAGCAGAACTAGAAGAACCTACACAGAATGGAAAGAAGAGCAGTTTGACAGTAGCAGTTAGGTGGGAAGGGTTAAACTTGGTGCAAACTCCATTGACCCCAATGAACTGACTTATTAGAAGATTAATTAATTTTAAGAAGTAAAATTACTAGTTATTGGGCCCCACAGCAACATCACTGGGCCCCTAAACTTACAGAACAAGACATTTTTCTTAAACATATATTGCAGTTGCTTGTCAGTCCCACAGGGCCCCCTATAGATTAGATCTTAGCCTTTTATTTTCTAACGTGTAGTAGACTGATCCAGTATAATTTTTGATTGGTTGCTGTGAGTTATTTGCTAGGGTTAGTTAGTAAATGAGCCCAAGGCACTTTGAGAAGGTGCCAGCATTTATGGTGAGACCAAGGGCAATGGCGTCAGACATGGGCATGAAGAATGGAGGAGGGAGTGGAAGAGGTGGCCCTAGACTGAAACAAGAATGCTCTGTTACAATGTCTCCATCATTCAGGTAAATCAACCTGCACCCTAAAGTCTAAAGGAAGAGCAATGGGGGTCACCCCAAACCCATAAAGGACTCTATAAATAACTCAATTATATTATTAATTAATGAGTGGGGCAGCCTACCATGCTCAATCTCTGCTATACAGGCATTTACCTCCCCAGGTTATAGGTTTCAGAGAAACGCCTAATTCTTTTCTACTATACAGACACATAGAATCCTAAAATCAGCGGGAATCATAATAAAATATATTCCCTCTGTGACTATTTAAAGTGACTCTGTATTTTTAAATAGCAAATTGTGGTCATTGGATCAAATGCAGAACAAAGCTAAACTGGACCTCGGTGTAAATAATCCCCAAACTTGGGTCTCTTCAAATATAGAAGGATAAGGGGGCAGTAGGGGAAAAGGATACAAGAGAGAAAGAAGCAAGGTTCCAAAATAGGGGATATTATTACTCACACATAAGGGTTGATTCACTAAAGTGCGATAACGCATATCGCATGCGCGATTCGCTAAAGTATTATCGCATGCATTAAATTTCACGCTACCGCATGTGTTCATTTTAACGCGTTGCGTTAATTTGTGCGCAGATATAATACTAACGCATGATTATTATAGAAAAGTACAGTTAATGAGCTTTTGGCAACACAATATGGACTTTGCAGCGGGATTTATTCCAGTCTGTGTTGGCCCCAGAGTGATGCAGCCGCCAGTTTGCAGGGAAATGGGCATTTTCATAAAAGTAGTTTTACGAAAGTAATGCCATGTATGGATAATATGGCGTGCGTTTTTTCGCACGCGACGACTGTTTGTGCGCAATGCATTGATTAGCGTGCGTTCCGTCAAATACCGCACAAAAATAGTCTTCACGACTTAAATAACGCAAGTAGCACCGCGTCTAAATTAACGCAAGTATCCTTTTAGTTAATCGTGCGTTAAGACGCGAAAAAGTAGACGCAATAAAATTTTAACGCATGCTATAAATAGCGCACGTTTTAACACACTTTAGTGAATCGGCCCTATAGTGCTTTATAGATATTACACATTACCCCTGCCCCAGTGGAGCTTTCAGTCTAATTCTCACATTCACTATGGTCAGTTTTGTCATTACTCAGGTTGCCTGTTGGTTTTTATAGTATTGGAGACGTGGGGAGAACATACAAACTCCTTGCAGGATCAGGCATAAATGAGAAGTATGGGGGGGGGGGTGATGCTCAGCAGAGTTACACTTGTAAGAAAATAGCTGAATGAAGAAAGAACACAGAATCCAAGGGAAAGCCAGGGACGGAGAGGCAGTGAGATGAGGAGGAGGAAAACTATAGTTGAGCATGAAAGAGAATATGAGCGGAATGGGTGAGGGAGGAGTCTTCCCCAGAGGTAGAGAGAATGGAGAAGGCAAAGAGGAAGGGCAAAACATTAAAACCAGAGAAAGAAATGCTGGGTGCTACAGAACTGCTGTAAGGAGGGGTCACGGAGAGCCAGGGGCTCACACCTACATGCACAACCTGCAGAGGTGCCACTGACCTTGGCACACACACAGCGGGCAAGGTTTGCACTGAGCTTATCCCACCTCTCTGCCAGGTAAGGTGCATGCTTGGCTCTTCACTTCTTACTAAACAAATAAGAACCAGTCCTAGGGCATAGGGTAAAGAGGAAAGGTCTCAACAAACTTCTTAAACAAAATACCTAGAAAGCTGAATTTTGGCTATTTTCTGCACTTCTGTCTTCTACCTTTGATAACTATGTGCTGTGCATGTCTAAGGTTGCACCTCATTCCCTGAGTCAAAAACATTATTAGTACTTTGTGGTCTGTGTCTTCTTGCTTTCAAGTATGTTGCCAAGATTGTAATACAAGTGTAAGCACTGCTGGCACCAGAAATAGAATTACTCTTAAACTACTGGAGTATGAATAAAGGAGACATGGGCATTAGCACCATATTATGCACGGGCACAGCTGGCACTTGTGTGGTTATTGACTCTGAGACCTTTGGGCTTGCAGGCTGCACGGTGGCAGACAAGGGCAGTTTGGAGGAGCACAACTTTCCAATAGATACGAGAGTGCAGAGAATATTTGGGGAACGACAGGTCAGAATAAGCACGGCACGGGAATAAGCACGGCTGATAATTGTAACACTGACTGTAGAACTGGGGAATTATGTGGGGAATTGGCTGCCAGCGTGTGACACTGAATAGTAATAAAGCTGCTAAATACATTAATTATCAGATTTTTTTTGGTTCTCTTCCCTCAGATATATACTGTGATGTATATGTGTCCTAATGCATGTAGGTAGATAGACAGACAGACAGATATATGATAGACTGACAGGTAAATTGATTTTATTTTATACTTATATCATTACTTATTAATTTGTATTATTATTTATATCTCTCACTCTTTTATACCTATTTTAATTGTTTATTCATATGTATCTATCATCTATCTGTGTTATCTATCATCATTTATCTATCAATCTATCTGCATCTCTTTCTTTCTTTCCTTTCTTTTTACTATAATCAATCTGCCTATATCTATCCTATATCAAATTGTTCATATCTATCTATCTATTATCTATCTAGCTATAATCTATCTCTCTATTATCTATCTATTTATATCTATCTACATCTATCTATCTATCTATCTATCTATCTATCTATCTATCTATCAATCTATCTGCATCTCTTTCTTTCTTTTTATAATCAATCTGTCTGTATCTATCTATCTGTCTGTCTGTCTGTCTGTCTGTCTGTCTATCTATCTATCCTATATCAAATTGTCCATATTTATCAATCTATCTATCTATCTATCTATCTATCTATCATCTATCTATCTATTTGTATCTTTCTTTTTTCTATAATCAATCTGTCTGTATCTATCCTCTGTCAAATTGTTTATATCTATCTATCATCTATCTATCTTTCTGTCATCCATTAGTCTGTATCTATTGATTTATCTATTTATTAACCTATCTATATTGTATCTATCAAATCTATCATCTATCTATCTATTTATCTATCTATCTATCTATCTATCATCTATCTATCATCTATCTATCTATCTGTCTGTCTGTCTGTCTGTCTGTCTGTCTATCTATCTATCTATCATCTATCTATCTATCTATCTATCTGTCTGTCTGTCTGTCTGTCTGTCTGTCTATCTATCTGTCTGTCTGTCTGTCTGTCTCTATCTATATATATATTTATCTATCTGTATCTCTTTCTTTCTTTAATTCATCTATATGTCTGTCTATCATCTATCAGTCTATTAGACATCTATCTATCTAATCTATTTATATTGTATCTATCAATCTATATATTATCTACCTATCGCTATATTTATTGTACTGTATATAATGCAATAGCATACTATAATAAAAAATGATTCAGTGTCAGTCTTGGCATACATACTAATGCGCCATTTGCAATAACAGGTGCAATAAAATATGTATGTTCCTATAATATATATCTCACCATGTGACAGTCCTGGTTCTGGCACCTTATTATGTCTCATTATTATCAGTTGCTATGGGCATCCATTAATAATGCAGAAAGGATTAACCCTTGTATAGCAGAGGTGCCAGTCTGTACTAATGGCAACCCCTGTTCAGAACCAGGTAATCACACGCAGATGGTGGGTTACTGAAAACTAAATTCCAGGCGATTTCGGCAAATCGCCGAAGTTGCCTCGCGAGGCATTTTCGGCGATTTGCCGAAATCGTCTGTGCAGCGTGTGCCATCCCACTTGCGACTTACATGTTCGCCGGTGGGATAGCAACTGATGGCAACTCGGGGAGATTAGACGCCCGTGAACAGGGAGATTTGTCGCGGGCGACTAATCTCCCTGTGTGCCAGAGCCCTAAGGGCTGTGACAGACGGGGAGATTAGTCGCTGCGCGACAAATCTCCCTTGTCTCGGGCGACTAATCTCCCCGATATGCCATCCCACCGACTTGAATGTAAATCACCGGTGGGATGGCATATGCGGCGCCGTGATTTCCCGAAATCGCGGATGGTTTCCTCTCAAGGCAACTTCCCCAATTTCAGGAAATCTAGGTGCCGCATATGCCATCCCACCGGTGATTTACATTCAAGCCAGTGGGATGGCATTTTGGGAAGATTAGTCACCCGTGACAAGTGAGATTTGTCGCGCGGCGACTAATCTCCCTGTCTGCCACAGCCCTTAGGGTGAAGACACACGGAGCTACTAGTAGCAGCTACTTGTCACGGCTACAAAAATAGACAATGCTGATCATTTACTGATAATTGTCTCTATGTGTGTTTTAGCAGAGGCAATTCTCAGTATTGTCTATGGCAGGGGAGTTTCCGGAGTTTAGTAGCCGTCACAAGTAGCTGCTACTAAGTAGCTCTGTGTTTTTGAAGACACACTGGGCTAGTAGTAGCAGCTGCTTGTCATTGCTACTAAACTCCAGATAATACCCTGCCATAGACAATACTGAGAACTGCCTCTGCTAAAACACACATAGAGACAATAATCAGGAAACGATCCACATTGTCTATTTTAGTAGCCGTGACAAGTAGCTGCTACTAGTAGCTCCGTGTGTCTTCACCCTTAGCTCTTCTACTCCTGCCTCTCTCTCTCTATCAGATAGAGACTGGCTGAAGCTCTTGGGAGTAGTAATTCAGCAAGAGCAGCTGCAGTTTGTATATCTCTAATTTCAAATAATTCTGGGTTGCAGGAAAAGCAGAAATATTATTAGACATGAAAGTGCCAGGTGCAGAGATGTACCCGATGCATTGTAATACAACAACGCTCTTTCTGAGCCATTGAATTTGAGAATGTTAATGGACATACAAAATGACATGGTAGAGATAGTGACTAATAAATATCAAGTATTCGGGTGGGGGGGGAGTCAGGGAAAAAAAATCTCTATTTGTTTTGTTTAAGGTGGAGAATGCATTGGAAAGGGAATGTAAAAGATTGATCGGTTCCTGTTCAGGTTCTGTTCCGGATTGATTCTGTTTTTGTTCAGTGTAATCCCAGGCTTATGTGTGCAGACCAGAAACTCAGCAAGCTGACAGGGAACACAGCACAGCAGACCTAGAGACAAGAAGCCCATGGGGATGCATCTGAAGAGCTCAACATGATTATTCTGGAACTATTTTATCTGAATGGCATGTACAGTCAAGCACATCTGATCCAGATGAAATATTCTCAGATAACAACCTCTAAATTTAATGTTCACTTGGGGGTAATACAGCAAGCACAGTTTTTTTTTGTTTTTTTTTACAATTGCCTTAGTTTTCTGCTTACTTTGTACCTAGAAAGGGTAAAGGAATAGGCAAAACAGCTGTAATTCCTGGTAATGGGAAACCACTATCATCTTTGGAGTGGGGTGTCCAGGGCCCAGGGGGAAGTGCCTATAGTTTTTGGCGGATCTAGGTTGGTGGGGCTGCCACTACAGGGGCTCCCACACACCCACTCAGGGCCCCCCTCGCCCCAATTGTAACACTGCAACCCTCTCACCCCTTGCATATCTTATACTTCTCAATTGTGGCCACAATCAGGGGGAGTTCAGGGGAAGTACCAATAATTTATGGTCGGGGAGTGGATCTGGGTTGATGGGGCCCACTAGGGCTGCCACTTTAGGTGCTTCCAAACCCCCCTCAGGGCTCCCCTCACCCTCTCAGGGGCCCCAGGTGGGCATGGGACTGGGTTTTTTCCAGGTGTCCCGCTGGCCCAGTTCAACCTTGACCACTATTATTATAATAAAATCCATTGAACTGTAGTGGGTAGCTAATAAATCGGTTTCACATACAGTCTTCATTCATTCTTTCCTACAGTTATTAGATGTATTGATATATATGGCTCCTCAACCAAATATTTTTCTATCTGTAAACTTGACACTCATGCTGTAAGTCGCTGGCAGTTTTGACGTGTTCTGATTGGCTAATTCCAGCATGAGTGAGCAGTTTTCCTTGCAGCCCAGGCAAATGGTTGAGTTGTTTGCTTTGGGAATAAAAAGACACCAATAAATCATATATGTTTTCAGAAATTATGCAATGTAGCAAATAACTGTTAAACTAGGTAAATGGCCACTGTATATTACATTATTTTCCTATTACTCCAACTCTTCTCCTCCCAGGTTCTAAGACTACTTGTCTCATTGGATATTACTTCTACTAAAGATTCCATTTTTATGAATTCCAGCTGATTAAAATAATGGATCTGCTATTTCTTTGGTATTCTTCATTTGAAAGGTATTGCAGATAAAATGCTGTTTGTAGGTCCTTTTGTTCTGGTGGGCCCAGGGCAAACGCCCATTTATTAATGTTGCTCTGACTTTAGCAGGCAAGTCATGATAAATCTGTGTTGCTGCTACTTTTCTGCATAACAGTCATAGTAATAAGTCAATGGAAGCAAATAAAGCATGCAAAAAAGCTATCAGGCAAGCTAAAATAGAGATGGAAAGGGATATTGCAGCTAGGAGTAAAAAGAATCCAAAATTATTTTTTAATTATGTGAATAGTAAAAAAATGAAGCAAGAAGGGGTGGGAACTTTATTATCACGGGGGGGTACGTTGGTTGATGAAAACGGGGAAAAAGCTGAAATTTTGAACTCTTATTTTTCATCTGTCTATACATCTGAGGAGCCAGATAATGAAGGCTTCCCTTGTAATATGCCCAGTTCTAGTAATTTAGCTACTGACGCATGGGTCACTCGGGAGGAAATTCAAAAGAGACTTGAACATGTAAAGGTAAACAAAGGTCCAGGGCCGGATGGGATTCATCCCAGGGTATTAAATGAGCTGAGCGCTGTGATTGCCAAACCTCTTCACTTAATTTTTCAGGATTCATTGAGGTCTGGCATGGTGCCAAGAGACTGGCGGATTGCTAATGTGGTGCCGTTATTTAAAAAGGGATCCCGTTCTCAGCCTGAAAACTATAGGCCTGTTAGTCTGACATCAGTAGTAGGAAAACTTTTGGAAGGGGTAATAAGGGATAGGGTACTTGAATACATTGCAGTTCACAATACTATTAGTTTGTGCCAGCATGGTTTTATGCGTAACAGATCTTGCCAGACTAATTTAGTTGCCTTTTATGAGGAGGTGAGTAGGAACCTTGATGCTGGAATGGCAGTTGATGTCATCTACTTGGACTTTGCTAAAGCGTTTGATACAGTACCTCACAGAAGGTTAATGATCAAATTAAGGAATATTGGCCTAGAACATAATATTTGTAATTGGATAGAGAACTGGCTGAAGGATAGAGTACAAAGAGTGGGGGTAAATGGAACATTTTCTAATTGGACCAGTGTGGTTAGTGGAGTACCGCAGGGGTCAGTCCTTGGGCCTTTGCTGTTTAACTTGTTTATTAATGACCTGGAGGTGGGCATAGACAGTATTGTTTCTATTTTTGCTGATGACACTAAATTGTGCAAAACTATAAGTTCCATGCAGGATGCTGCCGCTTTGCAGAGCGATTTGACAAAATTAGATAACTGGGCAGCAAACTGGAAAATGAGGTTCAATGTTGATAAGTGCAAAGTTATGCACTTTGGTAGAAATAATATAAACGCAAACTATCTACTGAATGGTAGTGTGTTGGGGGTATCCTTAATGGAGAAGGATCTAGGGGTTTTTGTTGATAACAAGTTGTCTAATTCCAGGCAGTGTCATTCTGTGGCTACTAAAGCAAATAAAGTGCTGTCTTGTATAAAAAAGGGCATTGACTCAAGGGATGAGAACATAATTTTGCCCCTTTATAGGTCCCTGGTAAGGCCTCACCTTGAGTATGCAGTGCAGTTTTGGGCTCCAGTCCTTAAGAAGGATATTAATGAGCTGGAGAAAGTGCAGAGACGTGTAACTAAACTGGTTAAGGGGATGGAAGATTTAAACTATGAGGTTAGACTGTCGAGGTTGGGGTTGTTTTCTCTGGAAAAGAGGCGCTTGCGAGGGGACATGATTACTCTGTACAAGTACATTAGAGGGGATTATAGGCAGTTGGGGGATGTTCTTTTTTCCCATAAAAACAATCAACGCACCAGAGGTCACCCCTTTAGATTAGAGGAAAGGAGTTTCCATTTGAAGCAGCGTAGGTGGTTTTTCACGGTGAGGGCAGTGAGGTTATGGAATGCCCTCCCTAGTGATGTGGTAATGGCAGATTCTGTTAATGCCTTTAAGAGGGGCCTGGATGAGTTCTTGATCAATCAGAATATCCAAGGCTATTGTGATACTAATATCTACAGTTAGTACTAGTGGTTGTATTTATAGTTTATGTATGTGAGTGTATAGATTGGTAGGTGTGGGTTAGGTGTGCTGGGTTTACTTGGATGGGTTGAACTTGATGGACACAGGTCTTTTTTCAACCCTATGTAACTATGTAACTATGTAACTATGTAATGTGAGTTCAGATGGAATTCTAGGCTTTCTGCACTTACACAGGATGAGATCACGGGAAGTGGGTCATATGGAGTATTATACTATTAACCAGAGTCAATCTCAAATGTCCAAAAAATATAAGGGCTCTGCCTGCTACAAAAGGGAATTGTGGGCACCCAGTCAGTTGTAGGCCAAAGGGCCCCAGAGAGCTGTTTATACAACACTATTTCAGCCTCTTTTAGGCCTCTGGATGGCAACCAACTGCATATCAGCAGGGGTTTCAGGCACATAAGGTAATATTGGGACCTCAGTGGTGTTTATAAAGAGCTTACTGTATTGGTTAAGAAGGAGGAAAACCAACTATTTTGATGTACCATCTATTTTTCTGCACAGATATATGAATATATTATCAGTCATCCATGCCTGTCACCATGCCTCAAAAATGATGCTTTGGACCCTAATTGGCCAATATGCTTGGCTCCAACCACTGCTTTGAACCCTTGTTGGGCATAGGCTTCACAGTTAGGAAAGCTCTGCCTTACACACACATACACACAAGTGGATCCTTTTCCCAGAACTTGTTTAAAGTAGTATATATGAGGTCCAAACCACAGATAATTAGCGGTGAACGCCTTTGAAATCTCTAACTCGGTCTCAGACTAAGAGATAAGAGATCCATATGACAGTATTTAGCAATAGGCTGAGATGAATCAGTGTTCATTTTATTAATGGAATCCACATTGATTTTAAACTAGTCAACAAAGGCTTGCAGAGGGGTAAAGCAATGCATCAAGGAAAAAAAGATGAGACATGGGTTTAATTTGATATTGTTGAACTGAGTAACCCAGTTCTGTTCTCTCTCTGGCAGAAAATGCAGAATGAATAATGGAAGTCGGCATGCAGTGCCATAACTGTACATTAGACTCCATGGTTGTGGGGGGACCTGGACCGTGGGGTCTGCTGTACCTTAGTCACCCCTCCGCAGCCGCTCTCCTACCTTAAATATAGCAGTGTGGTTGGGGCTGGGAGGTGTGGTGCAGTTGGGGCCGGGAGGGGGGCAGGGAATGAGGGACTGGTTGCGCCAATTACACCACTCACTGCATGTGTTCAAGATTTACTCCAGTGCTATTTAAGACAGGGTCTAATAAGGATAAGGCTGCCTGGTTTCATTGGCACATAGTAGTCAGCCTTCAAAAGACAAAAACAATATATATATATATATAGAGAGAGAGAAGGAACTGCAGTATAAAAGACAGTTGAAAATGTTACACAAAGACTTTGTTGTTTAATGTAAAGCATGCCATTCATTGATTTTTGTGCCACGCAATTATACTGTAGCACATATATAGCGCAGGATATTGTGGGCCCATTTATTTATTAAACTAGAATTAATTTGTAATCATTTATTTTATTCTTCAGCTGGATGAGACTTGTACTTCTGCTCCCACTCCTAACAATCTCACAGGTGAGTGGTGCAGATGAAATTTGCCACCAAGGAAGTAATTCATGCCCTTATCATTTCACACATTGATTATTTCCTATCCCACTAACTAACCTCCATCTTCTTAGGCCATCTCCTCTGTCTGGTTGCTGTCATGATTATTCAACTTCTAGAACACTATCTTCAATTTCCACATTGTTCCCACCCATCCCCCAAAAATGAAATATTATTACAAGTCTACACAACCAGCCACTAAACTAAAGGTGACTAAACACGGGCCGATTCTAGCTGCTGATATCGGTCCTTTAGACAGAATTGTCAGCTTATCTGTCCTTGTATGGGTTAAAACGACGGGCCTGCCTGACTGACATCGGTCAGATCTCGATTGGTCAGGTTTGATTTTTCCATCAGATCAGAGGCTCGTTCACAAATCAACGGCGCCTATACCTGCCTAAACTCCCCTAATGCACTCCTCAGATCTGCTTCTGAGCTCCTAGCTCCATTTCCCAGAATAGAAGTTCCCTAGTTTTACAGCTTCAAATTCTGAGCTTTCAGAGGGAGCCAGCACTACACATTAGAACTGCTTTCAGATAACCTATTGTTTCTCCTACTCCCATGTAACTGAAGGAGTCCCAAGCTGGACTTGGATTTCCATTTATTTAGCACTATTATTCTATTTATTTAGCACTATTAGCACTATTGAGTGCTGTACTAACACCTACTGGGAGCTGCTATCTTGCTCCCTTCCCATTGTTCTGCTGCTCGGCTGCTGGGAGGGGGGGGGGGGGATATCACTCCAATTTGCAGCACAGCAGTAAAGTGTGACTGAAGTTTATCAGAATACAGGTCACATGGTGTGGCACCCTGGGAAATGTCTAGCCCCATGTAAAATTTTAAAATTTAATATAAAAAAATATGGTGTCAGGTGACAAGTTTCTCAGGTAAAATAGGAACATATATCATCCCTAGGATGCAGACTCTAAAAGAGAGAATATTCTGGAAACACAAGAATGTATGAGAGCTCCAAGTCCCATTATCCCCAGTCCCCAAGAGTGTGTATATGGAAAAATAATCTCCCAGGGAACCTTATTGTATTGTTAGCCCTCATATTACTCCTAGATTCCTTACAATAAACAGACGTTTGCCTATTGCAGACATGAGAGCACTTGTAACATAATAATTCTAATGAAGAAGACAAGAGACAAGGCATGTTTCCATGGCTAAAGGACATGTCTAGATATAACAAATACATACAGAATTGTCAATACACCTTTAATACGGTTGGACTAGAATATAGAAACCTTAATAATCTGTGCCACATAGGCGCTGTCTGCAGATGTGCCATTTATTGTGCAGATTTATTGGCTGAACTGCCAGAGTGCTGAGGATACAGGAAAACCAGGGATAATATTGAAAATTATTATACCATTTTTTCAAAATGCCAATAGAAATGGATTTGGTGCTTCCTTATCCAATATGCCCTTTCTCCTCCCTGTCTTCCCATAGGCCCTCGCAGTCTCACAGTGTTTTTTTTTTTTCGTTGACCTAGATTTAGTAAAAGCCTGTTTTTATGCATATTTATCAATTTACACCATAAATAGATTCCAAATAAAAATAACAACCACAGGAATTGATAGCCATCTTATTTAAGGAAGATCATAATTTTATTTAGGCAAAAACCTTAGAGATGTATAAGATACTGTAGGACTTGGATGACGTGTGTTTCCATTGCCCTGTCGGATAGATTACCCAGCATTCCCGTTCCTATAAAGAAATAAAAGATGCAATATTTCCATTACTATAATTCCATCTGATCACTGGGTTCACTCTTCTATACAATATTAAAATCAAGAAACACAGATGGGCATGGCATTCCCTTTATAAAGTTATGATAATGCTTTAGTGATTGCAAATGGAGTCCAGCCTCCACCTGTTATTCATCTACAGACAAGTAGAGAAAAACACTGCCAATGCTTTATACATGTTCAGGGGCAAAGTAAATGCCTTGCAACATTGCTAAACTGAGTTTGACCCCCCCCCCCCCCCCCAAGCACTATGAATGGAGTTTGTATGTCACCACTGAACCTGGAGCCTCTCTGTAACTTCTAATATCATAATATTTTACAATGATGGACGGTATATATTGCCTATCTATAGTTCTCTCCTTACATTTGGACAAAAGGATGGTAAATTAGATTGGTTTCCTATAGAAAGAGTCATCATAGAGGAGACATGATTCATTTGTATAAATAAATCCATGGAAAGTGCAGAGGTCTTTGTGTGGAACCTTTTAATTCTAGCAAATAGTTCAGGGGCACTACTTGCCCATACAGAAGGAAGATTTAGTGCTCCATTTTGGAGCACAGAGAACTATGGATGCCCCAATGAATATAGCACTGCCTATAGGAGGGCGGGGAGTGGGGAAGCAGGTAGTGGTACAGTTATTCCTATCTTGATCCACTACCTGAACCTACCTGAAGGAGTTGTCATGTGTCTACTACTTCATAAAAACCCAATTTAACTCTACTCTACAGTAGGCCTGGATCTTCTTGTGCCAAAGAGCTCCACTATGTTATGCACAAGGTGCTCCTGTAGAGCAGCCAGTGCTTTTTCCCTCTCTGTACCCCCTAATAGGAACCCTGGGGAGAGTTTATGGGTCTGCCAGGTGAAATCTAGGTTTATTCTCTTGAGAGATGAAGAAATTAACTCTGTCAAATGTTCTAATTATCCTTTAGGCGGCGTGTGAAAAAATTGTAATTATACTTGATTGCTCATCATACAGCTGAACAGCGCTAACGTGGATCCTGCAGCTCAGAGGGAAATTACTTCTTAATGAGCTGTTTTGTTAATTACAATTTTGTATTGTTAATGACCTAAGGCTATGTTTATCTTTTCTTAACAAGGGCTTAGCCATTTAGGCTAGAAATGAACTTCTCCTGAGATTTACATTGGTTTCATGTGGTAGAACAGAGCCAAGTAAAGGTCCCAATACACTATAAGATCGCCAAGCGAGCGGATCTTTACCCGATATCCCCACCTACGGGTGGGCGATATCGCGTAGCAAGTTGCTTTAAAAAAAATAATCCGATCGGATTACATTTGCGGCCTTGGGCAGTCGGTTCAGGTTAGAAAATCCAGTCGGATCGGGGACCGCATCGGCTCGTTGATGCGGTCCCCGATCCGACTGGATTTTCTAACCTGGCCGATCGATATCTGGCCAATTTCAGGCCAGATATCGGTCGGCCAGGCCGCTCGTTTCTGCCCCTACACGGGCCGATTAGCTGCCGAATCGGTCCAAGGGACCAATATCGGCAGCTTCTATCGGCCCGTGTATGGGGGCCTTTATTTGTTGTGCCAGGCCCGGATCTGTGGATTCTGGTAAATGCCAGAGAGGCTGCTGTAAGGTACCATAAAAAGTCATTATTTAGTGGGCTTTTGGGGGTCTGTTTGGGCCTCTATGTAGTAAAGGGGGAACTATGACTTCTGAACCAAGAAACCATAGTTATCAAGCAAATTCAACAGCTTATTAGATACAGTATTAAAGTATTTCTTAACATGAATCACAATAAATAAATAAATAATGAATGAAAAAAGGAGGAGAGGGGCTCATGTCAATAATTAGTTGGCAAAATATAACAAACACCATTACCACAGTTTATATATTATATTTAAAATTCCCTACCCCCACCCTTCCTTACCCAGTTCATTCCTACCACTATAGGGACCTGTCTGCTCAAGATCCTTAACCACTTAAAAGCTAAAAGCAAATGCACCCAGAAACTGTCAGCCTGTACACTTTAACCTGATGTCTTCTTGCCCTACCAACACTAACAATCCCACGCTGACAGACTTGCACACATTAATCACTGTTTGGTTTTACTTCAACCCATGAACTAACATGATAATTCCCTATTCTGTGTTCTGTATTATGGTCACCCTGCCGCGTCGCACAGAAGGCTGCCAGCCAGGTGCTGGAGAGAACCGTGGAGGAATGGATGAGATACAGGGATGAGTGTTACAAAAGGATGGCCAGCACTCCTCACCCCTCCGGTAACAATTAGAATCTAGAAGAACAGGAAATCCAGGTTCCATGTTGACACACTTTTGAATATATGCCTTTTTATTACAGCCATGGAGTGCAAAGAGTTTTGTTTCCACAATGGACCTGGGTTCCACAACTATATACATACAGACATACAGACATTATAGATGTGCAAACAATCTTACTCACCTTCTATTTCATTGCTTTCTCTATTTTATTAATTCTTACCCTTCTCTGTTCTTGTCTTTCTCTCCAAGTTCCTCCTAACCTTTAATCTCTTTCTCCCTCACTCAGCCGTTCTTCTGGTGTGCTTAATTTCTTACATTTTCATTCTTTTCTTTTTTCATAGTTTCCCTTCCTCTCACCTCTGCCTGCAGAGCACCCACTTTTCCCACCCTCTACCCTCACCCCTGCCTTTCCATTTTGTTTTCTACTTTAATATTCTTCCCTTTTTAGTGTCCCCATTCTCTACAACCCTCTCTATCACATCTCCTTCATTCTCCTCAGGTTACCAATTTTGAATCCTATCTTTCATTTCTCTTCTTCTCTGCTTCTCTCCTACACTTTTTCTATTCTCCATTTTATTCTCTCCTTTTTCTCATGCCCTTTTCCATTTCTACCACTCTCTGCACCTTTCCTTCTTCTGTTTTCTTCTCTCCTACACTTTCTACACTTTCTCATTAACTCTCTTTTTATTGCCAGCTTCTGTTTGCTTGCCCTTCCTCATTCACACTTTTTTCTGCTTGATGCTTCTTTTTATGTCTTCTTTTTCTTATGTACCCCATTTTATCTGCTCACCACTTTTGCGGTCTGTTTCTTCCTTTTCCACCACATTTCACCTTCTCTTCTTTTTTATTCTTTCTGCTTCTTTTTCTCCATTTTCTCTTTTGCATCTTTATTCATTTTTTATGATTTCCCTTTCCCTACTGTTCTTTCTTTAGTTATACCCCTTTCCTTCTATATACTCCCTGTTTCTCTTACATACCTCCCCAAATGCTGCTGTACAAGGTCCCTGTGGATCATTCCTGAGCAGCTGCATGAGAATATCGCATTATCACCATGTAAGATTCAGGATACACGTACTGCATTTGACTTTATTCTATCATGGATTCTTCTGTAGTTTAAGACTGACTCGGCAACATGGGATTTGGATAGCAGGTAGGGTAAGGGCTAAATTTTGAACCTCCAGTGACCCTATTCAGCTTCCCCGTGGCTGAGCAAATATAACAAATGAAATCTTGGGAGGTTTATGACCAAAATCTCCTCCAGTTATGCCCAGACTATGGCCGGTAAGGCTCTTGCCAAAAACCTGACTTTACAGCTCTGAACAATGTAAGTCATGCGACCTTACAGCTACAAACAATTATTTATTCAGAGAGTGTGATATTTTTATTATTTTTCTGAAATTCTAATACAAAAATTAAGGGCCAAATTCGGTTTTGTTTTTGCCCAGAACTTTTGTGGCCAATTTGTTATTTTTCTGTATTTGTCTAACAGCATAACTCCCAGCATATGGGAGAGAGGGTGTGAGTTTGTGTGTGTATAACACAGCAATCATTTTCATGTCACGTAGTAGTGTCTCTAAATACATAGTTACTATGTTTAGTAATGCATCACTGATCAATTTGCATGGGTAATGCACATCAGTAATCAATCTGCAGTAATAATGCACAGGCAGCGTGCATATTAAGTATGGCAAGTCAAAGGTGGCCTCTTTAAAGGGGCACTCGCCTGGCAATGTTTTAACTCACATTTTACATGCACTGTGCGTTTCATGCAGATTCACATCTATGAGCGTTATAATTATACATCAGCCTTGTAACTGCTGGTCTTTGCTTTTTAAAGGGCTGCATTGTAATCGTACGTTTGATATGTACGCCTGCTGGCCAGATGGCACCCCGGGAACTATCACTTATGTACCGTGCCCCTACTACCTCCCTTGGTTCCAGAAAGGTACAGTATTAAGCAGGTGCCTTGCACATTTTATTCAGTATTTATAAGGACTACACCAACTAAAGCATGAATTATTTATATCATTTTGGCCTATAGATCTCTATGAAGTTGTCCGTAAGGGTGGAGCCTCTATGATTCTCAACTTTCCCTGAAGCATGTCTGTCTACCTGAAGCACAGGAGCTACTTGTAGCCCACCCTGCCCATATGCCATATAGATTTATATGTATATTTTTTGTACATATTTTGAAGGTTTCGATTTTAACAAGTTTTTAAAAAAAAAAAACGTCCTACAAGTAAGGGCAGGGGTACACGGGGATATTAGTCACCAAGACAAATTTGGGCGACTGCGGGGCATGGCAGCGATGTGTATGCCATCCCACCAGCGATATACATTCTAGCCGGTGGGATGGCATTGCGGGAAGATTAGCTGCCCGTGACAGCGAAGATTTGTCACGGGTCGACTAATCTCCCCATATACCCCTGCCCTTACTAGAGGCAGCAAAAATCTGCTGCTGGTTACTTAAAGAACTAAAATTCCAATTCTCGCTCCCTGCCCTAATGATGCGCCCCACCTCTGACCCGAAAAAACTAAGAGCAGGAGGGGGGTGAGGGGGTGGTGTCAAGTTGGCTGCCTCAGGTGGCTAGGACAAATTTATTTACAAATTTATTTACAAATTAATTACAAATTTATTGGGCAATGCCGCCCACTGATTTCATGCCCTGCCCCATGAATTACTCCACCCCTGAAATCATGTACCCACCCCACATTGACCCGCCTCCTGCCCTGGCCAATAAGAAGAAACCTAAAAGGTGGCAACCCTAACCATAAGAGTTTTAACCATCATCATTTTAATGTAATCCAACCTTTGAAAATGCTGTAGAAGAAATAATTGCCCTATTTCATTTAATAAGTTGGACAGCACTTACAAGTAAACTGCTTTTCAACCCCCTAAATGTTTAACACCCTAAATTTTCAAAAACGTTTTCAAATCTTCAAGCAGGCAGGCAAGCAGGATGTAGAGGTTTTGGTGCGGCACACCACCCCCAAGCTTCTTCTTGCATCAAGCTTATCCAATAGCAATCCTCCCAATGATCTTCTTTGGCCCCTGTAATGAAACTCTCCTTATATATAATACTGTAGTTGATTTGGGAGGGAGGAGTTAATTTTCTACATTCTACCAGGCCTGGACTAGCAATCTCTGGGGGCTGCTGTAAGATGCCATAGACACTCACTATTTATTGGGCTGGTGGGGGGCTTTTTTGGCTTCTGGGTACTTAAAATGCCAGGGCCTATTGTAAACCCCAGTCCAGACCTGTCTCTACTGATTCTAGTGACTTGTGAGTTTGTAATACAAAGTTAAAAAATAAAGTTTAAACTGTATTTATGTGTATAGGTATGCATTTATTGTATAGCAGACATCTTATTACTTATTAGCATTACATTTATTGTTTGATTACAGTTAGCCATGGGCTACTATCACAACGCTGTGGGAAGGATGGGCTCTGGGTAAAGGGGAACAGATCACAAGCCTGGAGGAATGTATCACAGTGCGAAGATGATACGGAGGTGACAGCAGAAGAGGTAATATTGCCAACATGCTAGAGGGAATAGCAGATGAAATATGTAAGCGCTATATATACTAAGCAGAAGGCATTTTAATTCCTGCTGCATTATAAAGTGTTAAACAGGTTAACCTTGCCATACTGTGATACAATAATTATATGTGGGATACACTCATGGCTCCTCTTCCTGAGTACTTAGCCGAAAGGCCCTAGATCTGTCACAGTAATTGACCCACTGATTAATTAGTCTCTGCTCATCCCTGGGGGGACTTTCAGAATATGCACATATTAGAGGCTTCTCGAAGGTGATGGGTAGATATTTCATAGCCAATTTACTAACTGGTTATCATGAATAAATTGGCCTGGCCTTGGAGAAGTGTCCCTGTCGCTGCTATACTTTCTCTAATAAAGAAAATGTATTGCTCCATTCCTGTACTATGTATATTTAGCAGTAGGTCAGGATGGCTTATACCCGTGTTGGCCAACCTGCAGCTCTTCAGCTGTTGCTGATGTACAGATATAGATATAGTATGTATGATAAGCCTCTCTGTTGGTTCTGCCATATGACAGGTCACTACCTTACCTTCTACCTCACCAGTACTGTTCTTATGTCACAAACTATGTTATGCAATATCCTAACATACAGAAAATTCATAGGCATGGGGAACCATGGACAAGTGAACCCAAACTAAAGGCCTATTAGGGTGTGGTTTAGGTTGATTACGTATTAACTGTCCTAGATATTCAGCATGACTGAAACAATGGGTTTGCATATAAAGCTTAACCTTAGGTTACTAAGCTGGGTCCTACCAAAAGCTGGACCCAGACAGGCTGAAGATCTCTCTGGTAGAGTAAAATGAGTATTACTATCTAAAGATGAAGTAATATAAGTTTTGTTGTTGGGGCCATAACTCCGAAGATAAGTGGAGTACACAGACAGAAGGAAATCAATGAAGCAGCACAAAATGGAATGAGTTTGAAAGAACAGAAAAATAAACTGAGAGCTTACAAGACCCAATGCAAGGTAGTCATAAGTAGGTATAGCTGTACCACTGCTCATCATTCAAGGGTCCTCAGACATAATAATTATTGTATTGTGAAAATACCCTGTATGCCAGTTGTAGAGGTCACAGAGGGATAAGTGAGTTTCTGGTGGCTTCCATTGGCCAATGATCAATTATCAGGGCTTTTCAATAAATCAGTTTGACGATGAACTGTCACAGGTTCAATGGAAAAGACAAATATCCCCTGACAAAGGTTGCTCTTTTAAAATATACTACTGTAATGATGGCCATACACTGGCTAGTGGCCAAACCATACACCTGTACACCTTCTTTTGTTCTGATGTCTGGGTTAAACCCAGAATGATTAGAACTGACACAAGTAAAGCCGGCCATACACGCACCGCTAATATGGTACAAAACCTCATTTCGTATGATATTCGATGTGCGTATGGCTGCTGGAAGAGGCGACCGATATCGCAAAAGGCTGCGGATATCGGTCATTTAAGGCGCCCAAGCAAAATCTACATTCAGGGCTGAATCGCCAGGTGGAGGTAGACATCCTATTGTTTCTACCTCCATATCTGATGAACCTTTAAGAAGAGATACAGCTCCTCTTCCTCATCTGCTAATGCACCACCCCCTCACTGACACAGTGCATCTGCAATTTCCAGTCATCGTTGATCTATTGGGATTGCAGGGTGGTCTCTATAAATAAGCAAAGTCGGAAAAATATACGGAGAACCACGAGGATAAAAATAAAATAGTCTTCATTCAAACATATCTAAAAAGGCACATGTACAGCCCAAGGACCTACGCTTCTGAGGAAGTGGCGGGACACCACAAAACATGTTAAGCGTAGGTCCTTGGGCTGTACATGTGCCTTTTTAGATATGTTTGAATGAAGACTTTTTTATTTTTATCCTTGTGGTGCTCCGCATATTTTTTAAATTTTGTGTGCTGTTTGGTACCGTCTTGGAGTTGGTCCGCAAGCAGCACACTTGGATTCTTGCGGTAAGTGATCCCGTGTATTATTTGTATTTTTCTATAAATAAGACCCTGGCCTGGCATACATGTCCAGATGGTTGAGCAGCATGGTCAAAATCAACTGAACTGCTTAACTAAATCTGGGCTTGTATGGACTGCTTAAGGTTTATGGCACGTGGGGTTTTCTCTCCTTCTCAAAAACATGATGGGGGCACAAATCAACCTGTATCAGTGGTGCCATGCAGAGTTTTCATGATAGTCAATGACAGGCTGCATGTGGTATTATCGCTTCTAGACCCCTAAGCGGTTTTCTGCTAGAAGATGTAATACCACGTGTACCACGAGGCCTTAGTTAAGTAGAGTTAAAAATACAGATACTAGCAGAACCTACAGCAGTAAGGGGCAGTCAATCTCTAAAAACAATTTCAAAGATTCTTAGTAGGACATTTCATTCACCAAGTCTCCTTCCAAATGGGCAAAGCCTGCCATACCTACCATCTATTCTACACCTGATGGGTATTACTATTATGTTAAGTACAGCATTTTCTGTAACTATATCTTTCTGAACAACAACAAATTCTTAGACCTGTTGAAGAGTTGACCAATATTACATCTTAAGACACTAAGGAGGGCTATTTTTCCTATTGACAAATATGTACATTGTACTTTTGCTAGATATGAAGGTCAGTTTGAAGCTATGGAAAGTTTAAGCCTTACCTTTCCTGCCCTGATAGTATGTTTTGTCTTGGTAGATGCTACTTATTTGTATTGTCTAATGTCCTTGTCCCTTCAGGTGGAGACACGGGACCTGTTGCTAAGTTTCAGGGCACTGTACACTGTGGGATACTCTGTCTCTCTGCTGACACTTATCTCAGCCCTGTTGATTCTCACCATGTGCAGGTACCATGAATTACACACAGCCACATACCATTCATTGAAAGTTACAGGTATACAGGTGGCTTTTCTACAGTAAATACCCTCATTGATTACACAGGTATAGGACCCATTATCCAGATTGCTCAGGACCAAGGGTATTCTGGATAAGGGGTCTTTCTGTTATTTGGATCTCCATACCTTAAGTTTACTAAAAAATCAATAAAACGTTAATTAAACTCAACAGAATTGTTTTATATCCAATAATGATTATTTATATCTTAGTTGTGATCAGTTACAAGGTACTGTTTTATTGCTACAGAGAAAAAGGAATTATTTGATTAAAATGGAGTCTATGGGCTTTCCGTAATTCGGAGCTTTCTGGATAACGGGTTTCCGGATAAGGGATCCCATACCTGTAATTACAAATACTAGCAGAAACCTAGCTGGGGATGAGTTTAACACTGAGTAAAGCTGGCCATACATGCATTGTTATAATTGTTCAAAACATAGTTTTGCATGATTTTTGGATCGTGCCTGAGCTCCACATTATTGCCCTCATAATTTTTGTACCATGGTGATCGGTCATTTAGTCGTTCAGACAAAGCATTTCCAGGAAGTCACTTTTGTACGATTGGTGTTTGCCAACTATTTCTTGTTCAGAACACCCTCTGATTTGCTATTTTTAGGGCTTTATCCTACAATTTTATTCTGAATTTTCCTTTTAGATCATTGCATTTAAACTTACAATCAATATCCGAACGTACGTCGGAAAAAGACTAAAATCTGAACGTATATGGCCACCATAAGTGTTCCTTGTGATACAGGTGGTAAATTCTGGGCCGCCATAAGTGTTCCAGAGATGGTCATCAACCACTTTGAGATTGATTAAGAGGCTATGGTCAATAAAGCCAGAGGATGCCTTGGACTCTCTGTTAATTGATTGTAACAAGGGCTGTAACAACAGGCTTCAGGCTGATCCATGTCACATCCTTTGCCCATTATGGGACATTTTGATGACAATGTGCAACAAAAATTCGGATTACTTTTCTGCAAGCCCTACAGAAAATTGATCAATTTGATTGTAGGCCAAGGTCTCATCTGGGGCACAGAACATAACATATCTGGAGAATGTGTTGGTGCCAAATAAATATTTGATAATAATTATAATAATTACATTTGGTTGCAAAAATGCTACAGCTCTTTTGATAGCAGCCATTGTAGAAGCCTTTCAGAATGCTGACTGGTTTAGGATCATTCATCCTCTACAACGTGTTGGGGGCAACTAGAGCATATCATGGCTTAACTCCTTCTTCATGGTACTCGGTGAACAGGGTTTATGTTAAAGGTTTGCCCCAAGAAAGCTGATACCCAAGTAGCCTCATTACAAATCAATCATGTAAATCAGTTTCAAGGTTCTAGCTTGCCGGGTTCAGAGTATTTTTGAACAATGGTTTAGTCTCTGTAGAAAAGCCATCTGTACGCCATTAGCTTTACAGAACCCACAGTTATCATGTAGTCTTCTATGTGGCCATTGTGTCCATCACTGAATTTCATATCCAATTTATTTCTATTTTTTTTGTCTTTAGTGCTAGTGCTCTTCTAGTACAGCTGCCCATTCATGTGTTTATAATTCAGAGCTTCGTTGTGTCCTTTTTCACCTTCAGGAAACTGCGCTGCACCAGAAATAGCATCCACGCCAACTTGTTTGCATCCTTCGCTCTTCGTGCGGTCTCTGTCATTGTAAAGGATGTTCTTCTGGCAAAGCGGTGGGGCATGCAGATCACTGAAGTCTCAGACTGGGAAGTCCTGATTAGTGACCAAGTTGGTACCCATGAAGAAGAATACTTCTAAAGAGGGCATCACAGTGATATAATAGTGGGCAAAGTTTACCCCATTTAACAATTCAGCAGATAGGGATTATTTTCTATGGACCACATAACTGGGGAAACCTTTACTCAATTTGCATCATCCAATTTGGGTCTCGGCCAGATGGGCCACAACCTTCCTCATCTCTACCTACAGCCTTCTGTTATAATCCCTTAAAAGAAGTCAAAATAGGCTGTTGCCTAGCAATTCAAATGCCTAATGGAGCAGTGGTTGGACCTCCTCATTGTAGGGACACATAGTTTTCTTTTAACATCACAAAAGATTATCAGCTACATTGTACCTTGAATTCCCACTTTTCCCTTCATGTCACACTTTATGTTAACAGGCTGCGATTGGCTGTCGCATTGCACAGGTTGTTATGCAGTACTGCATCCTGGCCAATCACTACTGGTTTGTGGTAGAAGCGGTGTACCTATACAAGTTGCTGATTGGAGCAGTGTTCTCAGAGAAGAACTATTACACATTATACTTGTATCTGGGATGGGGTAAGTGGAAAGAATGCATGTATGATTATTGTATGGTGGAGCGTGAATCCAAGGGTAGGTTTGGCAGATAAGGGCAGATCTGCATGGCAGGTTTTGTTGGATGTCTTAGCATTATCAGAACTGATCCAACAAAATTTGTGTAAGGGAAAGTTGCTTTATCATCTAACAAGATTTAGTCTGATAGACTTTTGTTTCTCATTGAGTGTCAGATTTAGGGGAAAACAAGAAGCCATCCAACTCAATCTGATCAGACAGCATGGAGGATCAGCATTGGTAGGAAACTTGTGCTATGTGCAGTGGCATGGAAAGATGTTGTGTCCTGACTAATGTCTCCAGTATAGTTCTGCCCAGAGACAGCAGGACTTTATTGCTCTTGATCAACTTGATTCATATACAGCCTTGACTGACAGTCTGTCTCAGTTGCCTGTGGCGACATCCAGGCAGATTGGGCTGCCAAATTCTTCTCAGTAATGTTGGCTTGTAACTGGGATGATGCTGTGAGCCCAGTCTGTCCTGCTGGCACGGCCCCCCTAGAGACTACTGAACACAGTGGTTGGCAAGATTGTTCGGAGACATAAGTGGTGTAACATGTTAGTCATTGATAAAATGTAGAAATACAGTGATTTTCTCTATTGGCTCAAGCTTGATGTATACAGGTAGTAGAAATTGGCTACTGACTCACTTCACTTGCACTCTTGATCAAGCTGAAAGTATAATTGCCGGTGTAAAGGGCTAAAATGATGGCCTCTCCCACTAATACACGGCCAAGGATTGCATCTGGATGCAATCTATTCTTGATGGGTCTGCACAAGGCATCCATGTGATTTACTTACTGGCCTGATGGCTGAAAGACCACATTATCCACATTTTGCCCATCACTTGGGGTAGGCAAAGATTAGGCACAGACCTGTTCAGTTGTTGACCTTGCCAGAAGAACTTTTTTACATTGTTTAATCAGCCATTGGCAATATATTTATAGTGCCCTATCTGCCCCATGACTTCTTTGTATGACATAATCATGTGTATAGGGGATAAGCTGCCTAATGCATAGAAAATAATAGAACATACTGATATTGATTGAATTTCACAAGACCCTGTAGAAATCAACAAGGAAAGAATAATGGAAAGTACATAATTGCCGTTAGCTCCTAAGAGTAAAAGGAGGAATAAAGTGATTTGTGTCCTCAATATTTATTGTAACAGACTCCACCTGTTCCCAGTGTCGGACTGGCCCACCAGGATACCAGGAAAACTCCCGGTGGGCCCAGGTGTAAGTGGGCCCTCCGGCTCCTGACCATTTGGCCTGTTTCATGGTTATTCCCTATTTCTGAATGGGAACAAAGAGGAGAAATATATTGAAGAATAGATGCTAGCATGTAAATAAAAGCGACTAGGAGAATAAAAAGGTTGGGTGAGGAAAGGAGGAACAATAGTTTGGAAAACAGTCCTATGATCTAAGGTTATTTGGTGGGCCCAGTCTGACACTGCCTGTTCCATACCTTCCAATATTCCCATATGAAAAAAAATTGGATATTGCCCCTTATTTTTTTAACCAAAGCACGTGCACTTTCCAGTATCCAGCTTAATGAACTGGGGTTGTCCTGAGATGGAAGTATGCTTTCTTCAGTCTTCTTGTTGCCTAATAGTTGAACATAATGGATATTGCTAATATTGCTCCTTTCTTTGTTACAGGAACTCCAGTTCTGTTTGTGGTTCCTTGGGTGACATTAAAATACCTGAAAGAGAACTCAGAGTAAGTCTGCAGCAAATAGAATCACTTTCAGCATTATTATATATCATATATAGAACTAGGGGTAGGCAGCAAAGTCACTGCAAAGGGTATTATCATTTTGGTAAAATTAGGGGACAGCAAAAAAATTATATTGAGGTTTATTGTAGAAATCCCATGAAGTACTATCAACTATTAATAACAGCACCGTATATTTTAATACATCTACTGCTATATATGTCTTTGAAAACATCACCCTTGTTGTCCAACATGTACCTGCTCCTAGACATCCCTTGCTCACATTCAGTAATTATAAGGGAAACAGAACCTACAGCTGCGGGTGGGGGGGGGGGGGTTGGCAGAGAGAGACTGACTGCACCCATACACCCCTATAACCCTATGCTGCATACAATCGACTATGGGTATGGAGGTGGGAACAGAGGACCTGTGGGGAGATATTGGTTTGAGTGGGTCCCACAATATACTTTGCTCTAGTTTGCCCAGCCAAGTTCTCATTGCTGTAAGCAGAGCAGCACATTCTAGCCTAGTTCCCTGAGTCTCCTCACCATTCTTATGTCATGTATTCTTTGCCTGACACTAATCTCTACCAGACATAGAGTAATTGAGTGGTGGAACAATAGGGGGGCACAGATTTTTAACCTTTGCCTTGCGTGTCCAAGCTCCTTGGCCTGACAGAGCTGTAGCATCATTGTAAGAGTTCTGGCTTTGTTAGAGTCCAGGCAGATAGCTGATTTGTGAGAGAACAGGTAGTATTGGCATGAGAGCTGTACCATGTCATGTGCCTAAATGGGGCAATAACCTGTATGTGAAAGGGCTATGTCTTCCACAGGTGCTGGGCACTAAATGAGAACATGGCATATTGGTGGATAATCCGCATACCCATTCTGCTAGCCTCACTGGTATGAAAGCTGCCTATGGCCCCACAAAGGGTGATCCTACTTGTCTGATTGATGTGTCATGGTCTCCTTTTCTATTTTCCTTTTGATGAGAATTAAAACATCATTTAGTGTTTCTCTCAAACATCTACTGACCTCCTAACATCTGCCTTCAGAGAACTCCTCCATTATTATGTACATCCCATCAGTGTTCTTCTGAATTTCTTTCCACCAAGGCACTTGTCATAATAAAAACATCCATTAGTGTATATCTCCTTCATGTTCCTCCTAAACATCTACTGACCTCCTAACACATACCTGCCTTCAAAGAACTCCATCATCACTGATCCCCCATCAATATACTACCTCACTAAGCATATACCACCCATTAATATATTTCTCCATTATGGTGTATTGTACAGCCCCATTACCATGCATCTCCTATTGATTTATATCTCTATAACGGGTCTTTTCTTCACTTTACCTTATGCCTCATCCCAGGTTGTGTTTGCATTAGGGGGTTCTCATGAATTGTTATTATATATCTTCTATTATTGTAATCTTCCCATCCTTCTAAATATTTTTTCCATGAATGTCATGATCTTATCATGTATCTCTTCTCTCTTTCTTTTACTGTATATACGGACATATATGTCTATGAAGATTCTCATTCATCCAGGTCATGATATACAGTATCTAGTAGAATTAAGTCTAAAACAACTGGACTTTTCTCAGAAAAGTCCAGTTGTTTTAGACTTAATTCTACTAGATACTGTACGGACATATATCTCCTAAGGTCACTCTAGTAAAGTTTGACTGTATTTAACTCACCTACTGCTTCCAGGCAATTCTTGTCCCTTTCCCTTGTCTCCCCATCCTTTAGCAGCATAGCCTAAGCCCTATACCATCGCTTCTTTTTCAGATAAACCTTGTCATTTTTATGAGAATTTTGAAGGTGATATTGTCCAAGCTGCGGGCCAATCAGAAAGGATACGCAGACTACAAGCTCAGGTAAGCATTGCAGTAGAACCACTTTTTTTGCTTATCTATCCTAGCCTATAATTGTCGCCCACTCAGCACCCAAACTCCAATCAATATATGCGCAAACCCAATCAGAGGGGCAATAATTTGGGACATTAAGATGCTCACTGTCACAAGTTGTCAAATAAGCATCTGGTGTCTGACTGTGTATGTATTGCAGGTCATGGCATTTCTTTAGAACTTAGGGTCCAGCATTTGGCATTTGGTTCATCTGATAAAATAACCTTTACATCAAATAATGTCTCCACAGATTGGCTAAGGCCACACTGACGCTGATTCCACTTTTTGGAATTCATGAGGTTGTGTTTATCTTTGCCACAGATGAACAAACGTCTGGAATCCTGCGCTACATCAAGGTCTTCTTTAACCTCTTTCTCAACTCCTTCCAGGTGAGACCACCAGACCTGGCCAGGCTTAAGCTGGAGGCACACACACATTGGGCACCAGCAGGCATAGTTAGGGCCAGGTCTTGCAACGTATAGCAAATAATAATATGTTTGATTTCAAAGAGGCCATGTGTAAATGCTACATGCTGATTGGTTGCTATGGGTTACTAGACCTGAAGAAAACTTTTACATTATCCCATTTTTTTTAGCACAGCACTTTATATTTAAGCCAATGCTCAAATATCAGTTAAGGCTTGTACTGACTTATATGATATTTTCCCTAAATGGATAGGACTTGGCATAACAATAGTGGCATTAGGCCCTGGGCCTGCAGTTTTAATATAGGTATGTCACTATACCTGTCACTATTTTAGGGGATGGCAATGAACATCAAGGGGTATTATTCCTATTGACAACTGGAAAATGATTAATGGCAGTTCCTTGCAATTAGGCACAAGATATTGCTCCTTAATGACTAGGTAATACAATGTGAGTAGTGTGTAATATTCTATCTGCCCGTCTGTCCATCTATCTATCTTTGTCTATTATATACGGATCTATCCATCTTTTTTTTTTTTATCAAACCTTTTAACTCTAATTGAAAAGCTATGGGCCTATTCTCTCTCATCGGTATTCTCCTGCCATAGACTCATAGACTCATTCACGCCTGATTTAGAAGGTATCCATTCCAAAGGTATTGCAGTTTATCTATAAGAGAATGAGCAGAATGCTGAGAGGGCTAATGCCATTTTTTATGGATTTGAGCAGAATGCAATGCCTGCTCCATCTAGTGGCCGAATAGTGAATTTATGGCTTCATATTCCTATAGTATGGTAAATGAATGAAAATCAAACGCAATAATAAGAAAAGTAATCTGTACCACAAATAAAAAAGTGATAGAGTGCCTTAAACAATGATGGAAGGGGAAGACCTATGAACGTTGGGAAATATCTTGTCTAGAAAAACGGCCACTTTCCGAAAAACGTTAAAATTTGCTTTGTATTAAAATCAATGGGCCTTTTTTATTCCTAACGTCAAGTGCGTTGGAGTCTTATCGGGGGGAAAACCATTCTAATAATGTTGTTGGTCTTTTTTCTGCCACAAAGATCTGCATTTTTTTCGGTGGAAACAAAATGCACGGCCAAATTTCAATATCGGCGTTAGCGGTCTTCTCGTGTTTTTTTTTCCAGAGCAGAAAAATGTAATTTTTGAAATCAGAGAAACAAAAATGCACGGCACTTTATTTGCTTTAGTAGCCACAGAATGACACTGCCTGGAATTAGACAACTTGTTATCTACAAAAACCCCAGATCCTTCTCCATTAAGGAAACCCCCAAACACTACCATTTAGTGTGTAACTTGCATTTATATTATTTCTACCAATACAACATTGAACCTCATTTCCCAGTTTGCTGCCCAGTTTTCCAATTTAATCAAATCGCTCTGCAAAGCGGCAGCATCCTGCATGGAATCAGCAAAAATAGAAACAGTGCTGTCTATGCCCACCTCCAGGTCATTAATAATGATGCTCCATTAAATAGACAGCTCTGGTGAACATAAAGGGAGCAGTTAATTAGCCAGCCAATTACAGGAAAGAACCAATGAGCTGTCATACAGCTGGAAAGGTCAGGCTATACAGCTACATAGATTTATCTTTTATTTACTAAAAGTGATATCTTGTAAATAAGCCAAGAGACAAGTACCCATTAAATAAAAGGGCATCTCTTGGCATCCCTGTAAATAAATAGGATATCCAGGTCTGACTACACAAGCTTCATCCTATGCTCAATGTGGATCAATTACAGGATTACAATAATATGTGAGTTGTCAGCACAGGCGGCCATTGCTGGGTTGCTCTGCAGACAAAGACTAACTATAAATGTAGAAGAGACCCCAGTTTTACCTTACCTCATGGCAGGAGCACCCCTAATAGGAATATTCCATTCTTCTCTATTGGGCCTGTACCACTACTGGTTCCATTGGTACATTCCACGTGATACCATAAGGTTGACTCTGCCCACCTGTGACGTAGGGTGGGTGCTGGGCGTAACGCGTTAAGGCCAAGAGCAGGTTGGAAGCATTACCGTTTCCAAGGGGCAGTTCTTAGTGATGTGCTGCAACCCACAGGTTTACCCTTAGTTCAGGTGGGTTAGGGTTGAATTTTGGGAGAGCAGGGTGGGTATGGGTGGGGTGCAGGTCAGACTGGGGTAGTACACTCTTCCTCTGCTCCCGAAGTCTCCCTGTCTGGGAACCTAAGGCCTGCGCAGAAGCAGCACACAAGGCACAGAGACATGGGTACAGGTTGGGCGCAGGTCCTATAATGGCAACAAAGGGTCAGGTGTGAGTTGAGTCTTTCCTGACCCGCAGATCAATAGTGATTCTCCAAGCAGGAAAAGAAGAAAAAATGGAATGTGTACCAAGCCCTGTTGGAGATACAGAAGGATGTACTGTATTTATAAAGCACTGGAGCAGTTCTGGGCCTATGCTCTCTATATTATCAGCACTCATTCCATAGAACAGTGTGGTGTATAAACATGACAAATAGAACTTCCTGGCAGCTCCATATTCAACTTGATAAATGTGTAAATGTGCAACTCCCCCCCCACCCCCCCCATTCCACTGCAGCAACATTTCTAAAATTGGAGCAACTACTAAATACCATCAATTACAGCCCCACCCCCTCCCCAATTTATTCTTTTAACATAAAGGCCTCTTGGGCTCCTAATCACTCAAGCTTTTCCCTGGTGACACCATGTATTTTTGCAACACAGGCCTTTTGTTTAAGCTGTTCTCTTAGGTGTGTTAACCCTATAATGTCCAGGTCCAGACTGGGAAAATAGGCCCTGGCATTTCAAGTACACAGAGGCCCAAACAGTCCCCACCAGCCCAATAAATAGTATTTATATGGATATCCACAGCCTGAAAGAGCCTTTACAACCACTGAATAGATTAATACATCTACATTCAACATATAACTGGCCGCTCCATTATACCCTTATTATAGGGTACAGGTGATACTGCAGGATCCCCATGGCAGAGAGGGCCCCAAGATGGAATTCATGTGTTGCCAAAGGGGGAGGCTTGTGGGAGTGGGTGGAGTTTTTGCCATTTTTTGGGAGTGGCCAAGAAAGAATAGGGGTCTTATTTTACTTGTTGGCAGGGCCCCCAGACAGAGACTTGACACTGTTAGCAACTTTAGGTCCTGGACTCTGGGCCAATAATAGCGTCCGTGTGATAGAAAAGTGTTTACCGTAACTCCAAAATGTCTATTTGTTATATAACAGTTAATATTCTCCTCAATTCCAAAATCCCCTCTGGTTTGTCTTCTTGTCTCTCACAGGGTTTCCTGGTGGCTGTGCTCTATTGCTTTGCTAATAAAGAGGTAGGTTTCCCTTTCCAGTTGTCTGGCTTGGATGAAAAGCTCTTTGCAACACTCCTTCATTTTTGCCATATTATTTGCCATAACATTTTTTGCTTTTCAGGTGAAATCAGAGATTCACAAGAAATGGCGGCTTTGGCAGGCAGACAGGAAAGCTCTCGTCTGCCCACGATGACTGCAGTCCCAATCCAAGCTGCCGAGTCCAAGTACAACGCCGCAGTAAAGCAGGGTTCTCCAATGTCTGTGGCGCAGCACGGGGATGGTCTATATTGTATGTAGTGCCTGACACCAGAGGGACGCACAGGAGGAGCAGGGTTGCAATAAAAATGGAACTTGAACCAGTTTGTCTTTTGTTTTTTTTGTTTATTTTATTGTGAGGATAAAAATAGGTCTTTAAAATCTGCCACCTGCAGAGTATTAAATTCACTAATCCCATTTCTCATAAAAGCTTTAACCAATGTCACGTGGTTCCCCTTTAAAAGCCACAGGTACTTATTGCTTTAAATCATTAATCCCCTCTCCCTATGGGGAACCTGCATGTATAATCCTAATCTATGTCTTATTAAAAACCCTGCTCTCTCGTTGCTGATGGAAAGCATCTTAGAATATCGCTGAATCTGCAGATCTGTCTCCCAGTCCTCTGTGCCCTGTAATATCCTGAAGAGGGCGCTGTAAGCGAGAGGCGCCGCCACTGTGATCAACACGCTCCGACATCTTCGGGGTGGAAAAACTTCACCCGCCGTCTTAAGAACAATAGAGATGTGACTGAAAGATAAAGGGATCACAGTGAGCCTCAAACTGTCTGGAGTCCATAGGAGACTGGTACTTTGGAATGAGATGGGTTACAACCCTACCTTACGGATCATGGATCCGGCCATTTATGTCTCCCCTTGTCTGGCATTCGCAGCTTCTCCAGGTTTTCCTGTACTGCTCTTGTTGATTTCCCTGCAGATAAGGATTAAATGTGACATAAACCCAGAGAATGACAATTTCCTGAGCACTTCTGCAACTTTACATTTGTTTTAATAACGATAACAACAACAACAGCAGTTTTTACACTGCTAATATCATAAAAGTGCAACCAGTGCGCCACCTGCTGTTCTGTCCGGGTGTGGAACAGGCAGAATAGACTGCATGGAGCAGCTCTTGAAGGTTTCATACCCAGTTCTATTGCTTTCTATGACAGGAGAGACAGAACTAAAGAGGATGTAGTAAGTTAAAAAGCATGTATCGGAGGCAAAATTGTTTCCACCGCCATGGTATGTACTACTATCTCCTAAATAGAAAATTGCCATTTTGAGTAATAAGGCCGCCTTCTTGGATCATAGGATTCACAGTGCACACAAACAAGCCAAGGCACACATACATGCTAGGCCCCATCAGCCAATTAATGGGCAGAGTTCTGCCTTTTACTTCCACACTACTTCCTGTTACAGTTACATTTATTTCCTGTCATGTGATCTCTGAGGGAGCACACAGCCCATCACTAAATGGTGCCTCAGGGAAAAAGATGTAAAAGGGCAATATTTACAGATATATATATCCAGTTTGGCTTTAAGATGGCCAAATACAATCCAATAAAAACTGGTGACAGACAAAACTGGCAGCTTAGCGGCCCGTGTATAGGGCCCTACAACAAGCCAACAATATCTGGCAGAAAATTGGCGAGATGTTTACCAGGCAGGTCTGATTTTCCTGTTGGATGGAAGACAGGATCTGCGAGTTTATATGGTCCTTGATCTGATGGCTTGCATAGTGGCAATTATGAGCCAATCTTTTGGCCTTCAGTCCAAATGATCAGATCAGCCCAATATGTCCCCATCCTAAGGTGGCCATATAAGGGAAAAATCCGCTTGTATGGTCTTTATTGTCACAGTTTACTGATTATGAGAATGTGTGGGATGTCACGTGCACACTGAGCAAGCCCCTGCCTCTGGGAGGAAAAAAAATTCCCCTGGTAGGTGCCCTTTAAGCTTATGTATCTCTGTCCTGCCCTTGCCCAGTCTAAACACCAGAGGGTGCTAAAAAATGCTAATAGCATGAACAATTTAAGTAAACTTAAGAGTACTATTAAAGCAATTTTACATCAAAATATGTGAGTGGGTTATATGTCCCCTGTAAATATGCATGAACGGTCCGTTTCTATCATTTTAAGGCAATGGTATCTTACCTAATGTTGCAGCAATTTCTTCCAATGATGTGGAAAGTTCTACCATTGACATGGACTTCACAGAAGCCGTACTGATCCCTTCAAGGCCTGAACCAAAGCATAAGTGACTGATATATACTGTATATATAAAATAGGACAGACGGCCTTCACGCACATATATTTACAGACTCTGCACATATTGTATAGGCATAGGTCTAACATACATGCCTTGTGGCAGGCAGCTAGTTCTACACAGATGGCTGCTTGGCAATTACCTATTCTTATACACAGGCCCTGTGGCAGACTAGTGCCAAACATACAAATGTATGCAAACCTTGCGGCACTCAAAGGCTAATTATGAGGTATGAGCAGGCATTTAATGATGAGTTAAATATAATAATTAACAAGGGGATGCATGTGAGGAACATCCTATTTCACATTCTGTGGGGGTATTTATATGGTTATGCTGCTTGCTGTTTTCTGCACTATATGATATCCTACTACAGATATATGAAAGTGAAAGTTCCTTACCTGCAGTTCTGCCAGGAGGACCCCTTGTTCTTGGAGCAGTAACTTTGCCCAGTCGGTGGGAGAGCTCCTGCTGGCAGCTCCTAACAAGTACACACAGCAATACAGTGTGATTAATATGTAACAGATATGAAATATGGAGAAAGTTACCAGCGTGGCATCAAGTGCCAAGAGGGAAAAGGATACCTGAGCTGTGTGATGGCACGCTGGGCATCATTGGCATGGGTACCCGTGGTCTCCAGTTGGCATCGGAAGGTTCTCCATTGAGATTCTTGCTCCATAAGGCAACTTTCAGCCACGGTACGCAGCTCCCGCTCCTGGGCTACCTGTGCCTTTAGCAATTCTGTCTCCTCACACTTCTGTCAATGGCAGATAAAAACATGCAACATAGACTACATCTGTGCATATTGGCTCTCCTGGGTCAGAGCAGAAGACTGCAGTATGTGCTACACTAATACTCCAATACACAAACTCTAACCTTATGCAGCTGTATGGCTAATTCCTGCATCTCTGCCTCCAGCCGGTCGGCGTAGGCCTGCTCCAGGGCATCCCCAGGTGGGCGAGCAGAGCTGTGCCAGCGAGCTATGGCTGAAGTCATCTTCCTCTTGGGACCAAACAGGCTGCGGAGCAGGAGTGGAAAAGAAATAATAAAACGGTCTGTAGAAGTGGTTGGGATAAAACCCTCTTCCACCTTTGGTTACTAATATTGGTACTTACCTGATGCCAACTTCACGTAGGTCTGTCTCTGTAAGAGTAAGGAAGATTCGCAAATTCACATCTTGCTCTTCAAAGACAGGCAAGTACTTTAAGCAGCCAATCTGCTCCAGCATCTCCGCTAGGTCCTGATGGGAGGGGAATAGTTACACATTCATGGTGCAGAGTAACAATAGGTACAATGTTTGCTACTGGTCTAGCAACTCATAGCAACCAATCAGCTGGAATCAATTACTGGCCAGCTGTTTGAAACCAAATATCTAATTGGTTCACACAACTGCGTTAGTGTAATGGCACAGCCAGATTTCAAATGCTTTAAAGGAGAAGGAAAGGCTAAGTCACTTGGGGGTGCCAAAATGTTAGGCACCCCCAAGTGACTTAGATCGCTTACCTTGTACCCTGGGCTGGTGCCCCTGTTAGGAGAAAAAAGCACCAGCCCGGGGTACCTGTAGGAAGCGCTTCCTCCTTCCTTTTTCTTCTGCCGGCGATTAAAGTCACTTGGGGGTGCCTAACATTTTGGCACCCCCAAGTGACTTTAAGCATCACTTTTTTTTCAGTAGCCCAAAAACACAGCTTCAAATGGCCCAAAACCAACCGCACATTTGCAATTAGCTTGTCATACAAAAATCACATGGAAAAAGCTGGGCTTGTAATTTACATGCAAACCAATGGGGCACTTTTGGGTAATCTGGCACTGTGGTTTTGAGCTCAAAAAGTGCACAAAATCTTTCTACGGGCCACTGCCTGACAAGAAAGCACATACAAACAGTAATGTAAATAAAGTCTTTTTTGAATCAGGGTGCTGCTCTCTTTACCTTAGGCCCTGTATAGGCCGGCGCTTCCAGGTTCAGCAGAGAATTGGAAAACCTACAGTCTGAACCCCCTGGAAAAGTTTGGGTATCTCCATTGCGCTGTTTCCCCTTGGCCAATGGTTTGGATGGTTTTCGGCTTGTGGTTTCTGCAGAGTCAGAATCCTGAAACAAGGGATTAAGGGGAAATGAATCTACGCAACAAGCAGAGCAGCACAAAAAGAACCATGGGAAATGGAATATCAGCAGTGTCCAATGTATTCTGCAAAGTATATTATCTGATTAACCCCATGTTTGCAAACGAAACAAGCAGCCTGAGACACTTAAACCCCACCATACTGGTTATCAAATGACTGGCATAGAGTCAGCCCTTTTTATGCTGCTAGAATTAGATCTACATGGATGAAAGGAAGTCTGTAGTCTGAGCAAAGCCTGGCACGATCATTGCCCTCCTTTAATGCCCTGTTGTAGAATAAAACTTTGTGCATTATGATTACTTGCATACCTCATTACTCTCCAGGGAAGCTTCACTGCTCACATCTGGATTGGGACATGGGCCCTCGCTACTGCTGCTCTGCAGTCTACCAGAGTCGTCTTCATCTGAAAAAAACAAGAATTTTAATCATCATACAGAATAACATGTGGGTTGAATTATCATTAACTATTTACCTTAAAGGGCTGCCATACCCTTAGATTTTCCAGCACAATTATTGTTCATAAAGGAAAACATTTCTCTCTGTAACGGATATGACTAAACTTAGGAGGTCCCTCCTGCTGATGCTAAGTCTGAGTTTGTGGACAGTCAGTCAGAGAACAAAGGAGGCCTATGCAAAATTGAACCTGTGAGTCTAGTACAGACTAGGGAAAACAAAGCAAGATAAATATATAGCAGGCTTTTAAATTACATTATATGTGTTATAGTGTATTAGTGCAAAACCCCTGGTAACATAGTGAAAGCCATACCTCTGCTGCTGCCATTGCTCTCCACATCATGCTCATTGATAGGAGAAGTGACATCTCTGTAACACAAGTCTTCATCGCCGGCAGCATCCTGGCCACTAAATGTCACATACCCTTTAGGTGGGACATTGCCTGGGCGAGAAAAATATTGCAGGTATGTGAATCATGGAGGTGCTCAGTATTATGTTCTGAACTCCAGCTACGTCGGATCAAATGTAACATGTAATCAACCTTCATGGAGGTGACCTGCTTTCCCTGCGCTGGAAAAGATCCAGTTCCACAGCAAAGATAAATTTAGAATATCCGGCAGTAGGTGGTCTTAATCCCCTGTCATCTAAAATTTAAGAAGACCACAAGCTAATACACAGTGTCGGACTGGGGTGCCACAGGCCCACCACAAACCCTTAGGCCCCCCCCCCCTCTTTCTCTGTTCACTCACTATCTTAAGTCTCTTAATTACTACTTTTTATATACTATTATCTATCCTTTCCACTAGTTCTTCTGTTTCTTCTTGTATAGAATTGAGTAATGGCCATGGTATAGGCATACAAGGCAAGTGGTTAGGAGGGCCCACTGACACCTGGGCCCACCGGGAGTTTTCCTGGTATCCTGGTGGGCCAGTCCGACACTGCTAATACATATATTTGGATAAACAGAAGCATAAGCAACACTACCTCCTCCTCCCCCTGTCATCTTGGCTAAGGCTTGGGGCCCATCGTGAATGCTGGGACCCTTGGGCTTTCGCTGAGGTCTGGAACGTTGAGGAGCTGAAGTAGACTCATCTGAAGAGCTGAGATCTTCATGGCGCACTGCTATAGAAAGGAGACAAATAATGTTGATGGCCACTTTGGAAAAGTGAAGCCCTTTTGTAATTACTACACTTATTTGTAAAGTGTTTTACTTTTTTTTTTTTTAAATGGAGGCTCAGTTTAAAGGACAAGGAAACCCTAATTGATTGAGCAATGGTAAAAATGTTAAGCACCCCCCAGCTTTAGAGAGTTGTTTTTCCTGGGCCAATACTCTTTCAGGAAAAAAAAAAACCCACACTACCCTTGGGAAAAAAAAATAATTCACTGTGGCTGCTTAACATTTTGGCCTCCTCCAGTGAATTAAGTGGTGCTTGTCACAATGAAGCGCTTTGCATCAACATGCATTTATTAGATGTGTCTCTGGATTTTCAAATGATTTGGTATGGGTGAAGACACATGGAGCTACTAGTAGCAGCTACTTGTTGTAGCTAATAAAAAAGACAATGTTGATTATTTACTTATAATTGTCTCTACGTGTGTTTTAGCAGAGGCAATTCTCAGTATTGACTATGGCAGGGTATTTTCTGGAGTTTAGTAGCCTTGAAAAAGTAGCTGCTACTAGTAGCCCAGTGTGTCTTCACCCTTACCCTAACTTAAAAAGAGGGCAGGGAACTTTCCAAAGGCAGAGAAGACACTGTATGACTTCCATAGCCAGCCAAGCAGCCCTTCTAGTTTGCAGCTGTCACGTTAGGATGTGGGTGGGCAGTCTTACTAAAGCCCCAATATAATCCGATTGTTGGCATGGAGGTCAAATGATCAAATCATCCCGACTTCTCCCAGTGTTCATAGCTTTAGCATCCACCCACCAAGCTGAAATCAGGTGATCAACAACATGCTCTCAGTCACTCGGTGTGCACCATATTATGATGCCAGTCTGGGCATGGGGCTACGTGCACAATACCATATCACACTACTGTTCCATCGTGGGAGACCCATTTACTTGAAACCAACTGGTTAGGGACTGTGTATGATCTCGTTTCTCCTATGGGCTGATTTATGGTTTGGATTTCTACAGTTCTTCTAAATGACAGAATTGCTACATACAGCACAACAGTATGATGATTTCTGATCATAAAGAAGCCCAGGTGGTACATGTACATGGGTTACCTGATCCCCTGCTATGAGTTCTGGACCCCCGAGGACGATGAGAGTCCAGCAGAGAAACAATCCTGGAGTGTCCAAACCTTGCTGCCAACATGCGAGCGGTATCTCCATTTCTATCTGTCTCAGCCACCTTCACTCCCTGTAAACAAAATAATATGAAAGGGAGTGTCATTCAATCAAATAATAAAGATACCCAAGATGCCTGGCTGGGAACTTACATGATTCAGTAGGTGCTGCACTATTATCTCATGACCAGATGCCGCAGCTTCCATGAGAGGTGTGAAGCCATAGAGAGGTTCTCTGTGCACCAAGACAGAATATTACATTAAGTTCACATGGGTTTACCCTAAATCACCAGCACCCAATTTATACCAGCGCATTGTTGCTCATCTTACCTGACATCTCCATTGGCTCCATTCTCCAAAAGGAACCGAAGCATCCTCTGGTGCCCCGCACTAGTGCAGTGAAATAAAGCTGTCCAGCCTCGGCTATCTCTTGCCTCCAGCTCTGCCCCTTGCTGCAACAGAGAGAAAGTTACAGAATTAAAGCATAAAAACCATTAGTTCAGGGGTAATCTAGATTCACAAGCCATATGATGATTAGACAAACAGCGAGCAGACCATGTTTATGGCCCCTAACCTGCAGCAAGAAGTAGGCCACACTCTCATTCCCGCAGCTGGCCGCCAGAATCAGAGGGGTCTGTCCGCTAGGAGTTCTACAGTTCACGTCCACACCTGCCTCCAGCAGCAGGCTGACTACTGCATCATGGCCAATGTAAGAGGCATACATAAGGGGCGTCCATCCCCCCAGGTTCTGCTGGTTTAGATCAACACCCCTCCTATATCCAGAAGACAAAGGTTCCGTTACAGATTAGAAGCAAAATACAACATATCACTGTGATGGATGCTTTTGCAGCCTCCTGGTGAGGCACAAGCCTCTGCTTTTAAAAAACCAGGGTGCCCGGCCCCCTTTATTTACTGAATGTAGGACCAAGGTTGCCCTGTCTGGGGTGTGTTATGGGCCTGCTTAATAATGGTAGTAGGTAAATGTATCAGGGTAACTTAACCACCTTCATTGAGTAGATAGTCAGTATAAAATCCCTTTAGGCTCTCAAAGTGTGTCTGTAGTGTGGGCACAGTATTGCAATGGTGCTAGGAGGGGTATCAGGGGGGTATCAGCAGTGCCCCTCACCTGCGCATACAGTGTTGAACCACCTCATACTGCCCAATAGAGGCTGCAGTGTGCAGGTCCAGCGGCAACTCCTCATCATCATGGGGCTCCCCGTACCAAATGGACAGACTGCGGCTCAGCATTTCTGTCTCGCTGGCTTCATCACTCAGCTCTGCCATCTTGTCGTCACGCACCAGGCCCTGCCATGCAGAGAGAGGGCACATCAGCACTTACACAGACCAACCTCCCCCTTACTCCCAATATACAGGCATTATGGAATCTGTCTCCCCTACTGATACACAGACCTCAGGGCACCTACCTCTCCCCTACTGAAACACAGACCTCAGGGCACCTACCTCTACCCCATACTAATACAAAGACCTCAGGGCACCTACCTCTACCCCATTCTAATACACAGACCTTAGGGCACCTACCTCTACCCCATTCTAATACACAGACCTTAGGGCACCTACCTCTACCCCATTCTAATACACAGACCTCAGGGCACCTACCTCTACTCCATTCTAATACACAGAACTCAGGGCACCTACCTCTACCCCATTCTAATACACAGACCTCAGGGCACCTACCTCAACCCCATACTAATACACAGACCTCAGGGCACCTACCTCTATCCCATTCTAATACAGATACCTTAGGGCACCCATCTCTCTCCATTCTAATACACAGACCTCAGGGCACCTACCTCTACCCCATTCTAATACACAGACCTTAGGGCACCTACCTCTACCCCATTCTAATACACAGACCTCAGGGCACCTACCTCTACCCCATTCTAATACACAGACCTCAGGGCACCTACTTCTACCCCATTCTAATACACAGACCTTAGGGCACCCATCTCTCTCCATTCTAATACACAGACCTCAGGGCACCTACCTCTACCCCATTCTAATACACAGACCTCAGGGCACCTACTTCTACCCCATTCTAATACACAGACCTTAGGGCACCCATCTCTCTCCATTCTAATACACAGACCTCAGGGCACCTACCTCTACCCCATTCTAATACACAGACCTTAGGGCACCCACCTCTCTCCATTCTAATACACAGACCTAAGGGCACCTACCTCTACCCCATTCTAATACACAGACCTTAGGGCACCTACCTCTACCCCATTCTAATACACAGACCTTAGGGCACCTACCTCTACCCCATTCTAATACACAGACCTTAGGGCACCTACCTCTACCCCATTCTAATACACAGACCTTAGGGCACCTACCTCTATCCCATTCTAATACACAGACCTTAGGGCACCTACCTCTACCCCATTCTAATACACAGACCTTAGGGCACCTACCTCTACCCCATTCTAATACACAGACCTTAGGGCACCCACCTCTATCCCATTCTAATACACAGACCTTAGGGCACCCACCTCTCTCCATTCTAATAAACAGATCTCAGGGCACCAACCTTCCTGCTCTCCTAATACACAGACATTAGGGCCCCTACCTCTCCCCTCCTAATGTACAGACACCAGGGCCCCACAGACACCAGGGCCCCTACCTCTCCCCTCCTAATACACAGACACCAGGGCACCTACCTCTCCCCTCCTAATACACAGACACCAGGGCACCTACCTCTCCCCTCCTAATACACAGACACCAGGGCCCCTACCTCTCCCAACACTAACACACAGACACCAGGGCCCCTACCTCTCCCAACACTAACACACAGACACCAGGGCCCCTACCTCTCCCAACACTAACACACAGACACCAGGGCCCCTACCTCTCCCAACACTAACACACAGACACCAGGGCCCCTACCTCTCCCAACACTAACACACAGACACCAGGGCCCCTACCTCTCCCAACACTAACACACAGACACCAGGGCCCCTACCTCTCCCAACACTAACACACAGACACCAGGGCCCCTACCTCTCCCAACACTAACACACAGACACCAGGGCCCCTACCTCTCCCAACACTAACACACAGACACCAGGGCCCCTACCTCTCCCAACACTAACACACAGACACCAGGGCCCCTACCTCTCCCAACACTAACACACAGACACCAGGGCCCCTACCTCTCCCAACACTAACACACAGACACCAGGGCCCCTACCTCTCCCAACACTAACACACAGACACCAGGGCCCCTACCTCTCCCAACACTAACACACAGACACCAGGGCCCCTACCTCTCCCAACACTAACACACAGACACCAGGGCCCCTACCTCTCCCAACACTAACACACAGACACCAGGGCCCTACCTCTCCCAACACTAACACACAGACACCAGGGCCCCTACCTCTCCCAACACTAACACACAGACACCAGGGCCCCTACCTCTCCCAACACTAACACACAGATATCAACAAACATACCTCTGCCCTCCTTAGGGCACCTACCTCTACCCCATTCTAATACACAGACCTTAGGGCACCCACCTCTCTCCATTCTAATACACAGACCTAAGGGCACCTACCTCTACCCCATTCTAATACACAGACCTTAGGGCACCTACCTCTACCCCATTCTAATACACAGACCTTAGGGCACCTACCTCTATCCCATTCTAATACACAGACCTTAGGGCACCTACCTCTACCCCATTCTAATACACAGACCTTAGGGCACCTACCTCTATCCCATTCTAATACACAGACCTTAGGGCACCTACCTCTATCCCATTCTAATACACAGACCTTAGGGCACCTACCTCTACCCCATTCTAATACACAGACCTTAGGGCACCTACCTCTATCCCATTCTAATACACAGACCTTAGGGCACCTACCTCTATCCCATTCTAATACACAGACCTTAGGGCACCTACCTCTACCCCATTCTAATACACAGACCTTAGGGCACCTACCTCTATCCCATTCTAATACACAGACCTTAGGGCACCTACCTCTATCCCATTCTAATACACAGACCTTAGGGCACCTACCTCTACCCCATTCTAATACACAGACCTTAGGGCACCTACCTCTATCCCATTCTAATACACAGATCTCAGGGCACCAACCTTCCTGCTCTCCTAATACACAGACATTAGGGCCCCTACCTCTCCCCTCCTAATGTACAGACACCAGGGCCCCACAGACACCAAGGCCCCTACCTCTCCCCTCCTAATAGACAGACACCAGGGCCCCTACCTCTCCCCTCCTAATACACAGACACCAGGGCCCCTACCTCTCCCCTCCTAATACACAGACACCAGGGCACCTACCTCTCCCCTCCTAATACACAGACACCAGGGCACCTACCTCTCCCCTCCTAATACACAGACACCAGGGCACCTACCTCTCCCCTCCTAATACACAGACACCAGGGCCCCTACCTCTCCCCTCCTAATACACAGACACCAGGGCACCTACCTCTCCCAACACTAACACACAGACACCAGGGCACCTACCTCTCCAACACTAACACACAGACACCAGGGCCCCTACCTCTCCCAACACTAACACACAGACACCAGGGCCCCTACCTCTCCCAACACTAACACACAGACACCAGGGCCCCTACCTCTCCCAACACTAACACACAGACACCAGGGCCCCTACCTCTCCCAACACTAACACACAGACACCAGGGCCCCTACCTCTCCCAACACTAACACACAGACACCAGGGCCCCTACCTCTCCCAACACTAACACACAGACACCAGGGCCCCTACCTCTCCCAACACTAACACACAGACACCAGGGCCCCTACCTCTCCCAACACTAACACACAGACACCAGGGCCCCTACCTCTCCCAACACTAACACACAGACACCAGGGCCCCTACCTCTCCCAACACTAACACACAGACACCAGGGCCCCTACCTCTCCCAACACTAACACACAGACACCAGGGCCCCTACCTCTCCCAACACTAACACACAGACACCAGGGCCCCTACCTCTCCCAACACTAACACACAGACACCAGGGCCCCTACCTCTCCCAACACTAACACACAGACACCAGGGCCCCTACCTCTCCCAACACTAACACACAGACACCAGGGCCCCTACCTCTCCCAACACTAACACACAGATATCAACAAACATACCTCTGCCCTCCTCCTAATACAGAGACATGGGCGCCCCTCTTCTTCCCTACTCCTAATACACAGATTTAACCTCCCAACTGTCCCGAGTCCCGATATTTGCCCCCAAACCCCCTGTCCCGGATACTTACCGAGCTCTCCCGCGGTGCCTTTAACTATTTCACTAGTCTTCGGGTCTTCTCGGCTTCTTCCGGCGCTCTAGTTTTAACTTCGGAAGTTCTCGGCTCCTTCTGGCAACGTTATCTTGTCTTCGGCTCTTGTCGGCTCCTCCGGGCGCTTCGGCTCATCTCGTTCCTTCCGCCTGCAAATCTCGCGGGATGAGAGTTCGGCACCGAGTCATTTCAACTCCATCAGCAGCGAACAGACAGCAGTGGGTCCTGGTACCGCTCAGGCTGAGGGTTGGGAAACGGTGCTGCTCTGCCTGAATGGATCTACTCTGTAAGAGTTCTACTTACTGCTCCATTTTTTAAAAAAAACAAACAAACAAGGCTTGGTGAGGGTCACTGACTGTAACAAGTTTATTTTTAAAAGTTTTCCATTAATAAATATATAAATTATAGACACACAGAAATCAATCAAGGACTAAAGTAGTATAGTAGTTTTATATATTATAACACCTTTATAGAATTCAGTAGGAGGTGTACTTCCCCTTTAAAATTATCATATGGAATAATTATGGATTTGCAAAAAACAACTTTGTTTTTTGTATTTCATGACTGCACCTCATATTGATTCTTATGCACTTACATCATGGGGAGTTTTTAAATGATATAAAAATCACAACAACATAATAGAAGTAATTCACTTTGTGTTTTATCTCTCAATCGAATGACCATATGATATTGTAAAGGGGAAGTACACCTCATATTGAATTCTCATAGAGGAGCAAAACAACGTGTTATCATTTGTAAAATAAAAAAAAACTATATTAGTTCTTGTTTGTTTTCTCTGTAACTCTAAGGGGCACATTTACTAACCCACGAACGGGCTGAATGCGTCCGATTGCATTTTTTTCGTAATGATCGGTATTTTGTGATTTTTCAGAAAATTGTCACGACTTTTTCGTAGCCATTCCGAAAGTTGCGCAAAATCTGGCGATTTTTTTCGTAGCGTTAAAACTTGCGCAAAAAAACGCGACTTTTTCGTAGCCATTCCGAAAGTTGCGCAAAATGTTGCGATTTTTTCGTAGCTTTAAAACTTGCGCGAAAAGTCGCGCCTTTTAAGTTTTAACGCTATGAAAAAAATCGCCAGATTTTGCGCAACTTTCGGAATAGCTACGAAAAAGTTGTGTTTTTTCGCGCAAGTCGTAATGGCTACGAAAAACTCGTGTTTTTTCGCGCAAATCGTATTGGTAACGAAAAAGTCGCGACAATTTCTGAAAAGTCATAAAGGCGCCGGAAAAAAAATCGCAAAAAATACGAAAAAGTCGCAAAATGTTCGTTTTCCAATCGGAATTTTTCCAATTCGGATTCGTGGGTTAGTAAATGTGCCCCTAAGCATTGGTCCTGGATTTCAGTTGGACATTATAATCCGCTAAGAGACTGTAAGGAGCGGCAAGGGAAATAACACTGAAAGTTGATTTAGCTAATAAGTTTAATAATATAAATAATAAAGTAAATGAAGGTTTCTGACGCTGAATTTTAGTATCTTAAGTTACCCTTTGTTGACCTCCAGGGAAACAATGCAAGAGATAAAGATCAGGGTAAGGATCAGGCCAGCGTATTAACCCCCCCCCCCCCATAAAATATTTCCTGCATTTACTTGTGAGTTTATATATGTATGCCCCAAACTGTAACAGGTGTAAACTCCATGCAACCCCAAAGTCTGTGGCTGCTCGGCCATTTACTTATAAAATAATAATTCAGAGCTGAATGGAGTTGCCTTATTGCTTTATTTTGACTATGAGGTTATAGTTTGTGTGCCCAGAACATTCTTTCTTTGTATATTTATACTTTTACATATGGGAGGGAGGTGCCATATTGTTTCCCTTAGACATTACAGTATGAGGGTGCGCCCAGAACATTCCTCCTCTCATTAAGGGTTCTGGCACACGGGGAGATTAGTCGCCCGTGAAAATCTCCCCTGTCATGGGCGACTAATCTCCCCGAACTACCATCCCACCGGGACAATGTAAGTCGCCGGTGGGATGGCACACGGTGCGCAGGCGATTTTGGCAAATTGCAGAAGTTGCCTCGCGAGGCATTTTTGGCGATTTTCCAAAATCGCCTGCGCACCATGTGCCATCCCACCGGCGACTTACACTTTCGTCGGTGGGATGGCAGTTCGGGGAGATTAGTCGCCCATGACGGGAGATTTGTCGCAGGCAACTAATCTCCCCGTGTGCCAGAGACCTAAAAGATCCCAGTCATTTTATGCAAACTAGGGCAGGTTTTTTCACAACATGGGGCAGATAAAGTTTTGGCATTTTCACAAGCTGGTGTAATAAACCTCATGTGTGACATAGCCCAAAGTACCAAGTGTTGTTGTTTTGATCATGACATCATAAGGCTGATAGAGTTTTGCTACTGTGGGTGAATAACCGCTCTGAAATGCCTTTCCACCAGCAACAATAGGAGTTGCCAATGTCATTACTTTGGCTTTCCAAAGTGCAGGGATCCCCAACCTTTCTCACTCGTGAGCCACAGTGAATTATAAAAAGCCTTGGAGAGCAACACAAGCACCATAAAAGTTCATGGATGAGCCAAATAAGGGCTGTGATTGGCTATTAGGGGCCTCTATGCACACTATCAGCTTACAGGGGGCTTTATTTGGTAGGAAATCTTGTTTTTATTCAACCAAAACTTGCCCCCACGTCAGGAATTAAAAAATAACTCCCTGGTTTGGGGGCACTGAGAGCAACACCCAAGGGGGTGGTGAGCAACTGGTTGGGGATCACTGCCAAAGTGGCTCGAAGTTGCCTGCAGGAGGCAGCCCTGCACAATTTTCACCGGGAAGGCATTTTGGAGCAGCTAGTTGCTGGCGGTAGCAGAGATCTATTGCGGGTGACAAACTCTCTCTGGGACAATAGCCTAAAGGGTTTGTGTATGTGCGAGTTGAAACCTAATTGGAGCTAGTTACAGACAGAACCATGGCAAAATATGCATCTGGTTAGTATCTTAAACCTCTTAATATCACTAATAACATTTACAGGACAACATTTTTATGTAAAATCAGGGAAAAGCACCCACTGGAATTTAGTCAGTCAGTTTGGTACGTGAGTTACTTTATGGTTGGAAGCACAAGAAAGTTGTATAACTAAAATCTGTTTTTATATGTCTTTAAACAGTGACTTATTTGGAGAATTTTTGATCATCTTGAAAAAGACAAATTTTGACACAATCTGGTGAGTTTGTTGTTGCAGTAGTGTGTATTTTAAGATGTTAAATAAAGTTTTCCAAAATCCAAAACTTGTTTTGTCATTGTGGTTAAAGATGCCCTGCAGGAAATGCATCGTTCTGGGGGTGCCATGTTTGCTTTCAGCAGAACATCGGGTTTAATCTAACCTCAACCTGAGTCAAACTGTACTTTTTAATATGTATTTTGCAGCTCTGGCCCTATATAGGAGCTCTATAACAGTGTGTGTGCTGTTCAGCTATACAACTGCTAAAGCATTTAGCCTGCCTAAAGACTCCATAGAAAACAATTTTTATTTTATTTTTTTTAAACTTATACTTTTATTGGTATTTTTGAGCAGTTTATTCCAGGCATTCAAAGGCTCAGTAGTAGAAAGATAGTAATACAATCGATTAGTAAATCACATTTTCCATAATATAAACACACATACCAGAAACAAAAATTATTTTATGCACAAAAAAACAACTGATTTGGAAAGTCCCATGTCTCCTGAACGTGCCAATACCAAATATATATAGTTTTATGGAGATATCTCACTTGTATAGGTCAAAAACTCCCAGCAGTACACTACCAAATTTCCAAAGCCCTTCTCCAGAAAGCTGCATACTTTAGATTTCAAGGCCAAAAAATTACACTAACAGAAGGTTTATCCCAGAAAATTACACATTTCTGGAAAGAACAGATTCTGGGGAATACAGAATAGGCACAACTGTCTGTCTACTCCAAACTATCAAGTCGCAATGCTTTCCTAAAGTTATTGGTTTTTATCAAAATTTGTGAATTTTTAAAAAAATCACTTCAAAGCTTCCAGTCTATAGTATCTTATCTCCTACAGGTCATAAAGTAACCAAATAAAACACCCTAAATATGAACGCCAGGGGTCCACTGAACAGTTTGATGCCCAATATGTATAGGTTTACCAAAGTATGTGGCATGTAGGGGCCCCAATGGGAACATACCCTCATATGATCTGTTATTTCTGTCATTTCAGCTCCAGCAAAATCAACACATTTACATCATTATATGTGGGATAAAGCTACATAAAAGTACGCTCACCCCAGAAAATCATATATTTGTGGAAAGTACACATTCCCCGAATCTAAAATGGGAACCTGTGTCTTTCTACTCCAAAGTACCAAGCTGCAAAGCTTTTCTAAATGTAGAAATTTTGATGACATTTCCAAAAATCCCCTCAAAGCTTCCACTTTGCAGCATCTTATCTCCCACATAGTATTTGGTACCAAGATAAAACACCCTAAATATGAACGCCAGGGGTCCACTGAACAGTTTGATACACAATATGTATAGGTTTACCTAAATATGCGTCATGTAGGGGCCCCAATGTGATCATACCCCATGCAAGCTATCATTTCTGTCATGACTTTTCTGAAAACGCCTAAAAATGTTGCAATTTGCCACATTTATCTTACAACGTTACTTACATACAATGACACATCCCCCTAAATATGAATGCCAGAGGTCTAATGAACAGTTTGATGCCCAATATGCAAAGATATGTGGTGTACAGAGGCACCCAAATGAAAATAGTGCATTTGAATTTTCTCAGCAGTCAAAATAAGTCCAATGACTGTGTATTATGTGCCGTAAGACCCCCCCAACTATACAGAAAAACCCAGAAAACCATATATATTTGGAAAGTACACATTCTGACAAATCCAACATGGGTAAAGAGTCCTTTCTACACCAAAGTAGCAATCGGCAAAGCTTTCCTAAAGTTAGTGGTTTTTATGACATTTCAGAAAATCATCTAAAAATGTTGCAATTTGCCGTTTTTTTTCTCACACAATTTCTTGCTTACAAAGGCAAATCACCCCAAATATGAACACCAGAGGCCTACTGAACAGTTTGATGCCCAATAGGCATAGATATACCAAAGTCTGCGGTATGTACTGACCCCAAAATGAAAATAGCGCATATGGATTTCTCGCCTGCCAACTCAGCTTTTGCACACAGAGCCCCTTGTCAGCGTATTATGTGCCGTGACCCCCCCTAACTATACAGAGACCCCCAGACAACCATATATTTTTGGAAAGTACACATTCTGATGAATTTAAAATAGGTAAAGTTATTTTTCTACACCAAAGTACCACATGGCAAAGCAAAGCTAAAAAACAGATCAGGAATACTAATACAGGGATAAAAATGCAATAAAACCACAAAAATTGTGCAAATTAGTGAAACAGCAAAATAAGTCACACAACAGTGTTATTAGTGGTCAGAGTATCTGATCCAATAGTCGCGCTGTCAAAATAAACAGCTTTTAGGAAAATAACAAAGACAAAGGGGTAAAATAAATAAGTAAAAAAAAAAAGTATTTGTGTGTGTTTGTGTATACATGTGTATACACATCTAAAAGTTGTGTGGCAGTGTGTATATGAGTGTATAAAAGTGTGCTAAAGTGTGCAAAATTAAAAAAAACCAAAAAAAACTTACTCACTCCATGGCAATATGGCACCTCCCTCCCATATGTAAAAATATAAATGTACAAAGAACATTCTGGGCACACAAACTATTATGTCATATTCAAAGAAACACTATAAGGCAACTCCATTCAGCTTGGAATTATGACAAGTAAATGGCTGAGCAGCCGCAGACTTTGGGGGTTGCAGGGAGTTTAGTCCCAGCACATTATGCAGTCCAGAAGAAAATAGTGAAAAGTGTATTTTATGGGTGGGCTGTCATTTATTTCTAGTTTAGGTCAAATAGGGCATTCGGCACACCAAGGAAGCAGTACTGGCACTTTAAAAAACTCATTTCGGCAGCCCAGTTACTGCTGCTGTGTGGTGTAACCTCTCACTGCAACTACTCCTCTCCTCCTTCCCCTCCCCCTACTAACTTCAGTGCTAAAAGAATGAGCAAGGGGGGTAATGAACCTGATCCTTATCTCTTGCATTGTTTCCCTGGAGGTCAACAAAGGGGAATTTAAAATACTAAAATTCAGAGCCAAAAAGTTTCATTTACTTATATTATACTTTCATTTACTTATATTACTATATTATTAAACTTAGCTAAAAATCCACTTTCAGTGTTATTTGTCTTGCCGGTTGCCTCTCCTCCCTGCCTCTCCCACCAGCACCTGCGTGCCGGCTGCCTGTTCTTCTTCTGTGCCGCTGCATACACCCCATGGCAACCGGACGCTAGGGGGGGTGCGCATGCGCCGCCTACAGTCCCAAGTCGCCAAGTCTGGCCAGGAGCGAGGCATTATGGGAATATTCTCTACCCGGCTCAGCGTTTTTTCTGTTTGGCTTCAGATCTTATGAACGGGAGAAATATGGGGAGACTTAAGGGCACTATTGAGACAACTGAAGGTATGCCTGCAGCTTGAGATTAACTATTTATTAGCCTTTCCTTCTCCTTTAAAGGGTTGCGGCATTATGAAGGTTGAGAACCACTGCTTTACAGTCTCTTAGCTGGTTAGAATTAGGGATGCACCGAATCCCGGATTCAGCCCGAAACCTTTTTTTCAAAGTATTCGGTTTCGCCCGAATCCTTGCTCTGTGCTGCAACCAGAAGGGTTAAATGTTAGGGGGACAAAACCCCTTCCCGATTCGGTTCGGTATTCGGCCAAATCTGTTGGGGTGGGTTCGGTGCATCCATAGTTATGATGTCCGACCCAAATCCAGGACCAATGCTTAGAGCTACAGAGAAAACAAACAAGAACTAATATAGTTTTTTTTTTTTTAGAAATGATACCAGCCTGTTGTACATAAGAATCAATATGAGGTTTACCTTCCCTTTAAAGTGTCGTGCACTCATAAAATACAACAAACGAAATCATGGATGATTTCTCCTATGATAGCTTGGACCACCTCCTACCCCTTTACAAACTAATAATTACTCAATTAATCATAGGGAGTTTTAAAGGGGAAGTATGCCTCTTATTGAATTCTATAAAGGTGTTTTAATTGATAAAGCTACTACACTATATTAATCATTAATTGATTCCTGTGTGTCTATAATTGATATATGTATTAATAAACAACTTTTAAAAAAAGCTTGTTACAGTCAGTGTTAAAAATGGAGCTCGTACAGAGTAGATCCATTCAGGCAGAGCAGCAGGGTTTCCCGACCCTCAGCCTGAGCGGTACCAGGACCCACTGCTGTCTTTTCGCGGCTGATGGAGTTGAAATGACTCGGTGCCGAACTCTCATCACGCGAGATTTGCAGGCGGAAGGAACGAGATGAGCCGAAGCGCCCGGAGGAGCCGACAAGAGCCGAAGACAAGCGCGCCAGTGAAGCCGGGAAGATCCGAAGATAACGTTGCCGGAAGGAGCCGAGAAGACCCGAAGTTAAAGCAAGAGTGCCGGAAGAAGCCGAGAAAACCCGAAGACGAGTGAGACTCCGTTGGAGACCTCGGTAAGTATCCGGGAAAGCGAGATGGGGGGCAAATATCGGGACTGGGAGGCATGCACACCTGTACCTCAAGTGACCATCATTCCTTTAAACACACACTGGCATTGTAGTAAAACATAAAAAATAACCAGTCTGAAGTGGATTCGCCATAAACCAATACGCGTTTGCTAAAATTGCTTATCTGTAATGGCATTTTTATAAAGTTTTTTTTGTTTTTAAGATATTAGCACTTAAATGTTGCTGGACCGCAGCTGATCACTGGTAGACAGCCCCTGATAGTGGCCTGGCAATCTATGAATTCTGTCAAATGGCTGAGTTGCTTCTGTAAGATGCCACAGACGCACCACAGACGCTCTAGCGCTTTAAGCCAAGGTCTCCATAACTCAGAGCCTGGTTACTAAAGCCGCAGATTCACTCCTTGCATTATGTCCAGCTGGAGAACGGCCGATACCATAGCTATTCTCCTCAGTCGTAGAGTTTTGTAAGTTCCTGGCTGTTGGAGGATGCTGTGAGTTGTAGTTAGCAACAGTTGCTAGGCTGGAATATTGAAGTCCCTGTTGTTATGTATCAGCACCTATTTCTCACAAACAAGTTCCTACATGCCATACTATTTGCCTTTCTGGTGTACATTTGGGCTGCCTTCCCATTGTCCCTTGCACAGACCAACGTCAGACTGCTGAAAAGCTCCTGTCATCAACACAGGCAATGTGACATTGGCCTAAGGAACTGCTCTGTATAGTAAAGTATGAGGTGTGTGTTATCTTTCCAGCGACACACGCTATTATACAGTGCTGTTTCACTCAAATGCCTGAGTGGATACCTAATCCTTAGTAAGGACAGGTCAGAATGTTTCTATCCCTAACCTGCCTCTATTCAACTTTGGTCCAACCCGGTCCGCGGTTGAGAAGGGATTTGAAGCCAGAGGGGCTGCTGTAAGATTCCATAGAGCAGGGATCCCCATCCTTTCTTACTTGTGAGCCACAGTCAAATGTAAAAAGACTTGGAGAGCAACACAAGCACAAATAAGGGCTTACAGGGGCTTTATTTGGTAGTGAATCTTGTTTTTATTGAACTAAAGGTCCCCGTACACCGGTCCCTTGGACCGATTTGGCAGCTAATCGGCCCATGTATGGGCAAAACCGAGTGGCCTGGCCGACCGATATCTGGCCTGAAATTGGGCAGATCTCAATCGGCCAGGTTAGAAAATCCAGTCGGATCAGGGACCGCATCGGCTCGTTGATGCGGTCCCCGAACCAACTGCCCCATGGCCGCAAATGTAAACGGATTATTTTTTTTAAAGCTACTTGCTACCCGATATCGTCCACCGGTAGGTGGGTATATCGGGTGAAGATCCGCTCGCTTGGCGACATCGCCAAGCGAGCGGATCTTATAGTGTATGGCAGTGATCCCCAACCAGTGGCTCAGGGGCAACATGTTGCTCCCCAACCCCTTGGATGTTGCTCTCAGTGCCCCCAAACCAGGGAGTTATTTTGAATTCCTGACTTGGGGGCAAGTTTTGGTTGAATAAAAACAAGATTTCCTACCAAATAAAGCCCCCTGTAAGCTGATAGTGTGCATAGAGGCCCCTAATAGCCAATCTTAGCCCTTATTTGGCCCCTCCATTAACTTTTATGGTGCTTGTGTTGCTCTCCAAGTCTGTTTACATTTGACTGTGGCTCACAACTAAGAAAGGTTGGGGATCCCTGGTGTATGGGGACCTTAAAACTTGCCCCCAAGTCAGGAATTCAAAAATAACTCCCTGGTTTGGGGGCACTGAGAGCAACATCCAAGGGGTTGGTGAGCAACATGTTGCCCCTGAGCCACTGGTTGGGGATCACTGCCATAGACAGTCACTATTTATTGGGCTGGTGGGGGGCTGTTTGTATATTAAAAGTATAAAAGAATTTGAGGACCTATTTTAAATCTCAGCCTACACCTGCAGTTAGACCTTTATTGTTTACTAAATGAATAATTGACATGGGCTTCTGTAATTTTCAGGATATGATCCAACTCATTTTGCTTTTTTCTAGGTGTTTAATTGGCCAGTTGAGAAGTGTGTGTCTATAAGATGGCCTCGGAGCAAGATGAATTGTTGGAAACTGCTGCCAGAGACCCAGACTGGTTCGGAGTATCTGGTTGGGAACCTGTTTTTTCTGCTATTAGGGCTGAATTGCCTTCTATTGACTCAGATGATACATCCTTGGTAAGGCCTTGGTTTGATCAGTCATTTGGTAATATTCACATGTATTGATCTGGGAACTACAGAGACCACATGGACCAGCATTTTCATCTGCTAATCCTCAATCTATTATATGCCTGACTGAGAGATGTATTTTTAATGTTTACATCTTGAAAGGTTTTTTTGTTTTTTATTATTGAATGTTTGCTGTTTTGATCTGCTCTTTGATGCTATCTTTGTGCCGATCTGTCTTTGTGTCAGATCTTAGGTTTAAAAAAAGATATGTCTATTGAGTACAAATTTTAGGGCAGGGTCACACACGGGTTTCATATAGATACAGTATAAGGGCAAGGACACACAGGCTTATTGTCAGACTGCAGATAAGCGCAGGTTGACAATACTCCCGTACGCTTAAATATTCTTCAGGTTGTGCCTGCACCCGTAAGCATTTAATGGGGTGGTTCACGCTTAAGTTAACTTTTAGTAAGTTATAGAATGTCCTATTCCTTTCCACTTTGCCATTGGTCTTTGTTATTTATTTATTTTTTTGTTATTTTAGTTTTTTGCCTGTTTTTTTTGTTATTTGCCTTCCTTTTTGCTTATTTCTTGCTTTTAGATGGGGTTTACTGACCCCGGCAGTCAAAAAGATTTTGCCCTGTGTGGCTTCAATTTTATTGTTACTTTTTAGTTCTTATCTTCCTTTTCAGTCCCTTGGCTATGCATATTCCAGTATCTCATTCAAATCACAGCCTGGTTTCTAGGGTAAATAAGACCCTAGCAACCAGATAACAGCTGAAATTCCAAACTTGAGAGCTGCCGAACAAAAAGCTTAAATAACTGAAAACCACAAGAAATACAAAATAAAGATCAATTGCAAATTGACTTGTAATATTAATATGTATATAAAACTAAAATTTAAAGTAAAGATGAAACACCCTTTTAATCTGCATGGGTGTTGAAACCCACAGCTGATATTCCCCAGCAAATGGCAAGTCTTGTGTTTGTTGGCGGATACCAGCTGTATTTGGGCAGATTCAGTGCTTCAGGTTACAGGCACAACAAGGAGGTTTTTTTAAGCGTACAGGTGTATTGTGAGCCTGCGCTTATCCGCACACTGACTATACTCCCATGCGCCCTTGCCCCCATGTCTGTATGAAACCTGAAACCAAGGAGCAGTGGATAAGGAGTTTTTACCCCTGCCCAAAATGGAATTCACAATCTACCAGTTGATGTTGAGATGGTGGCCTGCTCGCTTAGGATGAAGACACACGGAGCTACTAGTAGCAGCTACTTCTTGTGGCTCCTAAAATAGACAATGCTGATCATTTGCTGATAATTGTCTCTACGTGTGTTTTAGCAGAGGCAATTCTCAGTATTGTCTATGGCGGGGTATTTTCTGGAGTTTAGTAGCCGTGAAAAAGTAGCTGCTACTAGTAGCTCAGTGTGTCTTCACCCTTAAGCCCTGATTCAATCTAGTTCAAGGTCTATTGTAACCCTACTCTACCCCAATCATTTAAGAATGCGCTCACAACTTGGCCATTTTGTCTATTTCTATCAGTGGCTTGGCTTTTAGGGCAGTGACACACAGGGAGATTAGTCACCCCGCGACAAATCTACATTGTTGCGGGCGACTAATCTCCCCACAATGCCATCCCACTGGCTAGAATGTAAATCGCTGGTGGGATGGCATATGGCCCAAAAAAAAAAGGCCCAAAAGTACATTTAGAGGGATGGTACACATGTAAAATAGCATAATAAATAGAACTTGTATTGCATATAAATTCTGCATATTCTTTTAATTAAAAAAATGCATATTTTGTCATTCTAAAGCACTAATTTGAAACTGGTTTTTCCCTTCTCTGAGCAGCATCTTTTAAATAGCTCATTATCAGATGCTTCTCAGCAGACTGGTATTTAGTTTTATCAGATCCTCCTTTGCTCTGTGGAATCAGGAAGTGACAGGAAGTGCTAAAGTGAAACTGGCTTCATGTTCTTCATGTTTAGTGCCAGAAATAACAAAAATCATACACATTTCTTAATTAAAACAATATGTAAAAAGCCCTATTCATTGAGCTCATGTTGAAATGGGGTGTGTACTGTCACTTTAAATATGGAAATACTAGGTCAGATGCCCTCCAGTGATTAAATTACATCTAACATATATGTGCAGATTCATATACGTAAGCACTACAGCTTTAGTCTATTGCATATTATTTCTTCTATGTTTATTTTATCACCAATACAATTTTTCTTTTTCTCAGTCAGACCGCGAGGAAGAAGAGCTGCATATCTTTCAGAGAGAAGATAATTACATTATTCCAGACCTATTCAAAGAGCTGTTAGATGATGGGGAACTAAATAGTGAGGTAAGGGCAGCACTGGCACATTCAAGGGCTGTTTCATTTGAAGTTTACCATTTTGCACAACACTTCTAGCTCTTTAGGCTTTTTGCTGCTCCAAAAAAGATTTTTTTTTTATTCAGTTATCAGACCATGTAATTGGTTGTAGTGTATTTTGGGCAAATACATGGCTTTGTAGCACTGATCTGTTTATGGGTCTGAAAGCCTGAAAAAGGAAATCTAAATGGAAGTACAGGTATGGTATCCCTTGCCTGGAAACCCCTTATCTAGAAAGTTCCGAATTACAGAAAGGCCATCTCCCATAGACTCCATTATAAGCAAATAATTCTAATTTTGAAAAATGAATTCCTTTTTCTCTGTTATAATAAAACAGTACCTTGTACTTGATCCCAACTAAGATATAATTACCCCTTATTGGGGGCAGAACAGCCCTATTGGGTTTATTTAATGGTTAAATGATTCCCTTTTCTCTGTAATAATAAAACAGTACCTGTACTTGATCCCAACTAAGATATAATTACCCCTTATTGGGGGCAGAACAGCCCTATTGGGTTTATTTCATGGTTAAATGATTCCCTTTTCTCTGTAATAATAAAACAGTACCTGTACTTGATCCCAACTAAGATATAATTACCCCTTATTGGGGGCAGAACAGCCCTATTGGGTTTAATTCATGGTTAAATGATTCCCTTTTCTCTGTAATAATAAAACAGTACCTTGTACTTGATCCCAACTAAGATATAATTACCCCTTATTGGGGGCAGAACAGCCCTATTGGGTTTATTTAATGGTTAAATGATTCCCTTTTCTCTGTAATAATAAAACAGTACCTGTACTTGATCCTAACTAAGATATTATTACCCCTTATTGGGGCAGAACAGTCCTATTGGGTTTATTTAATGGTTAAATGATTCCCTTTTCTCTGTAATAATAAAACAGTACCTGTACTTGATCCCAACTAAGATATTATTACCCCTTATTGGGGGCAGAACAGTCCTATTGGGTTTATTTAATGGTTAAATGATTCCCTTTTCTCTGTAATAATAAAACAGTACCTGTACTTGATCCCAACTAAGATATAATTACCCCTTATTGGGGGCAGAACAGCCCTATTGGGTTTATTTAATGGTTAAATGATTCCCTTTTCTCTGTAATAATAAAACAGTACCTGTACTTGATCCTAACTAAGATATTATTACCCCTTATTGGGGCAGAACAGTCCTATTGGGTTTATTTAATGGTTAAATGATTCCCTTTTCTCTGTAATAATAAAACAGTACCTGTACTTGATCCCAACTAAGATATTATTACCCCTTATTGGGGGCAGAACAGTCCTATTGGGTTTATTTAATGGTTAAATGATTCCCTTTTCTCTGTAATAATAAAACAGTACCTGTACTTAATCCCAACTAAGATATAATTAATCCTTACTGGAGGCAAAAAAGCCTATTGGCTTTATTCAGTATTTGCATGATTTTAAGCAGACAAGTAATCCAAAGGAGATCCAAATTACGGAAAGATCCCTTATCCGGAGAACCCCAGGTCCCGAGCACAGGTCCCATACCTGTAATAAAACAGTACCTTGTACTTGATCCCAACTAAGATATAATTAATCCTTATTGGAGGCAAAACAATCCTATTGGGTTTATTCAATCTTTGAATTATTTATAGCAGACGAGTTATGGAGATCCAAATTACGGAAAGATCCCTTGTCTGGAAAACCCCAGGTCCCGATCATTTTGGATAACAGGTTCCATACCTGTAAAAGGAAGCAGCAGCCATTCGCACCAAGAAGGGACTACAGCAGATTAACTAAGTCCATACTGACTGGTGGCGATTCAGTACGATTGCAGCACAGTCCTCCACAGTGAACTTTTTTTTATTTTCTTACTCATACACTTCAGTAATATCTTGACTTGCCACTTATATGACTATATATATATATATAGTCCATATGCCTGTTAACATCACTTTTCCTGTGAAAGGGCACTCTTATACAGCTCCTTTTACAGCTCTTTTCTATCACTTGGCTTTATTCACAAGTACTATGCACTTGATTCTCTGGGTAGTGTGTACTATCCTTAAATACAGTATTTTACACCTCTTTTTGCTCTGTGGTTATAATACCCTGTGAAACAGCAACTGCATTTGTTGCTGACACTTTTACATTTTCTTTTTAGTCACCCAACACTGTATATTGTTGATAGGTTGACATAGAGACTATTGTTTGGTGCCATTTTTCACACATACAGGGGAGGGGCTTAATTTACTGTGCGCTGTATTCTCTTAACCCTTTCAGCCATTTTGGACCAAAGTGGAACTTCTACTGCCAGACAGTTTTTGAACATTTTGCACTGTTTCACTTTAGGGGCCTTTCCTCGGGGGGACTTTTAGTTTACCCAGGAAAACAATGTATTGTTTTTTGTGTAATTCCAATTCTGTAACAAGATATAGGCTTCTAAATGTCTAAAAAATGAAAACAAATAATATTTTCCATAATATAAACACATACACCAGAAACAAAAATTATTTTATGCATGAAAATACAACTGATTTAGAAAGTCCCATGTCTCCTGAACGTGCCAATACCAAAAATATATAGTTTTATGGAGATTTCTCACTTGTATAGGTTAAAAACTCCCAGCAGTACACTACCAAATTTCCAAAGCACTGCTCCAGAAAGCTGCATACTTTAGATTTCAAGTCCAAAAATTCCACTAACAGAAGGTTTATCCCAGAAAATTATACATTTTTGGAAAGAACAGAATATGGGGAATCCAGAATAGGTAGAACTGCCTGTCTATTCCAAACTACTAAGTTGCAATGTTTTCCTAAAGTTATTGGTTTTTATCAAAATTTGTGAATTTTTTTTAAAAATCACTTCAAAGCTTCCAGTCTATAGTATCTTATCTCCTACAGGTCATAAAGTAACCAGATAATACACCCTAAATATGAACACCAAGGGTCCACTGAACAGTTTGATGCCCAATATGTATAGGTTTACCTAAGTATGTGGCATGTAGGGGCCCCAATGGGAACATACCCCCATATGATGTGTCATTTGTCATTTCAGCTTCTGCAAAATCAACACATTTACATCATTATATGTGGGATAAAGCTAGTAAAAAGTACATTCACCCCAGAAAGTCATATATTTTTGGAAAGTACTCATCCCCCCGATTTTAAAATGGGTACCTGTGTCTTTCTATTCCAAAGTACCAAGCCGCAAAGCTTTCCTAAAGTTGGCAATTTTGATGAAATTTCCAAAAATCCCCTCAAAGCTTCCACTTTGCAGCATCTTATCTCCAACATAGCATTAGGTACCAAGATAAAACACCCTAAATATGAACCCCAGAGGTCCACTGAACAGTTTGATGCCCACTGTACACAGTTTTATCAAAGCACAAGGCACTTAGAGACCCCCCAAATATACCTTGTGCACACTAATTTTATGGCTTACCTTAACCTAATTCATAAACACATGGCAGTTTTATGAGGGGTAGAAGCTGCAGAAATGTAGCATGACCCATAAAAACCATATATTTTTTAAGTACACATTCTGACAAATCCAACATGGGTAAAGAAGACTTTCTGCACCAAAGTACCAATCTGGAAAGCTTTCCTAAAGTTAATGGTTTTTCTGACTTTACTGGAACAGGACTAAAATGGTTGCAATTTGCCATATTTATCTTACAACATTTCTTACGTATAATGACACATCACCCTAAATATGAACGCCAGCAGTCTACTGAACAGTTTGATGCCCAATATGCAAAGATTTACCAAAGTATATTGTGTACAGAGGCACCCAAATGAAAATAGTGCATAGGAATTTTCTCAGCTGCCAACTCAATTTCTGCAAAAAAAAGCCCAATGACCATGTATTATGTGCCGTAAGACCCCCTAACTGTACAGAAAAACCCAGAAAACCATATATTTTTGGAAAGTACACATTCTGACAAATCCAACATGGGTAAAGAGTCCTTTCTACATCAAAGTACCAATCTGCAAAGCTTTCCTAAAGTTAGTGGTTTTTATGACATTTCAGAAAATCGCATAAAAATGTTGCAGTTTGCCGCATTTATCTCACACAATTTCTTGCATACAAAGGCAAATCACCCCAAATAGGAGCACCCAAGGTCTACTGAACAGTTTGATGCCCAATAGGCATAGATATACCAAAGTCTGCGGTATGTACTGACACCAAAATAAAAATAGCGCATATGGATTTCTTGCCTGCCAACTCCGCTTTTGCATGCAAATGTGTTTTTGGTACCAGGAAAACTCCCGGTGGGCCCAGGTGTCAGTGGGCCCTCCTGCTCCTGACCATTTGGTCATGGTTATTCCCTATTTCTGAATGAAAACAAATAAGAGAAACAGATAGAAGAATGGATGTTGGAATATAAATAAAAGAGACTAGGAGAATAAAGTGGCTGGGTGAGGAAAGGAGGAAAAATAGTTTGGCGAGTGGGCCTATGGTCAAAGGTTTTCTGGTTGGCCCCTGGGGTCCCAGTCTGACTCTGAACCTACTGGACTTTTGCTTTCCAGGTTAGTTAAACTTATTTCAGTCACAGACTCTTCATACAGTTGGGTCGGTTTCTCCCCAAAGTGTGTGATCACATTCTCAGTGCAGCTAGTCACCTTGAGCCTTCATTGCTTTTCTTCAGTGCCCATCCTAGGAGCATCAGGTATGACCATGTTTCTGGCACTTTAAACCCTGCCTCGCTTGCAGTGCTTGAGGCACAGGTCTTTATGCTTCAGAATGGAGCTCAAGGACCTGTACTTTTCCATATGAATACAGTGCTATGTATGTTCGGTAGTACTGTATTCATGAGGGTAGGCATTCTCCATCCTGGCCCGTATATCAATTAGACATACTAGTTAGGGTTTTTTAATCCGGCTTGAGGTGCATAACTCGACAGTGCCTAGAGACAAGTTCAGGCTAAATGAGCCGTAAGGGGTGCCCCTTAGTGCTCTAGCACTTGTGTCTGAGGCATGATTATATGGAGATGCTTGTAGGACACTTTTATTGTCTGTTGTTTCTGGCACTATTAGATACAAAGCAATATTAATCATTCGCTATACTCATGACATCAAACATCATGTATTTGTGGCAAGCTGTATATAGGACAGATGCCAGGGGGGTTCAGAGTTAAGAGTTCTTAAACATGTAGGCTGTATAAGTAGGTTGGGTGAGTATTCTGCACTAGCCCAATGTATTTTGAATGATCACCAGTGTAGTGCATGCTCTCATGGGATACAATTTATTTGAGTAACGAGGAAAGATGAAGTCTTCCAGCAAATACAAATGTATGAGATTTTCGTTGAAACTACAAACTACAAACCGGATTCCAAAAAAGTTGGGACACAAATTGTGAATAAAAACTGAATGCAATGATGTGGAGGTGCCAACTTCTAATATTTTATTCAGAATAGAACATAAATCACGGAACAAAAGTTTAAACTGAGAAAATGTACCATTTTAAGGGAAAAATATGTTGATTCAGAATTTCATGGTGTCAACAAATCCCAAAAAAGTTGGGACAAGGCCATTTTCACCACTGTGTGGCATCTCCTCTTCTTCTTACAACACTCAACAGACGTCTGGGGACCGAGGAGACCAGTTTCTCAAGTTTAGGAATAGGAATGCTCTCCCATTCTTGTCTAATACAGGCCTCTAACTGTTCAATCATCTTGGGCCTTCTTTGTCGCACCCTCCTCTTTATGATGCGCCAAATGTTCTCTATAGGTGAAAGATCTGGACTGCAGACTGGCCATTTCAGTACCCGGATCCTTCTCCTACGCAGCCATGATGTTGTGATTGATGCAGAATGTGGTCTGGCATTATCTTGTTGAAAAATGCAGGGTCTTCCCTGAAAGAGATGACGTCTGGATGGGAGCATTTGTTGTTCTAGAACCTGAATATATTTTTCTGCATTGATACTGCCTTTCCAGACATGCAAGCTGCCCATGCCACACGCACTCATGCAACCCCATACCATCAGAGATGCAAGCTTCTGAACTGAGCGTTGATAACAACTTGGGTTGTCCTTGTCCACTTTGGTCTGGATGACATGGCGTCCCAGATTTCCAAAAAGAACTTCGAATCGTGACTCGTCTGACCACAGAACAGTCTTCCATTTTGCCACACTCCATTTTAAATGATCCCTGGCCCAGTGAAAACGCCTGAGCTTGTGGATCTTGCTTAGAAATGGCTTCTTCTTTGCACTGTAGAGTTTCAGCTGGCAACGGCGGATGGCACGGTGGATTGTGTTCACTGACAATGGTTTCTGGAAGTATTCCTGAGCCCATTCTGTGATTTCCTTTACAGTAGCATTCCTGTTTGTGGTGCAGTGTCGTTTAAGGGCCCGGAGATCACGGGCATCCAGTATGGTTTTACGGCCTTGACCCTTACGCACAGAGATTGTTCCAGATTCTCTGAATCTTCGGATGATGTTATGCACAGTTGATGATGATAGATGCAAAATCTTTGCAATTTTTCGCTGGGTAACACCTTTCTGATATTGCTCCACTATCTTTCTGCGCAACATTGTGGGAATTGGTGATCCTCTACCCATCTTGGCTTCTGAGAGACACTGCAACTCTGAGAAGCTCTTTTTATACCCAATCATGTTGCCAATTGACCTAATTAGTGTTATTTGGTCTTCCAGCTCTTCGTTATGCTCAAATTTACTTTTTCCAGCCTCTTATTGCTACTTGTCCCAACTTTTTTGGGATTTGTTGACACCATGAAATTCTGAATCAACATATTTTTCCCTTAAAATGGTACATTTTCTCAGTTTAAACTTTTGTTCCGTGATTTATGTTATATTCTGAATAAAATATTAGAAGTTGGCACCTTCACATCATTGCGTTCAGTTTTTATTCACAATTTGTTTAGTGTTCCAACTTTTTTGGAATCCGGTTTGTATTAGTGTGTGGTTGTTATTCTAAAATGTTGTTATTAATATATTATTATATTGCACAGTGAGGCTTCTTTATTTACATACAAGGTTGAAAAATGATCGCAAGGGCACAATTAAAAAAAAAAATAAGATGGTGGTACACTTTGGCCAAAATATGGAAACTCATGTGCCACATCACAGCCAAAATCTATTTCTATGTGAAGCTACATTGTTATTGTAGCTTTTTAATTACTGCTTTTTCTATTCAGACCCTCTTATATTCACCTTCCAATCCCTTATTAAAAGCATTGCCATGGCCAGTTGCAGATTGTATCAGAATATTACTGTCTATCATAATAAAAGCCAAACTAAAGCCCCCCCCCCAAATGTAAACTAATTTGTGACTGAGCTCTAGTGAGACAAGTAGCCATAGCTAATAAAGGTATATCAGTGCCCGACCTCTTACGTATAAACGGAAACAATGCCCACCAACACAGCCCCTACATCAAAGAGAAGATCTATTGCATATTAAAGGGGTGGTTCACCTTAAAGTTAACTTTTAGTATGTTATAGAATGTCCTATTCCTGGCAATTTTGCAACTGGTCTTCATTTTTTAATAGTTTCTAAATTATTTGCCTTCATTTTCTACATCTTTCCAGCTTTCAAATGGGGGTCTCTGACCCCGGCAGCAAAAAAACGATTGCTCTGTGAGCTTACAATTTGATTATCATCGTTATTTTTTATTCCTTGTCTTTCTGTTCCCCACTCTACTGTCTTTATTTAAATATAAATTTGCTTTTGTTGTTTTTCATTCTTTCAGGCTGCAACACGACAGGTTTCCCCAAAGAAAGTAGAAAGTTTGGAACTCTCAGAGAGTTTGGCATCCTGTCCTGATTTAGGCATTCCTACACCTGTCCAAACGGGCGACTCAGATCATTCTATAAACTCCAGCAACCCAGACATAGAGCAGCTGTGCCCAGAACCTCTAGATGATGTACATATAGAGTCTGAGGCTGATATTAAAGACTCGGAAAAAGAAGATGAGCTCCAGCATGGATTGCACTCTAGAGTTACAACTAAGCCACAAAGTCACAGCAAGTATGATGTGCACCTCGGAGGTACAGGGAGTGAGCACCTAAGCAGCCCCACCTGCAGTTTAAAACCTGTGGAGCCATCTTTGCAGTTTCTAGAGGTAAGAAACACTTGTGTTTACTGTTTATATTACTCCTACTACTATAAAAGATCAAATAAATATGTTTAGTCAGTGACCACATGAAATATTGGTATTCAGGAACTTACTGTAGGAAGAACCTTTTTGATGAGAGATGTCAGCTCCTTATGGTTGTAAGCCATTAACGATTAATTCCATGCTCCTGGCAGAGAGAAGTTAATCATTCATCTCTTCTTATGTAATTCTATTATTATTGAACAGATACGGCCAGTTGTTTCTGGTAAAAGCTGCCCCTTCTCTTTCAGTGCCTAGAGCAGTGGGACCTGGATGCTATCCTTTGTCAGCTCAAGGAAGAGGAAGTTCAAGGTAAAAAAAACTGGTATGCAGGGGGCATACCCCTCATTGCTGCAGTTATATTTACTAGCGGTCAGTATAGATAATCAGCAACTTATTATAAGTTTATGTTGCATTCAGTAACTAACTGCCCCGACTTAATAACAGCACAAGGATTACATTGTATTTGTTGGTCAAGAAATGGTCTTTATTATAATTGCCCAGTTTTCTGCCTATGTTATTTCTTGTACAGAAAGGAAAATGCCCCCTTTATTACTTTCCATGGAAGAGTCTACAGAGAGACGGCATCAATGTATAATGGAGCAGCTGGTGAAGTTTGCTGCTCAGCATTCGGAAGAGGTGTCCAGTGTTCCTCAACTACAAAGAAAGGATAAAGATGGCACTAACACAAAGAGTTCTTTTAGGTACTGAAAAAGAAGAGAAGTTTAGTTTTATGTGGAGCAAGAGACAATAAAGTAGAATGTACATGAATAATCACTGCTTCCTTTGCTAAAGGTGATGATCAAGTAGGCGCAGCAAGATAGAGTGGCTTTTGTCACTTTCCGATATATATAAGTGTCTGCTGGAAATAAAACCAAGACAGCTTTGCCTAGTGTTAAAGTAAACTTGCAAAAAGGAGTGTTAAACTGTATAATTTACAGGGTAAACGTACTGTCCTGTGGCTGTGTATGCGCAATGAAAGTAAACAATGGTTGTGGAGAATAATGTGTTCAAGTTTACAGATATTAGTTTTGTTTGAAAGGAATATCCACAAAAATATTTTACTTGCACTCATTCTAATTACTTTCCATTCCAGGCCACCTCCTAATCGGAAAGGGTCCTTGCAAGACAATGGGAAAGATCTACAGTCCTTACCCACCATCTATATAGATCTAAGAACAACCATTTCTAAGACAGGGTTAGATCAGGTGCCCGGAAATCCCACTCAAAGAAATAAACAGAAAGAAAAAAGGCGTCTTAACAAGTAAGTGAGGATTAGAATAGGGATAGGACACCTTCAGTACTGCAAATATGTATCTACAACTCCTACAAGAGTTGCCAGAAGGAACTAGGAGTTTTAGTTTAGAAACAGTGCTGAAGTTTGTCTGCCCCTGAAGTACAGGTTTATACAGGCAGCTTGTAAGTGACGTTTTTCTGCACACCACCGGCTTACCGTGTGATTGTAGTGTCTAGTCATACTGTCAGGGGAACTGACAGGGGAACTGTTATACCCCTGTAATGTAATAATAAAATAATTGACTGTGTGATGCAGATTGTAAACAAGTATATCCCCAAATCCTTGGCAGGATGACTGATACCCCATGTTATTTCATAGGAATGTGTAATAATTATTTAGGTAAGAGCAGGCATGTGAGTTTTTCTATAAGCATGACAGTACTGGAGAGATTATCCAAAGCCCATTTTTAATATTTGGATGCAGAAAGTATAAGGGTCTTGCTACATTGGCTCACTCAGTTTTTTAAGGCCTCTGCTAAGTCAGTGCAAACAATGCAAAGTGTTCTCTTATGTCCCTGATAGGACATATGAAATGCCTAACAAATAATCCAACGGTCATGATAATCTCTAAGAACCTATCAAATGAGGAACTGAGAAAAAAACAGGGTTGGAGGATACTTGTGAGCAGGGTACTAGCATGCATACACAGACCCTTCACTTACTTTCTACTTTGTGGATGAGTGGCAGATGCTTTGTACAAAATGGTTAGCAAGGATGTAATCGAGTTTCCTTACTGACATTGGAGGTAGTACTAGGATTTCAGGGATTATTTGTCCATGTTTAATTTCAAATAGCATGGCAGTCTTTATCATGACATGACAATATTATTTATCAGAGCAGACCACACAGGAAAAAGTTTGCTCCTGCAGAAACGCCACAACATTCAGAATGGCTCACTTTCTGATCCCAATATGCCAAACCCTGAGTCAGCCATTAAAGAAAGCACGGAATTGGGGACACCAACCCAGAGGAAACTAAGACTGAAGTCCAAGGCTGATATCAGCCCCAAGCGCCAGGAGGTGGAGGAGAGAGAAGAAAAAGACAGCAGAGAAGAGCCAGAGAAAGTGGAGGAAATTATCCAGTCGTTACCACCAAAAAGCCTTATCAACTCCAGGTAAGTAATGGACAAACCTGTAATGTGCTTTGAGGCTGAGGTATACAGAAATGCAGTTTATGTACCTTTGATACAAAAGGAACATATACTAAGGTACTGGCCAGGACTAGCAATCTGTAGTATAGCATTGTGGGCTTGATTTATCATAGTGGCAACAATAGCCCCTGTGATTCCCTGTATCTTCATTAGGAAACAGTGGACCCTGGTCCTAGTTGAAGGTCACACTTGACATCAGATTCAGACCTACTGTGCGGCTAATCTCTTGGAATGTTCGATGACCATCATGGATAGCTAAAAGACTTTCAGGAAATTAAGGAATTTTTAGTGAAAAGTCTTGCCAAAACAAAGCAGAAAAATGTAATTGATCAGTTTCACCACGTATATATCATTATTACTGAAAACTTGAAACTACCTGTACATCTGCATGCTTATCTGTACTCCCTTCCATGACAGAGCTGATGAGATTGCCCAGAGGGAGAAGCAAGAAAAGGAGAAGAAGGCTCGTCTCAGGATGCTGACACAGCTGGAAGGCCTCAAGCCAAGTAACACAGTAAATGGCCGTCAACCAATGGCTGAGGCAACACCCATACTGTTCCATCCGGTAAATATGGCCAGAGAGCAGTATAGCAATATGTTTTGCTGCATATAATTTATGTGAAAAAGCTGTGTAAGGCATTTGTTGTCAACCTGTGTTGCCTCTGTGGGGCCAGGTACAGTGGCAAGTACAGCATATAATGTGCCTCCTTAGTGTACATATTCTTCCTAGTTGTAGGGATACAATTGAATTCTTATTGTATATCAGAAAGCTGCAATTTACATGTTGCCCCTTTGACTGTTTCCAACAGGAAGCCTCATACAGTCCAAGTATCGGCACATTGCCAGACTTAGCTAGAAGTGGAGTAGAGACACTTCTTCTCACTATAAGTTTGTCCAGCTGTGGGCAAGTTTTCATTCCAGGACAGCATGGTGCACGCTCTCCTTATTCTTCTCTTTTTCTCGCCAACACCTTCCACTGCCTGCTGACTTGGCTTATCTCTTTGGTGAGTGTTACATAGTCTTTGCTTTGACTAAGTGTTTGGAATATATGAGCATTAGCTGAACATAAAATATCTTTTTGGCACAGGTGCCAGGCTTCAATACTCATGGTATGGGCAATGCCCCATTTCATGTACTCGGACTGCAGCAGGCTTGGCAGGAGGAAGGCCTGGCCTTATATGCCTGTTTATCTCCACGGGAAATGGCAACACAAAGCAGCCCTAAAATCCGGAAACATAAGGTAGATTGATGAACTTGCAAATGGGTTGTATAATGTTTTCCCCCTTAATTGCCCTCAGTGCCCTTCCTTTATGTATTTTCTCAGACACAATCTAGGCTTAAAGTGATACTGACACTAAAAAACTACTCTTCAAAAATATGAATGTACATTAAAAGTTACCTGTAGGCCATGTTGATGGCTTTTTGCTTATAGTTCTGCTTTTGTAATTAATTGTGACTTGAAGTCCATAAACCTGACTGTTTTGCCAACTTGACTGTCCCTTCTAAACCTATCAGTTATAGTTTCTAATGCTATGCGAATACTGCAGCACAAATATGGCAGCCCTCTCATCTGGGAATATGGGGGATCAGATAGGTAATGTAAAAGCATCAGGCAGACTTTTATAGCATATCTATAAATAGCATGCAAAGACAATGTTGTGATAGATGTAAAAAAGGGTAAATTTCTAGTAGCTCTTTAAAATCTTCATCCTGCTTTATATCAAAATAAATAGTAATTCACTGCTAATTCTTAAGGGAACTGAACCAGAAGAGTGTATTGGAGATGAAAAAATGGCATCTTCTGCCAAATGTTGCTATACATTTACATAGTTACATAGTTACATAGGGTTGAAAAAAGACCATTGTCCATCAAGTTCAACCCATCCGAGTAAACCCAGCACACAACCTATACTAACCAATCTATACACTCACATACATAAACTATATATATACAACCAGTAATACTAACTGTAGATATTAGTATCACAATAGCCTTGGATATTCTGCTTGTTCAAAAACTCATCCAGGCCCCTCTTAAAGGCATTAACAGAGTCTGCCATTACCACATCACTAGGAAGGGCATTCCACAGCCTCACTGCCCTCACCGTGAAAAACCACCTACGCTGCTTCAAATGGAAGCTCTGTTCCTCTAATCTATAGGGGTGACCTCTGGTGCGCTGATTGTTTTTATGGGAAAAAAGAACATCCCCCAACTGCCTATAATCCCCTCTAATGTACTTGTACAGAGTAATCATGTCCCCTCGCAAGCGCCTCTTTTCCAGAGAAAACAACCCCAACCTCGACAGTCTAACCTCATAGCTTAAATCTTCCATCCCCTTTACCAGTTTAGTTGCACGTCTCTGCACTCTCTCCAGCTCATTAATATCCTTCTTAAGGACTGGAGCCCAAAACTGCACTGCATACTCAAGGTGAGGCCTTACCAGGGACCTATAAAGCGGCAAAAATATGTTCTCATCCCTTGAGTCAATGCCCTTTTTTATACAAGACAGCACTTTATTTGCTGTAGTAGCCACAGAATGACACTGCCTGGAATTAGACAACTTGTGATCTACAAAAACCCCTAGATCCTTCTCCATTAAGGATGCCCCCAACACACTACCATTCAGTAGATAGTTTGCGTTTATATTATTCCTACCAAAGTGCATAACTTTGCACTTGTCAACATTGAACCTCATTTTCCAGTTTGCTGCCCAGTTTTCCAATTTTGTCAAATCGCTCTGCAAAGCGGCAGCATCCTGCATGGAACTTATAGTTTTGCACAATTTAGTGTCATCAGCAAAAATAGAAACAGTACTGTCTATGCCCACCTCCAGGTCATTAATAAACAAGTTAAAAAGCAAAGGACCAAGGACTGACCCCTGCGGTACTCCACTAACCACACTGGCCCAATTAGAAAATGTTCCATTTACCACCACTCTTTGTACTCTATCCTTCAGCCAGTTTTCTATCCAATTACAAATATTATGTTCTAGGCCAATATTCCTCAATTTGATCATTAACCTTCTGTGAGGTACTGTATCAAACGCTTTAGCAAAATCTAAGTAGATGACATCAACTGCCATTCCAGCATCAAGGTTCCTGCTCACCTCCTCATAAAAGGCAACTAAATTAGTCTGGCAAGATCTGTTACGCATAAAACCATGCTGGCACAAACTAATAGTATTGTGAACTGCAATGTATTCAACTATCCTATCCCTTATTACCCCTTCCAGAAGCTTTCCTACTACTGATGTCAGACTAACAGGCCTATAGTTTTCAGGCTGAGAACGAGATCCCTTTTTAAATAACGGCACCACATTAGCAATCCGCCAGTCTCTCGGCACCATGCCAAACCTCAACGAATCCTGAAAAATTATGTGAAGAGGCTTGGCAATCACAGCGCTCAGCTCATTTAATACCCTGGGATGAATCCCATCCGGTCCTGGACCTTTGTTTACCTTTACATGTTCAAGTCTCTTTTGAATTTCCTCCCGAGTGACCCATGCGCCAGTAGCTAAATTACTAGCACTGGGTATATTAAAAGGGAAGCCTTCATTATCTGGCTCCTCAGATGTATAGACAGATGAAAAATAAGAGTTCAAAATTTCAGCTTTTTCCCCGTTCTCATCAACCAACGTACCTCCCCGTGATAATAAAGTTCCCACCCCTTCTTGCTTCATTTTTTTACTATTCACATAATTAAAAAATAATTTTGGATTCTTTTTACTCCTAGCTGCAATATCCCTTTCCATCTCTATTTTAGCTTGCCTGATAGCTTTTTTGCATGCTTTATTTGCTTCCTTGTACCTGATGAAAGTTTCCGCTGTCCCAGCTAACTTGAATGCTTTAAAAGCACGTTTTTTATTACCAACCTCGACCTTAACTCTTTTATTCAGCCATAAGGGTTTTGCTTTGCGATGCCTCTCCTTGCTTACAAGGGGAATATACTGTTGTGTATACCTGCAAAGCAATGTTTTAAAGATGTTCCATTTTCCTTCTGTGTCTAACCCCATGAAAAGCCTTTCCCAGTTGACACATTGCAGAGATGCCCTTAAACTGGCAAAGTCTGCACGTCTAAAATTGAGCGTTTTAGTTACTCCCTTATAGAGCTGTCTCTGTAGCATTATCTCAAAGGAGACCATGTTGTGATCACTGTTCCCCAAATGCTCACCCACACAAATGTTAGAGATAAGTTCAGTATTATTAGATATTACCAGGTCCAAAATAGACTCATTCCGAGTAGGTTCTTGAACCACCTGAAATAAAAAGTTGTCATTTAGCATATTTACAAACCTACTAGCTTTTTCTGACTTAGCCACCCCATTACTCCAGTCAATGTCCGGATAATTAAAGTCCCCCATAATAACAACTTGACCCAATTTTGAAGCCTCCTCCATTTGCAAAAGTAGCTGGGCCTCATCCCCCTCATCTATACGGGGTGGTTTATAGCATACACCAATGATCATTTTCTTTGTGACCTTCAGCCCTACTGAAATTTCTACCCAAAGAGATTCAACGTTTTCATTGGTAATGTCTTTATTACATGGCTTTAAATCTGACTTTACATAAAGACAAACCCCTCCACCCTTTTTAATCCCTCTGTCCCTCCTAAAAAGCGTATACCCATTTAAATTCACTGCCCAGTCGCATTTTTCATCCCACCAGGTCTCAGTGATACCAATTAAGTCATAATTTTCAATACATGCAATAGCCTGCAGCTCCCCTATTTTTCCCGACAAGCTACGCGCATTAGCCAGCATGCAGCGGAGATTACTACTTCTTCCTCTACAGCTTACATTAGCTAAAGGACAGTTAGAGCTAAGGTGAAAATTAGTCTGTTTCCCTTGTAACAATGGAAGCTCCTTATCTGATAAACTATATGCCCCCCTCACTCCTCCCCCACAACCCTTTACTGGTCCCACTGCCCCATCTACACTAGCTCTCCCATAAGAATCTAGCTTACCAACCCCCCCCTTGTCTAGTTTAAACACTCCTCCAGCCTCTTAACCATTCTCTCCCCTAGCACAGTAGACCCCCTTCCATTGAGGTGCAATCCGTCAGGGCTGTATAGATTGTACCCCAAAGAAAAGTCAGCCCAGTGCTCTAGGAACCCAAACCCTTCCTTCCTACACCAAGACTTTAGCCACGCATTTAGCTCCCTAAGCTCCCGCTGTCTCCCTAAACTAGCACGCGGCACCGGCAAAATTTCCGAAAAAATTACATTGGAGGACCTTTGCTTAATTTTAGAGCCTAGATCCCTGAACTCACTCTTTAAGGTCCCCCACCTACCGTTCATTTTGTCGTTAGTACCGATATGTACCAAGACAGCCGGGTCATGCCCAGCCCCTCCCAATAATGTGTCGACCCGATCAACCACATGCCGAACCCTGGCACCAGGAAGACAGCAAACTGTCCGGTTGAAGCGATCCGCTCGACAGATTACCCTGTCCACTTTCCTAATGATCGAATCCCCTATAACCACCATCTGTTTAGGCCTAGCTCTGCTCTCCTCCCCACCACTACTAGAGAAACTGGTCTCCCGGCTGTTAGAGAGATCAGCCTCATCTAGAACCGCCAGTCCAGAGTTCACACTCCCATCTTCTTCACACAATCTGGCAAATCTGTTGGGATGCGCAAACCCTGGAGCAGCCTCCCTTTTTCTTTTCCCCACACTCGATTTTCTAACTGTCACCCAGCTTACTGCCCTATCATCCTTTCCTTGCTCCCCTCCCCCCATACTATCTGACCCCGCTAGTTCTTGTTCAGTTAGCAAGAGACTTCTTTCAAGATTGTCAATAGAACGCAGTGTTGCAACTTGTTCCTCTAGTGCTCTAACGCGAGCCTCTAAAGTGGCAACTCGCTCACATCCACAACAGAGGTATGCACTTTGGAACTGTTGTTCCACAACTGCATACATGCGGCAGGCTGTGCACTGTGTCATACCTTCAATGTTGCTGCCACTCATTCTCCCAGTTACAGAAACAGTTAAACAAAAATTGGTGAAAAAAGGCTATTAAATAAACAAAAAAAATTTTTTTTTTTTTTTTTTTTTTTACCTTGTTTTAACTCCCTTAGTTTGTAACTCCTGTGATTATAACTCCACTTATAGAGCCCCCACTTCAAGAGCAATCACTTATAGAACACCTACCACCAGAGCAAGCTCCACTGGAGTGCCAGTGGTTCTATTTCAACAGTCTGTTAAGGTGAACTAATCAAACCCCACCCCCTCAAACTGAGGGTAATTACAAAGGAATGTAACTCTGGCAAACCTGCTGTAAGCCTTATAGTTAACCAAACTTTGTAAATTGGCACCAAAAAGAGCAAATACTTTTGAAAAAATTTAAACCCAACAGTTAGAAAACACAGTGATTCTGAATAAAGTTAATAAAAAATACTTATCCCTTTTTTTTGTTGAATTGAAAAAGCAGTTGATTCAGTCAGCCACCAGCCTGTTAGTTTAGTAATACAATAAACTGCATACGAGATGCTAGCCTTGCTTGTGATTCAGTGAATGTTTGTTGTGTATAGCGGAAAATCTAAAATTAATTTTTCAACACAGGGTAAACAAGATTTACGAGGGACTTCCAGTTTCTACCAGCAGGTGTCTTTGTTTCTATCACACGACACCCTGCAGAGTGTTATCTGGTGGAATGAAGATTTGGCAGAGCGTTTGCACGGAAAGCTCTTTCCACTCCCACTTGAAGTGCCAGCTGTGCGACTAAGCAGTATTGCCACCCTGAATTCTGCACCAGAGGTAGGCTAGCACTGGAACTCACTGTATGACAAACAAAAAAGGATGTATCTGGAGATGGGGGACATAAAAGGATACTGTACTCAATTAGCAACCCACCCAGTTTTAATAGTTCTGTGTTGCTTTCTGTCATCTTTCAAGATGAAGAAACTGAGCTAAGGTTAATAGTGTAATATATTGGGGTCCCTTCTACAAAATACAACTAGAAAGGGATGTACTAATTAAATGTAATTAACGTTCAGTCTGGTAATGTGAATTTATTGCATAAAGCTTTTAACTTTTTCAAAGGAACAGTAACATCAAAGTGAAAGTGTTTTGAAGTTATATAATGTAATGTACCAGTACCCCTGCAAACTGGTGCGTTTGCTTCAGATACACTACTACAGGTATGGGATCCGTTATCCAGAAACCCGTTATCCAGAAAGCCTGTCTCCCATAGACTCCATTTTAATCAAATAATTTAGATTTTTAAAACTGGTTTCATTTTTCTCTGTAATAATAAAACAGTATCTTATATATGATCCCAACTAAGATACAAGTAATCCTTGTTGGATGCTAAACAGTTCTATTGGGTTTAATTCATGTTTTATTTTTTATTAGTAGACTTAAGGTATAGAGATCCAAATTACTGAAAAACCCTTTATCCGGAAACCCCTTGGTCCCGAGCATTCTGGATAATGGGTTCTATACCTGTCACACCAGCAGTTCTCAACCTGTGGGTCGGGACCCCTTTGGGGGTCAATGACCCTTTCACAGGGGTTGCCTAAGACCATCAGAAAACACATATTTCACACACACATATAATTTTATGGTTAGGGGGTCACCAAAACATGAGGAACTGTATTAAAGGGTTACGGCATTAGGAACGTTGAGAACCATTGTGTAATGCATACTGTGAGCTTTAAGAGAGAATACAGAGTGTGTGCTTGTCTGAAGCATACTTTTGCAGGAACATCGTAGGGTTTAGTGGTCCTTTAATACTGTAAATTGGAATTGTTGGAGACTACACACTGTAAGCATTTTGTGATGCCTTAATAGAATTTGGTAAGTTGGTATGTGATGGGTTTATCTGTTGTTTCCAGGAATTGCAGAGCACTGGGCAGTGTAAGAATTATTCCTGCATATGTAGTGTGGGAGACTATAAATATTACTTTGTGTTGGCAGGCAGTGGAAAAAGTTTTCTCTTCAGCTTGCGGGTTTTACTGGCAGACGCTGGAAACAGAGGAGAAGATCAATCTACCTGCATCTGATACTCCCACAGACAGTGAGACAGAGGTGAGTTGAGTCACCTGACTTCAGGATGCCATTTGCTATTTTTTGGTGCCATCTCTATGCTATAACTTTCCCTTTATTCAAAGGTGGTATCTGTAATAGTGTTTGAAAGGATGCTGAGAGACCCAGTCGCATTTCACCATGCTCTGCACATCATCTTAACTGAAGGACTGGATGTCTGTGGTGTAAGGCTACTCTATCCGCAGGCAAATGCTCTCCACTCATATATAGGTATTGCTTTGCTTTCACCTCTAAATTATACTTTTATGTTTGAGAAGGAATTTACCACAACATATTTATATCAACAATGTATATTTCCCTGTAACCTCTTTTTAGACAATGTTCCGTCATCTTACAATGGGGAAGATGGGCAGACGCTCCCAATATTAGCTTTGGCATTACGGGGAACACAAGCAGAACAAATCTGGGCTGAAATAGCTGGGCCCCTTGACCCACAGCTTGCCCGACTTACAGATCAGTACTCACTTAATGCAATTTATGGCTTCAAGAGGGGTGAACCCATAATACACTGGGCCCGAAAATCAGGGCGTCTCCTACAGGAACTCAGTCTCTGGTTTGGGGGTAGAATTCCTCCCAGTGGGACTGTCAATATTGGATTCCAGAATTCTTACAGTAGAAGCAATCAACCCAGGTAAAACCATCTCTTGATGTTAGAGATTTTTATATCATTATGCTGTATCATATTCTTAATATATCTTCCTGGCCTAGATCTGCCAGCTTCACATGTCAGAGCGCCTCAGAAAAAGAAATTACTGTGTTTCACAGTACAGATCGGTGCCGACCTCCTGCCTTGCTCACAGCCAGCACTCTGGGTAAGCTACAGAATCATGGTTCTTCTTTCTACACCCTACTTGTGGGTGCTTTCATAACCCCATTCAAGTAGAAAGACACATTTTGGGTTCAAACAGACAATATTTTAGTTGTTGTGAAACTAAATGTTTATGGCTAAATGCTTTTATTGGGAAATGTAAAGAAAGGCTGTGGAACTCTAGTAACCATATCAGCAAATCAGTTATTTGTATCAGTGATTGTTTCTATCCATACAGTATATGTGCCTATTCTCCCATTCTAGGGGATGTGTTTCTGGTTGTGTCCCCCGCTGTCCCTTCTGCAGCATATGGAGATGTTATAGACGTATGTCTGCATCGTGGATTTACTCTTCATGGTGTCCGTCGCCTGCGTCTGTCAGCTAAACGTGCTGCCATGCTGAGCATGTCGCCCACCCAGGTAGTGCTTGTTAGTGAAGCAGAATGAATCTTGGGAGCAGAAAGTAACACATTTTCATGCTGATGACAGCAAGAAGTTATAGATAGTACAGGTATTGCAGTATAAGGAATTATTATTATTATAGAAAACCAAGACTATAATATTGTTATAGAACACCAAGCAGAAAGTGCATGTTGTACATTTTAAAATGCATAAATATATAAAGCTTATTGCACTGTATGTTTCCATCCTGGCTTTTTGTAAGATATTCCCATCTCATTAAGGTATCAGTATTTTGCCCTAACCTGCCCCACTCCCAAACCGATGCTCAGCCACGCATGCAGCACCCACAGCCACGCTTGCACTGCTTCCTGCTACTTCTCAGGAAAGAGAATGCTGCACTCCACACCTCAGGACTCATCCAAGGTAATACAGACCATACATGACTGTGTTGCAAGGTTAAGGCACGCCCAAATGCATCACTGCCAAAACATCAAGTGTTTTACTTGTTGTGAGATGATTATTTTCTGCCTGTATTTGCAACAGTGCAGCAAGAGAAGGCCTTAATAGCATTCATTCTTTAGGGGACACAATGAAAGTAATCAGGATTAGGTGTAATAGATCATTTTGCATTATTTCTTAGTAAAATATGAGTGCATAGCTTCCTGTGTGCAAAGAACATATTTTTTTTACATTTGTTTTAATTCATGCGAGCTTCAGCTGCCATATTGCTTGCCTTGGGTGAGCCATTCTCTATATTACTCATCTGATCATTACCATCTGTAGGTTTGGGCTGTTCTTTTGAGGAATATGAATGCCTCTGCTGTCACACACAATATGGCAGATTGCAGGAATCTATTTAGACTGCACTATTTTTTTAACCAAGATTACTCTCTCATCCTTATGACAGTGAAAATCACTGTCTTTGCAAGTTTCCTAGTCTAGTCTGTCAGTGTCTCTCAACATCTTGGGCCCTACATACACTGGTAACATCACCAGACGTGACACAATGCGGCTGAAATCTGCCCCATTTTCGCAGTAACAGGAGGTTACCATTGAGGCAGATTTCAGATATATTGGCGAGTTCAGGAGTGGCATTAGCCTAAATGGTTGCTGTCCTGGACACATGCACGCTTAGGTTGCTCAGCTGACACTCTCATTTGATCTCAGAACTACTTTCTGGATAGTTTCTAAGGGGGCAGCTCCAGGCACTTGTCTGACTTGTGCATGCTCAAATGCATTCTGGGAAGAGAACTTATAATATCACCACTTACTGCAATTTGTTTGCAATATTCCGTGAATACGGTAAATACCAGGCCTAATGTGCTTTAGAGAGTAAAAATGGAAAGTATAACATTGTGCTATGAAGGTAGAAAGCTTTTAATGGGACAGAGTAGAAAATAGAATGCACTTATTTGTGTCTTTAATGCTTGTTCCAAAGCACGAGTCTGCCAATATGAAATATGTTTTCCTAATTGTCATTATATCTAAATATTAATGATATCTTTATTCCATTGGTTAATGCACTGGCCTTTCTAGAGCTGCTTCTGCGCTCTGCTCCCTGCACCGGAATAAAAATCCAGCACAAGGAAGAGCCCTACCCTGTACTTTCAGCCTGATTAGAACCCCATGCTACAAGCTCCATGCCCCAGTACTCTTCAGCGCAAGACTTGCCGGGGAATGCCAATTTTCCTACCACCTCCTGCCTCTCCTGCATGTATTACTGCCAAATTCATACAGATCCCTTGTTGTAATCCCTTATAAGCAGTTTTGATGCGATGCAAAGTCCCATGATTTTTGCACCTAGCCTCAATCTGTGCTGTAAATATGTCAATATGACAGTAACTTGTTGAATAAAAGGACCAGTCAGGGCCTATATACAGTATATATAATACACACTGAATAAACTATATGATTTATTTATGGGGAAAGGAATATGGGATACATCCTATGTATTTTTTTAAAGGAGACATAATGAGTGAAAATCAAGAATGTGCCAGTTCATTATACGCCTTTTAAATATAGACAGAATGTGCTGAGAAAAGTTGTGTTTCAGGTTGATTTATTAGAATTTTCCCCCAAAACCCTACTTGCCCCTCCAATCCATTCCACTTCCTGCTGCCCCCTTTCCCAGGCTGTACACAGGGCCCGGCAGCACTGAGCACACTGCGCTATAGGACAGGAACCAATCAGCAGTTAGGCTGACCTGATAGGGAACTGAAGCCTGTCTTTGTTTGAGTGACTGCATGGTTGTGATTGGCTATCTCCCTTCTATTGTGCTGCTGGCAGGGACCATTAGGACACACCCTACCCTCATGTGAAACACAGACAGGGACCAGGAAGACATACAGGGAGTTCCTATAAGCACCATATATTATTCATTATTGATATGTGATTGGAGGAGTTTTTAATTATGCTTTAAGTAGCACTAGTACTTCATTAATATGACCAGTGCTTGAATATACCTCCTTGCTGATCTCTCAATTTCTCCCACAGCACTGATGAATGTACTGGCTGAACAAGGTCTCTTGGGGGCCATTCATGCAAGATTCTCCTACATATGTGAAGTGGATCCATCCTTATGTTTTCATGTTGCACCTTACACTGACAACCTGCTGCAGGGCCTAGGTAACAAACTCAGTGCATATAATTCTGTCTATGCCACCTCCAGCTGCCAGTCCCTTTATACAATGTAATGTTGTCTTGAATGTACCTCTGTCTTTCCCCAAGAGTGCTTATAAGGGGCTGAATGGGAAGCATAACCAGCTGTGTTCCTCTGGCAGGTGGAAGTCTACATGCAGAGCCTGACCTTAGCACTGTCCCCTTGGGCATGATGTCCTTACGGCCCTTTGCCTCCGACCCTGAGGATGAACAAGTTGTTGTACTGACTATGAGCGGCAGACATACTTTAAGGAGGGCAGGGTACTTCTTGCGGAAAATCCTGAGACCAGTTGTGAAGACGCTAGCATCGAGCACAGGTATTAATATGACATTAGGTTGACTTGCTCCTCAGGTAGCCCTAACAATGTTATTTGGAGTATGAGATTGTTAAATACACTACAGTTTGTCAATTTAACTACATCTCTCCGTCTCCAAGATGATCTGTTTCACACAAATATATTAATTACATGTCTGTTAGGTCTCCCCCATGCTTTCCTGTGTCTCAAGGCCTCCTGTCCCTACTGTCACATCCAGGTGTAGTTCTCATCAGAAAGATACAGTCAGTTGAGATGTGAATGTCTGCTATCTTTCAAATATTTTTATACTTTACAATGAGTGAATATTAATTCACACGTGTAGCACCCTTACCCACCCTGTCTTTACAACAGCTTGTTGCAGAAAGCTAGAGAGCTACTCTTCTTAAGGAATCTGAACTGACATTGCTCCCTGTAGTTTTATAGCTCTGCAGAGGATGTTCTGATCTCTCAGGCTTCCCATAGCAGTTAAATGAAAGAAATGTCAACAGAGCATTCCAGCTGGGTAATTATTCACTTTACCATTGTTCTACTTAGGGCATGTGGTTAGGTAATCCCAGTTACCATTGTTAATCTGACCATGGAAACCAGTTAGTTTTAATTGGGGAAGGCAGAACGAATGAGCAGCAATCATAGCCAAGTAATTGTATAACGGTATCTACACCAGAGGAGAAAATGCAGTTCTGCTTCTTTCCGCTCCAACATCACTGTGCACTGACAGGCATGGTTAGTAATGAAACAGCCCAGTCCCTGAGAGCAGTGTGATGAAGTAAAGGTGGCCATAAATTGGCCAATTTCAGCTGCCAATATAGGTCTTTAGACTGATTTGACAGCTTATCTGCCTGTGTATGGGCACCAACAATGGGCCTCTATGATTGACATCTGGCCTAAAATCGTCCATATCTCAATCAGGCAGGTTTGATTTTTCTGTCGGATTGGGGACCACATCAGCTCACTGATGCGGCCCATGAACTGACTGCTCTTATGCCTGCCATTTTACAGTATACGGCCACCTTAAGGGCACCAGCAAGGTTTGGACTGGGATTCAAAATAGGCCCTGGCACTTCAGGTACACAGATGCCCCAACAGCCCCCACCAGCCCAATAAATAGTGACTGACTATGGCATCTTACAGCAGCCCCTCTGGCATTTGCCAGAATCCACAGATTGCCAGTCCAGGCCTAGCACCAGCCGGTGAATGAAGAAAATAATGTAGCAACTAAGAAAAGACAAAATGGTGGCTGCTTCCCTAGTAAGTGTCAAAAAGCAACCAGTGAAAACTCAGTGTTACATACACTGATTTTAAGTTTTCCCTCGTTTTATGCTGAACTTTGTGGTCCCACCAACATATAATGCATAATGTATTTTCCTGATTTTACATTTTTTTATACAATTTTTATGGTCTGCTGTTTTAGGGGTTCTACTGTACACCCTACAGGTTTATAAAGAACATGCAGCACTCAGCCCAAGACTGGCAATCTGTAGGTTCTGGCAAATACCAGAGGGGCTGCTGTAAGGTGCCTTAGACAGTCACTATTTATTGTGCTGCTGGGGGCTGTTTGGGCCCCTGTGTATTTGAAATTCCAGGGCCTATTTTGAATCCCAGTCCAGACTTGGCAGCACTTATTCGTTGGCATCTAAAAACAATGAAAGCCTAACTATATCTAGAAACTAGAACTATATATATTGTGATGTGGTGTTTCCACAGTCCACTGGGGGAGGGGGGGTAATAACTATAATGGTGTATCCAGCATCGTTTTTTTCAGTGCTGCTTTTCACATAAGAATGCCATGTCTAATAATGAAAGCGCATTGCCTGGAGGTGAGCTTCTGTTTTATATAGCTGTATTATTTTTAGCTCCATAACAGCACTTATTTCAGGAACAAAGGTCTAACCAACCTCTCTGTGAATGAACTAAAATAATTCTGAGGAAGTTTGAGAAGGTTCACCTGTTGCCTTGGCAACGCAGGCCTGTTATCTGCTTGTGGTTGCTACCTGGAGAGCTAGTCAAGTCTAATGAGGTGCTGCCCATCAGCTGCACAGGCTGGTATAAGGGGCTTTTTAAGGTTTACACGAAGCACTTATTGTGTTACATTCACTCCACTTTTTGTTTTCTTTCATTTGAAGAATGGCTTAGGCCTTAACTTGATACCGATATCACAAATACAGGTATGGGATCCATTATCCGGAAACCCGTTATCCAGAAAGCTCAGAATTACTGGAAGGCCATCCCCATTATAAGCAAATAATTCTAATTTTAAAGAAATTATTTCCTTTTTCTCTGTAATAATAAAACAGTACCTTGTACTTGATCCAAACTAAGATATAATTAGTCCTTATTGGAGGCAAAACAATCCTATTGGGTTTAATTAATGTTTAAATGATTTTTAGTAGACTTACGGAAAGATCCATTATCCGGAAAACCCCCAACCCCAAGCTTTTTTGATAAGAGGCCTCCTACCTGTACCTGTAGTTTTTTTTTGGGGGGGGGGGGGGAGGTCCTGCCATTCACAAAAAGCCATCTTAACTCTACTGCCTATAAGCAAGTGGTGAAAATAGAGCTCACCCCAGAGAGATTACACCCTATTTTCGCACCTACTTACTTGCTTTTTCTCGTCTGACTCTTTTCAGCTTTCAAATGGGGGTCACTGACCCCGGCAGCTCTGTGAGGCTACAATTTTAATGTTATGGTTACTTTTTATTGCTTATCGTTCTATTCAAGCAAGCCCTCACGTATTGATATTCCTATCTCTGTTTCAAATCACTGCCTAGTTGCTAGGTTAAATTGGACCCTAGCAGCCAGAAGGCTGCTGAAATACCAAACTGGAGAGCTGCTGAACAAAAAGCTAAATAATTAAAAAACTGCAAAAAATGAAGACTATTGGCAAATTGTATCAAAATAGCACTATCTCAGTCATTGTAAAAGTTAATTCAAAGGGGAAGAACCTTAAGCGTAAATCCAAATATCTAAACATGGAGATTCTGCCTGTAAATTCTAGACGTTTTGATTTCCTTATGTAATGTCCAAACCTAGTGGCAAATACTCCTAACTCCTAAAATCCCTGATATGAACTGAAAATGAATGTGTAGGGGCCTATAGGGTTAAAAACCCCTATAGCTTTAAAACCCTACACTTCCTTATTTCACTGTTAATGGCAGATACCCATGTATCTATGTTGCTATTAGCGTATTATGTTATTGGCTTATGTGCCTTATGACCACTTCCTGCAGACTGTAATATAGTGTTGAGCAGGGGGTGGATCTTCCTCTTTGGATGCATCTGTTGAACCAGGTGGATGTTCTACTGAGCCTGGGATCAACAAGGCCCCAGAAGTGTTCTTTAAGCCTTAGGCTTTGTACATGGGGTTTATTTTAATGGAGTGTAATAAAGTTTATATTTTTTAACTTTCTGCATTGATGCGGATTTATATTTGGTAGTTCCCCTCTTTGGCCACTAGAGGGTTTAATTTGCACCTATAATAGCTTGGATCTATGTTTACAACAATGACTATCCCATATTTTGGCTTTTGAAGTGAATTTCCAGAAGTGTTCTGCCCTAGACGGACCAGTACCGCTAGTGTAAGTCATGGAGCAGGGACCCCTGTAAATGAAGAATAGCAAGAGCAGGTTAGTTCTTGTTCTTTGTAGGAAAGTGAGATAGTCAGCCTTTGTTAGCAAGAGCAGCTTTCTTGGCTCCAACCAGGAGAACAGGGGGAGTAGTCTCATTTACAGGCTCTGCTTCCTTAGTGAAGGGACCACAGTAGCGACAGAGAATTCAGCCATAGTCTTCTCCCTGATTCAAGTCAGCTGTAGGGATCCGGACCACTTAAGGTGGAAACCCTCCATAGTGCTGCATCATTTGATACTGCTGATCTTGTACCTTTCTTTGCCTGCCATTCCATTACATTTGTGAGTATTGATAACCCTGCATTGCATTGATTGTCTTGGACAATAAACCAGTTCTGTTTGAGTTTGCTACAAATTAACTCCTTCTTTGACATCATTATTACATCTGGCTGTGGAAGCTGTAGTTTAACAGTACCCTCCATAATCATTCTACATGCTCTAGCTAGCCTATCACTAGCTGGACTTGTCGGCATTACAGCCAAAAAGAGATTACAGATGTAACACACGTAGCTCTAGGAAGATTAACAAAAAAAATGGAGGGTCTGACAAAAGCCATTGTGGCGTCACCCTCTGTAACCGCATCAGATATCGTCTGTACTATTAAATCCTGAAAGCCGCTGATAAGGCCTGTTATTATTATATATTGGCTGAAATAGACGCAGAAGGTCTGGAATGACGTCTCTCCCAGGGTTTAAGGATCATAGGAAAGGAGCATAAAAGTCTATATCCAGTGAGTCATTTTCTGAGGTATTTGCAGATCTGACCTTATTGGCAGTTTGACACCAGTCTGTGCCTGGAATCCAGTGATGAAAAGGCTGCTTGCATAGTGGGCTGGGGGGAATCAATACACTACGTTTAATCCTTCAGAAATGCAGGGAGAGGCAAGGAAAGGGTGATGGGCAGACAGTGCTGGTAACCCCAAATCAGGATTTTTAGGAATTTATTCTTTCTAATAAGTTTTTTTTAACACATATAACCTCAGTAAATAGTGTTCATACTCTAGGGCAGGGATCCCCATCCTTTTATACCCGTGAGCCACATTCAAATGGAAAAAGTGTTGGGGAGCAACACAAGCATGAAAAGAGTTCCTGGGGTGCCAGTGAGAGCTATAATTGGCTACTTGATAGCCCTATGTTGACTGGCAGCCTACAGAAGGCACATTTTGGCAATTACACTGGGTTTTTATGCAACCAAAACTTGCCTTCAAACCAGAAATTCAAAAATAAGCACTTGCTCTGGGGCCACTGGGAGCAACATCCAAGGGGTTGGGGAGCAACATGTTACTCACGAGCCACTGGTTGGGGAACACTGGTCTAGGGCACAAAGACCTGTGTATATGGGCACAACCCACGGAAGGTGCTAAATGCAAACAAAATGGCACCTGTGCTTCATAAAAGAGACCTACTATCTTCTTCCCAGAAAATCTATACATCTCTGCTGGTCTGGAATACATAATAGGTCCTGGCATTTCAACTACACAGAGGTCCAATCAGTACCCGATCAGCCTACTGAATAGTGACTGTCTAAGGCATCTTACAACAGCCCCTCTGGCATTTGCCAGCACAGATTGCCAGTCCAGTAGTGATGTGTGGGCCGGCCCGATACCCACGGAACTGGCAGGTCAGGCGGGTTTGGGCCCACATTGGCACATCGCTTATGGGTCACAGGTGGGTTTGGGTTGAGCTTGCCATCCCTGCCCGCGCTCTAACACTGACGATTTTCTCTTCTGACTTGTGAATTTATAGGGGCGCACCCTACATGCCCCGTCCTGCGCAGGTCTATCAATAGAGGGGAGAAGCCGGGTTGGGAGTGGGTGGGTAAGGGTAGGGTGTTGGTCGAGTTTTTTTCAACCCGCACATCACTACAGTCCAGGCCAGAATTTGTGGGTAATAGGGTTTCTTTTTAGTCCCACTACCTACAACTGCAGCTCTGCCTGGCACCACAGAATGTGAGTTCTTGAGCTCTCGCCCATGTGTGCACCCCCCTAAAGGTATAACTGGCTGAAGGCAAAGCTACTCAAAGCTATTTAGATACAATCTAATGGCACACAGGCCACAAATAGGAGAGAACCAAATGAAAAAGCAACCCACCCACTTTGTTTGTTTTTTTAATGCAGTGTGGCAGTTTTAATATCGACAAAGGTAATGCTCAACAGTTTTTGGTTACTTTGTTGAGAAGGGAAAATCTTAGTAGCTGGAGATTCAGCAGGTCCAAGGGGAGCCAAAATTTGAATAGTCTCACGCAACACAGAAACCCCTAATATACCTATCACTGTAATCTGTGCCTTCAAAAATATGAATAAATACAAATTTTTATGCTGAATTCCAGCTGCAAAACAGTTCTTCTCTTTCTGCATCATTTAAAAGCCTGGCAGGGGAGAAGGGACTAAAACATTGATGTTACAAATTGTAACAACTTCTCCACAGCTTACAGACACCATGAAGGAGCTACATAACCCACAATGCTTTGCACTGTGATGTTCCTTTCCTTATTGACATCAGGTGTGCAGGGAATTGTGGGATTGGGAGGACGCAGGCTGAAGGCAGGCTGAGGACAGTCGACTACTGTTACATTTTATTTAAGTCTTAAAGTAGCCAGCCAGATCAGCAGGGGGCGGGGCTTAGGGAGCTTTTCCAAACCATATTATTAAAGGAGACATATCCTATAAAAATTAAGAATGTACCAGGGAATTATACTCCTCTAGATATAGAAGGATTGTGCTAGAAAATTGTGTTTCAGGCTGATTTATTGAGAAATTCCACCCAAACCCCACTAGCCCCGCCCATCTGTTCCACTTCCTGCTGGCTGAATTCTCTGGATGAGCTGGGGAGCCGGCGGCCCTCCGTACCCTGCACTGTGGGATAGGAACCAATCAGCAGCTAGGCTGACCTGATAGGGAACTGAAGCCTGTCTGTGCTTGTGTGACTGCAGGGCTGTGATTGGCTCTCCCCCTCCTACTGTGCTTCTGGCAGGGACCGTTAGGACACGCCCACTCTCCATTTCAACTCAGAAAGAGAAGCGAGAGGATCTATAGGGAGCTCAGATAAAGGGGCCATTGTTACAGATAGGATTTCCCATTTATCCAATATGTCTCCTTTAAAAATCATGAAAAGGCTGCATATTTTTTAATTGATTGAATTGATTTTTTTCAGTGGTTGTCATTGTGACATCCCCTGGCTTGACTTATTAGTAGCCCATGAAATAGGTGGCCAAATCTGGCAAAGATCTGCTTGTTTGGTGCGATGGTTAAATGTATGACATGCTTTACTGTCACACTTATTGGCTGTGATAACTATAAACTTGGCATTGTCTCCACGGTTCCTACAGATGTCAGAGCAGAAATTCTCTTGTTATATTGGCTGAGAGCCACACTCAGGGACGCTTGTTTTCAAATCAATACTGCATCCAATATTGTTATTAGCGATAATAGCCAGTAGTCTGTGCTCAGACAATACACATTATTGCCTTTCTTAAATCCACCACCAAGTGGCAGTGCCCTCAAGGCTTGCTATCAGTCTGCGCTTACGGCAATAGCGCATTCTAGTGCTATCATCAAACAAACTGAGGGAATGAAAATTCTGGGAAAATTAAAAATACATAAACATACAATAGAGGCTACTCCCTGGTACAGGTATATTATCTGTTATCAGAAAAACCCGTTATCCAGAAAGTTCAGAATTACGGGAAGGCCATCTCCCAGAAAGATCCCTTATGCGGAAAACACCAGGTCCCAAGCATTCTGGACAATGGGTCCCATACTGTACAAAAGTACACAAACAGCTATTAAAAATGGTATGAGCCTAGGGTGGTGCCATTTTTTTCTTGCAGCAGAAAAAATACCAACTGTGACATAGTCTTTTTATAGAGAAAAAAAGCAAGATGTTTTATCAAAACCTCTCTGTGGTCTGGGACTGGAGAGGGGAGGGTGTTGGGGGACTAATGCTGTCTGCCCCCCCCGCCTGAAACTCCGTAAATAAGTTATTATAGGAAATAACAAGCTGTTTAGAGTTCTTTTCAGTACAAGTGTAGGACCTCTTATCCAGAATTCCTGGTATCTGGATTCCAGATAAGGGATCATTCCGTAATTTAGATCACCAAACCTAAAGACTGCTACTAATAATTGAAACATTGTTTTGCCCCCAATATGGGTTCATGCGGATTAGTTACAATCATGTACAAGCTGCTGTTTTATTATCACAGAGAAAAAATAAATCATGTTTAATTATTATTTGCTTAAAATGTACTCTATGGGAGAAAGCCTTCCCTTTATTCTGGATAAGGGGTTTCACCTTAGGTACTTAGTATTTTTTCTTCTAAAGATATTGTATATGCAGGTGCTGGATTAAGAAAAATAAGGGCTTGCACTAAGCACTGGTACAACTGGAGGTGCATTGATGCTGGGGATTGATGACTGGGGTGTGCAAGGCCTACCGGGGCCTTTAACCGAGGGGCCCACCTGCTGTCTTGCTTACCCACCTCCAGCCCCTTTCCCCCCCACTTGCATACATTGTACTATCTTTGCCACAATCAGGGGAAGGAGGGCTGCAGGGGAGCAACACAAACAGGGGAGCAACAATCTGGTCTGTTTTTTTTCACAGGGTTCTGCCAACCCAGTCCAACCCTGATGACTTTGAATACTCTTGGGGAAGCTGGAATAAAATACACAGGGTCGGCCTCCAGCCAGGCAACAGTTATAGCACTTAAAGTTACCTAAGGGTGAAGACACACAGAGCTACTAGTAGGAGCTACTTCTTGTGGCTACTAAAATAGAAAATGCTGATCCTTTGCTGATAATTGTCTTTACGTGTGTTTTAGCAGAGACAATTCTCAGTATTGTCTATGGCAGGGTATTTTCTGGAGTTTAGTAGTCTTGAAAAAGTAGCTGCTACTAGTAGCTCCATGTGTCTTCACCCTAACCCTACACTAGAGCATGAAGGAAGGGCAATTGTTTACGATACCAGATGGCTTTGTTTATTTTTCCGTATTTAAAATAGTATTATTGGTTGGCTTCAATTGATCTGATTTATTTTATTTGTTATTATTTGTTTACCAAATAAACCAAACCTCATTCACTACACTGCTAAAAGTGCACTGAACACTGATAATACAGTAAGAGCCAGTGGAGCTACTGAACCGTGTACAGGTATGGGACCTATTATCCAGAATGCTCGGGACCTGGGGTTTCCGGATAAGGCATCTTTCCGTAATTTGGATCTCCATAACTTAAGTCTGCTAAAAATCATTTAAATATTGAATAAACCCAATAGGCTTGTTTGGCCCCCAATAAGGGGTAATTATATCTTAGTTGGGATCAAGTACAGGTACTGTTTTATTATTACAGAGAAAAGGGAATCATTTAACCATGAAATAAACCCAATAGGGCTGTTCTGCCCCCAATAAGGGGTAATTATATCTTAGTTGGGATCAAGTACAGGTACTGTTTTATTATTACAGAGAAAAGGGAATCATTTAACCATTAAATAAACCCAATAGGGCTGTTCTGCCCCCAATAAGGGGTAATTATATCTTAGTTGGGATCAAGTACAGGTACTGTTTTATTATTACAGAGAAAAGGGAATCATTTAACCATTAAATAAACCCAATAGGGCTGTTCTGTCCCAATAAGGGGTAATTATATCTTAGTTGGGATTAAGTACAGGTACTGTTTTATTATTACAGAGAAAAGGGAATCATTTAACCATTAAATAAACCCAATAGGACTGTTCTGCCCCCAATAAGGGGTAATTATATCTTAGTTGGGATCAAGTACAGGTACTGTTTTATTATTACAGAGAAAAGGGAATCATTTAACCATTAAATAAACCCAATAGGACTGTTCTGCCCCCAATAAGGGGTAATTATATCTTAGTTGGGATCAAGTACAGGTACTGTTTTATTGTTAAAGAGAAAAAGGAAATCATTTTTAAAAATTTTAATGATTTGCTTATAATGCAGTCTATGGGAGATGGTGTTTCCGTAATTGGGAACGTTCTGGATAATGGGTTTCCGGATAAGGGATCCCATGCCTGTACTATTTTATTTTCATTGAAAAATATTTCTACAACCTCGTGACCAGGAGAAGTGCTGACACTTCTATTGTTTATTTGGAAACACAGATGTTACACCATTCCTTAAAAGAGGAATTTCCATGTAAGACCATATAGCAAAATAAGGAAACAGTACAAAATGTCACTTATGGCTGTTATTACTTTATGCCACAACACAGGGTTTAAATGAACAAGGAAATGTTTTTTCCATGATACGCTTCCTTTGGGCATGAACCATTAAAGCCAGTTAATAACTGCTGTGACATTGTTGATAGCAGTATAAAACAAATAGTGGGACACATGGAGCACTTTGCAGAGTGCCAACTGCTATAATATAAACCACAAGGGAACCGGGTAAAGCTGGATGTTTCCGTTAAGATGAGAAATCTCTTTAGTGTAAGGGGAAGTTGAAGATTCTGATGCCATTCCATGGAATCTGTTCTCTTTATAAAGCAATTATGTGATTGCATTGATTCTGTTTAAGAAGCACAGATGGCTCTCCACGGAGCAGAATTATGCAGAGGAGATGCCATTCCATGGACCAATATTTATGAAGGGTATGAGTCATTGCCATGGATCCATTCCTCTGAGACAGAGGGTCAGCCATTTGCATTCTTTCTTATTCCTTTTGCATACTTTCCATCCATTGGGGAAGTGATTGTGATTATACTTGGGGATGCAAAGATATAGATTCATAAACCTGAGATGACATTTTGCAAATAAGGTTTTTATGAAGGGGAGGACGTAAATATATGGGTGCCCTTTATAAAGGTGAGAATGAAGAGCTATAGAATTACAGTGGCTTTATTTATAAAGAGGGAAATGCACTTCAACACCATTCCAGTGGCTAAAGAAGAGAATGAAATTCCTTACCATTCCAGTGGCTTTATTTATAAAGTAGAGAATGAACTTCTGTACCATTCTATTGGCTAAAGAAGAGAATGCTTCCGTACCATTCCATTGACCTTATTTATAAAGAGAATGAACTTCCATACCATTCCATTGGCTTTATTTATAAAGAAGAGATTGAACTTCCATACCATTCCATTGGCATAATTTATAAAGAAGAGAATGAACTTCCGTACCATTCTATTGGCTAAAGAAGAGAATGCTTTCAACATAGGGGATTTGGAATCCCTTTTGTGCCTTGTTTTTTTTTTACGGGGGGTGGGAGGTTGTGGCAATCAGAATTTACCCTGTATGAGCTTGATCCTGGATGGTCATTCAAAAAATATCTCAAAATGAGGCCATAAAGGAATCTGCTGTCCCAGTCTCATCTTCCAAAAGTGATCTTTGATCACATTGGATGAGCCCGTGTTTGATGAAGGTAAAATGCCTAACAGCTAATCAAATTCTGTGGGTTTTCTTTATGAAGATAATTTAATAAATGCATCCTTGCTATGATGATGAAGAAGAAGATGATGAAGATGTATCGCTGATTTTTAGAAACAAAATCACAGACATGTAATAATGAAAATGGAATAACTGATGTACCATTACTTTCTGTTTAAATAGAGACCTTTAGCAAAGGCAGTGATCAACTAACCAGTAGACCTGAACTAATGGCTTTGTAGTCAATTGTCCTTCCGTCTGCTACCACTAGGACACGCAGCGTTCTTATTTATTTCATTGGAAGTTGGTCCAGTGTTAAACTTCTCTACATCTTATTGCCTTGTTGTGCTGCAATGTGTGTAGGAAGATGTGTTGTCTGTGTCATGGAAGGGTGCAATTATAATAAGTGACTGCTTGCACTGGCAATGTGATAATACAGCTGATTTAGATAATAATGGGAAGTCCTGCATATGTCAAGTACAAGATACCAAATATACTGAAGGTAGGTAGATTTTTGTGCCCTGTGTTTGCTAGGATATACAGACACACTGAAGCCAGCCATACTTGTTTGGTGAGGTTGATTTGGACAAATCTGGCTGGCCTTTTGAATGATTGCCAGGACTGATGGACCAGTAAATCAGCTGCAGATATCAGCCCATGTAGGACCAGCTTCAAACTAAAGCCATACTCCAGACTGTGCTATATACAATAGTCATACTGTGCCAAAAATGCTTTACTTCTTTTCTCTCTTTTTATAAGAAACTGGGTAATTATGTCTTGCCTCTCCAAAAAGCAGTTTATCTTGTACATGTTTAGGCAAGTTTAAAGTAATCTATTGGCACCACGAAGGACATTGTATTCTCTAACATAGGCCTCGGGGGAAGTAGAATCTGATAAGAACAAACCTCAAGATGGCAGCCTCGGCTTTTCCTCTATAAGATTTTCCAGCCATATGCACATCTGTTAATAGTTCAGATTCCTGCCATTATAGAAGCACCATAGAGATGACCCAGATATATATAGACTAGGGATGTCCTCTACGTGTCTCCGATGACTCCTGAGACCTTGTCATCGTTACCCCATTACTCATATTCCTCCCAGGTCACCCACAGGCAGGAATCTGTTGTTTATCTTTATGCTTCTCTCGAGAGATTTACAGGGCAGCATAGAAATCATCTTGTGGATGCTTCTGTTCTCTTTCTTATTTTGGTAGATTTTTTTAATACTTTGTAGCCAGTTTATTAATGACATCTATTTTGTTTCTTTTGCAAGGTGTATCAGTACAAATCAAGGCATCATAATGCTCTATAATGTTAATAGATTAGTTGACGCAATGATATTCCAGCCAATGATCTAAGTAGAATTTATGTACATCATGCCTCCAGCTGTTGTTCAACTGCCACATCTCATTACCCATGGGTGTCTCATAATAATAGTTCTCTTCTAACTAGAGGTTAAACTAGATTTGGCTTTAGTTAATATTATATATAGTCAGACAAAAATGAACGTTCCAGGGCAAGGCTACAGTTTTCATGGGAGGTTACATGGGTTCTATGAATATTTATATGTAGCATCATATTTTATTTTTGGTATCATTTAGGATTGTTAGACTGAAGCTGGTCGTAGATGCCCAGACCTGGTTGTTTAACCAATTATGACCATACTGCCCAACAATCTGGGCATGTATGGCCAGTCATGTGGGCCTTATGGTAATATCATGGTTTGAAGATGATCCACCCTGTTAGAGAAATTCCATCAGTCGCCAAAAGACATAAATAGGGACCTGATCTCTCCTGTTTACTTGCTGCTATTCCAATAAGTGGGGCAGTTGGCCCAAACAAAACAATGGAAAGGTGACACTCGTATCTGTAGGCCAAGAATAAGCCCCATCGTGCATTAGGTTAAAGCCCTTGGGGCAATGGGCTTATGGTTTTGTAATGGCTGCAAAACCCTGGCAGAATACGCACTGCAAGCCAAGAGTTCTATAAATCTAATGCACAGTGGTGACATTTGTACAAGCAGGTTGTGGTTCTGTCAGGGCAAACCAGGCAATTTGGCTGGATTGGATCACACTTGTACACAAAATAAAGCATATGCATCTGTAACTAAATGAGTTTTTTGTGAGTGAACGTTTGGACTTAATGGATCCATTTTGAACCTGACTTTTCTAGCATTTGATTATGATTCACACTGCCATTTAAAACGATTCTCTTGCCGGAACAGCCCGCACCTACGTCAGGAAACTGCTCATCCAAAGGATTTCTCATTTACTGTTTTATTTTGCCAATATTGTTTGCCTCATTAGTTTTTAGTGGCTTAATCTTGAATAAATGCCTTCACATCTATAATGTCATCAGTGACATAAATTTATATATATGTAGACACTGTATCTTCGCTAATAATCCTGACAGCGGAGATCCCAGGGCACTATAATCATTGGATACACAAAGAGTCATTCTTCTCTTTCTTTTTTAACCTCTCCAAATATTATTAACATTATTATTATTAACATTTATTTATAAAGCGCCAACATATTCCGCAGCGCTGTACAATAAGTGGGTTTCATACATTGGACATACAGAGTAACATATAAAGCAATCAATAACCGGTACAAGAGGTGAAGAGGGCCCTGCCCAAAAGAGCTTACACTCTACAAATAAGTACAGAACAAAGATTTGCAGGAAGTGCTCTTTAAAGGACATGTAAACAAAATTTTAATTAGTGAACAGCCTCTTTGAGGTTTACTAATATTCAGCTGTGGTTTACTAATACTGTGTACTGATTCAGAAAAATTCTAAGTGGATGTCTTTCTGATTTTGAATTTGGACAGGGGCCCTCTGCTGTGTCCCCCACCCCTAAGTGATCTAGTGTCAAAGGATTGATGATATGTGTCCGCTTTGGCTTAGTATTGAATAGATATTAATGGACAATATGGACTTGCACCAAGTCTAACTTTCTAAACTTCATCTCTATGTCACGCAGGATCTGTATATGAAGGATTTGAATTGTTGGGGCTGAAGTGGCTTCCCAGTCTGAGCCGGCTCCAGGCCAAAGAAATCACTCCATACGAAGTGGGAGACCATCCATGGAAACGGAGCATTGAACACCTGATCTCGAATCCAGCCCTGCTGTGTGTCCTGCGCCGTTCCAATGCCTTTGCTGCTTTAGAGCACACAATCAAACAGCTAGCACCCACCTTAGGCACGGAGCACCCCCAGCTCATCGCATCTGCAACACCAGAAATTGCTTTTCGACAGGCAGCCCTGATATTTACAGACCGCGATCTTGTTTCCGGTACTTTCCACTTCTTTTCCTTGTCCTTCCTGCACCCCACTCTTGTCAGGGAAGTAGGGACATTTCTCATCATGAGATAAATCTGCTGCTAATCCCAGGATTATTCATTACATCTAGACTCCCATGCTATTGCTGTACCAGAAACCTGAGCTGGAAACTGTGTAATATAGTTATGTAAGTTAAATCTATTGGCTTGATATAAGCCGCATAGTAGAAAATTTACTACAAATTAATTTCTAATAAGACTTTTGTATTGGTTGACAAAATGACTGACTCTGTTCTCAATCATTTTTCCCTGTGACTGCTGCTTCTGTTTATTCTGCTAGTAATTCTTCCTCAAATTAATTCTATCCTGTATTAGGCTTTTATCCATAAATCCTCTTCAGCGCTGTCCAATAAATCTTCCTCTGTTATCTTGAGTAATAGATTATCTTGATTATTCTGCAGCCCGGGAACCAGAACCCTAATATCTGCTCTCTAACTCCTCCATTAACAGGCCCATAACTCTTTCCTACCTGGTTACTGTCTCTGGAACAGCTCTTAATAATTCCTTCTCTTCTTGATAAATTTACCTGCACTCATAACTGAGCTCTTTGGATCACTGTAAATACACTTGTAACAAATTCTTTGTATTTCTTTTTTTCCCAACTCAGATCCAGAAAGTCGTTCGAGTCTGATGTACATGCCCCCAGCTGGGATAAATTGCAGAACTGAAGGTGAGACGCTACATACTGTATATTGCACCCTAATATCCTGCATGGTGTTATTTATTATTTTGTTAGATATATATATATATATATATATATATTATATAATACTTAACCAACAGATAGTTTATATTATGCTCATATTATGCTCTAACTGTAGTAGTGTTGGAGCAAAAGGCAGACCTCTATCCATTCATTGGCTGATGGGGCCTAGCATGTATGTGTGCCTTGGCTTGTTTGTGTGCACTGTGAATCCTATGATCCCAGGGAGCAGCCCTTAATTCTTAAAATGGCAATTTACTATTTAGGATTACCCAATAGCACATACTACTAACTAAGTATATTTTTATGAAAATGGTTTATTTAGATGAAACATTGTTTGGAGATATAGCTTTCCTTAAGTTAAATGTAATCCATCTGTCACTTGCAACATGTGCCATGTTCCCCAAAAAAGAACAGGTTTTGTATGAATGAAATCTTAATATGCATTTAAATACTAGGAAAAGGGCAAATAGGGTTTTGTCTCAGCTTCCCTCCGTCTGTGTTTTCTCCGCAGGCAGAGAGAAGCCGATGCGCTTCCCATCTGGTGTTAGCTTTTAATGGGGCTGTTGCTGCCTAGAAGTATTTTATTTTCAGTTGCTGGACAAACAGATATAACTTTTTAAAATGTAAAATAATACATTTATTTTCACTTTATGCTGTTACTGACCCTTCAAAATAGAAACCGAATTATAGCTCACAAATCAGCGCTCAGAAGGCGGATAATAGAAACTGCACTTCTGTAGGGTTGGACAGGGGTTTGCATATTAATGCTGGGGGCTCAGGTGTAACCTTCTTGCTGCTAACCAGAACCCCTACTGTTATTTGCCAGGTACAGAAGATCGAAGGGGGAGAACAGAGTCCATATTTACGTACATGCTCTCAGGTGAGCTTCAGGTCTGCATATAATGTGCTGTCAAGGCTCATAAAGGTATAGACTAGAATACAGAAGCTGAACTGCCCAACTTGCAGCATATACAGCTGCATTTTACATGTTAGGGTCCATTTAAGCCTGAGAGACTAGGTGCAGAGATGTCAACCTCCTCATGCTGAATTTTATTAGATTTTTGGCCATATCCCCATCACACCCCTGGCCACTCCCCTTGCTCCAGGATTGTTGAATTCTATCACAAAGGCTTTCCCAAAACCCTCAAAATGACACCCTGCAGCTTTACCCTTTCTGTCTTCAATATACTCATTAGATACTTACAATCCAATAAAATGCACCCAACCTCAGGGACCTTTGGCTCATTTTATTTAGCATGGAACCAAGGCATTAGCTTCTGTTTTGCGTGGTTATTAGTCCTCACATTATCTGTGCTATCTGCAATTTATGTAAAATATTATTTTCCTCAGGTCCCCCAGTGCTCTACACAGTTTTGCTCCTCAAGCCGAGGATCTGGAGTTCTGCCCTTGGGAAGATCCTATTTAAGGTTTATCAACAAAAGTTCATTCTGGTGGGGATGAAACCAGTATCTCTAACTACAGCGATGTGCAGTCAGATTCTACCTGAAGATGTTAAGAAGGTAATTTTTATTTTTCATTTCAAGCAGTAGGAGTACAAAAACTACAGGGGGGGAGAGGGAGGACAGAAGGGGTAAGTATGGGGTTTTTAAAATAGATCAGACTGTATTTGGTCACTGTGCCATTGTTAGAAGAATTACCAGATAGAAGCGTGTGTTATACCTCCCAATGCTAATAAACAGGCTGAAGCTATAAAGCAATTGTTGCCAATGGTTGCTAGCTCGAAGGTCAGTTAGGGTGAGATTTAGGGCAGTGGTCTCCAACTTTTTTTGCACCATGAACCGGGTTTAAGCAAGACAATTTTTCCAAGGACCAGGGGTGGTGGGAATAGACCTGAACTTGTCTCCCTGAAACTAGATGCGCCCAGCCCCCTTGCTCTTCTTACTCCCAACTAAGTGGTGACATCCCCTGATGCTAAATATGGAGCTTTAAGTACTTTGGTCCTTGTTGCAATCAGTAGAAAGCTTCCTGGGCTTCGCATAGCAGTTTTCATGGAGTTGGGATCACAGGTAATTGGGACCAGAGGTGGCACAGTTTACAACAACCCACGGCCGACACCGGTCCCCGGCTCGGTTGCTGGGGAACCCTGATTTAGGGTAAACACTTATCTGATGTCTTAGATTTTATTGGAACTATGGCTGATGTACCAGTTTTCTACTCAGGGGAGGGCCAAGCCGGCTGGCTGGATGCCTGGTCACCTCGTCCCCCGTGAACCCGCGCAAATGAAGAACACATGCCAGCACGTGCACGTGCATGTACATTTTCACCCAAGGGGATGGGGGGAGAAGGACAGTGCAGACCAGAACTAGGGTTAGGCGGGAGAGGTACCTGCCTAGTGCCCCCCTAGTTCCAACCCTGTTTCTGCTATAACTATTACCTTGTTACTTGCTCCAAGGGCCCATGACCAAAAGGTGGGCTTAGACTGAAAATGTCCCACAACCACCAACGTAATAGTATGATGGACGCTATAGTTAAAAAACAGCTATAGGGCTTTAGCTTGGGAACACCTGTATTTCTATTACACTGTTATCTTATAATGTTATATCACTCGTTGCTTTCTCATAGAATGAAGCCCTATGCCTGGCTCACTGTGACTACCTTACTTCTGCCCCCTGCCTGGTTCTTTGCCTTCAGAGACAAGGCGCAGTGTTAAAGCTTTTGGATTTATTGGGTCCCGAGGATCCAGGGCTGGGCAAAGCTCAAGACCAGTTCCTGTGGAGAGCTCAGTATGGCACCAGTGCTGTGCAGAATGGAATGTACGGTATGTACGTGTGATTGGCTGATCCATTCACTGTGTCATTTCTGTTGCTCTACTCAATTCCTTTATAAACCCTTATAAAAGAACCTTGTGAAATGAAAACTGTACCATGTAACAAAGCATTTAGCGGCCTTCATGTTCAAGGAACCTAAGAATAAGTGAGATGTATAGAGGTTTTTCTGTAGTTTCTTTACATTCTCTCTATCAAGATGTTACTGTGATCAGGTGAGATATATATGTTCCAGTTTGATAAGATAATTTAATAGATCACTTAATATGATATAAACTACCTGTTGGTTAAGTATTTAAGCAGGTAGGCAAATTTGTAGTGGTTACAACTTTGACTGGGCCCCTGTATAAATGAGCCTGGAACCTTATAATCTTATATTTGTAGCTTGGATTGTTACCCTACTTTCTGGTTTATAATGATCCACACTACAAGTGCATTGAACCCCAGTATATATGAGTTACAAATCTTATAGGAATGAGTGGAAGAGGAATGACGTAACTTCCTCAACAACTTTTTCTTAACAAAACATATAGCTTTGGCTCCAGTCACTTCCTTTTATGGAGAATTACCTTTTGGTGTTTATATAAATGATATCATTTATTTACTTTGTTGCACTTTATTTATTTTGTTGCACCAAATGTCGCTCATGTTGGAAATCAGAAATTATATTAATTCGTTGGAACTGCAATAACCCTCTTATCTTGTCTGTACACTTGGCCATACACCCAAAGATCCATTTCTGTGACCATTGCATTCCACTGACAGAGCAATACCCAACTGGGCCAGAAAAGTGCCAGGCCCAATCTTTTATGGCCTGCCCAATATCTGAAGAAGCCCGACTGCATTTTGATCAATAGAGGGGGCTAGTGTTGATTCGATACATAAACCAATGATCTGTCCATCCAGTTAGGAGAATTCAAACCAGCAGATACGTATAGGGAAATGTATGACCAACTGGGGTGGATTCATTACTAGTTTAACTGATTTATATCTTAAAGCATGGTTTTGGTATCTACCAGTTTGGTATTGTTATTGGTCCAAATTCCCATCTGTTTAAATCAAATTACAGAGTAAAAGAGTGCTTTTGTAAACAATTCTTGTTACTCACAAACCAGTGTTTTAATCAATGGTGCCCAGGTTAAATCTATTATACCTTAGGATCAGTGCAGGATATGGAAATGATGTGCCCCTAGGCCTGCTGCCTACTGCACCCCCTCACACCCACCAACCCTCCACAACACACGTGTGCGCACATCATGCACTTGTATTTTCCAGCTGCCCCCACCACCCCATAGCATGCATAGGGCCCTCACTTGTGCCTACAGGCACTGGGACTGGGCATGGGAGATTTACTTTCAAAGTCTCAAGTGCATGCAGTCCCTAGCGTGCCAGGTGTCTGTAGGAACAAGGAAATAGTGATGCAGCTGGTCGACATGTACTGGGCCTATGGAACCCTGGACCCCTGTGGGCCCAACCAACGCAGAAGTGATGCCTTTCAGCACCTTAGGACCTAGGTGTGCCTACAGGATTAGGAGTCTGTAACTGGGGTTGGCGGGGCCCCGAGGTGGCAGACCCAATGGAATCCAATATGCTGCGCCCTAGGTCCGGGCCTTTGTATGACGCTGTGCCCTAGGTCTGGGCCTTTGTATGACGCTGCGCCCTAGGTCCGGGCCTTTGTATGACGCTGTGCCCTAGGTCCGGGCCTTTGTATGACGCTGCGCCCTAGGTCCGGACCTTTGTATGACGCTGCGCCCTAGGTCCGGACCTTTGTATGACGCTGCGCCCTAGGTCCGGGCCTTTGTATGATGCTGCGCCCTAGGTCCAGACCTTTGTATGACGCTGCGCCGTAGATCTGGGCCTTTGTATGACGCTGCGCCGTAGATCTGGGCCTTTGTATGACGCGCCCTAGGTCCTGACCTTTGTATGACGCTGCGCCATAGATCTTGGCCTTTGTATGACGCTGTGCCCTAGGTCCGGGCCTTTGTATGACGCTGCGCCCTAGGTCCGGGCCTTTGTATGACGCTGCGCCCTAGGTCCGGACCTTTGTATGACGCTGCGCCGTAGATCTGGGCCTTTGTATGACGCTGCGCCCTAGGTCCGGACCTTTGTATGACGCTGCGCCATAGATCTTGGCCTTTGTATGACGCTGCGTCCTAGGTCCGGGCCTTTGTATGACGCTGCGCCCTAGGTCCGGGCCTTTGTATGACGCTGCGCCCTAGGTCCGGACCTTTGTATGACGCTGCGCCGTAGATCCGGGCCTTTGTATGACGCTGCGCCCTAGGTCCGGGCCTTTGTATGACGCTGCGCCGTAGATCTGGGCCTTTGTATGACGCTGCGCCCTAGGTCCGGACCTTTGTATGACGCTGCGCCATAGATCTTGGCCTTTGTATGACGCTGTGCCCTAGGTCCGGGCCTTTGTATGACGCTGCGCCCTAGGTCCGGACCTTTGTATGACACTGCGCCGTAGATCTGGGCCTTTGTATGACGCTGCGCCCTAGGTCCGGACCTTTGTATGACACTGCGCCATAGATCTTGGCCTTTGTATGACGCTGCGTCCTAGGTCCGGGCCTTTGTATGACGCTGCGCCCTAGGTCCGGGCCTTTGTATGACGCTGCGCCCTAGGTCCGGACCTTTGTATGACGCTGCGCCCTAGGTCCGGGCCTTTGTATGACGCTGCGCCCTAGGTCCGGGCCTTTGTATGACGCTGCGCCCTAGGTCCGGGCCTTTGTATGACGCTGCGCCCTAGGTCCGGGCCTTTGTATGACGCTGCGCCCTAGGTCCGGGCCTTTGTATGACGCTGCGCCCTAGGTCCGGGCCTTTGTATGACGCTGCGCCCTAGGTCCGGGCCTTTGTATGACGCTGCGCCCTAGGTCCGGGCCTTTGTATGACGCTGCGCCCTAGGTCAGGACCTTTGTATGACGCTGCGCCATAGATCTGGGCCTTTGTATGACGCTGCGCCCTAGGTCCGGGCCTTTGTATGACGCTGCGCCCTAGGTCCGGGCCTTTGTATGATGCTGCGCCATAGATCCGGGCCTTTGTATGACGCTGCGCCCTAGGTCCGGGCCTTTGTATGACGCTGCGCCCTAGGTCCGGACCTTTGTATGACGCTGCGCCATAGATCCGGGCCTTTGTATGACGCTGCGCCCTAGGTCCGGGCCTTTGTATGACGCTGCGCCCTAGGTCCGGGCCTTTGTATGACGCTGCGCCCTAGGTCCGGACCTTTGTATGACGCTGCGCCATAGATCTGGGCCTTTGTATGACGCTGCGCCGTAGATCTGGGCCTTTGTATGATGCTGCACCCTAGGTCCGGGCCTTTGTATGACGCTGTGCCCTAGGTCCGGGCCTTTGTATGACGCTGTGCCCTAGGTCCGGGCCTTTGTATGACGCTGCGCCCTAGGTCCGGACCTTTGTATGACGCTGCGCCCTAGGTCCGGACCTTTGTATGACGCTGCGCCCTAGGTCCGGGCCTTTGTATGATGCTGCGCCCTAGGTCCAGACCTTTGTATGACGCTGCGCCGTAGATCTGGGCCTTTGTATGACGCTGCGCCGTAGATCTGGGCCTTTGTATGACGCGCCCTAGGTCCTGACCTTTGTATGACGCTGCGCCATAGATCTTGGCCTTTGTATGACGCTGTGCCCTAGGTCCGGGCCTTTGTATGACGCTGCGCCCTAGGTCCGGGCCTTTGTATGACGCTGCGCCCTAGGTCCGGACCTTTGTATGACGCTGCGCCGTAGATCTGGGCCTTTGTATGACGCTGCGCCCTAGGTCCGGACCTTTGTATGACGCTGCGCCATAGATCTTGGCCTTTGTATGACGCTGCGTCCTAGGTCCGGGCCTTTGTATGACGCTGCGCCCTAGGTCCGGGCCTTTGTATGACGCTGCGCCCTAGGTCCGGACCTTTGTATGACGCTGCGCCGTAGATCCGGGCCTTTGTATGACGCTGCGCCCTAGGTCCGGGCCTTTGTATGACGCTGCGCCGTAGATCTGGGCCTTTGTATGACGCTGCGCCCTAGGTCCGGACCTTTGTATGACGCTGCGCCATAGATCTTGGCCTTTGTATGACGCTGTGCCCTAGGTCCGGGCCTTTGTATGACGCTGCGCCCTAGGTCCGGACCTTTGTATGACGCTGCGCCGTAGATCTGGGCCTTTGTATGACGCTGCGCCCTAGGTCCGGACCTTTGTATGACACTGCGCCATAGATCTTGGCCTTTGTATGACGCTGCGTCCTAGGTCCGGGCCTTTGTATGACGCTGCGCCCTAGGTCCGGGCCTTTGTATGACGCTGCGCCCTAGGTCCGGACCTTTGTATGACGCTGCGCCCTAGGTCCGGGCCTTTGTATGACGCTGCGCCCTAGGTCCGGGCCTTTGTATGACGCTGCGCCCTAGGTCCGGGCCTTTGTATGACGCTGCGCCCTAGGTCCGGGCCTTTGTATGACGCTGCGCCCTAGGTCCGGGCCTTTGTATGACGCTGCGCCCTAGGTCCGGGCCTTTGTATGACGCTGCGCCCTAGGTCCGGGCCTTTGTATGACGCTGCGCCCTAGGTCCGGGCCTTTGTATGACGCTGTGCCCTAGGTCAGGACCTTTGTATGACGCTGCGCCATAGATCTGGGCCTTTGTATGACGCTGCGCCCTAGGTCCGGGCCTTTGTATGACGCTGCGCCCTAGGTCCGGGCCTTTGTATGATGCTGCGCCATAGATCCGGGCCTTTGTATGACGCTGCGCCCTAGGTCCGGGCCTTTGTATGACGCTGCGCCCTAGGTCCGGACCTTTGTATGACGCTGCGCCATAGATCCGGGCCTTTGTATGACGCTGCGCCCTAGGTCCGGGCCTTTGTATGACGCTGCGCCCTAGGTCCGGGCCTTTGTATGACGCTGCGCCCTAGGTCCGGACCTTTGTATGACGCTGCGCCATAGATCTGGGCCTTTGTATGACGCTGCGCCGTAGATCTGGGCCTTTGTATGATGCTGCACCCTAGGTCCGGGCCTTTGTATGACGCTGTGCCCTAGGTCTGGGCCTTTGTATGACGCTGCGCCGTAGATCTGGGCCTTTGTATGATGCTGCACCCTAGGTCCGGGCCTTTGTATGACGCTGCGCCCTAGGTCCGGGCCTTTGTATGACGCTGCGCCGTAGATCTGGGCCTTTGTATGATGCTGCACCCTAGGTCCGGGCCTTTGTATGACGCTGCGCCGTAGATCTGGGCCTTTGTATGACGCTGCGCTGTAGATCTGGGCCTTTGTATGATGCTGCGCCCTAGGTCCGGGCCTTTGTATGACGCTGTGCTGTAGATCTGGGCCTTTGTATGATGCTGCACCCTAGGTCCGGGCCTTTGTATGACGCTGCTCCCTAGGTCCGGGCCTTTGTATGACGCTGCTCCCTAGGTCCGGGCCTTTGTATGACGCTGCGCCCTAGGTCCGGGCCTTTGTATGACGCTGCGCCCTAGGTCCGGACCTTTGTATGACGCTGCGCCCTGGGTCCGGGCCTTTGTATGACGCTGCGCCCTAGGTCCGGGCCTTTGTATGACGCTGCGCCCTAGGTCCGGGCCTTTGTATGACGCTGCGCCCTAGGTCCAGGCCTTAGTGGCTTTCCCACAAATCCGGGCTCCACTCCTTGATTTATTGCTCACAAAAAATGCTGTCTAAGAGAAATGTTGTGTCAGTGCAGCTTTCCCTTACTGGAATTCCTCTGACCCTACTCTAAGGCCACTGAATTATTCAGGATATTTTTTTTCCTTTTTATTGTACCAGGAATTCTCACATTTCTCATATTTCCTCTCACTTTAATGCTCTTCTCTCTCTTGCTGTGTTAAACCAATTTTTCACCCCTAAATCCTATGAGGCCACTTTATGCCTCACCTGGCTAATTTCTGTGTCACTGGGCCAGCCGCATACACTGACTAATAGCGTGCGCGCAGGAAAACCTTTCCCCTCAGTGCAAATGAAATCCTCTCTGCTCGGGCCGAAGCTTTAGCTATTGAATTCTATCTAACAAGGAAGGTTATATATTTCCAACTGGCCGCCACTAAGGCAGACCCGGTACGCATTGATTTATTGACGTTGTCTGTGTCATTATGTCGCCAAAAGGTAAAGAGATAAAAGACTTAACCCCACGGGTACTGGAATGTTTACTGCATATTTTACAGTGTTTGGATAAACCTTAAGGCTAATGCCAGACAGGGCTGATTCATGGCCTGTGGATAAATGCAGGCAGAGAATTGGCCCCTACACTGGCATCAGCCTTTTCCTGTGCCTGCTCCCAGAGCCATTGTGTCGGTCCAGTCGCAGGCACGCGGAGTGGATTTTGGTGCTGAAGCGAGGTTTCATACGATATCATCGGTGCATGTATGGCCGGCTTTAGGGGCTGATTCTCTGCCTGCATTTACCCCGTCTGGAGTTAGCCTTAAGGCTTTGTAATCCTCAGAGTGAGATGTTGCCAAATGAATGAAAAATGTCAATGATTTTAATGTTATTTTAATGTTATTTTTAACATTCTTGCTGTTGACCATCTCTTGTATTCTATATTCTGCACTGCTAATTCTGACTACATGTTCCACTGACACAATGTTGCAGAATTCAGCTCTCCCCTGGCCAAGGCTACATTTCCCACGATGCCTTGCACACTAATAGGAAGGGTTGAGTATAAAGACAGGAGATTTTGCAGCAGTGCAGTATCCCATAGCAACCAATTGCTGTCTGTTACTGTGCTGCTGGTGAATTGCCCGTTGTTTGTAAATAAGTCCTATTGTCTAAGGCTCTGCTTAACTATCGGGCCCAGCAAGATGGCAGTTAAGACCATTATGAAGAAAGCAAATAATAATGTCCCTGACAGCCTGAGCTATAAGGTACTGCAGCTGATATCAACTGGAGGGTGCCGTTTGCATGTGAATGAGAAGTAGCCAATGGCAACACAGGGCAGGGTAGGAGAACAGCAGTATAAAAGGTTAAGTACCAGAATAAGTAAAATAATTAATAGAAAATATACCCAGAGGCACTTGCAGCATATACAATAATTATGTTGGGTTGGAAACCCCCACAGACTGTTCTTCCACTTCCGCTTCTTCTTCTTCTTAGCCCCCCCATTTTCTAAACGCTATTCCTCCTACAGTTTTAGGGGTACAATACCCAAACTCTCCACACTTCTTCATCCTATAGCGGAACAGGTTGCTTGTGCTTTTCTAAGCGATCCCGCCCCCCGTCTTTTTGTGCCGCCGCTCCGAACCCCCCAATTTTCCCATTGACTTTGACAGGGAAGGTTTTCAAACTGCTGCCGCACTTACAGCTTTGAAGCTACAGCCCCCAAACTTGAATAACCTAATAATGGGTTCACCCCGAATGAAATAGCGACATTTGTTGGACGACCCCCAAAGTGGGAGGGGCCAACAACAGCCAATCAAATTTCACCCATTGACTTTAATGGAGAAATTGAAACTGCTGCCAATCTTACAGCTTTGAGGCTACACTCCCCAAACTTGAATCACACAGTCATGGGGTCAGCCTGAATGAAATTAAGATGATTGTTGGATGCCCAAAAGTGGGCGGAGCTGTGAACAGCCAATCAGATTTTACCTATTGATTTGGCGGAAATCCAACCTGCTGCCATTCTTACAGTACTAACACCAGGGTCCCCAAACTTTTTACACTTGGTCACTAGGGGACTGCAGTTTTAGTTTTGAAAAGTGGGCGGAGCCACCAACAGCCAATCAAATTTCACTTATTGATTTTTATTGGTTTGATGCCAGAGTTCCCAAACTTTGCACAGTCAGTCACTGGGTGACTACGCATTCAAGTTTTATTTTTTTTTAAAAATGGGCTCAGCCTGAATGAAAATAAGATGATTGTTGGATGCACAAAAGTGGGCGGAGCTGTGAACAGCCAATCAGATTTTACCTATTGACTTGGTGGAAATCCAACCTGCTGCCATTCTCACAGTAATAACACCAGGGACCCCAAACTTTGCAGAGTTAGGCACCAGGTAAGAAAAAGTAGGCGGAGCCACCAACAGCCAATCAGAGTTTACCTATTGACTTACCTTTCTAGTTACTTCTCTCCTGTTATCTAATATCTATGCAGTCTGTTGTCTGCGCTGTAAAGTAGCCTGATTTCTGGTACTGGCCGCCCTTTGACATTTCTCTGTCCATATGTCAAGCCAGGGTCGGCTGTAGTGGGCCCCCGACGGCCCAGACCCGACCCTTACCTGCGCTCCCCCTGCCCGACCGCTCCTGCCCCGACGCGTTTAATTAAGCACATTCGGGGGAGGACGTCGGGGGAGGGGACCTTCGAGGGGGGTCAGGGGGGCCCCTGCAAGGGGGTGGGGAGGAGGGAATTAGGGGACATGGCTGGCGGGGGCACCGGCAGGGCCCCTGGGGCGGAAGCCCCGGTGGGCCCTTCACCCCCCAGTCCGACCCTGTGTCAAGCGTATAAATGAGTGAGGGGATAGGCATGGGAATCCAGTAATCCATGAGCAGCGGTACATACGTCTGTCCATGAATGACCTACATTTCAGCAGAAGAAAATCAGCTAATATCTGGCTGGGACGTAAAGACTACAAGTTAATACATCAGGAACATTTAAGTGAGAGAGGATGTTAAGCATTGAGTGTGCGGTTTAATACGACAGGACTTCTCTAACGCAGAACTGTTCTGTTACAGCAGCTGAAAAAATAAGATTATATTGAAAAGCTTGTGGGGAAAAATAGTCTCCCTTTATCTGGGAACCAGATTTGTCACAAGATAAGCATTTGCCCTCCTCCCCTTGTTTTTCATGCTTGTCAGTGCCATTTTTGTTTTACTCTCTGTTTTCATCCAGGTTCCACTTCCTACCAGGCTGCCATTCGTGACATACAGACATTTTTCCCCGAAGGCCTGCTCTTTGAAGAGTCTGCTGTACTCCAGGCTGAGCAGGTAGATTACTAGTGGCCCCGTCTGCTTCTAAACTTTCTCAGTGAATTTTCTCTTTTGGCCACAAAGTGCAACAATGCAGAGTGGAATGTCTATGGACAGGGCCGGATTTGTTTTCTGGGCGCCCCTAGGCCACCCCCATTGATCGGCCCTGCCCCCCCCCTCCCAATGTGCATGCGCGAACGAGCGAACAACCGCTCGTACCCCCTACCCTACCCCGCCCCCCCGTGCGCCTGCGAGCACGCATGCGCATACATTTAAAGTCCCATACGGAGCAGTGGGGAGAAGTTCCCACTGCTCCGTATTGAAAAAACTTTAAAAATTCCGTTGCAGCGGGGCGGCATGCTGCCCCTACATTTCTGCCGCCCTAGGCCCGGGCCTTTGTGGCCTCTCCACAAATCCGGGCCTGTCTATGGATTTACTACAACTCACTTTCTAAATGCAGTTTTAATAATATTTGGGGACAACGCCCAAAATTCAGTTCTGTAAAAGGGCCTAACAGGGTGGTCCCTTAATCTTCCATGGCAAATAAACAGTGGCATAACTGTAGAGGAAGCAGACCCATAAGTTGTAGGGGGCCCGGATTGCAGGGTCTGCTTCCTCTATAGCAGTGGTTCTCAACCTTCGTAATGCCATGACCCTTTAATACAGTCCCTTATTTTGTGGTGACCCCCAACCATAAAATGAGTCCTACGACCATCGGAAATATGTGTTTTCCGATGGTCTTAGGCGACCCCTGTGAAAGGGTCGTTCCACCCCCAAAGGGGTCCCGACCCACAGGTTGAGAAACGCTGCTCTATAGCTTTAGCGAACCTCTCTCCCCACCGCTGGGGTAGCTGCGGAGTTGGACATGAAGGGATGGCGAGGGGCCCGGTGCAGTCTAAGAACGCCACTGCAAGAAAGAGTGTCCCATTCAGACTGAGACAATTTGTAACTGGTTCTCATTTGTGGTTTTTAAATGATGTTAATTTTTATTCAGCAGCTCTCCAGTTTGGAATTTCAGCAGCTATCTGGTTGCTAATGTCAAAATTACCCTAGCAACTAGGCAGCGCTTTCAATGCTTTCCAGAGACTGGAATATGAATAGGAGGGGGCCTGAATAAAAAGATAAGTAATAAAAAGTAACAATAAGCATACAATCATTTGTATCAACCATTTGAAAGGCGAAAAGTCAGACGAAGAAGGCAACTATTCAAAATCTATATGAAATTTAAAAAAAACCCAGTTGAAAAGTTGCTTAGAATTGGCCATTCTATGACATGCTACACGTTAATTAAAGTTGTACTAGCCCTTTAATCTCCCTTTCACATAGGTACCATTGCTTTGATTGAAAGACTTGCCATGGCCGCTTTGTGTGTAGTTGGAACTTGAACAGATGGACATTTGCGACATTACACTTTGAATTAACAAAGCTTTGAGACATAGCGGAGACTTAGCCAGACATATCCTTAAAGTGATACTGACACTAAAAATCCACTCTTTAAAATATGAATGTATGTAAAGTTCCCTATAGGTCATGTCGAACATTTTTCCCTGACAGGGCTGTAAGTAATTGTTACCCGAAGTTCCTAAGCCTGAATAGTTTGCCAACCTGACTGTCCCTTCTCAGGCTGTCAGTTATAGCATCAAATGGTAAGGGACAACTGCTGCACAAATATGGCCGCCCCCTCATAGATCAAAGTTATAAAGCTCATGCAAAGACAGTGTTATGACAGATGAAAAAATGGGTTTCATTTCTGGTGTCAGTATCTCTTTAAGGTCGATCCTGCTTTCTTCATATACTATATGGCCAAGAGTATGTGAACACCTAATTAGTGGCGTTGGCTAAGCCAAACCCATCATCGCCAGAGCCATTACATCATACAATGCAATTCTCTATCATTTGATGATTCCTACTTTGTGGCAGTAGTTTGTGGAAGACCCTGTTTCTGCCTAACCGTGCCGCAGTACAAAAAAATATAAAAAGTGAGTTTGCTGAGGTGGAAGTGGAAAAACCTGACTGGCCCTGATCTTAACCCAAATGAGCATTTATGGGATGAAATTGAACCCCAACTGTGAGCCGGGTCTGATACCGAACACCAGTGCCCGACCTCCCTAATGTCATTGTGGTTGCAGGAAAGCAAATCCAACAGCAGCATTCTTACATCTAGTGGGAAGCCTGCCCAGAAGAGTCGGGGCTGTTATAGCAGTAAGGAGGGCATATTAAAGGGGTGGTTCAGGTTCTATATGTTATAGAATGTCCTATTCCTAGCAACTTTGCAATTGGTCTTTATTATTATTGGTCATTATTTATTATAGTATATGAATTATTTGCCTTCCACTTTTACATCATTCCAGTTCGAAAATAGGGGTCGGTGACCCCGGCAGCCACAAACTATTGCTCTATGATCTTACAATTTTATTATTACAGGTATGGGACCTGTTATCCAGAATGCTCGGGACCTGGGGTTTTCCGGATAAGGGACCTTTCCATAATTTGGATCTCCATGACTTAATTCTGCTAAAAATAATTTAAACATTAAATAAACCCAATAAGATTGTTTTGCGTCCAATAAGGATTAATTATATCTTAGTTGGGATCAAGTACAGGTACTGTTTTATTATTACAGAGAAAAGGGAATCATTTAACCATTAAATAAACCCAATAGGGCTGTTCTGCCCCCAATAAGGGGTAATTATATCTTAGTTGGGATCAAGTACAGGTACTGTTTTATTATTACAGAGAAAAGGGAATCATTTAACCATTAAATAAACCCAATAGGGCTGTTCTGCCCCCAATAAGGGGTAATTATATCTTAGTTGGGATCAAGTACAGGTACTGTTTTATTATTACAGAGAAAAGGGAATCATTTAACCATTAAATAAACCCAATAGGGCTGTTCTGCCCCCAATAAGGGGTAATTATATCTTAGTTGGGATCAAGTACAGGTACTGTTTTATTGTTACAGAGGAAAAGGGAATCATTTTTAAAAATTAGAATAATTTGCTTATAATGCTTCCCCTAATTCGGAGCTTTGTGGATAACGGGTTTCCAGATAAGGGATCCCACACCTGTATTATTATTATTACACTTATTTCTATTCAGTCTCTCTTCTATTACTATTCCAGTCTCCCATTTAACCCACTGCCTGGTTGCTAAGGTAAACGAGATCTTAGGAACCATCTGCTGAAGTTTCAAACTAAGGTTCAGATAAACAGAAAGCTAAATAACTAAAAAAACAAAAAAAAATATTAAAATGAAAACCAATTGCAAAAGGTGAACAGCCCCTTTAATACTCCTGATTTGGGAATAAGATGTTTTTCTGTATTCAAGAAAGTATAGATCTGCCTACATGGGATCTATTGAACATATAGAGTAGTGAGGCCCTGCATTTTACTGCCAATAGATTTGCCATATTAGTGCCACCTAGAACAATATATATATATTCTGCAGAAACCATTACCATACCCGAGTAAACAGCTTCAGAAGCTTTCTCTGTTTGCTTAAGATAGCAGCTGCCATTTTAAGTAGCTTCCTTTCTGCAGTCTCTAGCTGTTATAGCTGAGATCATACATTCCTAAGGGAGGGGGAGGGAGTTCTAAGCATTCTGGTGGGAGAGGGGAGGGGGGAGCAGGAGAGGGAGGGAGTTCTTAACATTCTGGTGGGAGGGGGGAGCAGGATAGAGGAGAGAATTGCGCAGACTCTGGCCCCGGGAATTAGGGCTGTTTCTGAGAGAGGAAGTCAGACACTGGAACATCATGTTTACAAAAAAATAGACAAGAAATCCTGTGTTTCTTTTGATAGTGCAGCATTACTGTAAATGCTTAAGGCTGTATTTACCTGACCTTTCTGATAAAGCTTCCTTAGTTTTCACCTTTCCTTCTCCTTTAAGGAGTGTCTGGATAAATGCAACAGAATATGGAAAAGGAGGTTGACATCCTTTTAATAATAAGTAGGTGGAATGTTGCAAGGAAAAGGGAGACCTTAATTCTATAAATAGAAGACTCATCTAAAAATAACCTAAAATTAAACTTTGATGGAAATACGGATATATTCCCTCTCTGTTGCCACCGGGATGAATCAGAGACAGGAGTATAATATGGCTAATAGTACTCACTTTGCTGATGCCGTGCAGCTATAAATCTCTCTAGTCTTTGGCCTAGATTTAGTGGAGCACTTTTCTCCCATTGCCTTTTTCAGGGCTGAGTGCAGTTTCATAAATAACCAGCAAAGCATAAGATAAGTGGTGCTCGGAGTCAAGCAAACCCCAGTGATCCCAGTGGCCAGACCACAGTCACTTCTAATCCCCAGAGCATTGGGACATCAGAGCTCAGTACCTCTTAATCGGCCTAAGTTCCCAATGGCAAGACATTAGGGATTTACTACTCTAGGGCTTGTGCTGCCTTGTAATTATCTGTGCCTTTCTGTCATACTAAGAGTTAACACTGGCAGGGCTTGATAAATCAATGGCTTTGGCCAGATTTGAAGGAACAAGACAGCTTTCTTCGTGTACTATGAGACTTACTGAAATAGATGCAAGAAAAGAACAAGACGTATCATATGCTGATATTTTTGGTTGGCCTGACTGCCTTCTGGACTAATTATCTGCTGGGAAGATATTTCTCCATACATTAATATGTAATGGATTTACTTAGCCTTCAGCACACAGTTTGTACCTTCTTTATAGTGCATAGTAGTAGTT